>NC_063442.1:33649604-34272604 GCF_020379485.1 Brassica napus | reverse complement strand
GGAAAGAAAATAGGAAAATCAAACCGATAGTGACAAAAGAGAACATTTTCCCAAAATGTAGAAAAACATCATCAAAGAATAGAGGGTTTTAGTTTCTCCTTGTAGAATTCTGGTAGTTATTTAGTGATATTCCCTTGCAGTTTTCTGCCGGTTGCTTACTAGCCGTATGCCAAGCTTCACACTCAGAAATTGTATTCTTAGGATATATCCAGCTAAAACTGATTTTAACACTTGAATAAGTATTCATTTTGTGCCTTCTATATGAATCAAATTATCAAAAGATATAAGACCTTTAGATGACTTTCTACTCTGATCACAATGTTGTCAGTATGAAGCTTATGGGAGGTGTTTAATATAACAAATTTACTGATTCCTTCCCTTCTCCCTTTCCATACTATAGAAAATGGTTGTCACATCTCATCTGATCGCTTTTTGATTTCGATTAGTTATCATCGTTAACCAGACAAAAGTTGCCATATAAAGCATCACATCTTATGGGGTTTTTTTACTTTCTAGGATACGGCCTTAAGTGCTCATATATTGAGATTTTTATGGTGTTTTCTTTAAATTATTATAAATAATGTTCTTTCTGCTTAATATCCTGATTTTTAGTACTATACTAACCAATTGTATATATTCAGCAATGGCTATATATTACATTTTAAAAAACCTGTAGATTAACCTTTTTGATTGTATTTCTTAACGTAAACTGAATGAATAATTTTACAATTGAATGAAAACAGGAACGTGAATGTATGTGTTAGCCTGTTTGACGGTTTAGCTTTCGCATTTGCTGAGATGATTACAAGCTACGGGAGTGAACCAAAAGTTGTCTTGATCACTAGCATCAACCCCAAGGTTGTTGGAGGTGAGTAATATTGCATGTTTGGAAAAGAAAAAAAAATGAACAAAAAAAGTTGTAAATGATGTAGCTTGGCTTTAACTTTGAAAATAAAACTACATCATTTGGTTAAGATTAGTCATTTAAAATAAATAAAGCTTAAGTATAAAGTTGAATCCCAACCGATCATCACATATATTTCAAAATGTCTTGAAATTAATCTTATATTGTTGAGTTTTTTAATCAAGAAATGTGATATTTTAATGATACTACCAGGTGGAAAGTCATCTAGTTATTAACTCTTCAAAATCTTTATGTAATTAGAAAACCTTAACTAATAAAAAAATAGCAACTCTAATAATAATAATGCATTAAGAAAAAAAGAGAGGCAAAAGAGGCAAAAGGGTTGAGTCGGATAGACGAGAGGACTCAGGCGCCTGGGAGAACGCTGAACTTCATGTTATAGGTACGGCAATAATAGCCGTTATCCTCTCCGCATGCAAAAGAGTAAGGCTGTGACATTGCAAGAGTAAATTTGAAGCTCTCTTTAGATCCATTCTCCTCCGATGAAGCAATCTTATTTCTACTTTCGAAGTTGCAGGTCCTGTAACTCCACAGATTTGTTTGCAAGTACACGTCATGTCTTCGGTTTGTCATATTGTTGTACTCGAAAACTGCAAATAATCAACAAGAATTTTAGCCAAAAAAACTATTTATAAAATCATCTAAAGATACAAGAAAATAGACAATATATACTTACCAAGAACATCGCCGACATGGAAAGTAGTCTTGGAAGCCCATTCTTCAAGATCCACCCCGTAGTTCCATCCACGTGATCCTCCCACTACGACCTCTCTTGGTGTTGCAAAGACCGGGTTCCTTGAATCGTTATCGTCTGAGCCTGACCTCGAATCGTTATGTTTTGATGAGCCTGGCTTCGTTTCATTATGGTTATGGTGCGATGAGCCTGGCTTCGTAACGTTATGGTTCGATGAGCCTGGCTTAGTAACGTTATGATTTGATGAGCCTTCAGGCTTCGTAACGTTATGGTTCGATGAGCCTGGCTTCGTAACGTTATGATTTGATGAGCCTTCAGGCTTCGTAACGTTATGGTTCGATGAGCCTTCAGGCTTCGTAACGTTATGGTTCGATGAGCCTGGCTTCGGATGGTGTGAGTCTGACCTCCATCTCCAGCCTGACCGTGTGTCCCACTTCCAACTCCAGTGCGAACCATCAGGGTTTGTACCCGAACCTGAGGCTGATCCGCCTGAGCCGTGGGATTCCCAACCCGAGCCTGAGCCTGAACCGGAGCTCCAACTCCAGCTCCATGCCTCTGAGCCTGATGAGAAGACTCATGCAAAGGCCACAAGGATTACCAGTAACTTCGTTTGTGAAAAAGACAGCGACATCTTTTCTCTTCTTCGTACGTGCTTTTGATTTTGAGAAATTTGTGATTTTGTAATTGGGATGCTTTCTTCGAGGGTTATAAGTGTATGTATTTATAAGAATACCGAGGTCGGCATCATTAAACCAATTCCTAATATATATCGGAGAAAACAAAATCCTTTTCCAACAAGGATCTCATGTTTCTTCAAACTTTTTTTTCTTGTTTTTTCTTACGTGATATGCTATATGATACGTATATTTTAAGTAATTAAATGTAATAATATATATATTGTTAAACGATAGAGATTTTAGATATAATTATTAAACTAGGTGTTTTGCCCGCACATGCGGGCATGATCGTTTTACTAATAATTAGTAATATATGTATTATGATTTAAACATCATGATAACTTATTCTTTATATTCTTAATCATTTTAGTTCTCTTCAATTTTTATTTCGACTTACGTCTTTTTAAGAAAGCTATAAAACTATGAGACCATAAGATCATAATTACATATCAAATATTCCACATAATAAAGTAAAGTAAGAATGTGAACTTTTGGTCTCTCTTAATCTACTTTGTATTTTTGAACCATAAACATGAATTAACTTACCAAAAAACATTAAAACACACAAAATCCAAATAAAAACAAAATAAATAAAAAGTAAATAAAAACAGGAACGTATATCAACAAAACAAAGCGTTTCAAAAAAACATCAACGTATATTATAAATATGGAAAGAAAATAGGAACGTCAAACCGATAGTGAAAAAGAGAACATTTTCCCAAAATGTAGAAATGCATCATCAAAGAATAGAGGGTTTTAGTTTTTTCTTGTAGAATTCTGGTTGTTATTTAGTGATATTCCCTTGCAGTTTTCCGCCGGTTGCTTACTAGCAGTATGCCAAGTTTCACACTCAGAAATTGTATTCTTAGGATATATCCAGCTAAAACTGATTTTAACACTTGATATATTGGTATTTATGGTGTTTTCCTTATATTATTATTAACAATGTTCTTTCTGCTTAATATCCTGATTTTTAGTACTATACTAACCAATTTTTGTATATATTCGGCAATGGCTATATCTTAGGTTAAAAAAAAACTTGTAGATTAACGTTTTTGACTGTATTTCTTAACGTAAACTTAATGAATAATCTTACCATTGAATGAAAACAGGAACGTGAATGTATGTGTTAGTCTGTTCGACGGTTTAGGTTTTGCATTTGCTGAGAAGATGACAAGCTACGGGGGTGAACCAAAAGTTGTCTTGATCACTAGCATCAACCCCAAGGTTGTTTGGAGGTGAGTTATATTGAATTGACTTTACTCTACTGCCATCATTCAAAAATATTATGTAAATGAAAATATGATTGTACTTATAAAAATAATAGTAATTCTCTAAAAATATTTATTTTTAGTCATAGCAATAAAAAAGAAAGTTTAAGGGAATATTTTTTTAACATGCTTTTATTGTAGATCAATGTTATTTATATCTCTGAATATAGATGAAAATGGCAATCACTATTTCATAAAATAAATAGAAGTGGATTGGAATATTCATTTGTCTATTATACTATTTAGAATAAAAAAATTAACAGTTAGTTGAAAATGTTGTAACATGCTGCTGTGATGGCTTTATTTATCAGATTAATCCAAAAATGTTGTTTTTAGTGTAATATTAATTTATAGCAAGGCAAAGAGAAATATTAACTCAATCTATTCTTTTAAATGCTCTGGCTTGCAAAGTGTCTATTTTGTTCTCTGAGAAACGATCTAGCATTTGAATTAGATTTCGGATTTCCTCTACACAGGTCGATTATTCCTCAATGGAACTTCTGGGACCCACAACTACTTTGACTCTGAGACAGATGCAGGCAAAGAACGTTATACACAGTAAGTAACTCTCCTATGAATATTATAGATACTTTTCGATTTAGTTTTTTCCTCACCCAACATAACCATCTGTTAAGGTTGTTTGGAGATGGCTCAAATCAAACATCCTCTTCATCAAAGCTGATTCATGCTCAGAAGATAGAACCCTCACTGTCTCTGAGCTTAACCAATATGTCCTCTCAGCTGACCCTCAGGTAATAGAACGAAATATATTCAATCAATCTGCCAAAAGTCACACTTTATTGTTTAACTCAACTTGCTGATTGTAGGTGATCGAGTTTCTCTGTACTGCCAAAGTAACTGGTATCCAGTCTGAAAAAGGATGGTGTTATATTGGCTGCGCTAGCTGTGCTAAGAAGCTCGTGAAAGAAGTCTCATCCTTCACATGCCTCTCTTGTGATAACAATTGTCACTAGCTATACCTATTTTAAACAATGTCTAGGATGCTGATTGCAGGAAACAGGTTGGGATATGAGTTCCGCCCATGAAAAGACGACAACAACATCTTCATAGGAACCTATTAAAGTAATTCTCATTTGATGGGTGCTTATATGAGTGAAGACTATCTACTTCTATCATTTCTGTTTTATTTCTTAAATTTCTGATATAGTTTTAATAAAAATCTCTCTTTCTTACTTTCAATTTCTCTACCCGTTTCAATTATGAAAAGCACTTGCAAGTTTTTACATTTTATGTTTCATAAAACATATAAAAACAACAAGAGAGACTTCCAAAATCCTAAAACATTTTACCCGAAAACTACATCCAGTGCAGGAAAAATATACAAAAAAGAAGGCCCATACTAGTGGTATAATTGAAATGTGGTACCAAAGAAAGTGTAGAAGTAAAATTTTTCCAAAAATATTTATTATAAATTTAAACACAACCTAAATCAAAAAAACAAAAACACTAAAATTATATATTCATTACAATCTACACAAAAAAATACCAAATAAACCAAAATATCTTCTATAAGCTTTTTAGTGTACAAATAAAAACACAAATACACCAATCAAATATAAAAATAAACATTTAAATTACCAAATATAAGCGCCAATTACGTATATGTAATATAAGTTTCAAGCTTTCAACATTTGAAGGGATCAAGCAATACTTTGTCCACGGCTTAAATACTTTATCAATTTCCTTCGTCCGCCTGGCTCACAGCTTAGATGACTTGACAACCAAGCAAACGTCACTTGCGAATGACAAATATTACCAATAAATTCCCTGCCTAACCATTTTTGAACAGATACAATAGTAAGTCCCTTACAGATGCAAATGATCAATCCATGGATTATATATGCTAACTATCAAAGACTATAACAAAAATGCAACAGCAAGACTTGACGTCGATCTGATCATCCCCGATCTAGACGTCGATCTGATCATCTAGTTATTAACTCTTCAAAATCTTTATGTAATAAGAAAACCTTAACTAATAAAAAAATAGCAACTCTAATAATAATATTGCATTAAGAAAAAAAGAGAGGCAAAAGAGGCAAAAGGGTTGAGTTGGATAGACGAGAGGACTCAGGCGCCTGGGAGAACGCTGAACTTCATGTTATAGGTACGGCAATAATAGCCGTTATCCTCTCCGCATGCAAAAGAGTAAGGCTGTGACATTGCAAGAGTAAATTTGAAGCTCTCTTTAGATTCATTCTCCTCCGATGAAGCAATCTTATTTCTACTTTCGAAGTTGCAGGTCCTGTAACTCCACAGATTTGTTTGCAAGTACACGTCATGTCTTCGGTTTGTCATATTGTTGTACTCGAAAACTGCAAATAATCAACAAGAATTTTAGCCAAAAAAACTATCTATAAAATCATCTAAAGACACAAGAAAATAGACAATATATACTTACCAAGAACATCGCCGACATAGAAAGTAGTCTTGGAAGCCCATTCTTCAAGATCCACCCCGTAGTTCCATCCACGTGATCCTCCCACTACGACCTCTCTTGGTGTTGCAAAGACCGGGTTTCTTGAATCGTTATCGTCTGAGCCTGACCTCGAATCGTTATGTTTTGATGAGCGTGGCTTCGTTTCATTATGGTTATGGTGCGATGAGCCTGGCATTGTAACATTATGGTTGTGGTTCGATGAGCCTGGCTTCGTAGCGTTATGGTTCGATGAGCCTGGCTTAGTAACGTTATGATTTGATGAGCCTTCAGGCTTCGTAACGTTATGGTTCGATGAGCCTGGCTTCGTAACGTTATGATTTGATGAGCCTTCAGGCTTCGTAACGTTATGGTTCGATGAGCCTGGCTTCGTACGGTTTGAGTCTGACCTCCATCTCCAGCCTGACCGTGTGTCCCACTTCCAACTCCAGTGCGAACCATCAGGGTTTGTACCCGAACCTGAGGCTGATCCGCCTGAGCCGTGGGATTCCCAACCCGAGCCTGAGCCTGAACCGGAGCTCCAACTCCAGCTCCATGCCTCTGAGCCTGATGAGAAGACGCATGCAAAGGCCACAAGGATTACCAGTAACTTCGTTTGTGAAAAAGACAGCGACATCTTTTCTCTTCTTCGTACGTGCTTTTGATTTTGAGCAATTTGTGATTTTGTAATTGGGATGCTTTCTTCGAGGGTTATAAGTGTATGTATTTATAAGAATACCGAGGTCGGCATCATTAAATCAATTCCTAATATATATTGGAGAAAACAAAATCCTTTTCCAACAAGGATCTCATGTTTCTTCAAACTTTTTTTTTCTTGTTTTTTTCTTTCGTGATATGCCATAATGATACGTATATTTTAAGTAATTAAATTTCATAATATATATATTGTTAAACGATCGAGATTTTAGATATAATTATTAAATTTTCTTATATTAAGTTGTAACACAATTATATTGGTGAAAGACTAACTCCAAATGCTCGACGTGATTGTAAATATTTATAGTATGCATTTGGTGAAGTATCTAAGTATAAGTCAAGGATCGGTTCTCCTCCGACGAAGCAAGAGAAATGAAAAATTACCACAAATATTATATTCATAGTACCATTTTTAATGTATATACTAATCATTTTTACTCTCGTTTTTAATGAAAGATAGAAGATAATTATATCCCAATGGTTAAATAATTTAGACTTAGAGTTTAGAGTTGAGGGGTGGGATAGAGTTTTTGGAATATAATATTTATGATTCTAATAAATATATAAATAAATACTTAAAAAATATTTTAAAAACAATAAAAAATAGTTTCAAACATTAATTTCGATTTTCAAAAAGAAAATTGGAAAAAAAGTTCAAAAAAAAAATTATACAAAATTTCGAATTTGAAATAGTATAATTCAAAAACATAAAAAAAAATATTTTTTTATTATTTTTATTTTTTATTTTTATTTATTTATTTAAATAATAATTTATTATATAGATATACAGAACGAGAGTATAAGAATCTTTTACCACCAATGAAGAAAGTATTTTAAAAAATATCAATTTAGTGGTGGTAAAAATGAAAAGTAGTATTATGAAAGTGGTAAACATGAAATTTTTCCAAGTGAAATTGCCATAAATATCACATTCATAGTGCCACTTTTCATATCTACATTAATCACTTTTAGCTTCACTTTTAATGAAGAGTAAAAAACACTTATACTCCTAGGGTTAACTAATCTAGACTTAGGGTTTAGAATTGAGGGGTGGAGTAGGGTTTTTGGAATCTGAAATTTAGAATTCTAATAAATATATAAATAAATATTTAAAAATATATAAAAATAAAATTTAAAAATAGTTTCAAACATAATTTACGATTTTTAAAAAGAAATTTTGAAAAAAAAAAACAATTTTGAAAAAAAGATTCAAAGAAATATAAAAAGTTCGAATTTGAAAAAATATAATTCGAAAACATAAAAAAAATATTATTTTAATTTTACTTTTTTTATTTTTTTTGTTTATTTAAATAATGATTTATTATATATATATAGAACAAATGTGTAAGAGTATTTTGTCAATTAATGAAAAAAAGTATTTTTGAAAAATGTCTCTTTAGTGGTGGTTAGATGAAAAGTGGTACATGAAAGTGGTAAACATGAAATTTCTCCATAAATGAAACAAATATTGAGAATAAGTGAAGGGTATTGAGATTGATTTTTTTTGTGACAAGGGCATACTGAGTTAAACTCCATTAATACATTAAATCAAAAGTTTTTTATGCAAGAAAACAAACATATTAATTAATGTAACATACAGATGTATATATATATATATATATAAATATATATTTCAGTTGGTTATGTTTTATAAAATGTAAATATTATAATAAATAATTTTTATATAATTATTTAATATGTATATAATATTTAAAATATTTTTTTAAATTTTGTATGGAACCTTCAAAATCTCAGGACTGGCCTTGTGCGTCTATATTGACATATATATAACAAAATAGAACTTTCATCGTTTTTGCATCTATTGGGGTGTGCCATGTAGTCAGACAAATGGCTACAACAGAAATCAAAAGGCTTATGTTTGGTACATGACTCAAGCCAAGTACTTCTCCAGCTTCTCTACTTCGTCTTTGCTTCCAATGTAAAGTGGAACCCTCTGATGTATCTGTCAGGTATCCCAAATAAGATATTTAGTGTACTGTAATAAGCTAAACATGAGGGATGTGTTTTGAGTTACCTCGGTGGGTTGGATATCTAGTACTCTTTGGTGACCATCTGATCCTTTTCCTCCAGCTTGTTCAACGATGAAACTCATCGGTGCACACTCATATAAAAGCCTAAGCTTACCGTTTTTGCTCTTGGCATCACGAGGGTACCCGTAAATCCCACCATACAACAAAGTTCTGTGAAAGTCTCCGACCAAACTACCAATGTACCTTGCAGAGTAAGGCTTCCCACTTGGACCAGGGTCCTTGAGATCATCGATATACTTCTTCAGTTTCTCGTCCCACATCTGGTAGTTCCCTTCGTTGAAAGAGTAGATTTTCCCTGCTTTGGGGATCTCAATGTTCTCTTGAGTCAGGACGAACTCGCCGTACATTGGGTCGAGTGTGAAGGAGAAAACGCCTTTGCCTAAGGTGAGAACGAAGATGACTGAGCTCGAGTACATACAGTAGCCAGCTGCTAGCAAGTTGTTCCCTGGTTGACACACGTTTACTATACACCTTTGTTCTTCTGACCCAAGCTGCAAGCAAGCAACACACAGCCAACATTATATATCTTTTAGGAGTGTTAGGTGAAAGGGAGAGTAGTAGTTAGTTTACAGCGGAGATATCGTCGGAGTCGTCAACGATACACTCGTCATTGGGGCTGTAGATACCGAAGATTGAACCGGTGGAAACTGCAGCGTCGATGTTGGAGGAACCGTCGAGAGGATCGAAGACGACAATGTAGTTGCCGGAGTAACTCTCTTCAACTGCTACGGGGACGTCCTCTTCCTCTGACGCAATGATCCCTGTCCTTCCACTTGATCTCAAACAGTTTGAAAACACCTGCACCATTTATTTTGTTATGTCATATACTTTGTTTATTCGCTCCATCCAACCATTTCCATCATGTATAAACTAAGGTTTACTTTTAGTAGATTGAAGTTAAGTTGTCTAGCTTGGCAAGTTTACATATTAATCAAAATATCATAATTGCCATTTCATGAGAGTCATATGTAGACGACTTAATTAACTAACTTTTTGAAAAAGGTTACACATTAGTAACATTGTGAGATTGTTCAACCATCAGGCGATTCCACAATTTACCAATCAGAACCTAAAATGATTTTGGAGACATTACGACCATATGATTGGTAAGGCTATAAAAATATTTTACAGTATTTGCAGCATTTTTACAATATTTGTTTTCCAATTATAGTCTTTAAATATTTTAGTGGATTCCATATAAAATCCACAACCTCTACAACGTTTTGTTGTTTGTTCATATGCTTTTTTTTCTAAAGCAACGTATTTAAATATTTTTAAAAAGGTAGAATTTTCTCATACCAAAAAAAACGTACAACTATATCAATAAAACTTAAAAGCTATACACTTAACCAATAATCCACTAGAACATGTGTTTCCTCTACTTAGTGTCTACATGTATGTGTATATATAGTTAAACACTGTATATAGCATGTGTTTTATTTTATTCTTTTATGGTTTAAGGTTGGTTGCAAAGGATTCTGCATCTAAAACGTATTGATATCCAAACTTTTAAAAAGAATATCCAAACACGTGAATAATAGTTGACCTCATTAGAGACGACGTCAAGCTTCTTCTGATCCTCTCCCTGAATGTTAACAGCTCCTTGAACGCCGGTCAGATTAGAGATTCCGGCGCGCTGTACAAGCGAAGCGATCTGCTTACAAGCCATCGCTATGCTCGACATCACTATCGTCATCTCTGTATCTATCTCTCCTTTCTGCTCTTGTCTCAGCAACCAACCCGTCAGCGTCTGAAGCTCGTACCCACTCTTCTTCCTCGCCGCCGGCTTAGCCTCCGCCGAAGCATCCGCTGCAACCGCCATACACCTCACTCCACCAGCAGCATGATGGTTTTTCCCAGCCCGTTTCCCGCCGGAAAACAGAGATCTCTGGAAAAGGATTCGTGGCTGAGATGAGGATGCTAAGTGACGAGAGCTTGAGAGAAGAAGATGAGACGACGAGGTTGTTGCGGCGGTTGCTGCCATTTTTGAGCGTTTGTGTTTTGAAAAAGTTTGAGCTGATGGGAGTTTTGTGTGTTTGGAGGTGATGAGAGAGGATCGGATTGTGAGGTGGACGAAGGATTCGATTCATGTGGATTCCACTTATCTTCTATGGAGTTGACACGTGGCATTGCTCTTACGGAGTTGAAACAAAAGTGAATGTGATAACTGATAAGCATATATATCTGCATAAGCAGGCTACAATGTTTGTTAAGGATTCAGTTGTGTTGGGCCTGATGTAAGTTTATCTTAGTCAACCCAACACCACGACACAATATAGTTTTGACTACACTATTTAACTAAAACAACTTATTATACTTGATTTTATAATTTCTCCTTCAAAAGTTGTACCGATATTTACTTTGAAGCTCAATGCGGACGTGAAGACATGTACATTGTACTACGCACGTCGCTTTGTTTCCAAGGAAGCCACCCACCCACTAGTGAAAGTCTTGTTAATGAAAAAGATGATTCAACTAAATCTTTTTACAATAGTTTATGTATTTTTGCTTACGTTGCCTGCAATTTTTTTTTAAATGCCCAATTTACAAATGATAATCATTAAAAATGTTTATATAATATCATGTAGCGAATCTGAAGATTCAGAGAAAAAATCTTGAGATGGCGAGAACAATGAAGCTATGAATAATAAAAATTCAAAACAATGCATAGCTTTTTGGCACAGAAAAGAAATATAAAAGTCATTATATAAGTTTTAAGAAGCACAATACTTTACATAATAACCATAGTTGCTTCGTTAAACTATTTGAATATCGACAAAAGCCTAGCAAGTACTTTCTTTTTTTTGGACAAAAACCTAGAAAATACTTTCATATAGATAAATAAAACCATATCTAGATAATGCTATATAGAATAAAAATTTAATTAGTATATACAAATCATTCATCAAAAGATCTTCTATATATACAATGTACTCACAAACCTCACAGCATCTTCTTCAATATACGAATTATATCCCCATCTTCTCTCTATATTACTATTTACTCTTTAATCAAGTTAACTTTAAACCCCTAAAATCAATAAAGGAGAAAGACAAGAAGAGAGACCTAAAAAACAGAAACAATGTCTTATTCTTCCCTCAAACTGTCAATCTTTCTGATTCTCTCATCTCTTCTTCATGCCGCTTTAGGTACGTACTGATATATCTATTTTATATAAATCTCTAACTGTTAACCCAAGATCATGATCAAGAACACTAAGATCTTTTCCATATTTCTTATCTCAAAAATTATACTTGGTTAGACATGTTTTCAGTTTTTAAATCAAAGGAATAAACCATAGATTTTACATTTTGACTGATAACATGACCGGTTTAAGATGAACCATAGGAAAAGAAAATCATTTATGTGAACATTTCATTTTTGTTTTCTTTATCAGTCTATGTTTTGTATTTCCTATAGGGGAGGGAATCATTTGCGAGAACCTGCCCACGAATATATGCGCGTTCTCGATATCGGCTTCCGGGAAAAGATGTTTGTTGGAGACAGCTAACGTTGCAGGAGAATACACTTGCCGGACTTCCGCGGTGGAGGTTGAAGGGATTGTAAACCACGTGGAGAGCGATGAGTGTGTAGCTGCTTGTGGGGTTGATCGGAAAACAGTAGGGATCTCGTCGGACGCAATGATGGAGGCAGGTTTCGCCGCTAAGCTTTGCTCTCCGGCTTGTTTGGATTATTGTCCTAACATTC
Organism: Brassica napus; assembly: GCF_020379485.1. NCBI lineage: Eukaryota > Viridiplantae > Streptophyta > Magnoliopsida > Brassicales > Brassicaceae > Brassica > Brassica napus. Next base: position 34,260,124 of record NC_063442.1, on the reverse strand, counting down.
TTGATCTTTATTTCAATCTCGCAGCCGGTGAAGGTACCATCTTGAGCTTTTCTTAAGTTTTTCTTGAGTACGTTGACATTTTCTTGGTGTGTGTAGATATATAAATCTTATAACCTGCATATGATATGATACATCAAGACGGGTTTTCGGCATGGCAGGTGAAACATTGGTGTAAAATGTCTACAACATTGGCGTAAAATCTCCATAATCTAATAAATTATTTAAGTAAACATAAGTTTCCATAATTGTTTTTTTTTTTGACAACAGTTTCCATAATTGTTAAAAAAATATTAATATTTTTTTAATATTTTTATTAAATTGATTATAGCCTTTAAAATTTAAGGGTCGGTCTGATCGATATTCCGATGAAATATTTGAATGCTGTTATGAAAGGTCTTGCTATATACTGTATATAGTAAAATTAATCAATGTAAGTCCATTTTAATAATTAATTAGGTATACACGTTTGTATGTTTATTAACTACAAAAGCATATACCCTTCTTTTTGTTGTGCTAAAGTATACATACCATTGAAGGTCCATTATACCTACGTAACTGAATTTTTTGCAAAAACATTTGTTGAGACATTGATATTCGATACCAAAAAGCGAAAACAAAATTGTATTTACGAAAATAGGAACAAAATCTAGTGATTACTGTAAATAGAAAGTTAAAATTTTGTTTAAGATGGCTGATTAATGAAGTAAGGAATCATATACTTGTGTGTTTTATGTGTTTTTGCTATATTCCTTGGGACCTTGGGTCGGGTCCTTTTTCTAAGCATGCATGAAACTTACTTTAATATTTCGGGAGTTTCTTATCGCCAAAGCAAGGAATTTGGGTAGGAGCTTGATTGTTATGCTTCACTAACTTAAATATTATTTGAGTGATCATAGTGATTTATCTACTGCATAATATGGTTACGTAAATTACGCTGGTACAATATGTATGTAAAGTGTAAATTTGACGCAACGTATCAATTGACTACATGCAGGCGCATTTTTACCTGATCTATGTGATGCTCAGCGGATAAATCCTCACCGTTCAATGTTGGAAATGCTCAGTTCCGGTGCCGCTCCTGGGCCTTCCGAGCCTGCTTCAGGTCCTGTCTCCGACACCTCAGCCCCTGCTCTAGCTCCGGCTGCTATGTAAAAGTAATGTTATTAATTAATTTCACGTGTGCCATGATTTATGTTTTTAATTGATTCATTTGAGAAAGAAGATGAAATAGAGTGAGTTTGATTTTTGGTTCTTTTCCTTAACATTTTCCCATATAGTAAAAACTTTTGTTATATCTTTACTTTGTTATCGTGTTATATGCCATGTGCAGTTGCAACTTAATACCTCGATGCTTAGGGCATCTCTAATCTCACTATATTTTTCACTCTAATTTAGAGTAAAAATGCTCCAATGGTACTTTATTTCTCACTTTATAATAGAGTGAAAAATAGGTTTACTCTAAATATAGTAACTTGCTATTTTTTTGTTCATCATTCTATTTTCTACTCTAAAATAGAGTACCATTGGAGAAAACTCAAACTCTATTATAGAGTTACTGTATTTTAGAGTAAAACATAGAGTAAGTCATTGGAGATGTGGTCTTAATACCTCGATTATAACATCTATTTAATAAATACGAACAAATGTCTTTCAGTTTATGGTTCAATTTCTCTTGAAGCTTATCCTGGTACTTTTTATATAAAATGGTAAAACCTAAAGTTGAATTGTATATAAAATGAAAAAACCTTAATGTTGAACTGTATTATAAAAGTGGATTTATCCAATGTATACTTATAATAGAGTTTATCTATCTATAGGCGAAAAAATAAAAAACTGATATCTTCATTTTTAAATACAACGGCAAAAAATAGGATTCATTTATATTTTTGTATATAATAAAAAATCTTATTATATATGCATACATTAGAAAAAAATCAAACTTTGCAATAAAAATATCTATTTTAGAAAAAATATATAGAAATGTACGCTGGAAATGCTTTAAGAGGAGAACGAACTTACATTGTACGTACGCATGAGCTTAACTTGTAGCTCATGTAATATGGAACGGGTTTGTATTTTCTTTTGCTTTATTTTTGCAAATGGTTACAACATTTATGTGAAACCAAAACAAAATCAGTTACACTGATACTATGCCACTAAGACCAATTCCATTTCACTTCTATTTTAAAAATTTCTATTATAAAAGTAAAATAGAAATGAATTTTTGCTCTGTTGTATTTCTCTATTATAGAGAAATGGTATATTTGCCGATGTTACGAAGGAACACATTAGAACAAAATTTCAATCTCTATTTTATCTTTATAATAAAAATCTCTAAAGTGAAAATGGTTAGAGATGTCCTACGTTACATGAGAGATTATGAGCCGCAGTCTTCAACAATCCAATTTGTTACCCAACAATATATGCTATGCAGGATGATAATGTGCACATGTTCGAGAAATTGGTCTGCAAGAGCAGCAGTAAATCAATATAATGACAGAAGAGAGAAGAAGGGAGAGATGAAATAGATATACATTTCAAAGTTATTCCTTTCGTTTACATGTGATGTTCCAAAATATAAAATATTTTATTAGTTTTATGATAATTTAATTTCAAATATATATTATTAATAATATCTTTTAAAAAGTAAGTTTTTATTTTTTGTGTCCTTTAACCAGAACTTCTCTGATTTTACTAATTCATTCTCTTGCATTCTAATTGCATTCTAATTGTGATGACAGTAAGGATTCTTGTATTTGGAGGAAGTTACTTTTAGCTAAGGGATTTAGCTTATGAGTTTATGAAAATGGAGGTTCGAGATGGATCAACTACGTCTTTCTGGTTTGATAATTGGATGGGTACAGAAAAATTGATTGATGTCATAGGGGCCATAGGCACAATGTATCTGGGTCTTTCTCGACGAACGCTGGCGTGTGATGCGGTCTCCAGTGATGGCTGGAATTTGAGAAACAAACGCAGCAGGAGGTTCCAGATTTTATACAATCAGATACTCGCAATGCCGGCTCCTGATGCAGATAGGGGAGATGATCTGGTTCTGTGGAAGCGAGGAGAGGATGAGTTCCAAGACAGTTTCTCTACTGCAAGCACTTGTGAGCAGATTAGGCCCAAAAAGCCTAAGGTTGACTGGTATAAGGTCGTATGGTTCACTCAAACCACACATCGGTACGCTTTTATCACTTAACTAGCAGTACAAAACCGGCTTTCTTTTTTGATTGGGGTATCACGCAGGAGTGTGGACTTTGTGGAGAAAGGGATGAGACAAGTGATCATCTCTTCTTTGATTGTCCCTACTTTTTCACTGTTTGGGAAGGTCTGGTGAGAGGATTCTTTGGCCGCATGACTAACCCTGACTAGTCTATTACGCTTAATGCGATCAAACGCGAGAGGGTAAATAGACTTGACTCCATTCTTCTCAAGATAATCTTCCAAACAGTCATTTATCACATATGGAGAGAAAGAAACTTAAGGCGGCATCAGGGCAACTGGACGTCGACAAACCAAATGCATAAGGCCATTGATAGATCGATGAGGAATAGGATAGTGTCGCTGAAGTATATCCTGCAGCATAGATATGCTGGACTACTACAGCGATGGTTCGAGCTCACGGGATAGGCAGATGGTTTGTATGAGTTTATTTGGTTCCATATGAATTTTTCGTTATGTATTGTGATTGAATGGTTGTGGCATTACTCATTGCATATATGAAGTATGTGGAATCACGCATGTGTGGAAGAAGAGGCCAGATAAAAAGTTGGTGCAGCTGCGAACCAAAAAGAAAAACAAACAAAGGTACGTATACAAATTTCACTATAATATATGACTATCTATCTTGTGTCTTCCCTTTGTTTTTGTCACTTGGAGTCAGAGAATCTAATGAATCCAGCTTATTGTTTCAGTGTATACAATGGGATATTTATATATATATATATATATATATATATATATATATATTTCAGTCTGATTAATATATAAGTTTGGGATTGGTTAATATATAAGAGGAAGAAGTTGGTTTGGAAGTTTCTGTTACACCAAGTGGCACGAGTCTTAGGTGCAACGTGGGAAAGACGACACATAGAGAAATGCTTCGGATCAAGAGAAGCGTCTCCGCAGGTTACAGTCAGGTTTGCTCTCTCCGCAGGTTACAGTCAGGTTTGCTCTCTAATCTCTTACATTACGTGTTTTGTGATGTTGCCTTCGTTTTCAGCTCACAAACAACTTTTTTTTGCTCAATTCTGAGTATCCATGTGTTGTACTTTTGACTGTTGGAAGTTGACTGACGTTACCGCATTCGATATTTTCGTTTCAAACTCATTTCATTCAGCTACAGAACACGGGCAAAAAAAGACGAGATGGTAGATGCGGAGAGGCAAAACACTAGCTGAATAAAGCAGGTTAGTCGGAAGATGAAATGGCAGCGTTGAAGAGGCAGGTCATGTCCCCAATGTCTACCACAGTTAAATCAAAAGATGGTGCAAGAAAACTGTAGCTGGTGACAGGGAATGTACAAGGTACCGAACTTCCTGAAGAGTGTGATGATAAGGATCGCTCATAAAGAAGTCCATGATGCTGTGTTTGGAGGACCTGCAAGAAAGAGAGAGGAAGACGTTAAAGAAGCTAAAGAAAGCGTTGAAAATGGTAACCAAAGCTTTGGGTGAGCTAGAGAGGACAAAGAGATACAAGCTAGCTCAGTGAGTAAAGCATGTTGACAAATTACCTGTGATACAGTTTGGAAATGTAATATGCAGAACATGATCGTACTATCATCGTGAGAAATTATATATGTATTTATGTTTTGTCTCAATTCCACCATGTTAGTTTATTGCAGACTTCTTACAAGATTAACCGAACCACATTAAACAATAACGGCCAACAAATGTTTTAACATTTCTGTTCACAAAAAAAAAAAGATTAAAAAACAAAATAGTGAATGAAGTTTAACAAAACAAATATTAAAGACACAAAGTAAGAAAAAAACTAATCATTTATATCACTAATTTTTTTTATGGACATTAAAATAATAAGGCTCTATCGAATTATAAATAATTTATATTTTCAACTTGTGATATTAGTATATGTTACATGGAAACATAAACGGATACGGGAAAGCGGAACCGTATGAAAGCGTAGAAGCGAGATTTAAAAAAAATTAGGAAGCGGAAATATGTCAGAACCGTATAATTATATATGTATATATACATATTAAAATATAAAAATTACAAATATGACTAAAAATTATATGATTCAAATTAAAAATAAAACATTTATTTATTTATAATAATTTTAAATGATTTCATGTTAAAACCATAAAATATACACAAATTAAGTTTATAAGATATTATTATACTAATTATTTTTAATAATCATAAATCATTAACAAACCCTCAATGCATAAAGATAATTTTTAGTATTAGTTTTAATATTTGTATATTTATATTCTCTATTTTCACTATTATATAAAAACAAAAACAATGTTTCTTATATTCTTATTTACTTATGACATTTTTTTTAAAATGGAAGTGTGATTCCGAAAAGGGATTCGTAAGTTTCCAACTTGGTTTTAAAGAGGTATTTTTGGAAGCGTATTAGAAGTGAGATTCCGAGAGCTTCTACAAGCTTCTGATTCCGACTTTTGGTTCCGAAGCGGAAAGCGAATGTACGACGAAGCGGGAAGCGAACGTACGACGAAGCGGGAAGCGAACGTACGACGAAGCTTCCATGCAATATGTACAAGATTGTAGAATGTTTTACTCTAAATGAAAACGAAATTATAAGAAAATAATGTTTTTGGATCATAGTTTTGGGCTAAAAATAAATTCATAACTCCCCTAATTGGTATATAAAAATTAGTTGTTAATAACAACATAATAACCTGATTGTATTTTTTTAAATAGTAATTTTAAAACTAACTAATATCTAATAATAAAATTTGGATAAATTGTGAATATCTATTAATAATATTTTGATTATCATTTTACACTGAGTTTTAATCCGAATAATATTTTAACTATAGCTAGACTGTAAGATATCTTTTTGCTAATAACTAAACAAATAATATGGTAATAACAATTGCTGGCAAAAAAATATAGTAATAATAATCTTTTCATAGAATTTTCAGTGTTGTTAACACATACAACATTTTTAAAATTTGTTTTATTTAAAGCAATCAATATTTAAATTAGCTTTGCTTCACAATTGTAAGAAATAGATTATAATCGTAGGAAAATATATTATAAAATATTAAATAACATATAAATAAAAACACAAATATGATATAAATAATATATAATAAAAGTTTAAAAAATTCTTTATTCATTTCGCATTTGTTCATCATCCCATACATATTTAGATAGTAAAAAAAAAATTATAAGTTTTACTCATTTCTAATTCAGTTTCTATACATATTTTTATAGCATATAAATAATATATTGTAATATATATATATATATATATATTAAATACAGCGTTATTCTTAGGTTTTCTTATTCTTTTCTTTTTCAGTATATTTTTCATAACCTGATTCTTTTGTAAATGTAATTATTTCTCCTAGTTGACCAATAAATTTCAAATTTCATCAAAAAAAAAATTGGACCGACTTCGTACTTTTTTACTCCAATTTAATAAACCAATTCCAAAATACGTTTTGTCTTCAGTACATAGTAGTCATCATCATTAAGACATTAACTATCAAACACCGTGATTTTTCTCATTAAAACGCGCCCTTCACAAATGCCACTGATTTGTTTATTGCCCATTCACCGCACCGGACCGTACGTGTATTTGGATCTTAGCATTTATTGCCACTTAAAAATCAAATTGTTACTAGTTTATTATATTGCTTGTAATAGTCTTTTTTAGTTTTCCCCTTTTTAGTTGGGTAAAAAGATACAAATGTAGTACTTCAGGTTATAATATGAACACTACGATACTGTGAATGTGAAAAAGAGACCAACATGCATGTATAAAAGCGTTGTTTTCTTCGACACAATCATATTGTATACTCTTTATACTGTATGTCTATATCTTATGTGATATCTGGGAGAAGATGCGGAGTCATGTGAAAATGCAAGTGAATTTCATTAAACTTTATCCAAATAATAACTACAAATAATGAAGAACGCAAAGAACCGCGTGAACCAGTCAAAGTACAGAACACCAATATCCGACACGTAGGTCCCATCTCCAGCAAACACGAAGACAATAATGGTTTCCCAGTCTAGTATGAAACCGGACGTCGGATTTGGTCGAATCAGCTTAACTCGAACAGGTGACTTAGGCCATCCGCTGCAAAAGTTGAGAGGCAATAACATTACCCTTTTGCATATTTAGTGTTTTGTGTGGATAAGTGAATTATGTGACATTGAAAAACAAAAGTCATAATGTTACGCCTTCTACATCAAAATGTGCACACCTGATTTCTCGGAACATCTTGACAGAATAAACAAAATGCCAAATAAATTACGGTCGAAGTATAGCCAGGAGAACGTATACTTTATTGTGAAAGCCGAGAAATAAATTGGTGTGGTTTCAAAAATTACTACTAGCATGACCAGCAGTAATCTTGATTACATAATTAAGCTTAAACAAACATGCGTGTCATGATTGTAATCTTAAAAAAAAGCTCAAGTTACATAAGACGATATCGTACCCTTCTTTTTTTGTGCACTATCATACTTCTTTTTTTTTTTGTTGACTGAAAAAAAGACAGCTGCTATTACTAACATTTCGATATTGAAGGTGGTGTCAATAATTAATCTGGCGACAATGTCTATTTTGTAACAGCAAATGGCTTAGGACAAAGACTGCACGTTGCTCTATAGAAGACCAGCATTTCAGCATTTAATCAAATCCAGTTCCCAAACTGTTCGGGGTTCTTCTGGAATGTTCGAGGTTTCAATAAGTCAATCAAACATTCTGTAGTGAAGAAGTGGGTTCAGGATCAAGGATTTATGTTCGGAGCGTTGTTGGAAACGCGGGTAAAGGAAGGAAGAAGTCAGAGGATTTTCAGTTCAGTCTTTAAAGATTGGAATCTGATGTCCAATTATGAATTTAATCCACTTGGCCGAATATGGCTAGTGTGGGGACCGGAAGTAAGAGTTACACCTTTCTACAAGACTGATCAAATGATCACAGTCTCAGTTGCTATTGGTGAAGATGCAGAAGAATTTTTCTACACATGTGTGTATGCTCACAACACTGAATTGGAGAGGAGAGAGCTATGGAATGATCTGAAAGCTCATCAGGATTCACCGATTATTCGTCGGAAGGCTTGGATAATAAATGGAGATTTTAATGAGATTCTAGACGCGGAAGAACACTCGATGTATGGGAGGAGAAACACAGTATCGCAAGGAATGAGAGACTTTCAGGATGTAACGCACCACTGCAACCTGCTGGATCTAGCTGGTCATGGCCCTCAGTATACATGGACAAATAAAAGAGAGGAAGGTCTTATATCAAAGAAACTCGACCGAGTTCTGATAAACGATCATTGGCTTGGTTTATATCCTCAGTCCTATAGTGTTTTTGAGGCTGGAGGCTGCTCGGATCACCTACGCTGCAGGTTTCTTCTTAGCTCAGTACTGAATAGACCAAAAAGGCCGTTCAAGTTTGTCAATGCAGTTGCAGAGCTCGAAGGTTTTAAGCCACTGGTGGAGGATCACTGGCAGTCCACCGAGCCTATTTTCCTGTCAACTTCTTCGCTATATCGCTTCTCTAAGAAGTTAAAAGCTCTAAAACCTAAAATCAGAGTGCTTGCAAAGGAAAGAATGGGGAATCTCCCTATGAAAGCCAAAGAGGCCTATGAGAATTTGTGTACGTACCAAGAGGAGACTATTCGAAATCCAACACAAGGAAATTTGGATAGGGAGAACAGTGCATATGCACGCTGGGAGCTTGTTGCTAGATTGGAAGAGGGATTTCTCAAACAAAAATCCAAATTGCATTGGCTGAAGGTTGGGGACAAAAACAATAAAGTTTTTCATCGGGCTGCCGTTGCAAGAGAAATAAATAACTCAATCAAGGAAGTAAAGTGTAGAGATGGCCGTACTGTCAAGCAACCTGATGAAATAAAAGAAGAAGCTGTGGGTTTTTTTAAAGAGTTCCTCCAGCACCAGCCAACTGATTTTGAGGGTATAGATGTGTGTAGTTTGCGTGAGATTTTACCCTACAGATGCTCAGTGACTGATCAACATGATCTTACAAAAGAGGTAACAGCGGAAGAAATCACCAAAGTACTGTTTAGTATGCCGAGTGATAAATCTCCAGGGCCAGATGGATATACAGTTGAGTTCTTCAAAGCAGCATGGTCTATTATAGGGCAAGAATTCATTATTTCAGTCCAGTCTTTCTTTGCGAAAGGTTTCTTGCCAAAAGGAGTGAACACAACAATTCTAGCCTTGATACCGAAGAAAACAGTGGCTCTCGAGATGAAGGACTATCGACCAATATCATTGTGTAATGTTTTATACAAAGTCATTTCCAAAATACTAGCCAACAGACTGAAGATCACTCTGCCGGACTTCATTGCTCTGAATCAATCTGCATTCGTGAAAGGCCGTCTTCTTATTGAGAATCTCCTCCTTGCTACCGAGCTGGTGAAAGACTATCACAAAGACACGATCTCCTCTAGATGTGCTTTAAAGATTGACATCTCTAAAGCTTTCGATACAGTGCAATGGAGCTTTCTTGTCAAAACTTTAGAAGCTATGGACTTTCCTCCAATGTTCATCCATTGGATTTCTCTTTGTATCTCAACGGCATCATTCTCTGTCCAAGTCAACGGTGAACTTGCTGGTTACTTCCAAAGTGCAAGAGGTCTGAGACAAGGATGTGCACTGTCTCCTTACCTCTTTGTAATCTGTATGAATGTTCTATCGAAGTTGCTAGACAAATCGGCAAATGACAGTAACATGGGGTATCATCCCAAATGCAAGAACCTGGGGCTAACTCACTTGAGCTTTGCCGATGATATAATGGTTTTCACTGATGGTAGAGTCAGGTCCATTGAGAGCATTGTGGACGTATTTAATTTTTTTGGGAAGATCTCGGGTCTCAAAATCAGCATGGAGAAGACTACCATTTATTACGCGGGGTTGTCTGAAGCAGAAACAGGCCTACTGGAGCAAAGGTTTGATTTTGCATCTGAGAAATTACCAGTCCGTTATCTCGGACTACCGCTGCTCACAAAAAGGATGGGAAAAGATGATTATGGTATTCTCATCGACAAGATAAGAAACCGCATTACCCACTGGACGAATCGCTTCTTATCGATGGCTGGAAGGTTAGAGTTGATCCGGTCTGTCCTTTTCAGTATTGTGAACTTTTGGATGGCAGGTTTTATCTTACCGGGAGCGTGTATCAAAGAGATTAACAGCATATGTGCTGCTTTTCTTTGGTCGGGGCCTACTCTGAACACTAAGAAAGCTAAAGTTTCTTGGGAAATAGTATGCAGGAGGAAGTGTGATGGTGGACTAGGTCTCCGGCCTCTGAAAGAAGTTAATCAAGTCTGCTGCCTGAAACTCATTTGGCGGACAATATCCTCTCAAGCTTCCTTGTGGGCGCAGTGGACTAAGCAGAATCTGTTCAAGAACTGCTCGTTTTGGTCTATTAAAGAAACTACTACAAAAGGTTCCTGGATGTGGCGCAAGTTGGTAAAGCTTCGGGACAAGGCAAAGGGCTTTCATAAGATGCACGTGGGTGATGGACATAATACTTCTTTTTGGTTTGACTCCTGGTCTAGTATGGGAAGGCTTTATGACTTGTTTGGTCCACACGGTAGTACTGATATGGGAATACCATTGTCTACATCTGTGGATGTGGCTCTGAGTAACCGGCGGCGGAGAAGACATAGGGTTGATGTGTTCAATGAAGTGAAAAAAATCTGTGAGGATCAGAGGTTGAAGCTCACTGGAGATGCAGATATAGCACTTTGGAAACAGAGCGAAGGAAAATATAAAGCTGGTTTCAATACAAAGCAAACATGGGAACTTATTCGAAAAGAAGATCCTCTGGTTCACTGGTGGAAGAGCATCTGGTTTAAACATCATATTCCAAAATATGCTTTCCTTCATTGGTTAGCAATTCAAAACAGATTGGCAACTGGCGATCGCATGCTGGCTTGGAATGTAGGAGCTAATCCGTCATGTGTTCTCTATCAAAATGTGATGGAATCAAGAGATCATCTTTTTTTTGAGTGTAGCTACTCGGCAGAAGTCTGGTCGAAACTGATGCAAGGCCTGCTGCAGTCCTCGTTCACAACTTTGTGGTTGGAGCTGATGGTGATGGTTATGGATACAAATGGAGGTTTGCTGGAGAGGTTCCTCACTCGATACACCTTGCAAGTAACTGTTTCTTTTCTGTGGCGGGAGAGGAATGAAAGACGGCATGGTGGCACACCTTTGTTGGTTGGTTCCCTGGTGAAGTTAATTGATAGACAAGTCAGGAACAGATGTCTCTCATTGCGACAAATAGGAGATTTGAAGTATACGGGAGCGTTAACTTTGTGGCTTGCCACAAGGTAGCAGAGTTGGGTTGAAACTAAGGTTTAACTTTCTCAAAAAACAAATGCACTTGTTGTAAACAAAGCAGTTTTCTTTGAATAAATTTAACATATATTCAAAAAAAAAAAAAAAAAAAAAAAACTGTTCGTGTGCTCCTGAGTATTAAATGAAGTATTAATAAATCAGCTTCAATTACTATATTTTTGTTTGAACAAAAATTACTATATTAATGATAAGTGTACAATTAAAGAGTTTATGATTGAAAGAGCTAATAACAAGGATCGTTGGGCGAAATCAAAAAATGGTCTTAACCTATGCTAACCTATGGGCGGACATACCTCATTGTTTGCGAGATATCTTATTGGCAATTTTAAGACGTGTTTCAGGATGCAAAGATATTTAGAGATGACGCCTCCATTGGCAAACAAAATTATTTTACTAATTAATACCTCTCCATTGCTTAAAGAGTTGTGGGAGCAAACGATAGAGAGAGAAAGTGGGATGCTAAATGTCCAGGAACAACCGAAAAACAAACAACAAAAAGCCAAAGGGAAACAAAGAAGTCTCGGTCTTTTCTTTTCTTTTCTTGCTCGATTAGTTAAGAATGGTGGCTAAAACGATCCAAAACCTCGTCTCTGTCCACAAGATCTTCTTCATCTTTCTCCCTCCCTTTATTTTTATTCGTCGGTTAAATCTTCAACTATCTTTCTACTATTTCACTACCCTATGTCATCAAATCTTAAATCTTATTCCTCCTTTTACTTTCTTCAAACCTTTCCTAAACAGACCCAAAAGTTTCACGTGAACCCAAGTCGGTCAGTAAGCCCAGTCCGAAGGTAACCTAGGCTCATTCACTCCCTGTCCCATCTTCATCTGGCTCGAGAATCCACCATTGTTGCTCTTCTGTCTCCACGATGACTCTGTTATTTAACAACAAAAAAAAAAGATTAACCAAATGATACAAAATTGACAACTTCAAATATCCTTGTGACAAAAAAAAAATCCTTATGGGTTGTTTGGGGCTTGGTATACCATAGAGACTAGCCGAAGACCGGATCACTGGCTGCTGGACCAGAGATTCGTCTAGGTTAAGAACCTCCGCCACTCTAGCCGGAACCAAAACCGTCGCAAGAGCTAAAATCCCAAAAAAGAATTGAAAAATTAGAAAATTTATGGCTGGAACCAAAATAAATTAAAGATAAGATCATTGAAACTTTACTTGGCTTCTCGCGAGATTCGGCGTCAGTATGGTTAACACGACGGGGCAAGAAGACGCCAGTCCCGGTTGATCTAGGTTTCCCGGTTCGGTCTCCGAGGAAAACAGCGCGCATGGCCGAACCATCACGCCTCTGTGGCTGATTAGGCCATGCAGATGGAGACAAATCCACATGACCAGCAGTTTTGTTGTTATTAGCCTTTAATCCTCTGCGCTGCTGCTGCTGCTGCATCAGCTGTTGCTGTTTTAGCTGCTGAAACTGCAACAAAGATAACAGAATATTAACATCATCCAAAACTGATAACAATCAAATGATGTTGATTTGAGATTCGTTACTTGGATAGCTTGTAGCTTCTGGTATTGGAGAGATTGGCGACTGTAGTAGCCTGATCCGTCCTTAGGGATTTTAGCTGCGGCGAGTGGTTGTTTTCTTGGAAGATCGAGAACTCCTCTGCCACTAAGGTTGTTGTAACCGTTGATATTAATCATCGCCAGTTCCTCCACTGCTGCGCAGTACATATCCCGTGCCGCCGCCTGAGAAGAAGCTCTCGTCTGACAGCTCTGATAACCGATTCCGGCCCCACACGGAGTCGATTGTGGCAAACGAGTCGCACCCCACACCTGTGTGAACCATAAGCCACAGTAAAAACCTCCAAAAAAAATGTGGAATCGATGGTAAACAGAGATAAGATAAAAGAGTATATGTCTAGTTACCTTGGTGTCGTTAGCGTTGCTACCGGAAAATCCACAGGAAAAATCATCTTCCTGGGTTGACCGAACCGTTTTTCTGGTAAACCCGGTCAAGTAATCGGTTCTATCTAAACCGGAGTCCAGCCCGTATCCATGACTCAGCTCGTATGGGAACAAGTTGGACTCATCACCCTTGAAAAGCTTGTTTTCCTTTTCCAGGAGAAAGTCATCGTCAGTGAGAAACTCCGGGGGAAGCCGGAACTCAGCGTCGTCGTCGATTAAGCAGCTAGTAGGCTCCATGTCTCTCTTTAGTAATCTCTCTCACGAGTATAGAGATTATAGAGGAAGTGGATTTTTAATAGCGGAGGTTGCTGTTTCGTTAAGTTTCAATAATGAGTTTTTAAGAAAATCTAAGGGACCCAGTTTCAGGAGGGAAAGGGGACGAGAGGTATTTGTACGCGAAGGAAGAAGGTGAAGTTAGTGGATAGTGGTGGTGGTGGTGGTGGGGGAGAGGTTTCGTTTCCACGCGCTTACGGTTTGGAAAATGGATTTCACGCGCATTGTGAATACAGCGTACAGGGAGAGTTGAGTGTGGGGCCTACTACGAGGGATAGTAAATTAGTGGGACCTACTCTCAGAATATCTGTGATCCGGGTTGACCAGCACGTGATAGCAGTTAAAACCGTCATTCCCTCGGCAAATGCCCTGAACGAATTTACCGAACTACCCTTTCAACTTGGTGGTTTTACGATTTGGCATTGAATGTGAAAGCGTGTATTAGACATGTTTGATACGAGTATAGTCGCGTCTCTTCTTTGGATAGGTTGATTGAATATCTTTCATGATTTAAATGATGAACGTTACAACAAAATAGCGTCTGAGATGAGATAACTTCTACTTTTCCCGACAGCAACAAAATGGGTTGGTTCTGGGAAAAATGCAATAAAAAATTTTATCTTGCTCCTTAGATTTTACGAAACTATTATACATGACTTCTAAATTTTTTTTTAAAAAATTATTAAAATTGATCTTAAAATGTTTATGCCGTGCAATAATATGACTGCAAAGATTATAATTGGTTACTGATACAATCTAAACTAAACAGAAAATATTGGTGTCACACCACCACTTACCGTCGTGGAAAAGCGCGTTCATTTGATAGCTACTTTCTCGATACTCTACACGAATGAGGGTTTTGCCCATTGGAAGTTAAAATATTCCCGTTGGATTGTATAACGGTGATGAAACCAGATCAGCACCAGATGGAACCAAAACAGATCACTGCACTGCACGATGATGTGACGTGGAAAAGACATGCGTTTTAATTTATTTTTTGGATTTGTCAAGGCGGACATTTGGCCCATCTTGTACCCACTTGGCAGAACGGGGAACGGGATGTCATTCTTAGCGTACAAGTTATTCCACACCATTTCCCACTACTTTCATCCAAAAGTTTTCTTCTAAAACAAATTAAAAAAAGTTAGTCGATTGTGAAAACGGCGATGGATTAAAGATCAAAATAGCACACATGGATAAATACATCGGCTGCAAGTGAAATGTTTTTGTGATAAAGAAAAAGGTTTGGTTTGCAGTAGACAAGTGTGTATTTTAAGTGTTGATATAGAGTTTTAGTAACTTAATTAGTACATATGAGATAAATCTTACCATCGGTGTAAAATTCATAGCACTATTACAATTTAGCCAGAATGCACTGTAAATTTCATGCCACCACTCCTTTAGCATTTTATTGAACTGAGATGAATTAACCCGATAAACGTACAAAGCTAGTTACATCATACTTTAAATACTCTGGATCAGCTAAAGGAGACTTAACCAGAGTGGTTATCTCTTAACCATAATAAACCGATCTATATCATCTAATACCCCCCGGTCAAGTCTCTGAATTCGAATTATCAGGAGGAAGAAAGAGACTTGAGAAAGACATGCGATCAAGTAAAGAGCGGAAAGGTCCAGTATGCAGCGGCTTCGTGAAGATGTCAGCATGCTGATTAGCACTCGAAACGTGCATCAATGTGATGAACCCTCTCTTGACTTGATCACGGACGGTATGGCAGTCTATCTCCACGTGTTTAGTCCGTTCATGGAAGACCGGGTTTGTAGCAATGTACATCGCCGACTTGTTGTCACAGAAAAGCTTGGCTTTGGTGGTGACCTGAATCTTCAGGCTGGTGAGTAGTTGTTGAAGCCATAGAAGTTCACAAGTCGTGTGTGCCATGCTACGATACTCAGCTTCAGTGCTGCTTCTACTAATCACATCTTGTTTCTTTGATTTCCATGTAATCAATGACGTTCCAAGGTAGACGCAATAACCCGTAACAGACCGTCGTGAATCCCGACATGTTGCCCAGTTTGCATCCGAGAACGCATTGAGACAGAGAGGTGAAGCAGCAGAGTAGAACAATCCCTGGCCTGGATTGTTCTTGATATAACGCAGTATGCGATGAGCTGCAGTGAGGTGAACGTCAGTAGGAGAAGACATAAACTGGCTTAAGCAGTGGACAGCAAATGTTATATCAGGGCGAGTGATCGTCAAGTAGAGGAAACGACCTATTAGAACCCGAAAAGAAGTAGGATCAGCAAGAGGTATACCAGATTCACTACTTAATTTCACTAATGGATCCATCAGAATTGGACTTGGCTTGCAAGCCAGAAGTCCTGCATCAGAAAGTAAACTCAACGCATACTTCCTCTGACAAATAGAGATCCCCTCTGAGTGTCGAGCAATCTCCAAACCAAGAAAGAAGCGAAGAGGACCAAGATCTTTAATTTTGAAATGTTGGTGAAGTGTATCTTTCAGAAGTTGGATCACAGCATCATCACTACCAACGATCATGATGTCGTCCACATAAACAAGTGCATCAACAAAGGAAGAACCCGTTTGTTTCACAAACAATGTGTTATCTGCTAGTGATTGAACGTAACCAGCAGAGAGAAAGACTGCAGAGAGGCAATTATACCAATTGTCTGGACGCTTGTTTCAAACCATACAGTGACTTGTGGAGTCGACATACCGGATTTGGTGGAAGAGAACCAGAGGCTGGAACATAACCCTGAGGAAGACTCATGAATATTTCCTCATCCAAATCACTATGCAGAAACGCATTAGAGACGTCCATTTGAGACATACTCCATCCTTGTATCGCAGCAAGAGCCAGAAGAAGCTTGACACTCGCAAGCTTAGCAACAGGAGAAAACGTGTCTGTGAAGTCAACACTTTCTTGCTGTGTGTAGCCTTTGGCAACCAGACGAGCTTTATACCGCTCAATCGTACCATCAGCTTTGTATTTGATAGTATATACCCATTTGCATCCAACTACATTCTTCCCCGGAGGCAATGATTCAACAGTCCAGGTATGATTCGCTTCCATGGCCTGCAGTTCTTCGTTTGTAGCCTTCTTAAAATTGGAGGATAACATGGCTTGTTTAAAAGAGGTGGGTTCTGTTTCAAGGGAGTATGAAAGGATATAAGACTGATAAAGGGGTGTGAAATTGGAATAGGAAATAACAGAGGAAAGAGGATAAGGCGTGGAAGATGGTAAAGATGGAATCGAACAGGTATCAAAGGTAGTAGGAAGAGAGACACGCGCAAGAGCACAGTGATACTGAGATAAGTAACTTGAAGCTTTGACATTGCGTCTCGGTCTGCCACCTACAAGACTTCCTTGACCTGTACTTATTGGAACAGTCTCAACAACAACAGGGTCATGCCTAGGTAATTGTGTTTCTAAATGCACAGGAGGAGCACTATCAACAAACACATGAACATGCAATGGCAAGATAGTATTGTCAAAGATATTAGGAATGTTTAAACAATCATGAAGTTTATCATCTGTAAAAGGAAAAATATTTTCATGAAAAATAACATGCCTAGTAATCGAGATCTTATTTGAACCAATATGCAAGACTTTATATCATTTATATTCCGAAGGATAACCCATGAACACACAAGCATCATCACGAGCAGTGAATTTGTTTCTATCCTTAGGTAAAGTAGAGACATAACAAAGACAGCCAAAGGATTTTAAGTGAGAGTAATCAGGAGCCTTCTTCATCAATAGTTCATAAGGAGACTTGTTAGCTAGTAACACAGAAGGTATCCTATTGATGAGATACACAACAGTACACACACAATCACTCCAGTAAGCTAAAGGTATTTTAGATTGAAACAATAAGGCGCGAGCAACATTCAATATATGTTGATGTTTACGTTCAAAAATGGAGTTTTGTTGAGGTGTATATGCACAAGAGAAGTGATGAATCATACCATGTTGTTTAACAAGTTGAGTGAATGCTAGTTCAGGAGCATTGTCACTGCGGATGACTTTAATAGCAGAATGATATTGAGTAGAAACATGATTAACAAACTCTGGAAAGACAGTTAAAACATCATTTTTATTACGCATCATGTATACCCAAGTCACCCTTGTACAATCATCAACTATCGTAAGAAAATATCGATAACCTTCAACAGACTCGATAGAGAAAGGACCCCAAACATCTAAATGGATTAAGTCAAAAGGTGAAACAGACACAGTACTACTCGACTCAAATGACAATCTCTTTTGTTTTGCTAAAGGACAGACAGAACAATGTTCAGACTTATGTGAACTAGACTCAGTAATATGTAAAGTACCAGACAGTTGCTTTAACTTGGAAGCTGATGGATGTCCAAGGCGTTGATGCCATAGATTTCCATCGACTTGCAAGGATAGGCCAGAGTCTATTGTTTATGTCTACTGCTGAGGCTATTTGGAAGAACATCCTTTCTCGTTTCAAACAGGATGATGCTCCACGGGTTTATGAGATTGAACAACAGCTAAGCTCGATTCAGCAGGGTTCAATGGACGTTAGTGCCTATTATACAGCTTTGGTAACTCTATGGGAAGAGCATAAGAACTATGTTGAATTGCCTGTGTGTTCCTGTGGCAAGTGTGAGTGTAATGCAGCTGAGCTATGGGAACGTCTTCAACAGCGAAGCAGAGTCACGAAGTTCTTGATGGGGCTTAATGAGTCTTATGAGTCTACTCGTCGTCACATCTTGATGCTGAAACCAATACCGACCATTGAAGATGTGTTCAATCTGGTGACTCAAGATGAACGTCAACGAGGGATCAAACCAAGTACTACTTCAATACCTGTTGCTCTCCAAGCTTCAGGACCAACAGAGAGTCTTCCTACTATTGATGTTGTTGCTCCTGATCACTCTGCCTTTGCTACTACTCACAACAACTCAGGCTATCGTCCCAAACAACGGCCTTTATGTACTTACTGTAATCAACTTGGACATGTCGTTGATAAATGCTTTCGTCTCCATGGATATCCTCCTGGTCACAAGTATAACAAGTCTTCTCATCCCAATGCTGGCTTTGCTCCTCGAGGACAGAACAACTATCAACAGCGACCGGTTCAGCAGCAGAACAGTCAGTACTTTGCATCTCAACAACAGAATACCATATTGAACTGAGATGAATTAACCCGATAAACGTACAAAGTTAGTTACATCATACTTTAAATACTCTGGATCAGCTAAAGGAGACCTAACCAGAGTGGTTATCTCTTAACCATAATAAACCGATCTATATCATCTAATACATTTCGCTAGGAAAATACAAATTACATTGTAGTTTGCACCCTCGACCATTTCAGAAAGAAATTTTTGCATGCATGTCTTATTCACACGCATTAAGATATTCTAAAGGAAATACACACTCACATGATAGACATTTTGTTTACATGTGGCCATGTGGGTTGGCTTACGATAGTCCACATGTAGTACTTACAGTTTTGCATATTGTTTCATTCCTGTATCAATTAGAGTCTAAAGGAGATCTGATGTATGCAATGAATGTAACGTATGATTGGCTTGCTCAAACTTTTCGAAATCTAAGGACAAATTTGCGCAAATGAAAAAAGAAGTGAAGCAGAAAGAGAGCTTATTTTATTTTCCGCCGAAAGATAAGCCGGAGTTATTACAACATCGTTTTCTTCTTACTTATTTGACTTATAACGATAGAAACAAACCAATAATTACTCTTAACTCAATTATTATAGCTTTCTTTTTGAGAAAAACTCAACTATTGTTATTGATCATGCTTCTAATTAGGGTAAAGATCCCACTCCAACATCATTTTTTGGTACCTTTAATAAAAATACAATATATACGGTCATGTATGACTCAGAATACACAAATAATCGTGGATGGGTCTACTTTATTCCCGGCCCAGTATACGTGCATTACATGCTTTTCTTATCTCTGTCTGTTAATAATACTCCTACTAATTAAAGTCGAGGAGGCTGTCGATCCCAAAGGAAAAAACGACACAGGCTCAGTAAAAGCTGACTCGCCGGTCTTGGCTATGCTAAAAGAACAATAAGCTGATTTGTTCAAATATCTTATGTATTGATTAGAGTCCTCTTAGCCTAAGTTTGGAACTTTTAACACACTCATTTGAAATATACAAACAAGGGTTAATTTACTGATCATCACTGAGCTTTAAGTTGGAAACTTATAAGAACATATATAACGAGCATTTTTAGAATGTAATTAAGTGACATTGGTCATACCTTTTAAGAACACGTACATATAAAAAACAAAGTCTCGTAATTGTTTTTTAAAACATACATTAGTTGCTCACAAACAAGTAACTTGAATAGTTTTGCCAGTCTTACAAAAAAAAAAAGAGTTTTTGCCAACTAGTATAAATGTATGATAAAAGAAAAACATCACTTTCCTATAGAACATGAAACGCACTTTTTCATACTGGTCATGAAAACATTAGAATTTTAATTCATAAATACATAAACACAGCATTGCGAAAAAGAATATACATAGTATTTGATGTTATTTGACATCAGAAATGCAACATGCATCACATGAACTCTAGGAGAAAGAGTCTGAAATAGTTACAAATATTGACTTTGTATATTTTAACAATGATTATTTTTCTTTTTTTATTGCTTCTCGTACGTTATCTTTTGGTTTTCTGGATGGGTGGTGCCGTGGTGAAGTCCACTTTTTTTCGACATGCTTTTGAACGACATATTTAGCATTTTGGGGGTGGTGACTTCAGCTTGTTTGTTTCAAGACGATGAAATAGCTTACATTACAAGCAGAAATGTGCGAAGATCTACCACTACACACTAGAGAACGAGAGTGTTTTGTTTAAAGGTTTTGAGAAGTTTGGGCACGCTTGGTCTTGTGTGACTGCATGTGCAGAGTGGATCCTACGCACGTGACAGTAACATGAGCAGTCTAACCAACCAATCTAACTCTAGTTAGTTGCAATCAAAGCAGCAAATCTAATATACGTTTATGTTTATCCTTCCTTTTCTTTATGTCTTGAGTTTACAACTCATCTTAACATGTTTTCTTTCGAGACATCCATAATCGAAAAGCAAGGATGGGAACTCGTACCGGACATATATTCGGTTTACCTATCTGAATAAATCTGTGTCAAATTTTTTTTTTATATATTAGTGACTTGTGCAAAATCGTGGTGTGATCATTTTTTTAATCAAGTTCAGGTGCAGATGGATTCAAGTGATTTCTAATGTCAAGGTTTTTCATTATCTTATTACAGATTATTTCAATTTTGATATTCATGATCTTCCTGGATTATAATCCAATTGTTTTTATATGTGCGAAATATTTTGCTAACTTCTTTTCGTCGAGTGTATTAATATACCCGATAAAGGCCCATGGAATAGAACTAAGGAACTCCAGCCCAAATGTACTTATACGAAATCACTTAATTAGCCACATAAACACATATAACTTAACTATTAATTAGGACTTGGGAGTAGGCATTTTTTTTGTCGACGTACTAGGCCGCATCGGGCCATCTCAGTTAGCCCACTAGCCTCACTGAAAGCGATTATCTATCTGTATTATTAAAACTGAAATATTTTAGATATTGTTTGAAAACATAGATAACGGTATAAAAAAACATATAATGTATTTTTAGTAATTTATATATTATTAAAATTGAAATATCTTTTGGTACTTTAGGAAACATGAATAACCGTATAAATAAGAATAATTTGAAAATATAGATAGCAGTATAAAAAAAATATAGTGTCATTTTAGTAATTTCATTGATATAATTACATTGATTGTCTTCCATATTTCAATCAGTTTAACAATTTCATTCATTATATTACATTAATAATATATCACATCATCAATTATATTACCATAATAATATTAGTGCATATTTTTATATATTAGTTAATCAACACTAATTTTATGTCAATTATAAAATAAAATGTAAAATACATGGGTTTATTGCATATTGGTAAACGTTCGGTTTAGTTTGTTTTAGTGAACCTTTTTTTTTGGTTCAATCGGTGGAAAATTACGTAGCCAAAACATAGTTCAAAGATATTTTTGTGAATAAAATAATAACTTAAATCAAAATAATAAAAAATATATTATATTTATTTTCACTTAATTTTTTTAACTCTATATAATTATTTACTAAATAACAAAAATCTTACTATTTTATTTAATCTAACCAAACACATAGAAATAATCATACTATCCGATTTGGTCCAGATCCTTTGAATACAATTAGTTGTATTACGGCCTATCTAGAATATCTAGAATATATAACACTAATTATAAAAACAAAAATCAATATATAAATATGTAAAAATCATTATTATGGACCCAAACTTTTTTGCAAGTTTTTAAATTAAATACAAATTCTCACGATAACAAGGTACCAAGAAGAATAGCATCAAGTGAGAGTTGTACGGCTCTTTATATATCTTGGCAAAAAGTATATACAGTACAACCTCTATAAATTAATACTCGATAAATTAATAATATCTATAAATTAATAAATTTTGCCGATCCCAACTTAGACCGATTCAAAATTTGATACAAATCGATAAAATAATATGATAATAATTTTTTAGAAAATTATATATAAATATATGATCCCATTAAAATAATAAATTAATAATTTATATATACATATTTTATATAAGTAAGAACCTATTATTATATTATTTACTTTATATATAATAGAATTATCTTTATATTTTTTGAATACTTAATATATTTTTGATGAAATTTACTAATATTATATCTACACCACATTTAAATTCTATGCAATATATATTATATACACCATATAATATAATATTAGTAAATTTCAATAGATTGATAGGATGATTTTGAGAGTAGGGATGTTAACCTTTTATACTTGAAGTTCCACCGTCTATCAAGAGCAACGGCCGCACTTAAGGTAGATAGTGGATGATGGATTGAAGAATGTCTTTATCAGGATGAATCTGTAACTGGTTAATTCACGGGTAGTTAGAAAAAAAGATGAAACATCAAAAACCCTAGAGTCTCTCCGATATAGCAGCCGCGCAGAAGAGAGAGATGAAACAAAAGAATAAAAAATGACGCGTTTGATCATATTGCCTTACACTATAAATATGGGTTTTATGAGGCAAACTAATGCCCACGAACGTAAGCTAAGCCCAAACGGAATTGACACAAAATAAATGAAACGCGGCTAGGAGGTGCGTTTAGACACGTGTCGACTCCTGACAAACCCATTTAGTGACGTGGCTCAATGTAAAAGGAGAGAGTCTCTTCTTTATGTTATTAGATATAATATAATATAATAAAGTTAATATAAATTTCAAATTTCAAAAAAATCACAATTAATGTCTATAAATTAAAATCAAATATTTTTCTTATATTAGAATAAATATATCTTAAAATAATAAATCTAAATAAAAAAACTTTTGTAAATTAATATCTTTATAAATTAATAAAATTTCAAAATCTCAATATTATTAGTTTATAAAGGTTCTACTGTGTCTATATGTTGGCTAGCTACTAACTTTCGAGCTTGTGACATCGAATCTATATTTATAAATAGAGCTCTATGTTTACACGTAGACTCATGCATTAAAAGCAAACGTTTAAGCAAATGGGCGTTGGGTATTAATATCTACTATAAAATCGTGAGGCGGACTGCTTGTGTAATTACAAGTATATAAACAAATATCATTATATCAAGTTAATATCCTGATCGTGAGAGACTGGTGACCATAGTTGCAAGTTAAAGTCTAACGTATCTTGGATTTGTATAATTCTGATCAGGTACGACTTGTAGTCCCTAAAGAATTTCAAGTAATATCGTATCAAAATTCTTGTGTCACAACTCACAAGTATTTCGCATTTTCACACAGTTCGTGTTTTGACAATATTTCGTAAAACTGAAAACGTCGTATCGTGCTAAATTATGGACAGCACAAGCTCGTGATGTTCATTGATAGACTACAATCCTACAAGCGTACCACTATAAAACTTGTATATAGATAAGTTCTAAATTCACCAACTATATTTGAACAGGCGTTTACGTTTGTATTTACATATTTCATTTACATTTCTTCTTTAAATAGTTTAGTCCTCACAATATAAAAGCGCAAAACGCAAAACAATAGTGTTTTGCAGTCTTTGTTTTGTTTCTTGATAAGCCAAGAATTATTGATTTCAGACAAAAAAAAACTCAATTTATTAGTTCTGGAGACGTGCAATACAATCACAGAATTTGTTTCACAAGAAAGGAATCCTAAGATTTCACTTAAACATCTGCTACACACACAACAATGTTAAACATGTATATTAACTTTTGAAAATGCATTCATAAGCTATATAACATGTACATTCGTGACCCTGCGCTTTCAACTCACCGATCACATGTCCATCCTAATCCAATGGTGAAACAACTCATTAAATGAATCAAGAAAATATTACCAGAGAAATGTTGATGTACTATTGAAATAATATTATTAATATCATGTGATGCATTTCTTTTTAAATGTTGGATCAGATCATTTGTAATTTGGAGTTATGTGGAAATAGTAGTTGTAATTAAATTTAAATTCATATATTCAACCAAGTTGCTGAACTTTATTACATATTAGTGGTTAATACATCATTTAAACTATTAGCAATTTTGTATAATTTATCATTATATATTAAAAAAACTCATATTTTTAAAATGGACGGTTCTGATGAAATCAGTGGATCTAACAACAGACAAAGCATCCAGGAAACTTCATCATTAATTGGTCTCTCTTTCTCTCCTTTTCAAATCTTATAAGTTATAACTTTTAACATTTGAAGCCATAAGCTAATCTTCTCACAATCTCTCTCCAAAAAGACCTGAAAAAAAACATCACAAGTTTGATCAAGAAAACCAAGAAAGATGCCGAAAGACAGGAAGATTGGAATCGCCATGGACTTCTCGGAGAGCAGCAAGAACGCACTGAGATGGGCTATCGACAACTTAGCTGATAAAGGAGACACGTTTTACATCATCCATGCGTTACCAACATCTGAAGCTGGACCACGTAACTCCCTCTGGCTCAAATCCGGTTCTCGTAAGTCTTCTCTTTAGTCCCCCGGTTTTTGGAATATCTTGCGATTGGAATGTCGGTTTAATCCGGTTTAATATGTGCTGCAGCTCTCATACCATTGGTGGAGTTTAGGGAACCAGAGACTATGGAGAAATACGGTGTCCAAATCGATATACCAGTTCTTGATATGCTCGACACTGGTTCGAGGCAGAAAGAGGTTTCTTTTTACAAATATTTTTCTTGACCTAATCTAAATACATTATTGTTGTTTTTTTTTGCAATCTTTGGTTATAATACAATTGGAAACAGATTCATGTAGTGACGAAACTATACTGGGGAGATGCAAGAGAGAAGTTGGTTGATGCTGTTAAATCTCTCAAACTTGATTCTATTGTCATGGGAAGCAGAGGACTCAGTGCCCTTCAAAGGTTCCTCTTAAATTATTTATTTTATTTTATTTCTTGCCAAACTGCCATTTATTGATTGCATGTTATTATTATCGTATACGAAATTTATGACGTAATTGGATGATTGATGTAATTAAATTATTAAAGTCGGTCCATTATTAAAATTATTCGTTATCTGAAAGATAATGACAAATACCATATAGGGATGTTGTCTTTGAGTCCACGGTTTTACAATCTTAAAACCATGTCATTTTGATGGCTCTTAATATTTGTTAATTAGTCTTGCCTTAATCAAAATTTTATCGCTCCGCTGGTTAAGAGATTTATTTTTGTGGAGGAAGAACATTTTTAGCTAAATAAAGCTTCTATGATAATAACTTCCTACCGAAGATTAGATTAGGTTAAGTTCAAAAAAAAGAAAAACTTGATTAGGTTTCACTTTGAAATTTTGGTCTTCATATAATAATTAAGAAACAAACAAACTGTTTAGCCATTCCTAGTTATTCTAAAACTGAAATCTAATCAATGGTTAGACCTTCATCTAACATACATATCCTTCATATTTTTCATGAATTTTTCCAAGATTAACATTTTTTCTCCCTGCAAGTGTGTAATGATTTTTTTTCAAGTGTGTTGATGACTAATTAGTTTAAATATTGAAACAGGATAATAATGGGAAGCGTGAGCAGCTTTGTGATTCAACACGCCCCTTGCCCGGTCACCGTTGTCAAGGACTAAATAAAAGGCTGTTATCTCATGTGTTCGATCAAAAATAATTATCGCAATTTATGCCTTTAATAAAAAGAACTTCTTTCTTTCTTGGTTGTATTTGTATTTGAAATCATAAATATATTAAGTTCCATAGTTGTTGGTGACACACACAGACATAGATGTGAGAAGATTCTTGTTATGATTAATGTTTGGTTTTCTTGCTAATTATTTCAAGGATTTTCGGTAAGTGTAATTTTTGCTGGAATCACTCCATGTGATCTTCACATGAAAATGCGGTGGGCTCGCTTAAACAATTTGTATAGATTCAAAACAATTAAAATAAGTTCCACGTTAGAGAATTCACATGGACAGTTGGATGGATGCCTTTTCTACTGGTCGTTGACTTTTGGGGACAAAAACTGGAATATTTTTTTAAGAAAAACTTCCACAGCTTTTAATCTTTTATCAAAAGTCAAAACAAAACAAAAATGCATAGAGGAAAAAAAATACTAATTTCTTTAAATACATCCTATTTTTTTTTAATACATCTAATAACATAAAGAAGAGACTCTCTCCTTTTACATTGAGCCACGTCACTAAATGGGTTTGTCAGGAGTCGACACGTGTCTAAACGCACCTCCTAGCCGCGTTTCATTTATTTTGTGTCAATTCCGTTTGGGCTTAGCTTACGTTCGTGGGCATTAGTTTGCCTCATAAAACCCATATTTATAGTGTAAGGCAATATGATCAAACGCGTCATTTTTTATTCTTTTGTTTCATCTCTCTCTTCTGCGCGGCTGCTATATCGGAGAGACTCTAGGGTTTTTGATGTTTCATCTTTTTTTCTAACTACCCGTGAATTAACCAGTTACAGATTCATCCTGATAAAGACATTCTTCAATCCATCATCCACTATCTACCTTAAGTGCGGCCGTTGTTCTTGATAGACGGTGGAACTTCAAGTATAAAAGGTTAACATCCCTACTCTCAAAATCATCCTATCAATCTATTGGAACAACAAAATCACCTTATTTACTGAGTAGTGGCTATCTCTCACGTTTTCCTTTCCGATTTGAAGTCTGGTAGATCTTCTTCCACTGTTGAGGTTAGGTTGCTGCGAATTTCAAAGGAATTTAAGGCGCGGTGATGAGCTCATGTCTGTTGATATACTCTTACTTGATTCAAAGGTGAGTCCGATTTGAATTTATGATAATAGTGATGTTGATTTTTCTGTTCGATAATAATTTTCATAGAGCATGTATGATCGGTTTATTGATTACGACGATTCTCATTTGCATTTTCAGGCGACTCATGCCGTTTCAATGATGTTCTTTTCTGATCCGTTTCAATGATGCAACCTCCTTGAATATGTTAACTGAGCCGAGTTCTCCAGAAGAATGTTTCCGGTTAGGAAAAATTATTATTGGGGGTTATGGGGTGATGACGAAACTACATAACCTCAAAGCAAATGAAGCTGGTCATATGTTGGTAAGTTGCCATTCTAACTCCCAGCGTCGTTCTCATCGAGTAGGTTATAACAGATGCGATCTTAATTTCATATCTAGGCTGGAGAAGGTGTGAACCCTGATGATACTCAGGTCCCCCTTTTTATTTTGGACATAGAAGGAAAAACGGTCACCTTTCCATCAGACTTTCACCATCACGCGCATCCTTAAGGAACGTGAGCGTGTATCTCTCCCTGATTTCACTGATATTGTAAGTTACATGGTTGTTTCATCAGATCACTCTCATATACTGTAAATAAATATATATTTTTGGATATGCTCAGGGTGGCAACGACAATGATGGAGGCGAAAAGCCAGATGACAACACGGATCTTGCTAAGGTTGAGACTGGTGGTAGCAGTCAGCAGACAGCACCGGATGCGGGAACAGTCCCAAATGGTAAAAAGCCAAAGACGCCTTCAGCGGAAGCAGCTTCCAAGGCGGTCAAGAAGGCACGCATGGCTTGAATTGTGATGACAAGAGTCCGCAGTTTACAATAATGCTATCATTTTGTTTTTTTCATGCACGGGTACATTATTTTCTTTTTGGTTTTCACCCTCTTTGGGTAGTCTATGTTTGATTCAGGCAAGTTTATAATAGTTATATAATTTCCATTTGGATCGATTTTTACTTGATGTCATCAAATGATTTGGTTTTATATGCCTACGTACATAAACAAGATTAGTTTATATAAGTAGTGTACTCCAAACATAGGAATGGAGTTCATATTTTAACCGGTTTTGACTGACTATTTATGTTAATTATAACAAGTTTACTCCAAAAGTCTGATCAACGTAATAATACAATATGACCATAAATAAAGTTTGATTGTAAAGTCTAATATCAACACTAATCGTTATGTTGGCTTACTTTCTACTTCCTTACAGTTTTAAAATATGTATATTAAAAAAATTATAAATAAATGATATTAACATGAAGTGAATAAACCGTTCTGGTTGTGAGTTGGGGATGAAAGGGCGGCTGAAAGAGGATGTAAAGGAGGAGGAATATGTGGTGATGAAGACAGAGTGCGCGGAGTTAGACGGTAAAATAGTTGATGAGTTTTACTTGGAATGCAAGCCAAATGTACTACGCTAAGTGGAAGGAGCATGGTGTCATAAGTGAGAGATAATAACTATCAAACCATGCATTTTATTCTTCACATCAACTGTTTTTTTTTTTTTTTTGAACTAATTTTCATATTAACTGTTTTCTGTCTTTCATTCTGTTGTCAAAATATTTTTAATCATCTTATGATGATCATTCATGTATTTTGTGCTGTTGTAAGCTTGGAGATCTAATGACCTTAATTAATTACATTAAGTAATTCCTCGCTGAAATTATTACAAAAAAAATATTTAGTCACGAAACTCAGTTTTTCTATCCTGCATTCATTTTTGGCTCTACAGAAACAACTTCGTGGTAACATTGTAGCCATTTTCAGCAATGTGAAATTTGCAAGTTTGGGTATATCTGCAAATTTGACCACTCCATGAGCTCTTCTTCTTCTTCTTCTTCTTCTTCTTCACTAAGCTACAGCCCGACAGTCTCATCACTCACTGGCATGCCCCTCACGACTTACCCTCTTGAGTCCTCATTGCTAAGCATAATAGCTCCATCACCATCATTCTCATATGAAAACTCAGAGCTTCATTCTTCGAGCTCCAAGTGAACTCACAACTACAACACACATGGTAGTTGTGGACTGTTGCTGATGAAGCCTATCCATCTTCATCTTTAACCATATTGGGCCATTCAGATCCTGCTGAGGCCAAAAATAAGACTCAATTAGCATTTAGTTTAAAACTTTGAAGTTAAAATACAAAACTCAAAGGAGATAACGTCGCTCTACAACAGATAATAAAAAATAATAAAAAAGCAAAAAGAAAGTTACATATGATTTCGTGCTGGAGCTCTCTGCGTTGAACATGCTCTTAAGTCACCATCTCTTTCACCCATACAATAAAACAATCAACACAACATAAAAACTAGACAATGGCTTTGATTGGTGACATGAGTTACCATTGATTAAGTTTGAGTTAAGGGTGTAATTCAAAAATGTTACCATTCATGAGTTACTTTTATTTTTTTGAGTTAGTGTTCGAGTTACAATGTATTATATATGAGTTACAATTTTGAGTTAATCCTTTGAAAAAATTGATAACTCAAGTCTTAACTCAACATCAAACAAAATGCCATGTATTAGAAGTTGAATTAGTTTTTTTTTTTGGTTTTAAGTCAGTTATCATACGGTTACTTTTTGAACTTTCACATTTAAAAAAAATGCATTCATAGTTGTCTCACGTGAAACATTTATTTTATATAGATGTTTACTAGTTAGTCCATTTATAAACTATTAGTTCTATTTAAACTATCTAAGATTATTTCTATAATTTAATTGCTAAATCTATTTGGTAACTAAAGGTTTTTACATACATTAAATTATATGTAAATGTTGTCCCAAGAAAAAAGTTGTCAAAAAAATGTATATGTAAATATATATGTACATTTTGGTAGAAGATTTACATAATTATATTACTTTATTTCCTTAATTTTAGTTTAATTTAATTTACTTAGTTTAATATATTTTAAATTTAATCAATTTTATAATAAATTTAATTATTATTTATAATTTTTTTGTTAACATGTTAAGTTATTATTACTGATATTTATATTTTATATATATATATATATATATATATACTGCAATTTATACATCAAAAACGTTACCAGTCAATAAGTAAAAAAAATTGTAACTCATATTTTTTCTGCGAATTCACAACATAAATCTACAGTTTCTACCACATAGTTTCTACTTCGAGTTACATCAAGTTATAATTTTTATTGTAAATCAACTTTAAATCAACATGTCACCAATCGGAGCCAATAACTCACAAACAATACTCTTACAATTTTGTGCAAAAGGAAAGATACGTAATCCAAATCCCGCGCGTAGCGCGGACTGACCCTAGTGAATTAATAATGTAGACTTTTAGTCAAAGAGATAGATGTAACACCGTGGTTATTTTTAGTGTTTAGCTTATCATTGTGTGGTGAGATTAGCCATTTTGTACTTTATAGAAAGTAGGCGAATTGAGACAGAGGAGAAAGTAGCTGGGCCTGTGACTGAAAAGAATAGCTGGGCAATAATACTATTATAAATGGGCTAGCTTTTTTTTTTTTTTGCCATCTTGATGTTTATTAAAAGGACTAAACCCAAAAGGGATAGAGCCCAAAACTATTACAACTTAACAGAACAACTTAAGGCCATAAACCCAGGCCCAACCGAAAAAAAACCCAGTCCAAAGAGATAGATCGTAGCAACCATAAACACGTGTTGAACCCCGAACAGTAGCAAACCACGTGTCAAGTTGAGGCGCCACCTCATCACCGACTTGAAAGTTCTCGCCGGAACTCCATCGGAACACACCGGAACAGGAGCCTGCAAAAGAGAACCACCGAAAACGATAGAGGAGATCGAAGGCTCATCATCACAACGCCATAGCCATTGTCTTTGAGATTGTGATATTCAGATAGCGTCAATCGACAGACGTCGAGAGCAGTCTGAGAAACAGAAGATCCGAATCGAACAAGGCCAAGCCACATAATCTTCGCTTCATAACAACCAGAGCCAATCGAAAATCATTCAAACAATCATACACCGACACTCCTAAATGAGAACCATACATCTTTATAGATCCAACGAAGCTCGAAGATGAAATGATTCCTTAGGAGAAGATGATTGAACAGTCGGAGAAGAAGTTTAAACGTCGATTGAACGGAAGAGAAGAACCGGCAAAGATCAAGAAACCCAAGAAAATCCCGGAAGAAAGTCAGCGACGCCAACGCCGCCGGAGACAAAGCCGGATAGCTTTGCCGTGAGGAACGCGAGCCACCAGAGTCAAAGGTCGGATAGCTCCGCCGTGAAGAACGCGAGCCACCAGAGACAAAAGCCGACTATGTGGCGTCAAAGAGACCACCATATACCGGAGTCAACTCCCGTGAGCGGGAAGAGCTTGTCGCCGTAAAGAGATCGACGACGAGAAGAAACGACCGTGACTCTCTCTCTCAAAGATATTTAGAGAGATAAGAGAGAGAGCCATCCAAACAACAACAAGAAAAGTATTATTTTTTTTTTGTCACGAAACATGTTCTAGTAAAAAAAAACTTTTGCAAGACCTTTGTTTGGCAAAGGAAAGAAGTCATTAGTGGAAATAACGATAGAGGCTCGAGTTAAACGAAGACTAACGCATAATAACAACTGGAAGTTTGGAACTATCAGTCTATCACTAAGACTCATGCATCATCGATATATAAATTCATACAACCAGAAGCATAGTAGTTGAGATGATGCTCTAGTTTTGAACTATCAAGCGAATTGATGATTCAGACGCTAACAAGACGGAATTTCAAAAGCGAAATAAGCCAAAACTTTATTTATTTATTTATATATCAAAGTTATAAACATAAGCAAGCAGCTATGCAACAAAAGCAAAGAAAGAAATAAACAGCTAGGGAAATCTTGACAAAAAGCAAAGATGAATTTATTACTAAGACCACATTTTCTTGTGCTTCTTTTTGAAGATGGCTACATATAATCTTTAACCAAGCCAGCGGCGAAAATGCTGAAGATCGGGATGAACATCTCCTTGCCTCCTTGGAGGTTGCCTATCAAGACAAGCGTCAGATAACAAATTTTTGAGTGTGGAATATATTTGTTCAATTAAAAAATTAGACAACTGTACTTACCTTCTGAACGGGCTTGGCTCAAAACCTGGGCCAAAATCTGGGCCACTAGGTGGAGGTGGATCATAACGAACACCAGGAGGTGGAACACCCCTGTCAAAACCAAAAGAATCCATGTTAAGTTGAAAACTTTTCTTGTGTTCAACTATATTATGAGCTGTGTATATGTGCATTTGTGTAAAAGAAAACGATGCAATAAAGGGAGAGAGATTTTACGGTTGTGGTGGTATCATGAAGTCAGGATGATCACCAAATCGGGGGAACATACGAAGATCATTTGGTCCTACAAGCATGCTTCCATCGCCAAAACCACCAATCACCGGAGGGAATGATGGAACAGGCCTCTTTCGACCGTAATATCCAGACTCAGACTCTTTGTTACTCTCCGAACTACAAGCCACACATATGATAAAAGATGGAGGTCTTAGAATACACTTCAAGAATTACAAAATCATATATCATCCTAGTCCAACTACTAACAAATGCCTTCACTACATAAATATAACTTTTAACGATGAGAAATCTATGAACCACGGCAAAAACCGAGATACAATACTAGTAGTCTCTGCACATTGACGAAACAGTTCTATGTAATCACATCTATCAGAACAAAGCCAACTTAACTCATATGTTCATTCCTAGCCCCATGAATCTAAGTAACGGCTTATGAGCAATGTGGTTAGAGGGTTTTACCTGGACTGGGACGTAGAAGCAACAGGTTTAAGTCCTTCATCAAGCTTGTAGAGAAGCTCATCCTGTAAATCACTGACTAACTTCCCCAAGTTCTTGAACTGTGCATCGTAATCACTCTCCACTCCGGACTCAGCAGCATACTTCTCAGGTCTGAACAAAAACACACACACACAAGTAAATTCAAGATTGAGATCACCACAGAGCACAAACAAAGAGGCACGATTACATACTCTATCTCGATATGAGCAGGTTCTTTTCCACCCTCATCTAGGGCATCAACAAGAAGCTTATCCTCTATCGCAAAACACTTAACTAGAAACTTCTTCGATCCTTTCGCATACACAAACGCGTACTCGTCGAACTCGTTCCAACCTTCGATCCCAACCTCTCCTACACATCCACAACCACAATCCTAAAACCTAACGAAAACCACCTATAAGAGGAAACACACAATACGAACCTTGTGTAGGAGAGGAAACTAGAGCGTTTTCAGCGAACGCATGCCGTCCGCCGCGACGACTCTGAAACCGGAGGCGACGAAGGAAGCGTGAAGTACGAAAGCTACCTTATCACGGTAGTTGCGAAAACTCGGCCTCGCTGATCTGATCACAAGCATCACAGTCTGTGAATTCGCCATGGCTCCTCTTTATTGTTTTTGACTTGAAGAAGAGGTTTCGTTTGTGTTGTATATTATATACTAAAGCTCGCCTGGCAAATCAAAATCTGATACTTGGAAAATATTTTTTTTAAAACAAAATTGATTGGAAAAAAATTCTTTGATTCCTAATTTCCAGCAACTACATCCTAAAATTTCTCAGAATATCTCATCAAACTGATCACGACTTCAAAATCTTCTTTTCTGCAGTATAACTTTTGATCAACTAATTCAATGGGGGTGATTGGTTGGGATTTAGCAAGTGACTTTAGCTTTAATTTTTATCTACAGCTTTAAAATCACCAATCATGCTTTACATTACTTTTTAAAGCTACAACCAAAAAATTAAAGCTACAGCCAAAAAACAAAAAAAACTAGCTATAAAAGTCTTATTTTCTAAAGCTCCATCTTTTTGGCTGTAGGAAATTTTAAAGGTACAGCTCTTAAAGCTAAATCAAAAAATCCTACAGACAAAATTCTAAAGTAAATTTCTAAAGTTACAACTCAACCAATCACCCCCAATGTCTGTATTTTTTTTCTTCCATTTTTCTCTATTCTTTTCATTATCAAAGCAGCGAAACAACATATCTTTTTATCTTTCCTAATTTTCAGTTTTGATCTCGAATATTTTCTTCTTATCTTATTTCGTTTTTGTCTGCACCATTTCAAAATTTTTCTTTATTCATAGCCAGAATTAGTAATATTATCGACAAACTTTAGATGAATACAATGGAATATAGTCATCTTTGAACCTCTTTCAAAGCATTGGATTGTGGGGGTCAAGTAGGAATTGCGTCCGAAGAGATTAATATGTCGATCCTTAAAAGATTTTGTTGCAGGGCTTCCAGAACTTGCAGGTATTTGTGGTGGTGTGTAATGAGTTCATATGAAACTTATTCTGCAAAATCATGGTAACAACATAGCATAAATATTTGTATTGTTAAGTTCTGAAATTATTTTGGTTTATTGCAGACATATATGAGAAATCAAAGCTGGTCGAAGAAGAGCATCTTAGGGTTCAAAGAAAACTTTGGATAGATCTGTTCTAGAGGTTGAACACGATGGACTAGGTAAGCAAGATATCAAACGTTTGACATTTTTAATTTGAAGTGAAAAAATATTTATTTTATAGTCCTTACAAAAAACAGGGTTTTAATCTTTAATGCTGTAATTAATTTTTTTTGTAACCATTTAAATTGTGAAAGTGTGTTAGATAAAATCAAGTGTTAACTCAAAAGAATTCTTAACAACTTTCTGTAATTGATTTTGAAATTTCTGAGGTTTTTACTTGATAGTTTTAATACCTATCTGAAAATTTAAATAATATTTGTATTTGAAACCAGTAAGTTTTTAGAGGCTTAACGGAAAAAATTTAAAAAAACTGTTTTCTCTTGCTCTTAAAAATTCAACAAAAATAAGTAACGTGGTTTAATTTTGTTGGATCGTGTGTTTTTTTTGGAAAAACAAAAATGGTAGGTAATTAAAAATGGAATGTCAACAAAATCCTTCTTTTTTTAACTTTGAAATTGTAAACATGAAATGAGTATAAAATATTTAACTATATTTTATAATTTGGTATATATCTTATATATTAAAAGAGAAGTCATGACTTCTTTCATGTGTGATTTTTTTTATTTGGACCATCACTTAGAAATCTTATTAAATGTATTTTATTAAGAATAATAATACATAGAATCTTTAAAATACTTTAATCATAATATCTTTTGATATCTTTTTATTTAAAATATAAATATATTTATTTTAAAAATCTAACAAATCTGTTTTAAAAGATTTTTACAAGATCTTCATTTTCGAAATTATATTTAAATATTTTTCATTAATTTGGAAATTAATTTGAATTATTATTATACATTAATAAATTCAGTAATCATTTATAAAATAAAAAATAAAAAATTCTGTAATATTTTATATATTATATAATCATAATCAATCATATTAAAAGAAAATTATTATATTGAGCTAAGTATAATAAAATTGTATTAAATTTATAAATTTTATAAATTTTATTTTCATAAGTATAAAATATTTATGTTCAAAAATAAAATCTAATATGTTGGTAAGATGGATTAAGCAAAATATATAATACATGCATAAAAATTAACATGTATTTTTGTAAGGTTATAATATAAAATCTTTGCAACTACTTTAATCATAATGTATTTTCATTTTAAATATAATATATATTTATATATTATATTTGAAAATTCTAATAAATATGTGTAAAAGTATTTTAACAATAATTTAATATATTTTAAGTTATCGTTTATAAAATAAGAAATAAATAAATTATATCCTATTTTACCCACTTTATAGTCATGATCATGTTAAAATACAATTATTATACTTAAATAAATATGATAAAAGTATATTCAATTGATAAATTTATAAATTTTATTTTCATAAATATAAAATATTTATTTAAAATATAATATGATGATAGAACAGATTAAAATTAACAAACTATATAATACATGTCTAAAAATTAACATATCTTAGACTTTTATATATACAATAATAAATTATATAAAATGAATAAGCATAAACATATTGGTAAAAAGAAATCCAGTTTTGAAAGACGGGTCAGAATTTAGCATAAATTAAATACAAAAACAATTAATTAATTATAATATGTAAATTATAAAATTATTGTATTTGAAATAGTTATATAAATATTTAAGTATATGATTAACATTAAAAATATATACAACTTATGTTCTAAAACAATAATTTATGTATAGAAAAGTGAAAACAAACACCCGTGCGGTTGCACGGGTCAAAATCTAGTCTAAACTATTAAAACAGAAGTACACTTTGTACTTAACCCATACTTTTTCAAATTAATTACAATTTTCTGCCACTCAGTTAATTAATTAAGTTAATAAATATTAATTAACCGAAAATCAATTACAGCATTTAAGCAAAAATAAAACAACGGATAAATCGTAATAAGACGTAAGGATGAGACGTTGTCAGATCTTAGACTGGCTGCGGATGGATCGTCTGAGATGAGATGGAGTATCCCGGAGACTGTGAACAGAGCAGTGACGATGAAACTGGAAACGAAGTAGATTCGTAGTGTTAACGGATGATTAAGTGATGTGAATCTCTTCTGGTGGGAACCGAAACGGAGATGATGGCGTAAGTAACGGCGTGGATTAGCCAAAACAGAGCGTCGAGGAGCTTTAGTTTGGTACGATTGTCGATTGTGAACGCCAAAACGCAGAGCGAGGGAGCAAAACAACAGGAGAATAGTGACTACGATTGTCGTTTTGAACAAACGGTTGTTCTGGTTACGGTTTTTCTTGCGATCAGAGGCTTCCTGATGTCACCTTCTGTAGTAGTAGAAGAAGAAGAGCAGAGTTTGTGGAGAGCGAAGAAGGTTAGGATGATGAGGAAGAAGAAATCAACGGCGGAGGAGAGAAGTCTCTGTGGACATGGAGATAGTAGAAGTAGAATGAATCTCAGCCACTGGACTGGAGCCGGAAGAGATGACAACGGTTTTATGAATCCCGACGATGAGAAGGAGAGACCGGTGACTCAGGAAGAAGAAACCCACCACATTTTTTTGGGACAATAACCAAACTCCAAGAAAACTCCCTGTCTTAATATGATCGGTTTGGTTTGGTATTAACTTTGTATTAGTCTACTGGCGGCTTGGCACTTATCGTTACTTACAAACAGTATTAAGGGTTAATTAGTCGTTGGAAAAGAAATTAATTAAGCAAGGCTGCTATAATGTAGTTTATATTGATTCAGTTTACGTAGCCGACAGACAAGAGGAAGAACACATAAGTGTATGGGACGTTGGCAAAAAGAAGAGGAGCTGTGAACAAAACACAAGGTAGTTTTATAGTAAACGAGAAGGACAAGACTTGGAAGAAATTCATCATCAACCACAAATTTTATTCTTTTCATGTTTTTTTTTCATTCAACCAAGGTAATAAACATGTCATAATTAACAACATTTTCAAATTGATTTTCAAATAATGGGAGTATTGGAGATGAAAGAAAATGAGGACATGACAAATACGAACATATATTCAGAAACAATATTATCATACATTTTCACTCTATGTTTTTGGTATTTATGTTATTTTTTTAATTGATTGGTCAATGTAAGAGATAAAAATATAGATACATTAGAGGGAGAAACTCTAATGCATCATCCATCAATAGACATCAAAATTTTGGTTCTAAAAATACTAGGAAGAGATGGAAAAAAACCATAAAAGATGAAGCTGTACAACTAATCTTTGACATTTATAAAATTAAAAGTAACACTCATGCGGCCGCACGGGTCAGAATCTAGTTTTATTTATTTTTCAAATACTTCAAACATGTATCCATTTTTATAATAATAACAAAGTTATTTCAGCACTGTTTCGATTCAAACATTTATAATACTATGCGTCATTGTTCATATAATAATAATTTTACTAGGTTAAGACCCGCGCCTTGGGCGGAATGAACATTATATATATAAATTATTTTAGATATTATATGTTTATAACATATTATAAAATAATAAATATATATTGAATAATTAAAAAGTCATTATCTACTACTTATATAATTAAATTGGTACGAACATATAAATAAATTTTATAAATCGAAAAAAATATTTTTTCTATTTGATATGATATATAATTAAATTTAAATGATAGTAACATATATATAATATATTTTAATATTAATATTTTATTAGATGATGCCTTTTGCTCATATTTTTTTTTATCATTTGTATCTGTTATAGCAAAAAGTCTAAATTAGTGATAACAAAATTTTCACTGTGAGATTAATGATTTAAGTAATTTATAATATTTTAAAAAATTAATTTGTCAATATTTTTTTCAATTTTTTATCAAAAAAATATTCAAAGTAAATTTCAAAATTAAGATATTTATGTATTTTTATATGGCATATAGTTTAATTTAAAATGATACATATATTTATATATCTT
This sequence comes from Brassica napus, assembly GCF_020379485.1. Taxonomy (NCBI): domain Eukaryota; kingdom Viridiplantae; phylum Streptophyta; class Magnoliopsida; order Brassicales; family Brassicaceae; genus Brassica; species Brassica napus. The sequence continues at coordinate 34,221,595 of NC_063442.1, read as the reverse complement.
TTATTTTTGATACTTATTAAATGAGACTTTCAACTTATATTATTTTTTAATTATTTGTATCATGTCATAACAAAATTTTTAAATAATAGATCACAATATTTGAATGTGAAACTTTTAACAGTTTTAGTAATTTATACTCGCTTTTAAAAATTCAAAATATAATATATAAATATTTTTAAATTTTTATTATATGGTTACTATGATTGTTTAATTTATTTTAATAGCTTAAAATTAAACAAATATAATTATAATACATACTTATTTTTATCAAATCACCTATATATTAAAAGAGAAGCATTACAACATATTTTTGTAGCCACATGTCATCACCACAATCATTCTTAAAATTCTTAGAAAAATTTGTTGGTCCATATAAATATATAATAAGCATTTTATTACACTAACCATAAATGTTTTTCATTGTTTCCTTAAATAAAAATCACGGAATTACCTAATGTGGCTAAAGTATATATGACTATTAATGATTTTGAATAATAAAAATTTGATAAAAATCAGTCTATTCTCTATCATTTTTAAGTCGTTTTAAAATAACTTAAGAAACCACATTAACTATATAATAAAATTTAGATTTTTTCATATATGTTATATTTTGAATTTTTAAAAACGAATATAAATGACCAAAGTTGTTAAAAATCTCACACTGAAATTTTTATGATCTATGGTTTAAAATTTATGTTATAACAAGATAGAAATGATTACGAAATTACATAAGTAGGAAGTCTCATTTAATAAATATTATATATATGCATATTAATATTTTTTTAAATAAATTATATACCATATAAAATACATAAGTATTTTAATTTCGAATTTGATTTGAAAGTTTTTGATAAACATTTTGAACAATTATTGACAACTTAATATTTGGATTTTAAACTTTGCAATGAATGTTTTTAAAATTATAAATTACTAAAACTATTAAACATCCCATAAATTTTTTATTGTTATCATTGATTTAAAATTTTTGTTATAAAGAAATACAAACGATCAAAAATAATATGAGTATAAAATATTTTTTAAGAGATGTCAATATTAAAAAAGTACTATATATCTATGTTAATATCATTTAAACTTAATTTTTAACATATAAAATTAAAAAAAGTGTTTGTCTCGATAAATAAAATTTATTTAAGTATTTGTACCAATTTAATTATATACGTAATAGTTACTAAATTTTTAATTATTATTTCATAATATGTAAAAATATATAATACTTAAAAATAATTTATATATAATATTTATCCCGCGCAAGGCGCGGATCTTAACCTAGTCTTTATTATTCAAAATTATTAATTGTCCTATATACTTTAGCCATATTAGGCAATTCCATAATCTTATTTAATGAAATAATGAAGCACATTAATCATGTATTTATTGTGTTTAATAAAAAGCTTATTATATATTTAGATGGACCAACCTATTTCTCTTAAAATTCTAAGAATCATTGTAGTGATGACATGTGGCTACAAAAATTATTGCAATGTTTTTCAAATAATATATAGGGGATTGAATTTTTTGACAAAGATCAAAAAGATTAAAAACAGTAAATTTTGCGCACTGGCTGTAATACCCTATTACGCAGACATAACCGTCAATGTATAGATATTAGGCCTGCATAGAAATAGTTTTGGGCATGCGAAATAAGAAAAAGGCCGAATGGCTAACTAACAAAAAAGGGAAAATAAGAATAAATGCACCAGCCGGGAATCGAACCCGGGTCTGTACCGTGGCAGGGTACTATTCTACCACTAGACCACTGGTGCTTAACGATATGTGGGGTTGATAATAAGATATTATCAAAACATGTACTTACTGACGTACGTTTACATTGTTAACATCACTGAATTTTTTCGGTATCATTAAGGTGTTACTGTTAGGTTAGTAAACTCATGCCAAAGTGGGTCGGCGAGCTCCATTGTGAAACGTAGGAATGTGTAAGGTAATGATGATCTATCTTGACTAATTCAACTAAACACTTTATTCTATTTTTCGTCTGCAATCAATTACGTACTTGGTGCTTTGTTTTGGTTATATAAGTTTAACATGTGTTTCTTATGATCCATTTGCTTTCTACTCTTTCTGTTTTCGTCATGCATTGCACAAGACTGCTCGGTGGAAAAAGTTTAGTAGTTTTCGTCAATCAACTATCTTTTTTTTTTTTGAAAAAGTTGTCACATTGTTCTGCTCACCACAGCTGCGGATACGTTCGCATGAAAACCTGGGAAAGGTTTTGTCGTAGACTACACCTCCCAACCGAGGATTAAGTTTGTGTTTTTAATAGACCCGGATTTAACCCCCTTGTCAATCAACTATCGTGTGGAAATCATATCTTTCCTCCTCTATTTCTCTCTCAAACATCAAATTCAACACAAGAATAGAAATGAAGACTTTTAAGAGTATAACTGGACAGGAAAACGGCTTGTCAATGAAAGAATAGCAGAATCTCTAAGGCAAATTATAAATTCTATTAAAAAAATTCAAGCACGATCACCATGTGCTATTTATTCTTCGCTTTGGACAAAACGGTATCTATTCTTGATAGTGACCTTAACAAGGCTTCTTGCTAAAGCATGCATGCACAGTCCACAATATGAATTTTGAGTTTTCCTTTGCAGAGTAATCTTTTCAGTGGTCCTCTTGCCAGAGCATAATCACATTTGTTGTGTGTATGACTAGAGTCGGTTTTGGACAACGCGTGATAAACATTTGTACAAATTTTAAAGAATTATTATATATATTACATAGTTTCCAAATTATAATTTGTATTAATATTTATCTTTTTATGGATCTCTTCCCCTAATTTTATGACTGGCCCTGTGTATAAATGTATATAGTGAAAATGTATGTATATATATTATATATATGTTGCACAAAAAAACAAAAAAAAATATATATATGGTGCTGATAAAAAGACCTGAGATTCAGTTAGCTTAAACTGACAGTTTAATTCTTGGAAACCACTCATGACTGATTATTCCCTCTTATTTATATCACTGGCTATCCCTACAAAATTTAGCTTAAAAGCTCTGCGCTATGAACTATATTAATGAACAAGGAAAATAAGAGATATGATCAATTGTTTACAGAGTATGGCTCACCCTAAACGAAGCATTGTGTAACTTCACTTCTTTGGTTCCATAGTATTTTGTAGACACTGCTTATGAGCATATATTAGAAAAATATAGCTAGTTAGAGCACCTCTAAAAATGAATATGTGTGTATGTATATATTGTATATATGTATGTAGTTGTGGAGTCTACTAAATAGTGTAGAACTCCTACCCAAAAGCTCTAAAAACAAATTTTTTTTTCTTTTTAACTTTTTTTTTCTTTTATTTATATAACAAATGATTACAAAAAAAGGCCCAAGCCTATTGTTAGGACAAAAGCCCACTACCAAAATTCAAAACTCAACCTCAAAAAATTACTCTATACGACTTCTAAAAGACTGTAAACCAAGCTGAGAGCACTGAGATCTCTCCTTGTTTCAGAACTTGAGCTCGAACCAAAGGATCAAGGCGTAATCTATCATTTGCTTAATCTCATCAATCAGCGCCCCCGGTTGTCGAGTATTTCCAGAGTGTATTTCGAGTTTCTTTCCCTCCAAATCAGATATAGACAAGCTTGGTAAAGCAGCTTCACTATCAACTTCACATTTTTGTCTTTAGATGGATTCTTCAGCCAGCGCAACCCACTCTCGAATTGTGCTGGAGGAGAAAGGTGTAATCTATCGACAAAGTGAGACCACACATGCCTGCTGAAAGCACAATCAAAAAAGAGATGCTGCCTATTCTTTCCTGTTAAAAACAAAACTTTTAGAACTTTTGGGTAAGAGTTCTACACTATTTAGTAGATCCCACAACTACATACACATATATAATACATACATATTTATTTTTAGAACTCCAATGGATAAAAGATATATTCTCTGATGTGTCTAAACTTCGATTCAACCACTAAGAAAGGTAATGGAATGGGATAAAAAAAATCATTTATTCAATGTTCTTATATTTTATTTTCAGTTAATCGAAAATGAACTATTTTACTATACTCCAGGTAAAGTTAATTAAATGTGTCAAAAAAAGGAATTATACAAATAAATTCTAATATTATTTTAATTGGAAGCTAAAGAGGCAATAATCCACGATCTCCTATAACCTTGCTGCCTCCACTTAGTTTTTTTTTGTTGGAATTGCTTATAGTCATAGATAATGAGAAGCAGCCAATGGTGGTAACAGCACTATGTGAAAAGGTAATCCACTTTCCTCAACCACAACCTCAGATTTCCATTAATTTTCATATATGATAAGAGTTGACTCTTAATTCAAACAATAATTATTCTTAATTGCTATTGGATCCTTACTTAAATATTCAAATTTAGGAATGATGTATTTGGTTTTGGTAGCATATCCATTAAAGATTTACAACTTTCTCCTGGCAATGATCACCAATAAGCAACAGCCACTTAAAACTCATTAATTAAACGCTTAAAACTTGAATCTAGTAACTCCCTAACCACATATCTATCTGAGGATTTCTAGAAAAGCTATATGGATCACTCTAGAAGTAGAGGATAATGAATGTCATTAAATTAGATGGGGGGTTACAGTATTAAGCATAATTGACCCACTAATTAAGCCCCTAATTAATTAACATGTGATTATTACTGTTACAGTTGGAGCTATATGATTATGCTTAAGTGTGTCTCTTCTTTTTCATCCTTTATCGTGAGTGATTATAGATTTATAGTAGTAATAGTGTAGAATACTGATCGTATAACGTCATGAGTTTGGATCGTGGTTACAGTATAAGCATAATTAATCCCCTAATTAATTAACATGTGATGGTTACTGTTACTGTTGAAGTTATATGATTATGCTTAAGTGTGCCTGCCTCTTCCTTTTTTCCTTTCTCGCAAGTGATTATTGACTTAAAGTAGTACTAGAGTACAATACTGATCGTGTAATGTGGTGGTAGTGGTTAACAACACCATTAATAGATGAGATGATAGTGATAAAAAATAATTTTCAAATATGGCGGTAAATTTTTTTTGTCATTGTTGAATTTTAGGTATGGTCTTAAGAAGATACGTAAGGGAACTCAGAAATGATGATACATCAATTGGTAATCCTACCTATTTTGGATAATATCTACCTAACTAAGGATTTTTTTTTACTCAATCATGGAGTTGAGATTGGTTTTGAAGTAACTAAAGAATGAAAATTGTGATTTTAGGAAGTTTATATAGTTTTACTGGTCATGTTTGTCCTCCAATGAGACTTCAGAAACTAGTGGTAACGCTGCTTAAGAGGAAATTAGTCAAATTAAAAAGGTTGTTATATTATTGTATTGACATTAATAATAAAAATCTCCAGGAGTTTACAAGGGGTTTGTTTCTCTTTGTAGATATAAGGATCAGATCCTAGAGGCTACAAGGGGTTTCTCCAGAATCTTCTGGACCAAAGTTTTGGTAATTTGGAATCATGTGAATGAGAAGTTTTGTGTGATGATTTTAAGTGTTAACTCTCTACTCTTAGAAGTCCATGTCTTGGTGGTAGCCAAGAGGGAATCTACACCACAGGCATCAAATCTATATGATATATATATTCTTCAGGATCCATAAGATTTTCGTATTGTTAAGCTTCTTCTTAGGTAGGACTAAGAGCACTTCCATGAAGATAGATATTTAACAATAATTTAATTTAAAAAGGAAAAGAAATATAAAGAGTGATGTCTCAAATGAGATAACATTAGAACTCTATCTCATATTTAATTTATAAATGATATTTTGTCATTGGTTTTTCTCTTTTAAAAATTACAATAATGAATTTTTCTTAAATCTATATAAAGAAATTGACAGCCTCTTATGAATTCTTTTATCTGGCGAGTTTGCTTAAAGACCTGATTAGGAGTTATAACTTTAAATCTTTTAATATAGAACTCAGCATGTAAATTTTGATTGTGAGTGAAGTTATTTTTGGTTGTATATTTGAGAATAATTAACGATTTATTTATAAAATTTCTAAAAATTAGTGATGTTACTTGTATAGACATATTTTTTTGTAGCCCTAGAAATGTTTTATAGAACATGATTGGAAAATATTTGTATTTTAGAGGAAAAAAACTGGTTGTAGAGAGACGGTAAAACACTTTTAAAGTATTTATTAATCAAGCCCTGAAACTTTAGTTTTTGTCACTTTTGGTTGTAGTATGAATTTATTTGTTGGCTTTTTAACTCAAAGTTGTTGAACAAAAATCAGAAATGGTCATCAAAATCTCTAGTGTTCCAAAAAAAGTCATCCAATCTCTGTAGGGTTTTATCGGACGTCTATTATCCAAGTTCTTTCTTTATGGAGCTTGTTTCTCCTCCAGTTTCATCAACTACTTTATGTGGTTTTGGTGCAGGAAATTCAATGTTAGAGGTTAGAGATACTTCAAATACTGAAGTTCTAATCAAAGGTTGTTTAGCCATGTTAAGGATTGTTAATTGTGCACTTGCTGTTGTTTTAATCTCGGGATGCATATCACTGTTTGTGGTCTTTAATTCCCAAGGCTTCGTTTTACTTTTCAGCTCGATGGTCGTTGAGTTTAGAGGACTTTTTTACGTCATTGGTTGTTTAAGCGTGGTGTTTGTCTCTATCTTTATTTGTTGTATTTGCTTTCTTGTAATAGTTGTTTCTTTGGCCATGATGACTATGTTATCATGGTCTGTGAACACTTTCTCCATTCTTGGAGAGTAAGATTCTATAAAATTGAGATTTGTCCAAAAATTAAAAGAACACTTCGATCAAATGTGATCCAATTCTTTGATTTGATCTAATTCTAACTCTTTTAAACTTTGGAGTTAATAGAAATTTCAACTTCATTAATGAGACTAGTCAGGTCCACAAAGCCACAGATATTACAATCTGAAAGTGACCGATTGGAAAAAGATGCGTACCATATCACACCGAGATTTGTACTTATCTGAGCGTAATCGAAACTTCACTATCATTTTACTTCCATGTATTTATTGTATAAACTTTAGTACTAAAACTATAGCTATAGTCGTAAAAATAAGTATCGTAATAAAACATCGAAACGCACCGTTTTGGCAACAAAGGCGATTTGGCGATTTTTAAGGCGATCGAGATTTCTCAATCACCGCTGTCTTCACCGGCAGTAGTGATGGATCCAACGGCGATACAGGAAGATCCGCCACCTCTGATCGATCAGAAAAGATCCTGGGTCTCGGCGGTGCAGAAGAAACAAGTTCTGAAGAAGTATGATTTCGACATTGAGGTTTCAGAGGGAAAGCAATCAGTGGAAGTTCCATCGGAGATCATTGAAAAATCTAATCATCTGTGGGAGGATTTTGTCATTGCGAAGTTTTTGGAAACAGCTCCACATATTGCGAAGGTTCATGTGATCCTCAATAAGATTTGGGCATATGGTGATAAGATGCAGAAGTTAGACGTTTATGAGATGGATTCAACGACGATGAGGATTCGGATTACGAGTGAAGTGGTAAGAGAGAAAGTCATCAGAAGGGGTATGTGGAATATTGCGGGGGTGCCTATGGTTGTGTCGAAATGGGCTCCAGAGGAGGATAAATCACTAGCACATCTGATTCCGCTATGGATACATCTAACGGGGGTTCCTATGAGTATGTATTCTTGGGAAGGATTGAGCTTCATGACAAGTGCAGTGGGAAAGCCAGATCGTTTACATCCAGAAACTATTGCTTGTACGAATTTCGATGTTGCAAAAGTTTTTGTGATGGCAGATTTATCAAAAAAGCTACCGCAGGCGATTGACTTTACTATTCAAGGGAAGGAGACCACAGTGAAATACACATACCCATGGCTTCCGCCAAAGTGTACTATCTGTGGTAAATGGGGGCACTATGACACTTTCTGCAACGTAATGAAAAAGGATAACAAGGAGGGAAAGACGACAGCTGAAGAATCTATAAAGAGTCCTAAACTCTTAAGTGGAAGGAAGAATGATGCAGAAAACTTGGATGTAAATGGAGAAGGGGAGAAGCTGGAAGAACAAAAGAAAGAAGATACAGAGAATGAAGAAAGAAGTATAGAGAAAGAAGGAGTGGTATCTAACACGGAGGAACTAAATGCGTGGAAAACAGTATCTCAAGAGAAAGCAAGCAGAAGTCCAAAGACGCAGTTGACTTATGGTCAGGTAATAATTGCTACTCCATCAAGATTTGCTGCATTAAGTAACTCTGGAGAGAATGGAGAAGAAATTGAGTATGAAGAGGGTGAAATAAAGGATGATGTTGGAAGTGAATATGAAGGAGATGGAAGTATAACAGAAGTAGTCAATGGGAGAATAACTGGAGTGGAGAATAAAGGTGTAAGGCTGAATCTACCGAGACAGTCTAAGACAAATCACAAGGTGATAGTAGACTCTTCAGTCCAAGGCAGAGAGAAGAATATGGGAGCTTCAAAAAGGAGCACTCGAAAAAATAACTAATGGCTGGTTTCTTTTGGAATGTGAGAGGTTTCAACAAGTCAACTAAGCATGGAGTAGTTAGGAAATGGGTGAAGGATCAAGATATTCAGTTTGGGTGTTTGATTGAAACGCGGGTAAAGGAAAGCAAAGTAGAAAGGATTGTTGGAGAAGTATTTTCAGGTTGGAATTTGATTTCAAATTACGAGTATAGTAGGCTGGGAAGGCTGTGGGTTCTATGGAGATCGAATGTGAGGATGACGCCAGTGTACAAAAGTACACAACTAATAACATGCTCGGTGCTATTGCCGGGAAAGGAGGAAGAGTTTTTTTGTTCATTTGTGTATGCTTTGAACACCATGGAAGAGAGGAAAGCGTTATGGGAGGAGCTTAAAGACCATTATGATGCTCCAATGTTTCAGAAGAAAAAATGGATGCTGATTGGGGACTACAATGAAATATTAGAAGGAGAGGAACATTCAGGTTTTGATGACTCGCCAAGACTACCTCAGGGTATGAGGGATTTTCAAGACTTGGCTAGATACTGCAAGCTTACTGATATGGGATATCATGGGCCTCGTTTTACTTGGTGCAATAAGAGAGAAGAAGGTTTAGTCTGTAAGAAGCTAGACAGAGTCCTTGTTAATGAAGAATGGCTCCACAATACTTCTGCTTATTGTGTATTTGAGCCTGGAGGGTGTTCTGATCATCTGAGATGTAGAATCTATTTTGAGGAGCCAAAGAAGAAGCGAAGGCCTTTTAAATTCTCGAATGTAATATCACAGATGCCAGAGTTCAAAGTTTTGATGGAGGAGCAATGGAGGGATTATGAGAGCTTGTTCCACTCAACATCAGCCATGTTCCGTCTTACGAAGCGTCTGAAGGTTCTAAAACAACCGCTAAGAACGCTTAGTAAGGCGAAACTGGGACAGTTATCAAAGCGAACTAGAGAATCTTATCAAGACTTATGTGCTAAACAAAAGGAGACTTTGGAGAATCCAACAGTCGACGCAATAAGAAGAGAGACGGAGGCTTATGATAGATGGCAGAGGCTGGCTGAATTGGAAGAGGGCTTCTTGAAACAAAAGTCAAAAGTCCATTGGCTGGATGTAGGAGATGGAAACAACAATTTCTTCCACAACTCGGCAAAGATCAGGGAAATAAGAAATACCATTCATGAGATTCAGCGTGCAGATGGATTAGTGATCAAAGAGGAGGAGGGGATTAAGAAAGAAGCAGAGGAATTTTTTACTGAGTTTATGCAGCATCAGCCTACAGAGTTTGAGGGTGCTTCTGTTGAGAAGCTAAAAGAGCTTCTGCGGTTTCAGTGTAATGAAGTTGATTGTGCAAGAATGGAGAGAGAGGTTACTAGAGAAGAAATCAAGGAGGCTTTATTTAAAATGCCTGGAAGCAAGGCTCCAGGGCCAGATGGTTACACTTCTGAGTTTTTTAAAGAAGCCTGGGAGGTGATTGGAGAAGATGTTGTTGTTGCTATCCAATCATTCTTTCTGAAGGGCTTTCTGCCCAAAGGTGTGAACTCTACTATACTGGCTCTTATTCCGAAGAAGGAGGAAGCGAAAATGATGAAGGATTACAGACCCATTTCATGCTGCAACGTCTTATACAAGGTAATATCAAAGATCCTAGCAAATAGATTGAAAACTATTATGCCAAAGTGTATTACCTGGAATCAATCTGCATTCATCAAGGAACGGTTGTTAATGGAGAATGTCTTATTAGCAATGGAATTGGTAAAGGATTATCATAAAGAGGAGATATCTACTAGATGTGCGATGCAGATTGATATTTCGAAGGCGTTTGATTCAGTCCAATGGCCTTTCTTGATGAATACTCTTGAGGCGCTTGGCTTACCGAAGAAGTTTATTAAATGGATATCTCTCTGTGTTACTTCTGCTTCTTTCTCAGTACAAGTTAACGGGGAACTAGCTGGATACTTTCAGAGTAAGCGAGGGTTAAGGCAAGGTTGCTCACTATCTCCATACCTATTTGTAATATGTATGAACGTGCTGTCAAGGATGCTGGATGAAGCTGCAGTACAAGGAAGAATAGGATATCATCCAAGATGCAAGAACATTGATCTTACTCATCTATGTTTTGCTGATGACTTGATGATATTCGCAGATGGTACGAAAAATTCTATTGAAGGGATATTGGGGGTTTTTGACGAGTTTGACAAGATGAGTGGCCTGAAGATAAGTATGGAAAAGTCAGTTTTATTCATGGCTGGAGTAACAATTCAGAGGAAGGAAGAAATGCTAGGACAATTCAAATTTGCCACTGGATCCCTCCCGGTTCGATATCTTGGCCTTCCGTTGCTGACAAAGCACATGACAGTCACAGATTATCTTCCTCTGGTTGAAAAGATCAGGAAAAGAATAAGCACGTGGACAGGAAGGTTTCTTTCTTATGCAGGGAGATTGCAATTAATAAACTCAGTGATTACGAGTCTTACCAACTTCTGGATGGCTGCCTTTCGGTTGCCGAGTAGTTGTATCAAAGAGAGAATACTTTGACTGGATCTTGGATGTGGCGGAAAGTGTTGAAGTGTCGAGAGATAGCTAAAAGATTTTATAGAATTGAAGTTAGAGATGGGGGGGAAAGCTTCTTTCTGGCATGAGGTTTGGTCTCCACTGGGTTGTTTGAGAGATATTCTGGGTAATGGAGCTCATATCGATCTTGGTATACCGGTCAATGCAAATGTCGATGCTAGTAGGAGCCATAGAAGAAGGCATCATCGATTACCCATATTGAACAGAGTGGAGTTGGAGATAGAAAATTATAAAGCCAAATGGAAAGATGAAGAGGATATATCTATGTGGAAGAATGAAAAAGGTAGCTACAAGAAGAAGTTCACTACCAAAGGTACTTGGCACGTAATAAGAGAGAATCATCTTATCTATCATTGGTATAAAGCAGTCTGGTTCAGACATGCTACTCCGAAGTTCTCATTTATTCTTTGGACAGCTATGCATGAGCGGTTGTCGACTTGTGACAGGATGAAGAGCTGGAATATTAACATAGATGAAACTTGCGTTCTCTGTAAAGGATCAGCTGAGACTATGAGACATTTGTTCTTTGAATGTCCATATTCAAGGCAAGTATGGGAGGGTTTGATGAAAGGAGTGATGCAAGATCAATTCTCTGCTGAGTGGGAGAGGATTGTTTGGATAGCTTCAGATGGATTGGGTTGGTGTAAAGTTCGACTCTTCACTCTGCGATATGTTTTTCAGGCGACGGTTCATGCTATATGGAGAGAGAGGAATCAAAGAAGACATGGAGAATCTTCCTCACCATATATAGTTTTGATCAAAAATATTGATAAGACAATGAGAAACAAGTTTACTATTGCTAGGAGAAAGGGAGATAAGGATCTGGAGGGAGGAATGGCCGCATGGTTTGATGCGAGGTGAGAAGGTTGTTATGAGCTGTAGTGGTCTAGTAGGAGTGAGTGCTAGACATCCAGTAGGAGTGAGTGCTGGAAAATCAGTAGGAGTGAGAGCTGGCTACCTAGTAGGAGTGAAAGCTAGATAGAATTGGAAGAAGGTTGATAAGAAAGTTGATAAGAAAATGGAAAAGCTGATGTCTTGCAGGAGAAGTTTCTATTTTTATACTTGGGTTTTAATCAATCTTGTATATAAAATTTAGGAAATGACACACATAGTTGTAACAAAGGTCTTTTCTTTTTGAATTAAATTTAACATTTAATTCAAAAAAAAAAAAAAAAGTATCGTGTGAAATTAAATGTAAGCCTTTTATGTACGTATTTATTAAAGAACCAGAATAGTAGCTAAGTTCTTACGTACGTGTCTTCTTTTGTCAACTTAACTTGTCTTTTTCGTGGTTAATTCCTTTGAGAGAATCTTGAAGCACTAAACAAGAAGAGTCAACACAGCGAATGTTATCCATTATAAAGAGAACCAAGCTTGCTTCTCCACAAACACATTACACATCAACAATCCTCTCTCTCTTACAGACTCACTCTATCTCTCAATCATCAATACAAAAGGTTATGGAGCAGAGCAAGAATGATATAGAGTCATACGATGATCAACAAAAATGGGTTCTTGATTCTTCTCTCGATAGTAGAGGAGAGATTCCGGGTCGGGCTAGAACCGGAGCTTGGAGAGCTGCACTCTTCATCATTGGTTTGTATATAAACTTTGTATAGAGACTCTTTGTATTAAATTTGTACAATATAATCTTATGGTTTGATATATATGCACATGCAGCAATCGAGTTCAGTGAGAGGCTAAGTTACTTTGGGATCTCGACGAGCTTAGTGGTCTACTTAACGACCATTCTTCACCAAGATCTTAAGATGGCTGTAAGAAATGCAAACTACTGGTCTGGTGTCACCACTTTAATGCCTCTTCTTGGAGGCTTCGTCGCCGATGCTTATATCGGCCGCTATGCCACTGTCCTACTTGCAACCATCATCTACCTTATGGTAATATTTTGTACTCGGAAATTTGATAATGAGTTCAATATTTAAAATACAAACCGTATTTATTTATTTATTTAGTTTGTTGAAAACCTTATTTATATACATCTTTAGTTGTTTTGGTGGTGGGCCTTTTGTATATAGTAGCATCTCTTGCATACATATATTCTCATAACCGGTTCAATAATACTCCAAAATGTTAGAAGTGTTATCGATATTTTATATCCAAACTGTCTGTTTGCATGTGCTACTGATGGATTCGAACAAAACTTCGGTTTTAAAATATTTGGTACCCTTTTTTTAAAAAACAATCTGACAGTCACGTTCTAATTATATACTTTCTTGAACATCTTTAAATCAAGGGTTTATATACTTTGTTTATGTTATATAATTTGAGATCAGTCAAAGCTTGATGGTTTGTTTCTCTTGTTTTCTTATGTTTATATTATTTCTGATAATACATATTTTATAGGTATAAGTTTAGAAGTATTTTTGAGAGGGTCACGTTTTAAATATGTACCTTGTTTATATAGTATTATTTAATTTGAGATCAGTCACAGCTTGATGGTTTGTTTCTCTTATTTTCTTATATTTGTTGATTTTTTTTTTCGATGTACAGGGTTTGATTCTGTTAACATTGTCTTGGTTTATACCGGGATTGAAACCTTGTCATGAAGAAGTGTGCGTTGAGCCAAGGAGAGCCCACGAAATAGCCTTCTTCATTGCAATATACTTAATCTCCATAGGCACTGGAGGTCATAAGCCATCCCTTGAGAGCTTTGGAGCTGACCAATTCGAAGACGACCATCCTGAAGAACGGAAGATGAAAATGTCTTACTTTAACTGGTGGAGCGCCGGTCTATGCGCTGGTGTTTTAACCGCCGTGACTATAGTCGTCTATATAGAGGACCATATTGGTTGGGGTGTGGCTGGTATCATACTCACCGTAGTCATGGCTACTTCGCTTTTGGTCTTCCTTATTGGTAAACCGTTCTATCGTTATCGAGCACCTTCTGGTAGCCCATTGACACCGATGTTGCAAGTCTTTGTTGCTGCCGTTGCTAAAAGACATCTTCCTCGTCCCAATGATTCTTCTCTTCTTCATGAGTTGTCTAGAGAAGAGTATAATAAAGGACGGCTTCTTTCCCGCACAGAAAAGCTTAAGTAAGTTTACAAGTTACAACTATATATGTTCAAATTCGGTTTAGGTTCGATTTTGGTTATTGAATAGCAATACCTAGTAAAAATGTAAAATCTAAAACTATTTACAGATTTCTTACATGTTATATTGAATTAAGTTTTTTTTTTTAATTTCAAATTCACAAATCTAGTTTCAAAAATGAATAATGGTTTAGGATTGTTTAATGGTTTTATTGAACCGATTTGGATTTAGTTTTCTCTTTAACATTTAAGCATATGAGGACTTGGTTTTGTTTTGTTTTGTTTTTATTTATCAGTTTTCAGATGTAAATTTAGTACTTAATTCCAAGATAACCGGTTTCAAGTTTCTTAGCACCTATAATATTTTTGTAGATTTCTAGACAAAGCGGCGATTATCGAAAACCGAGGAAGCGAGAATGCTTCCGCCGAGAAGGAGAGTCCATGGAAACTAGCAACGGTAACAAAAGTAGAAGAACTAAAACTACTCATCAACATGATTCCAATATGGTTCTTTACATTAGCCTTTGGCATATGTGCCACTCAAAGCACAACATTCTTCATTAAACAAGCCATTATCATGGACCGACACATCGGTCACAACTTCATAGTTCCTCCATCTTCCATGTTCGCCCTCGTAGCTCTCTCCATGATCATCTCCGTAACAGTCTACGAGAAAATCCTCGTGCCTCTTTCGAGACGTCTCACGGGAAAAGAAAGAGGTATTAGCATTCTACAACGAATAGGAACCGGTATGGTTTTCTCCTTACTCGCCATGATCATTGCTGCTCTAGTTGAGAGAAAAAGATTGGATTATACTAAGCAACATCACATCCCCATGAATGTTATATGGTTAGCTCCTCAATTCATAGTCATAGGCATAGCGGACGCTTTTACCCTTGTGGGTCTTCAAGAATATTTCTACGACCAAGTCCCTGATTCAATGAGAAGTTTAGGCATAGGGCTGTACCTTAGTGTGGTTGGAGCGGCTAGCTTTGTCAACAATCTTTTGATGACGGTTACTGATCGTTTAGCTGAGGAAATCTCTGGAAAGACTTTGTTCGGAAAAGATCTTAATAGCAGCCGCTTGGACCGCTTTTATTGGACGCTAGCCGCTTTGACCGCTGCAAATATATGCTTCTTTGTATTTGTGGCAAGAAGGTATACTTACAAGAGTGTACAATCAAGTGTGGTTGTTGCTGATGGTGGCGATGACGGCTGCTAATACGTCGAAGTATACCGTATACGTAATAACATCGCCACAGGCCTGGTCATATGATCACTATTCTATGTTCTTTTTGTTGTACTTTTGTTAAGTGTTTTCGTACGCTTATTTATGTAGTGCTGGTTTATGTGGATACTAATAAACTAGTGTTATCGACAAATCCAAATGTGGACATAAATACCAAACCAAATCAATCTATCGACATAACTCAACAAACAAAAATAAAAATGTATACAAAAATTATTAACTCAAGCAACAAAACAATTTGATCTGGCAGAAAAAGAAGGGCAAAAGATCAATCCACATATATAAATAAAGCCCAATGGGTTTCTAAGAAAGGAAATATAGAGCCCAATCATAAATTATTATGACCCAAAATTATCCGGTACAGATTGTGACGGCCGGTTTATTATCCAATTATCCATCGCTGATCACTCACTCTATCGCCCTTCCAAAAATTCTGCTCAAGACCAGAGATTCGAACATCACCGTGAATGGCGTGCTCAATTAGTAGTAACGCTGTCCGGTGTTACACCGAAACGCTGCGTTTAACTCCCCGACAACAACAATGCGGCCGCGTAAAGCCTACTCCTTCCTCTTTCCTCTCCTTTAATTCCTCTACCATCCTCGTTCAGGTATCAACCACTATTCCAACAATGCTCACTCAAATGGATATATTCATTTTGATTTCGAATTTCGAATTCTGTAGACTCTGGGTGCTTCTCCTTCGCCTGTTCCCCGTCGGAGTATTACGGTTAGAGCCAAAATGGCGGCGTCGGAAGGATCCATTTCCGGAAGCAATAGGATGCTGGTAAAATTGACTCCCATTAATCAGATTTTGTTTAATATATTTAGAGAATTAATAAACATTTCTAGAACCAATCAGTAACTGTCAATTGTTTTTTTAAATTTTTTTTTTTGTGCAACTTCAATTGTTTTTAAATTAAAAACCGATAAATTCAAATTTTAAGACAGGTCTGTTAATGTTGTTCTTACAATTGTCCACCATGAAAGAGAATATAAGTAATTGTATTAAAAAAAAAGAACTAATATATAAAGGAAGCTTATAGTAAGCCAAAATTTTAGCCCTTGGAGAGTGAAAAGTTGAATTGATTCATGGTCTTTCAGGTCTTCGTGCCACCACATCCTTTGATCAAACACTGGATCTCTGTTCTGAGAAACGACCAAACACCTTGTCCCATTTTCAGTGAGTATATAAAGATTAATGTTTTGAGAGTGTTAGTGCAGATTCTACCACTGTTAGGTTGTGTTATCTGCGTTTGACATGTTTTCTGTTTAAATCTGAGTTCTTTTGAGCATTCTTCTTTTAGGGAGTGCAATCGCTGAACTAGGGAGGCTATTGATGTATGAAGCATCTCGAGAATGGCTGGTGACATCTCTCTTTTCTTTGCTAAGTTTGCTTTATAGATTCTTGATTTGTTTTTTTTTTGTCACTTATGTGATGTGTAAAAGCCAACTGTTGTTGGAGAAATAATGTCTCCAATGGGTGCTGCTTCTGTTGAGTTCATTGATCCTAGAGAGCCTATAGCGGTTTGTCTCTTCCCTGAGACTCTCTTGTTTTCAGTATTTTTCTTCTCACTCCAAAAAGTTAAAGCCATTTCTTGTTCTTGGCTTTTGTGACCCTCTGTGTAGGTTGTTCCGATTTTAAGAGCTGGTCTTGCTCTTGCGGAACACGCATCAACAGTTTTGCCTGCAAATAAAATATATCACTTAGGTAAATATACTTACTATCTGTTGCCTGAAGATAAGATGTCAAAAGAACGTTTAATCTATAGCTTCTCATGTCCTTTCTTACCAGGGATAAGTCGGGACGAGGAAACACTTTTGCCTTCTGTGTATCTAAACAAGTAAGAACTTGTCCACATCATTATGTTGTTAGGGCTGAAGCGTCTATATGGTGACAGATTTGATACGTGTCCTTCAGGTTGCCTGACGAATTTCCAGAAAATTCTCGAGTGTTTTTGGTGGATCCAATGCTTGCTACAGGTTAGGAAGTCTTGTAAAAAAATTGCAATGTAGCCACCATCATAGTAGAACAAGTATAGTTAGTGTTTTGATGCGCCTCAGATGTAATACCGAATGTTTCTTGTTTGTATTTCAGGCGGTACCATAATTGCCGCGATGGATCTGTTGAAGGAACGTGGTTTGTCTGTTCAGCAAATCAAAGTGGTAAGCATTTGTTAACATGTTGGCTGTAGAATATATATTTTGGTTTATCCTGTATCTCCATGATTACAGATTTGTGCGGTTGCTGCACCTCCTGCACTATCTAAGCTTAATGAGAAATATCCAGGGTATCAATACCGACTCTTTAACTTGTTTGAAACCTGGCGGGGGTTTTACTAAACTGTTTTGGTTATTGTTTGCAACATTTCAGGCTTCATGTGTATACTGGAATAATCGATCCTGAAGTCAATGAAAAGGGGTAAGTCAGGCTGGAGTTTTGAAAGTTTGGATTTCCATTACTGGATTCTTGATTTTCTGTAAGAAAACTAGCATATGGTAAAGAGTTATAAGGTCCTTTTTTACGGTTATACTGGGATTAGGTTCATAATCCCTGGGCTTGGAGACGCTGGAGACCGCAGTTTTGGGACATGAAAACAAGTTTGAGGTTTTGGTTAAGCTTTTGATGAAGTGATTCTTGTGTGAGTTCTCTAAATTTACAGTGACAAAAATCCCTTTGGATTGTTTTCTTTGGGTTTCTTACCATTGATATGACTCAATCTCAGGTTTGGTGAGAGGTTTATGATGTAAGAGATCACATTGGAGGATATGAGCTCCTGATTATTAGGAAACAAAGAAGAAACTTGTAAACACCAGTTTTGCTTCGTCCAGATTATTAGGAAAAAAAAAAAAAACTTTGTCAACAAAACTATTTTTTGGAAATAAAATAATTGTACGAGAAAATCAAACAATATAATCTTGTAATTAGGATGGAGCTACTTGTTTATTTCATTTTATATGTTCCATATTCTGTGACAAATGAGCGCAAAAGTTTGATTGCTGCCTGCTGCTATAGCGTGATTCTGTCATGCGGTTCAGATCATTCGATTTTAGCTGGAACCGTAATATTTTGGTTTAATTCAACTTTTACGTTCTCATTCGGATTACTAATAGACCGAAACTATCCTGTATTCAGCTCAGTTCGGGTCGGTTACATATGAAGGGTATAACAGTCAATAACAATCATTTCATATAACCAAAAACCCTAACAGCCCGCGACTATAAATAACATAAATTGCTTCTCAGTCAATCTTTCCATCGCCGCCGCACTGCTCTCTCCGTTTTAGATTCTTCTTCCGCTCAGGTTATCTTCTTATGCTCTTTATATCCTCCTTCCTGTCATTTTTACCGTGAAACGATCGGAATCATTGCCATTATTCATTTCAGAAGTCGGTCCTTATGATTTATAGCTGGCTGTGAATTACTCATTGTAGAATGTTTATCTATTTACTCTTGACTACCTCTGTTAGAAGCTTCACACCAATGTGCATCTGTTTCTAGCGAATCTTTCTATATTTGAAGACGTAATTCTATTGCTCACTAGACCATTTTTTTTTCTTATGGATCAGATCGATTTTTCCAAGCTAAAAATCATGCAGAACGAGGAGGGAGTCGTCACTGAGCTTTACATTCCGAGGAAATGGTAAGCTGTTTTACTTTTTCTCTACACAATGTTGGCTGTTTTGATTAATCTTTAGCTGATTCTTTTTGGTTGGCTTATTTTGTAGCTCGGCGACAAACAGATTGATCACTTCAAAGGATCACGCCTCTGTTCAGCTTAACATTGGTCATCTTGATGCCGATGGTATCTACACTGGCCAGTTCACCACTCTTGCTCTCTGCGGATTCGTCCGTGCTCAGGTTTGTCATATCTCTCCTTCTAATGCTAGTATTGATCTTTCGCGATTGTTTTATCAAAATGTAGTATGATTGTTGTGATTTGTCTTTTAACCATTTGTCTGAATTTGCAGGGAGACGCAGACAGTGGCGTCGACAGGCTCTGGCAGAAGAAGAAAGTCGAAACCAAACAACAGTGAGATAGATAGAGACATAGAATCTATAAGCTGTTGCTACTTGTTGTTTTTGGCATGTTTCATTGAGTTTTCTCTATCTGCGAACTCGTATCTTTGTTTTCTGATTTATGAAAAATAATTAAGTTTGGTGGCATTTGAATCAGTCCTACAATTCAACTACATTTTTATTTTCTACACAAGAGAACTGCTACTACACCAATCAGCGTCATGATTTGCAACAGGAACTTGTGAACTTGTGTTGCGTATTATTGCCATCGATTAATTAGAAAAAGAAGGAAAGAGTTATGGTTAACCATTGAAATTCAACAAAAACACATTTTTGAATCATATTTCACCATCCCAAAGCTCTTCAAGTGTCTTGTAAGGACTCATAGTCTCATGAACGAACGATGTACCTTGGACCAACCTAGCCTGCGCAGTTAATACAACAAAAAAACAATATTTAGACTCTTCGTTGAATTACAATTATGCGGAAGTGATGTGGTTGTGGTTTTACTTGCCTGTTCTATCTGAGAAAACTTGTCAAACATTTCTTTTGGAATTGACCATCCCAGTACATCGAAGTTCTCCCTGATCCTCGCTTCATTTGTGCTTTTGGGAAGCACACTATGACCCATTTGAACACCCCATCGAAGTGCGGTTTGCGCAGGAGACTTACTGAGTTCTTTAGCCACCGTTTCCAGGACCGGACTCTTTAGAACATCTGCTTTCACCCACGTTGTTCCTGGAGAACCCAATGGCGAATACCCCTGCAACAATCAAACATTCACATGTGTAAGAAACTGAAGATTTATGATTCCTTTCCCTTGAGAGACTGTAATGATTTTGGACAATGTTGGGTGGTTCAAACTTACTGACAAGTGAATCCCTTTGGACTTGCAGAACTCATGAAGCTTATGTTGTTGCCATGAAGGGTGACATTCCACCTGGTTTACAGCTGGAGGAACCCGAGCGACCTCCACAAGATCCGAGAGTTTCTTTGTAGAGAAGTTGCTTATCCCAATGGCTCGTGCCTTGCCTGAGTCATACAGTGCTTCCATTGCTTTCCATGTGCTAGGAATATCGATAGGCATAATGTTCTCTGGCTTAAACTCAACACTGCCTTTCTTCAACCGAACAGGCCAATGCATCTGGAATAAAAAAAGACCAAATGAATCTCAAATGAAGTATACCAAAAACATAATACGAGTTCGAAAGAAGCAGTTGCTTACGAGATACAGGTCGACATAATCGAGCTGCAGATCCTGTAGAGTTCTGTTCAATGCCTCAGGAACATCCGGTGGGTCAAGTTCAGTCAACCTATCACGACATAATCAAGCTAGAGGATAAGCAGACGCAAGGGGAAACTGAAAATGCGTAAGCTATGAACAAAATACCAGATCTTTGATGTGATGAACAGATTCTCACGCTTCACGACGCCATCTTCAAACAACTTCTTCAGAACTTTCCCAATCTGCAGTTCCAAAAGGGCCTTATCAATATCGAATAACACTATGAAGCCAACACACTTTAAAGCTAGTTAAGAAGACAGTCCTATAACTCTACAAGGATGATCATACCATACTATACACTATAGTCCATGATCATACCATACTATACACTATAGTCCATGAACCTCAATAATCTAGAAGATAATGGAACCTAAAACGCCATCAAAGACTAAGCTCAACAGATACGTAAGGTTTAGAAGATAACACAAACTCAGATCGGTGAGGCATAGAATGGATTTACCTCAGCTTCATTGCCATATCTGGCAGCACAATCAATATGCTGATAACCAATCTGCGAAACGAGAAAGATAACGTTTCGATTGTTATACAATTGAGACGAATCTCCAATTTGATCACTAAAATTCTGAGACGAACCTTCACAGCGGCGGCGACGGCGTCTCCCACGACGCCAGGAGCAGCCTGCCATGTCCCGAGACCGACGGATGGGATCTTTGCTCCGGTGTTGAGTTCGAAGGATCCGATATCGTTCGCCATTGTTAGAGACTAGGTGCTTTGGGATTTGCGATTTTAGATCTCAGTTCTTCTGGGGGTTAACCAGATCGATAGAGCGGGAAAATCGTGAGATTTGTTCGTACATTGGTCAGATTACATACACGTGGATGAATACTAACGGTGCATTTTCTAAGTTATCTATTACAGAGTGATCTCTTGCTTAATTAACCATACTAATTAGTAATTACAACTGTTTAAAATTCAATGGAAATACCAAAATTAACTAGAATTCATTTATATCTGAACCGAACAGGAATAAACCCGTAAATATTTTAAAGTTCATAATAAAAATACAAAATCAAATCTGGGTAAATATTCAAAAAATCTTTATTTTGAATAAATATTTGACTAACTAAAAATTAATATAATCTATTAAAAAAGAATTACAAATTAAGATTAATTCTTAAACTTGAACAATATTTACAATCTAATATTATTGACAATTAAATAAACTATCTTTAAAATCTAATATATTAAAACTAAAGTACAAGTTGAAAATAACCCTTGCTTCATCTAAATATTTACAATTCATGCCACTGCCTTAATTGTCATTTAGCTACATTCCTAAACCATACAAATTTGAGTCCTTATTAAAAAGATAATCGGTGATGTCAAAAAAAAAAAAAAAAAATTAAAAAGATAATCGGTTCTCTCCTTACCAAACCGAACCCCAGTTTCAATTGAACTGTCACCCTAGATTCCAGGTTCAACGTTAACATATACCCGATAATTCAAAAATAAAAAAGATTGCAAAGCTATGCCTATAATTGCCTTTGCCTAGAACTTATTTGATCTTCAACCAACCATTCGAAACTATGCACACCTATATATTCGTGATATTTGCTATAAAACCTTATCATTTATATTTTATTAAAGGATCTCTAATAATATATCTAATCTATTAAAAGGGGAGTACAAAATTAGATTACCTTTAATTTTCCACTATATTTACAATGTCATGCCATTGATGTATTAAATGAAGCTATATTTATGGATATTTTGTCTTTTCCTATTTTACTAAATCATTTCCTAAATAAATTTCACCTAAACTTTTGTGTTTAATATATTTCCTAAAATGATTCAGCTAAATTTTAGAAAAAATCGAATTTATAAATGATTTTTTAATAATATTATGTAATATTTTTCCTAATATCATATAATTTTCACACATTTAGCTTGTAAGGTCTAAAATATATGTATTTTGAATATTCCAAGATGTATGTTTAACCATTAAGGTTACCATTAATTATTTTCAAAAATAAAATCTATACATGTTAAGAATTAAATATTTTGAATTACTTGTACAATAATATGGATTATTTATAATCGAATATTTATTTTTTAGTCTATCTAAATCTTGCCTAAAAAATATATATATTTCAAATATTTCTAAAATATATTTAACCATTTCAGTTACTATTAATTATTTTCAACAAAAGAATCTATTTATATTAATGTTTATAATTAAATATTATTTTCTAATGTACAAAATTTTTGCCACATGGCCTATATCTAATCAAAATATTTAAAATATTATTACATATTTGAAATGATTTCGTGTTAAAAAATATTAAAAATGAACAATTGTTTAAAAATCGAATTCATTCATTTTTTACTCTAAACTATTTCCTATAATTTAGCTTACCAATAAATGATACTATATAATGTAATTAAGCTTACACTTTAATATATTCCTTTTTACATTCTTTCATAAACTGAAACATAAATATATATTTTCAATTTCGGACTTCAATTATAAATTTTTTTGTAACTAATCTATATTATTGCTAGTATATTTTAATATAAATAAAAATCCAATTATTTATAAGAACAATAAAATAAATATGATAAAAATATAGATGATATAATTGTTGGTAGAAAAATAAAATATAATTATTTATTGTAATTAATAAAATTTTAAGTTTTAAATTTCCATTTTAAAACCATTATATTATACGTGTAAATTATAAATATATTATAAAAATTATGAAAACAAAAATTTTAGTTATAAAAAGTGAAAATAAATATTCGCGCTGTTGTACGTACGGTTACAAAAAAATAAAAATACATTTGTGCGGATATACGGGTCATCATTCTAAAAATATGGATGATATCATAATATAAACTATAAAATTATTATGGTTAGAAATTTCATATTAAACAATTATTTAAACATATAAATTTTAAAATATATATTATCAGTTATACAAATAAATATTTTTTATAAGAAAAAATTAACATTCGCGCGCGGGTACGAATATCAAGTCTAGTTAAGTTTTAAATTAGAACTCGAACGAATAGTTGAAATTTGATTTGAAAATTCGAAAATCCAAAATAACCAAACCAACTCTAATAAAAAAAATTGGAATGAATCCGAATGAATATCCAAATGTTGGTCGTGTTGTCGCTAATTAAAATCTCATAAACAAAAAGCAAAACAAAAATTTGTTAGGCGGGACCTCGTTTTCAGCTAGCTCATGAACTTAAAGCAAGCTTAAAAAAGGTGTAAATGTCAAAAGAAGAAAGACGGGGCGAAGAAGCTTATAATCGAATCTAGAGCAATTTCGGAAACTCTTATCTATAGGTGTCGATCATTCGTTGCACACACACACGCACACAAAGGTGCCGATCATCTTCTTGCGTTCGTAAAAGCTAGGGTATCTTGCTGGCTCCTTAATTTCCTCTCTGATTCATCGGATTTTCTGGGTTGGGAAGACAAAAATCAACTGAGATGAAGAAGGTTATCGGAAGTCCAGGAACTGTGTGTGGTCTGTTACTTAGAATCGGACAATGTACTTCTGCCGCCGCATCAATGTCCGTTATGCTCTCTACGAAGAATGTCTATAATTGCACAGCTTTCTCGTATGATTTTCTTTTTCTTCTAAGTCTTGATTCGGTTCTGTTCGCTTAGATGTCGGATTTCAAATCAGTAAAGAAACTGACCTCTTTTGGTTTCAGCTACTTGATTGCTTCAATGTGTTTTCAAATGCTGTGGAGCTTTTGGCTCGCATGTGTTAATGTTTATGCTCTGAAGTACAAGAAAGACCTCCAACACCTAACCGCAGTTAGCTTATTCGTCGGTGGAGATTTGGTATAGAGCTGCTTCTTGTTTGGACTCTATAAATCTTTACAAACGGTTGAAATGGTTTGTTGTTGAAACGCAGGTGACTGCAATTTTATCTCTTGCAGCTGCATGTTCGTCAGCAGGAGTTGTAGTCTTATACGCTAGAGATATCAAGTATTGCGATGTCCATGACTGTCTTAGGTATGAAGTAGCTGTTGCGCTTTCTTTCATCACTTGGGTTCAAATCGCAGTTTCTTTTCATGTCTCATTTTGGATCTATGCCTCGGTTTAGTTTCTTGAACTGTCGAGAACATCTTGTAGCTCGTTGTGATGACATATAACATTTTAGCTTCATATGAAATACCATCAGTGTTTTCTTAAAAGCTTATATCACTTGATCTACGTACACTGACCAGAAGAAACTAAAATTTGGTCACCATGAGTCACGTGAGATTAGATCATCTACTAGAGCTATTGCCAACTTATATTCGCGTATAACATCGACGTTTAGTAAGAAGACACTCTATCTTGTCATCTCATATTATGTACGAAATTCTTAAACGACAACAACAAAGAAACTTTGTTTTACAATTTTTTTTTCAAAAAATTCGAATTATATCATTCACGGCGCAGAAGCAAGTCCATTTAAAATACTTTCAATCTCCTTGGCAGCAGCTTTCATCGTTGGTCGACTCTGTCTCGTCTCCTTCACGCACCGCTCCGCAAGAACACCAAGCTCCTTCATAGACTCCATCTCCTCCGCCGTCGCTCCTTTCAACATCACCGGATCAATCATCTCCTCCAACCTCCCTTCCTTCAACGCCTTCCTCAAAAACACCACAAGATTCACATCTTCCTCGTCCCGATTAAAATCAATCGCCTTCTTACAAGTCAACAGCTCGAACAACACCACGCCGAAGCTGTACACGTCACTCTTATCCGTCAACTGGAAGTTAAGATAGTACTCCGGATCCAAATACCCTAACGTCCCTTGCGCGCACGTCGTCACATGGCTCACATCGCTTACTCCCAATCTCGATAACCCGAAGTCGGCTACCTTAACGTCGAGATTCTCATCGAGGAGAATGTTGCTCAGCTTAACGTCTCTGTGGTAAATCGGCGGCGAGGCGGATGAGTGGAGGTAAGCAAGTCCTTGCGCCGTCTGGTGAGCAATCACCAGACGACGCTTCCAAGGTAACGGATTGTAGCTTCCGTTACAGTAGATGTGCTCGTGCAACGTTCCGTTAGGGACGTATTCGTAAACAAGAATCGGCATATCCAACTCGATGCAGCATCCGAGGAGCTTCACGAGATTCTTGTGGCTTACTTGGCAGAGGATCTGAACCTCGTTGACGATCTGGTATATGCTCTTCTCGTTTCCGAGCTTGGCTCGTTTCACGGCGACGGTTGTCCCGTCGTCGAGGTCGCCTTTGAAAACCTCCCCGAATCCGCCGAATCCGAGGAGGTTGGATTTGGAGAAGTTGTTCGTCGCTTTGACGATTTCTTTGCCGGAGAAGATTTTGTCTAGTCCGGCGCTGTTGGTGCTTAAGAGGTGACGGTGGAGTTTCCTTATGCTCGCCCATGATTGGCTTCCGGAGACGATCCGGTTCTGCTTCGAGATAATCATCTTCATTACGCCTCCGGCGATCAATAACACACCCACACCTCCGGCCAAACCTGTTCAATAACTAAACCGAATCAGTTACATCAAACCAAATCGAACCGTACCGGCTTGAATCTGAATTCTGTTGTTTGTTTGTTTCTTTTCTACAGGTTAGCTTCAACCAGGTCCAAAAGTACTTCGGGTATCAACAAACCGAATCTGACCCGTTAATCATAGGCCTAAGCATTTGTAACAGAACCCGAGAACGAGAACCTCATGTGAACCAAAAAACCGAATCTGTACCTAATCCTATCTTAAAAAGTTTCAGAAAGAATATTTTAGGACGATATTTCGACACATGTGTATTATTGAAGTCTGGTTCAAACCTGAACGAATATCCAAAAAATTGAACTCTTAAATTCAAAAACTCTAAAACGCTAAGCTTGAATATTTGAAACTAGGTGTTTTGCCTGCGATGTGTGTTTAAACATTTTCATAAATTTTTGAAAAGTTATTTGTAATCTTTATTATACTAAAATAAATCTTAAAATAACTCAATATTATATTTTTAATTATATAATTAAAAAATTATCTGATTAATAATTAATTATATAATTTATGTTTTAACATTTTACTAAAATACTTGTTCATATAACAATACAATATATATATATAAAAATTATCTTTTTTTAATTACATTTTTAGATTTTGTATAATTCAATATTCAATTTTTAGTTATATAATTAAGAATTTTATTTGATTAATATTTAGTTATATAATTTATGTTTTTAATTTTTTACTAAAAGACTTTTCAGATAACAATACAATATATACATAAATTATCTCTGTTTAAATTATTTTTTCAAATTTTGGATAATTCTTACTATTATTAATTTTAATCAATTATCTAATCAAATAAATTAAAATTTTGTTTTAATTTTTTAATTTATTTATATATTTTATTCATTAAGGGTATAAACGATATTAATCGCTCTAACTTTTAACGTGAAAGTTCGATTTTAAAAATTTACTTCGCAAATAATAGTATTGATTGATACTATTCAAAAATTATATTTGAAATTTAAATAATTAACTTGGTTACAGTTTCATGTTTATTACCCAACTCGAAATATTATTAACTAAATCTGAAATAAGTTCAGAACCAATATAATTACTAGACAAAATTATAATATAAGTTCAGAATCCAAAACCAAAAAAAAATTTACGAACCAGAACGGTATCCGAACATCATGTAAATTAGAGAACTTGAATTTACCTCCGATTAAAGGTAAATTGCTCCGTCGCTTGCACTTCTTTCCGTTTGAGCACCTCTTGACTAAAATTAAACAAATATTAATTTTGCTTTTAGTAAATTAAAAAAAAAATACTTAAATCTTAATAGATCAGAAGTCATATAACAAAACCGGACCTTCACATACTGCGTTGACTGAGTCCCATTGTAACCCTTTCTTGCATAAACATCTTTTCTGTCCTAAACTCTTTGGATCAACCGAACAAACAGAATTAACCAAACCCGTACAATCTCCCGGTATCTTACAAACCGGCTCTCTCGGAGCTTCCCATAGTATCTCCACGGCCGGTTCGCCCCATTTGCTAACCGGCATCGTCAGATCCAAATTCATATAACTCTGATAAGCTGTACACTTATCTGTCCTAGCCCTATAAACTTTATAAGTATTAACCGATGCACCGGTCTTATACCAGCAGCACGATGTCACTCCTCGACACTTGCCTCGTGCCTCCAGATTCTCATTTAGAAACTTGTGACACAAGCTATTATCTGAACAGTTGAAACCTTGAGAGATGTATCCATCTAGACCGTCCTTCGTACAGTTCATGATTATAACTGTGTTACTACTACTTACATTGAAAGGAAGGTTTGGGTCTAGCTGAATACCGTGGCTCTTGATATCGACTGATACACATGTGTTGGGTTCGAACCCGGGTGGAGCGAGGACAAACCGTTGGCCTGATGGGTCAATGAGTTTGATCGGATTGGTTGATCCGTTGAGGGTATCAAACCATAGGGAACCGCGGATGTCACACCGGATCTTGTAATCCGGATCACCACAACCAGGTCCTGTGCTTAGCGGGTATGGAACTCGGGTGGAGCCACAGTTAGGGCACCGTTTGAAAGATTCAGCAGTAGAAGAGAATGAGAGTAGTAGACAAAGTGTGAATGTGGTGAGGAAGTGCCATGGAAACTCCATTTTTTTTATGAGCAGGTGCTTTCTCAGGGTGTAGAAGGTATGTATATGAGCTGCGTACTATGATTTCTGATTATTCTTTTAAGAAGAAATAATGATAACACCTGTATTTTTATTTTGTCAGTTAGTGAAACGAATAGATTATTTCAATGTTCCCATTGCATCATGGTACATTAAAAGCTGCGTTCAGATATCTCGAATTTGCACAAAATTCTGATTTGTTTACTTCTTAAACAAATACCGTAGTTTTTTTGTAACTTCTTAAACAAATAGTTCATGAGTAGAAGTCATGTGGAAGACGTTTTTATTATTGCATGCATATGTATGTATACGTGTTCATTTACCAAAAAAAACGTATGTATTTTCGTGCGTGTATAATATTAAACATTAATTTGGCAATTTGTGAGGAAATCATAGATTAAAGGAGTTACTAATAAATATTTATCTTAAGTTTTAATTAGTTTTATATAATTTGAAAGCTATAAAAATATATATATATCATCTTTCAAAAAATTTGAAGCATATATGTCATTTGAATCCCAACTCCCAAGACCTTATAATTATAATATAAATGGAAAATTCATGAGAAATGTTTAGAAGATCTATTCAAATATCATTTCAAACTTTATTATGTATTTTTTGAGCAACTACATGATTATGTATAGACAGTTAGCTAGTTTTGTAATGTTTTTTGTGCAACTAAATTGACCAAAGATTTGCTGTAGCAACGGGACAAAACCTCCTGCGACGTGGCGTGAGTTCCCAGGAATATATTTCATTATACTTCTATATTCAGTAGCCAACTGGCCTGTTATAAAGTGGCACAGTGCCAAATTAACCTAAGCATAAATTGACTAAGCTAACCTTCGGTGTAATCATGTCTGGTAGTGCCGTAGTGGTAATGAGACTTTTTATAAACAAAACTCAGATCAAACGTTGGACTGTAACTCAATAGTATTAGAGTATACTTTTTAAAATGATGAACAGACTAAATTCAAGATGGATCTTCGAACATACTTGTCAACTACGTCAACACATCCTATGATATATACCCGAAAACAAGTGTAACTTAGACTATCTCCAACCCATCTCTATAATAGAGATCTCTAAAATAGAGAAAAAAATAGAGATGGTATTTTTGCCTCAATGTGTTCTTCTATAATAGAGAAATGTTATATTTGTCTCTATAAATAGAGGAATGCTATTTTTTCCTCTATATTTAGGGGAAAAAATAGCATTCCTCTATTATAGAGGAACACATTGGAGCAAAAACATCATTTCTATTTTTTTTTTTATTTTAGAGATCTCTATTATAGAGATGGGTTGGAGATGCTCTTAGGTTAGCTTTTCAAACGCAATTCTTAAACATAGATCTCTAGCATCCTTATACCGTCTTAGGTAAGGTAGCAAAGTCAGAGATCTTAGAATCCTTAAACCGTGTCTTAAATAAGGTAGCAAAGTCATAGTTCTCTAGAATCATTTGACATATAAAAACAGAATCTTAGATCCTTAAATCTTAATCTTACTGACTTTTGGCTGTCCATCCATATTAAGTGGAGCCTCGTGCCTTCCAACATATAATATTGTACTAATTATGACACTCTTGTTTTGTTTTTTCTCCTAGCTGTTACATTAAAAAGTAGTGGAAGGACGTTCCAGTGTTTTAATTTAATTTCTTTTGTCAAAACTTGGTTCTGATTCGTTATATATGTATACCTGACCTTGGATCTTGGATTTGTTATGGAATATGTTACAGATCCAGTCATCCTGCATCCACACTCAGGCCACACTAGTCTGCGTCTCTACCTCCTGCTTTTTAAGCTAATTTTTATATTTTTGTCCTTCCATTTTATTTATTTTTTGGATTAATCAGAAATAGTTTAGGCACACCAATCCTTCCCTGTGCTTGGGACCAGCCGTTGATAATATCTGTTCTTAGCACGTAGTGTTTAAATTTTGCAGAACTAACTAATTTTATGTTGGATTTTTTTTCATAAAACGTATACGAATCGTCTTTTTTTTTTTGTAACACAAAAAAATATACGAATACGAATCGTCTAAGCACATAAACACACAATTTTTCATTGTCAGGACAACTGAAGGTGATTTGTATGAGTGGCTCACCTGTCACTTTGACTATGTCGAATATCTAAGTGTCTAGATTATTCTGATTTCTTGATCCTTGATTTTAGAGTTTTTTTTCTTTGTAGTCAATTAAGATGAGATATTGTTGTTTTCAACCCAATTCTTCAGGTGGTTGCTTTAAACGCAAGTTAGACTGAATTAATGCTCTTTTAAAATTGGCGTATCACAACGTCCAAAGCAAAGTAGATTGCTGTGATATTTGTTTCTAGATATAATTATGCGACCTTTCGGCAATACGTAATTTCACAATTTGGCCACACTATTGTAATCACCATAGAATTTATACGAGACTGTGACTTGAAATTTCTATTAAACGGTTTTCTTGCAAAACTGAATAATTATTTCAGGATTCTGATGTAAAGATCACGGTTTCTAGGGTTATAACATACACAAAATTGATTCGAAAGCTTTTCATTACAACGTTTTGAAACAAAACCGCAAAACTAATACAACTACTTATTGGTGACTCGGTTACTAATCGCATTTTAGCAACTTTTAATTGCAATATTAGACATGTACCATTTAAAAAATAACTAATCACACTTAGTCTCACCTTACTGGTGTCTCTACATAAACCCTTTTGTGTTCGTTTATTTCTTAGAGAGCCATAAGTAAACGCTTCACCAAACCATGAAATCATTGCAGTTAGCTCCATCATTATACTCATGCTCTCCTTATTCTCTCTGCACCAGTGTATGTATTTATATTCTCATATATATATGTATATCGAATATCTTTCTGTTTTTACGTTGTTAAGGTTTTGTTTCTCATTTCGAATCAATGAGTAGGTGGATGATGGAGGCTGGAGAAAAAGAGAGATGGAGCAAGGTGTTTTATATTCCAACTTGTATGAGAAGCACTACTGCGTAAGAGAGATGCCTCGGTGTGCGCCTGACAAAGAGTAAAACTATTATAACTATATATCTTTAATTATTATTTTGCGTCATGTGTATTTGATTTGATTTTATCACATTTTTCAGATTGGGTTTACAAAATCTATGAACTTGATGTTCAGGCTTCAGCACCACTAACATTACACACAAAAACATGCCATGCATTTGGGCAGATTCTAAGAACATTATATGCTTTTATAAAAATAGAGCTCCTCTTCTTTTATGTTTTTCACTTTTTATAAAAGGTTTTCAGTTGAAATTGCAAAAGGAAATTACAAACTGTGACTCAAAATAGTAGTAGTAGATTGTGAAATAAATGACGAGAGCAAAGAAAGAGCTAAACAAGGCTCTCAAATGATCCCTACTTGATAGGTCGGCGGCCATCTCGACCTCTTCGGTCTGGATTAGTTCACTGCATTTCTTGCATCTTTTGACTCAGTTTTATTAACCATCCTCTTTAGTTTTTTTTCGGGAATATGCATCTACTGACTCTAGTCCTGTGAATACTCCATTATCATCAATAAACTACTACCACCTTCAGCTCCATCTACATTCTCATCGACCCAAAATGGAGGTCCCTCTTGAGAAAGCAGAGTTAAAAAAAACTATGTATGGTAGCGTCACGTTTGCTATATTTTTCGATCAACATACTTGCTAGGCTCTAATATTTTGTTAAATGCTATATAGTACATTTAACTTAGGTCCAATCGTTAGTGGAAATTGTTATATGCAAAAAAAAGAGCATATTTGCTTAGTATCTTGAATTTTTGTTTCAGAATTTAAAACAAAATGCTTAAGCCTTAGTTAATCATATAGTATTTTACAAAACGCATCAAAACCATATACCGTTACGTACATACAAAGTTAGAATTTTAGTGCAATATTAACAAATCAACAACTAATCAAATCAAACGAACAAAAAAATATCCACATATTACATCTATATATATTTTGGTGACTAAACTATATATTCACATAACTACTTACTTGGTGATTTCTTATAAGGATCTAATCCTAGACGAAGCTCAAGGTCTATCACTTCTGCACTTTTGGACAAAGCTTTTTGAAATAACGACCTCATCTTCTTCTCTTCTTCATCTCCCAAATAGTTTCCACTTTTATTATTGTTTTCTTTTCTTGTAGGACTTATCGTGTCAACGAAGAAAGGCAATTCAATCGGAACTTGCTCGAACCTGGTTCTTGAATTGGTGCATATGGAGTCTTCAGGATTATCTTCCTTTAAGTTCGCTTCCCGCAGTTTTGCCCTATCTTTTCTGTGGATGTTCATGTGCCCTCCTAAAGCTTGTGCGTTGGAGAAACCTCTCTCGCAAAAGTCGCATATGTATGGTCTTGATTGTCCAGACCATGAATATGATCTTCGATCCAAGTATTTTCTATTCATTGCTGTATGATCAGGAGAGTATATAAATAACGGGAAGCAAAGGGGGAGTTTTTATTTGTGAAAAAAATGTAAATTTGATGAATCATGTTGGATAATGAGAACGGTTAAATATACATTGTGAATCTGACCGTGGTCATTGTTATATAAAAGTCAGTCGACTTTGAGATAGCGTGTGTAATGATTAGTTAATTTAATTGTTTGTTCTTAGATTTTCGCCTTTGTATAAAATACTAACATATCAAACCGACAATAATTACTATATTACATAGAACTATATAAGAAAATGTTTTCAATTTGGTTTGTAGCTAATGATGTGTATTAGTGTAGTCGACTTCAGGGGCGAAGCTAGGTGGAAGAGTCTGGGTGCACGTGCACCCCCTATTATCTTTATTTAATATGTTTTTACATTGTATGTATTGGTTGAAATAGCTTATTTGGTTAAGGTGCACCCACATTTTTCAATGATCCAGAGTTCGATGCCCCACTATATCACTATATTATAAATTATTTTAACTTGTATTAATTGTATGCACTCAGGAGAAAATAGGTCTGGCTTCGCCCCTGGGACTCGACTTACCATTATTCGAGTTCAAATTAGGATAAGTCGACAGCATATACATCTCATATACGCTACATGATGACGACATTTCCTTAGTTAATAACTTGTTAACTTAATATTATTTATACCTTTATAAGTGTTTTAAAGATGAAGTTTTATATATACGCGTACGTCGTATAGTTTCCTTAAGCAAGAAACTAGAGAACAATTCTGCATTAGTTTCTTGGACTTTTATGTCACTTATCCAACAATTAATTGATATAGTTAAACATTACTTTCACCCTATGCATGGAATTTGTCATCAAAGGATTATGATTTCTAAGAAGAATTATAATTTGAACATTTTATATACCGACTTTTCAATGTTGGAGTTTCACATGTATTCTTAATCTGCAATGCAAAGAAAAAGTGTGACGTTTTGATCATTTTCCAATATATTACTTACGAGGGAAATATACAAAGATTCAGAAATTTATATGGATGAAAAAAAAACAATGGCTCACTAGCCCAATGGCAGAAGATGAGAAATGACCTTTGTGACCCTATTCGTTCTCTAGTTTAATGGTGTGATGGCGTGACGATGCATCTTCTCTCTCTCTCTTTCTCTCTCACACACACACACACGCACACACTCGTTTCCTCCTGCAACCACACTCGCTTCCTCCTGCAAACCACAAACACATCTTTTCACAAAAAGATAAATTATCAAACACTAAATCATCATTTTCTTAGATTGGGATCCTTTCTATTAAGAAATTTTATCATCCTTAAATTCATTGCCACAAATTCAAACATTCAGTTTCAAATCTCTCTCGTCCGAACCATCAAGTTTTGGATGTGATTACACGACGGCGCGTAAACTCGCAGAAACCGGAAAGCACGAGCCTTGTTTAAGAAATAGCTCATATTCACTCTTCACACTTCAACAAATGCTTTCTTTATGACCATCATCCTCCACTGCCGCATTACCGTCGCATTGCCTCGTCAAGTACCATCTCCGGCTTATCAGCTCAGAAGACGAGAGTTTATTAAGGGTGAAGTACCAACTATTAGTTGTTACCATGATTCTTGGAAATATTTTTCACTTTTCTTTATGATGTAAGTTGTAATTTCACTTGAATTTTTTTGTTATAGTTAGCCGATAATATATACAAATTATCTAGATATCAATACTTTTAGTTAGTATTTGGATTTTTAACATAAAACCCCCTCAATTAAGTTTATTTCGGGTATAAACCCCTAAATTAAAGATTCAACGGAAAAACCCTCAACCTAAGAAATGGTATCTAATTGGCCCCTCTGTTACTTAGCCACGTTAAAATTTTGAAAACCTCCGTTAGTTGAAACACATCGTTTAGTGTCAGAAGAAAAACGACCCGTCTTTCCTCTTCTTCATATCTGAGACTCGAAAATTTCCAAATATAAATTAGGGTTCTTCAAAATTTTGAGTTTATATCTGTTCCTCAAGTTAAAGCTTTTGTTTTCATCTTCCCCAGTTAGGTTTTAGTTTTCGTAATTAAACGTACGGTGTTGGTTTCAACTGATTTTGTTCTCGAAAAGTTTATGTTGCTTGAGAGTTTTAGAACCAAGTCTAAAAGTGATGCTGTGTGTTGTAGCTTGCGTCTTTTAACATCATTGTGGTTCAAGGACTGTCATTGTGGTCGTAGCTCTCGAGATTGAACTTTGATTAAATCCTTCAAGAGAAGAAGTGGAAGCAAGGAAGCTTGCCACACATGAAAATGAACAAGAAGAAGAATTGACCAAGGAGTCCCGTCGAAAAAGAATAAAGAAGTGGAAGCAAGAGATTGCTTACCACCCAAGGAAAGAAGAAGAGGCAAAAGCCAACTAAACTCTCTTCTCTCTCTACATAAACACAAAAGAAACGTGAAAGAGTAAAGAGAAAGAGCAAGCTTGTGTTAAGATGAAACACAAGTAAACAAAAACAGAGTGTGAGTGGTGTAAAACAGAGTGAGGGTGAGAGAAGCTCACCAAGTATGAACAAGAGAAGAAAGAGAGGCTGGCCGTGAGAATTGTGCAGTGTGAGAGGTCAAGCCAAGAGAAAAAGTTCAACAGTAGCTTGTTCTAGGACTATCATCATTGTGGTTTAAGTGACGTTTTTAACTGGTATTTATGACATTTGATAGTGTTTCAAGTGTTGTTTTTAACTTGTTTTTCTACTGTTGCTGTGTTTGACGAGTTGATTAACAACATGACCCTGTAAGAAAATATGTCTTGCACTTGTCGTTGGAAGAAACAAATAAAATGACCCTTCAAGACACATAGCAACAAGCAAACATAGTTCACTTCATTTTAATGGTTCTAACGACCATAACCTGAGCTATAACAAAACACCAAAACATGGTAAAACATGGTACAGATGAACTTAATCGTAGTTAATCTGAAACACCAAAACATAGATTCTAAAGCTGAGTTCCAAAATTAAAAACAGAAAAACAGCAAGTTCTTAGATGAGCCAACTTCAAGTGTGCTTAAGGTGATGTGAGTTCAGTGGCGATCAAAAGTGTAACTAGGATTAAGTTCATTTGAAGTTTTGAACCATATATATATGTAACTTCAACTCTGTCACCAGACTATAAGTCACCCTCTCCCGAACTTAGAGTCTCTCAAACTCTCACAATCACCAAATGAAACTCAAAACCCTTCTCTTTAAAAAATTAGGGTTTATCATCTTATTCTCTCGTGGAATTTTTAAGACACTTAAGAATGTAAAATTAAATGATAAACAACATGACATTTTGTTTAAACATCGTACTGTTTTATTGACAAATCATATTGTTTTAAGACATTTCCAAAAGCGGCGTTTGGTTTTAACGTGACGAGTAACGGAGGGGCCAATTCATTACAATTATTTAGGTTGGAGGTTTTTTCATTGAATTTTTAATTCAGGGGTTTATACCCAGAATAAACTTAATTGGGGGGCTTTTATGTTAAAAATCCTTAGTATTTTTAATAAATGGTCGGTTAACACTACAATTATCCGATTACGCATGTTTTCTCGATTATAATTATCATGTTAATAAATATATGTTTTTTATTCAGCTTCTTTGATTCTATTTTTGGGTAATGTTAGCTTAACTCATATAAGTAGAGCTCATATAGTTGATATGTAAGTTAGAATGGTTATATTATAAATATTCAGATCTTCCATAAATTAACATGGTTATGTTTTAAATTATCTGGATATTGTACATGTTAGCTGATATTTAGATTTAAAATTACTGGCTATTAGATCGAATGATGGTTATGTCTATTGTTAGTTGGTTTGGAACAATTCAACATCAACAACAAAAAAAACGAGGGGGTAACTCGATGAATCCATTGATACTCTACATATGTGTTATGCCGAGTTGATATCCAGAATCAAATAGACTCATGTTGAGAGTCACCAACTATGAGCATGTGGCGGTTGAGAATCATGCAACTAGTAATCCAGGATGCCATCAGTAAACATACGGACCACTCTTCTGTCATCTTCTACGGCCAGTCTCCAGGAGCCTTTTTTTCTTCTCTTCTTCCTCTTCATCCTCTTTCATCTCTTTTATTCTTCCTCCTCCTCTGTAGCATCCTGGATTTTTTCCTTCTCCATTAACTGAAATGAAGGCGAGCTGTAGCATACGTGAGGTGACGGCGAGCTGTAGCAGACGTGAGGTGACAGCGTGATGGTGAGCTTGAGCAGAGGTGAGGTAACTGTGTGAGAGCGAGCTTGAGTAGAGGTAATGGTGTGATGGCGTGACGATGTGACGATGAGATGGCGATAGCCAAGAAGAAAAGGTGATAAATCTGAAGAGAAGAAGAGAGGAGAGATCAAGAGACATAGAAGAGTTAACAAACCATCAACGTCCACAGTTTGAATACCTTCGAACATCCACTACAAGAAAACACAAGTTTTACGAGGGCAGTTTTCCTCGCTAATTCGTCGTAAAAGCAGTGTTACGACGAATTAGCGAGGAAACCCGTTTCGTCGTTATACGTTTGTCGTAACGCATATATCCTCGCTAATTCGTCGTAAGTTAGCGAGGAAATAATTTCGTCGTAAAAGCGAAGGAGGATATTTCGTCGTAAAGACCACGTAAAGCTTCCTCGTAAGGACGTCGCTAATTTTCCTCGTAAAGACCACGTAAAGATTCCTCGTAAGGACGTCGCTAAGATTCCTCGTAATTACCACGAAAAACTTTCCTCGTAAAACCCACGTAAATAAATACTCGTAAAATTAACGTAAATACCTTGACAGCTTTCCACGTAAATAAAACGTAAAAACCTTGATAGATTTCCACGTTATTTCCTTGTAAACGTTTCCTCGTAAAAACCACGTTAAGCTTCCACGTAAAGAAGCCGCAAAATTAGCTACGAATTTACTTCGTTTCATTATTTTATAGAAATATAAAAAATTATAATTATAAATATAATTTAAATTATTTAAATTATTAATAAAATTAAAATTCTAAAAAAATCAAAACCAAAATATTTTATATATAAATAAGTTTTGAATTCATAATACAAGAACCGAAATTAAAAAAACTTGGGTGGTCGTTAATTAATCGCCTCGTAGAATTCATCACTCCTCGCCTGAACATCCGCCTCGGCATGTGAGTCGTCGGTCGGTGACTGGCCTGGGATAGGATTTTGTTGTCGCATGGTCCTCAACAAAGTCGCCCATTCCGGATTTGTGGCCGCTACAACGTCCAAGAAGCCCTCGAGTCCACCCATACGAGATCGCAGCTGAGTAGAATCTCTACGCAGCTGAGTAGACTCTCTACGCAGCTCTTCGGACTCCCTACGCAGCTGAGAGACTTCATCATCCCGTCGCTGAACATAAGACGATGTCGCTCTCGGAACATCGTTGACGGAACCAATCCCCAACGTCCGTCCCTTTTTTTTAGGGACAACCTTAAAAACAAAAAATAAATTTTGTTAGTAAAAATTTAAAGTTAAATTAAATGAATATTTAAAAAATTAAAATTTTAGAAAATTTACCTCCTCGTAAAGCTTATCCACTTCAGGTGTGGATAAGGTGACGGGTAATCCATCGGTGGACTGTTGGGTCAGCTGGGTCTGGCGTTCTTCAACCCGAGCAGCCAAATCGTTGTAGATTTGCTCGGACTTGCCATCTATAAATCGGCCCGCCTTGTTCTTGTGGGTCCTCTCGTAAAGTTGCATAAGAGACGGGAATTCTCCCGTCTCTTTGGCCTAAAAAAACATTTAAGAAAGTTGTTAATTAGAATATATATAAAAATATACTAAAAATTTAATATAATTAAAATTTTAATTACCATTTCCAAACGGACACCAGCGTGGGGTTTTTGGCCCGTAGTGTGAAGCATCGGCCCGTTCCCGTGCTCATCGACTGTGTTACGGGAGTTAGAGCAAGACTGGGCGATTCTAATGGAATCAGGAAGACGCCAATATCGGATGAGGCCATCCCAGACATCCGTGGTGAGCTCAGCGGGTTTGCCACGCTCATACCCCTTCACGATCCAGTCACCCTTCCAGTTGGAGACCGTGTCCAACAAGCGAACTTTCGCCTTCGCTTCAAACTTCTTCCTCACCCTCTCAGTGATCCCGAAGGCCCAATTATATTTTTGCTGTTGGAAAAAATAATTTATAATTAGTTTTTCAGAAAAAAATATATATATAAATAATAAAAAAATTTAAAGATATATATTTAATTAATAGAACTTACAGCGTAAATTTTGAACCACGTCTTTCTGACGTAGTGGGGCGTCATTTTCCAGTTCGGATGTGCCATGGAGAAGTAACCTTTTATCGTGTCGGTTACGTCCGATGCAAGACATCCGTCAATCCCCCACCTGAAAAATACAAATTTAAAATATAAATTATTTTTTAAAGTTATAAAATAATTTAAAAAGAATAAAAAAATAATGAAACATACCATAAAGTTCCGTCCGGTCGGTCGGGGTCGATGACTGGTAAACCTTCTCTGCCTGGCAGACGGAGAATGTCCTCTACGGTGTACTGCGAGTAAGGAGCACTCGGAGGCACCATCAAATCGGGATGAATCTCGGCCGCGGGCATCGGAGGTGCCGGCATCGTAGGAGGCACAGGAGGAGGAGGCATCTGGGGAGGCACGTGAAGAACCGATGGTGCACTAGAAGAAGGAGATCCAATGACTCTCTGAGTGTACTGAGTCTCGGGGACAGTCTCCTGACCCGAAGAACCGGGAGCTGAAGAAGACGACGGGTCTAAACGACTACCCGGCTCACCGAACATCTCTCTGTAATGGGCAGTAAGTCTACCTTTTCGAACCTGAGAAAAAAATTAATTTTTTAAATTTTCGTAAACATATACTTCCCAACATTATCCACCTAATCAACACTAAATAACATAAGATCCGTAAACCTATCTAAATTCCCTATACTAACCACCTAATCTATCCTAAACTAATCAAACTAGAGAGGAATTAGAGAGACTTACCATTGCTACGAATTAGGGAGGAAGTGGAGAGGAAGTGGAGAGGAAAGACGGAGCGAGCTCGCTCGGGATATATATAAGATTACTTGTCCTCGTAATTTCCTCGTAAACTTACGAGGAATTACAGAGGCCCGCGTTTTCAGTTACGACGAAATAGCGACGAAATACAAAGGCCCGCGTTTTCGTTAACGACGTTTTTACGACGAAAAGGGTTACGTGGAATTAACGAGTAACCAGTTACGAGGAATTAGCGAGCCTTTATTTTCTATAAATACCCACAACTTTCCTTCTCAAACCACACACACAAGTCCCACACACACAATCACACTCCTCACCAAAATACTTTTCAAATTAGAAATATTTGAAAAAAAAAAGAAGAAAAGAAGATATTAGAATTTATGTGGGTGAGACTTAAGTCTCGCCACATATAATTCCAGTATCTTTCTTTTTTTCTTTTTTTCTAGTTTTTATACTATGAGGAAGTAGCAAGTCCCGCTTTTCACCAATTTAGAAAATTTGGAAAAAAAAGAAGAGAAGAAGATATTTGGAACTCATGTGGTCGAGACTTACGTAAGTCTCGCCAAATGTGATTCAAGCATCTTTCTTCTCTTCTTTTTTTTAGTATTTTTAATATTTTCGTCGTAATATCGTCGTTAGTTTACGACTCTTTTACGACGATTCTGGCTTACGTGGAATTAGCGTGCCCCGCTTTTTTAATTTCGTCGTAAAATCCTCGTGGCCTTACGAGGTGTTTACGACGAAATTATCCTACGTGGAATTAAAGAGTGCCTCCTTCGTCATTTACTTTACGTGGTATTTACGTCAATTTACCTTACGAGGTCTTTACGACGATTCTGTCCTACGTGGAATAAACGACGATTTCGTCGTACATTCGACGTCAAATTACGAGGAATTAACGAGCAGTACGTTTAAATCCCTAAAATCCGAAACCCCAAACCCCAAAACCCCATATTCCTTATCTTCTACTTCATATATTCCAAACCCCATGTTTATTTCCATTCCAAACCACAATTCCCACATTTACTTATTTATAAAACAAACTCCCACAATTTCTTATTCATAAAACAAACTCCCACATTACCTTATTCATAAAACAAACTCTCACATTACCTTATTCATAAAACAAACTACACAAAATCAAATACATCAATCGGATACATCGACATTCTCGTCATCACTAGAAATATCATCATTTTCATTAAACTCGTCTTCTACAGCTTCGTCTGTGGCATCATCGGTAAGATCTTCGTATTCGTGATTATGCGGATCAATGAGAAGGATGTCATCAACTTCTTGTTCAGGTTCCTCGACTTCATTTATCTGTTCTTCTTGCAATGGTGGTTCTTCTCCACTGATGATTCGTCCTCGAGGTGTAACTTTGATCACTGCTAACCAATTTATACCCGAATCTCTCATCCGAGGGTATGGAAGGAAGCTAACTTGGTCTGCTTGTGAAGCTAAGATGAAAGGCTCGAATTTGTTGTACCGACGTCCACCGTTGACATCAACTACACCAAATTTGTTAGACCGAACACCTCTGTTGACGACGGGGTCGAACCATTCACATTTGAAGATGACGCATTTCAGCTTCAGTATCCCTGGAAATTCGACTTCAATAATCTCCGTCAAGATCCCGTAGAAATCTGTTTCCCCTTTCACACATATTCCATAGTTACTGGTCGCCCG
This sequence comes from Brassica napus, assembly GCF_020379485.1. NCBI lineage: Eukaryota > Viridiplantae > Streptophyta > Magnoliopsida > Brassicales > Brassicaceae > Brassica > Brassica napus. The sequence goes on along the minus strand of NC_063442.1, from coordinate 34,180,170 downwards.
CTGTCTACCATACTCATATGTGTGAAAAGTGTAGCCTCGTGTGAAATACATCTGTGATGTGGTGACCTTTACAAGTGGAGATTGAATTACTTCGTGTAACCACTTAGGATAATCTGCATCGTCGTCATAATCAACCTGCAAAAATAAAGAGAACATTAAAATACAAATCATGTATGAAAAAATAGTTTGAGTTATAATACCTGATTCCGCAACCACTTAATGAAGTGCTGATCTTTCCTTTTGTCTACGTCACTTGTGGATATACCAGGAAATGTTTCTTCGACTTGAGAAACAAATAGGCTGTAAAATTAATCACATTTCATAGGAATGAATCTCTTGCAATTATATAATTAATTATATGTGTTTTGAAGTGTCCATATATGTTACCTTTCAAAATAACGCATCAATGGATCCTCGCAATTGAGTAGAATATAGGTGTGTGCACTATGAGCGTCTTGTTCACTCGACCACCAAACCTCTTTAGACTTCCCACCGAGTCGTCCAATCTGGCTAAAGATGTCTGGAACACCAGCAACTGCATATGTTGGCGCAACTCCACCATCATCATATCTTCTTGGAGCTCTTCTACGGGTACGTACTTTTGACGCAAAGTAGTACGATGTGAAGTGAGAAACTTCTTCCGTCAAACTTCCAGCAATTATAGAACCTTCAACTTTGGCGAGGTTCTTTGCTTTTCCCTTCAAATATTTCATGGCTCGCTCATACTGATACATCCATCCGTAATGTACAGGTCCACGAAGCAATGCTTCATATGGGAGGTGGACAGCTAGATGCTCCATGACGTCAAAAAATCCAGGAGGAAATATCTTCTCCAAGTTGCACAATAAGATGGGAATGTTCTCCTGAAGCTGTTCTACAACTTCTTCTTTAAGAGTGCGTGTGCTCAGATCCCTGAAAAATGCTCCAATGCCTTTTATATTCCAAAAACAATTAAACACATTGTTAGTCGTATATTATTTTGCAAACTAGACCGTTATAAAATTATTGTGATATAAAACACTACGAACCTGCAAGTGCTTCATGTACGTTTGTTGGAAGTAGCTCCGCAAATGCAAAGGGCAGTAGTCGTTGCATAAAGACATGACAATCATGACTCTTCATCCCAGAGAACTTTTGACCCTTTTCAACACATCTAGAGAGATTTGAAACATACCCATCGGGGAACTTCACTTCTGATGCCACCCAGTTGAACAACACCGACTTTTTTTCTGAAGACAGTCTGAATATCGGAACGGGAACTTGTCCATTGCTTTTAATATGTAACTCGCTTCTTGAGCAAATATCCGGCAAGTCCAACCTCGATTTTATGTTGTCTTTTGTCTTCCCTGGGACATTCAATATTGTATTCATGATGTTCTCAAAGAAATTCTTCTCTATATGCATCACATCGAGGTTGTGGCGCAGAAGAAGATCCTTCCAATATGGCAACTCCCAAAATATACTCTTCTTGTGCCAGTTGTGATGAACACCGTAAGAATCAGGCATATTACGAGGGACATGCCAATTACCACCCCAACGAACTGTTTCGTTAGCTCCGTAGTAGTCGATTTGTGCTTCAATTTGTTCTCCAGTTAGATATGGTGGAGAAGTGTCTCTCACAACCCTTTTGTGCCTAAACAAATTCTTGTTTCTTCGGTAAGGATGGCCAATGGGAAGAAATCGACGATGACAATCAAACCAACTTGTCTTCCTACCATTCTTCAGTTGAAACGCATCTGTCGTTCCATTACAATATGGACAAGCTAATCTCCCATGTGTAGTCCATCCAGACAACATCCCATATGCAGGAAAGTCACTTATGGTCCACAAAAGCATAGCTCGCATCGTAAAATTCGTCTTCGTTGAACAGTCATACGTCCTCACCCCTGTTGACCACAAATCCTTCAACTCTTTTATCAGTGGTTGTAGGAAAACATCCAGGGACCTTTTTGGATGGTTCGGACCAGGTATCAATATCGTCAAGAATAGCAACTCCCGTTGCATGCACATCTCCGGTGGCAGGTTGTATGGCGTAAGAAAGACTGGCCACAATGAATATTGTCTCCCTGACATTCCGAACGGACTAAATCCATCTGTGCATAATCCGAGATACACATTCCGGCTATTGCTAGCAAAATCCGGATGTACTTTGTTGAAATGTTTCCAGGCTCTTGCATCTGATGGATGAGTCATCTCACCATCCGTCTGAGTATGCTCGGCATGCCATCTCATCTTTGCAGCAGTCTGCTCTGATTGATACAATCTTTTCAATCTGTCTGTAATTGGTAGGTACCACATCCTTTGGTACGGTACCCTATTACGTCCCCGTCCTTGCGGCTTGAATCGTGGCTTCTTGCAGAATCGACATACTTCTAGCTTCTCATCATCTCCCCAATAGATCATGCAGTTGTCGATGCAGACATCTATCATCTCCGAAGGCAACCCAAGACTATAAACTAATTTCTGAATCTCATAATAAGAATCAGCAGACACATTGTCTTCCGGCAAATACTCTTTAAACAAGTCCGCCCATTCGTTCATGCAACTTTCAGGTAGATTGTGATCAGTTTTAATATTCATCATTCTAGCAGCCAACGACAATTTAGAGAGACCTTCTCTACAACCACTGTAAAGTGGTTGATTCGCCGCGTTTAACATTCCGTAAAACTTTTTTGCATCTATATTAGGTTCTTCATCTTCATCATGAGCTACGAATGCATCAGCTACCATATCATGAACCCTATCATAATCTACCATCTCCTCCTGATGGTAACTATGTTCATTATGCAAATGATGATTAACCGGTTCTTCCTGAAAATTGCTATTACTACTACTAGCTTCATTCTGATCATAATTATAACCTTCCCCATGTTGAAACCAGATATAGTAATTTGGCGTGAAACCTCTATTTATTAAATGCTTCCAAACATTTTCACGGTTTGCCAATTTCGAATTGTTGCATTTCCGACAAGGACAGAACATCTTACCACTTTCTTGGGCGAGCGGTGTTGAATCTGCTTGGTGCATAAATGTCTCCAGCCCCGCAAGGTATTCTTTCGTCACTCTCCCGTTAGCATCTCTATGCATATACATCCAATTCCGCAACTCGTAAATAGTCCCAGAGCCAGCCATTTTTTTTTCTTTCACGTTTTTTGTTGTTGGTGTGTTTAAAATGATGTTCCAACATCCATATTTATAGAAAATTTCGAATCTGGTAGTTGTAATTTTACTATGAAATTACGACGAAAATTAATTGTATGGCCAAAAAAAAACGTGAGCCACCTACCAAGTTGGTGGATTCAAAATTTCCTCGTTAAGTACACGTAAAATATTTCGTCGTAAAGCACTCGCGAAATTTACGTGGCTTTTACGAGGAAAAACTATTTCCTCGTAAAAGCCACGTTAATTTACATCGTCTTTACGACGAATATTTTTTGTCGTTAGCTTACGACGAAATAACGATGCTTTTCTTTCTCAACGTACTTTCCTCGCAAAATCAACGTTTTTTTACGAGGATTATTTTTCCTCGTTAAACTTCCTCGTTAAAATTACGTTTTCTTGTAGTGATCTTTCGAGACTGGTTCGATGTAGGCGGTGAGCGGTTGACGTGGAGCAACCTCAACTTCAAACTGTCCAACTCTCCTCTGTCATTATGTTTCAGTGACTTAACCGCCTTCGCCGAAATAACAGAACCGGTGAACCCGATACCTCAAGAGCTGTTCCAGTTCGCGATTCCGAATAGATGCTAGGCTTGGCAAACACCAACACATCTTCCAGGTCACTCTCTCAAACTCTGCTACTCTCACTTACAATCTAACCCTGTTTAATATTTCAAAGGGTTCATCTTCTTTCCGCATACATTATTGGTGAGTTAATCGCTATTCGGGGTACTGTTGATGACTCCTCACAAGGCAAAGAATCAGTACGTTTTTCTTAACTTTGCTTATAAAGACCTCTACGATAGCATAAATCAACTAGAACTACCAAAACATGTTAACATCACGTACTTTGTCTGAAATCCACAGTGATGTATCTATTTCCTTGAGCTGCTGCCTTTCATAAACAATCGGTACACTTACATGTTGACCTTAAAGTTGTTGTTGCAACGAGAAAACAAAAACAAAGATTTTAGGAGTTGCTTCCTCTTTTATAATTTCACAAAATTGACTTTCTCTTTTATAACTTTTTTTTGCCATGCATTAAAATGAGAATATTTGTTCATGTGATCACAAGATGTAAGTGGCGGCCCTGGAAATGATATGCCTGGAGTTAGCAGCCTTCCAGCCATGATCAATGTCATGGTGATGACAATGAGCAAGAGCCAGCTATTGAAACAACCTAAGGTGGTCTATCAGCCACAAACTCTCTGTTCCCTACGTCTTCCAAGGCACATAAGAAGGCACACAGTGCATAGTTGGAGGAGGTTGAAGTTACTTAGTCACATACTCACAGGAGCAGCTGCTAGAATAATTTTTAAGCAAAGATTTTTTGTTTTTTTTTGTTAAACTTCATCTGCTGTTGGCAGTTACCTTTAAACTATAAAGACTGTTGTATATGGATTTCCTCATATTTTCCCATATATCAATGAACTCATCCACCTTTGGGATTTAACGGTGCTACAAGCAAATCTCATTCATGAATATTGCAACTTGTATGTTATCCGTAATATTTGTCAACATGGTATACTAAAATAATGATCAACCCTATTTGTTATTTTTTTTTTTTACAACACCTTCTCATTACTGTTTTTTACAACTGTAAGGACAATCATATTTTGATTTCCTATTTGGCCAATTATCAATGAATCACTCAGTCTTCATTTTATACATGAGTATTAACGGTACAACAAACAAAAATTGTTACTGATTACGCACCGGATATGTTGCCCATAGTATGGCAGATACTGTTATGGATTATGTTTTGCTCTGGTCTAGGTTGGTCAGATATCATACACTAACTGAAGAACTGCTGCAATTCAGATGGAACCACTAACTTACACCAACTATAAAAGCTTATTTAGATTTTACAACCTTCTCATTTCTAGCTTTTCCAAACTAAACAATACAAAGTTTCGAACAGTGAAACTTCAGATTGAAGTTCTAATGCACAAAACTTCAAATTTTCAAAATTTGAAGTTGTTTTTAGAGCATTTAAAATATCATATTTGAAGTTTTGAAATTGATTTTGGAAATGTTCTTAACAATTTCAAATTGCTTTTAAAAATATCAACACACGGCTTTTGTGTTTGGACAAGCCGGCTACATCCAATCTGTTAATCTCGGACAAGTTACCAAAATCCAACACCTTTGCCCCTATTCCGGAGAGCACATTCAAGTTGTTGTTCCTCCACTTGTTTGCTCTTCCTCTTACCATCCAAGCTTAGTCCAAGTCAACCAACCCCCTCTACACAAAAGTGGGTAAGTGTAAGTTTATTATTACGATTTCTGTTTGGAATTCAGTTTGAGAATTGCCATTATACATACAACTATAGTACACACCTCTTCTTACAGAAACAGAATGTTTTGATTTTCACAATTTTGCAGGTTAAATTGCAGATGTTAATCTGCCTGCCAGGTCCAAGTTTGAGATTTGGAAGGAGCTGGAAACTCTTTGCTTTTGTTTTATGTTGGTTGTTATCGCAGTCCGTCTATCTAATCTGTTTTTTTATCTTTTGTCTCTAGACTTGTTTCTAAGACTCTTGTGTTTATGCTTGTGTGTTAAACCCTTGTTTTCATTGTCTATGTTTTCATGGTCTATCTTGTGTTTATGCTTGTGTTTGTCTATCCTAAATCCTGCTCCTCATATCTAGAAATTTTAACTGGGTGTGTATCCGAATTCCAAAATGATAACATTAACCTTTGTCGAGTCCTTTTTTATTACAAAATTGATTTTACTACTTACACTCCTAGTCTTCCAAATACGTACTCCGAAAATCCATATTTTTTGTGAAACGTACAACAACAACAACAACGCTACGTGCTGTTGTTCTGTTTGCCACAAGGAGATGCATCGTCTTCTCTCAGCTGTTCTCTCTCCTTCTCAAACCATGTGGTCAAGCTGGTCCCGTTGCACAGATTCTTGTAAGAAAAATCCAATTTCTTGCTTTACACGCAACACGGGCCTTTTTAAAATAATGTGATCTGGTTTTTCTTTCAGGCTGGGATTGTGTTGACAGGGCCGGCTTACAAGGGGGGACAAGCAGTGCGACCGCCCCGGGTCCGAGTCCGTGTCCCCCCATGTAATGATAAATAAGGGGCCCAATTTTTTATAAATCTATATTTTTATATATAAAAAAATTATAAATACAATAAATAAAATTGAAAAGGGCCCAAAATTATTTGATATGTATATAGTTTTATTTTCATTACAAAATATACAAAATATTATTGATTAAATTTTAAAAATATTTTAAACATTATCTCTATATAAATTTTAGAGAGTAAAAAATTTTTTTTTGCCCTAGGGCCCCTATCAGTGTTGAGCCGGCCCTGTGTGTTGAACCCTGCTCTGCTCTCAAGGATCCCTAAAGTTGTAAGAATTTGATAGATATCAATTATCTTTACACGGACTTGGCATGTGCAAAGCTGACTTGGATAAGGAAGGAATTGGAGTGAAAGAGACCTTCTAACTGGTTTAGAAGCTTTGCCGTTAGTGAGACTGAAGCAGCTTCGTGAAGTTGGAGAGTATATAGAGGAGGATTATGCTTTGATTGTTGTTGTAGACCGACGTGATGAGTCGTCTCTCTCAGTTGCCATGAGACCGATGGTTCCTGTTATACTCAGCCAGCCATGAGAGAGTATATAACTTGAATCGTACTTCAAAGCTTCATTCTTGTAATCTGTGGTTGATAATCAATAAAGGAGTTAGGGATTTCTACACTCTATCATTGGTGCAGCGAAACAAACTTGATCGGAATCTTCGGGTGGAGCTGACGAAACAGAAGACAAGATGATCAGAGGTGATTTCGAGGTGACACCAAGCTCAGAGATGCAGAGAGAGAGCCGTCTCTGCGACAAAATTACTAGACGATTTGGAGTATCTGAGGATTGATTGCGATAAGAAGTCTCGAAATGATAAGACGACGACGGAGCGGAAGCGATTCTATTCTGTGGAGACAGGGGAATCGTTGTGGTTCCAGTGTTTCCGGATGTCGTGACTTGAGGCAGTGGATTTCGTGGATGGATGGAGCATTACTTTGCTCGGAAAGGACTCACTGATTTCGAGAAGTTACACATGGCCGGCCTATGGATTCATTGTAGGGGAAGCTGAGAGGTACATACATTACTCGTATGGATTCCTATTAGAAGTTGGAAAGAGATGAAAGAAATGTTGTTGCTGAGGTTGATCCGGAGAAAATGATACACTGAACGCTGAAACTGGTAGAGTCTACAATGGTCATCATGTTGAGTTGCCTGCATGTGTTTGATGGAGTAAATCCAGAAAGTTGGATTGTGCAAGATGATAGGTATTATAGTCATCAGAACGAATTGGGCATGATATCTCTGAATTTTAAGTGGAGCGCTGTGCGTAGTTGGCTTGCTGGAATGCTTCGCAGAAAAAAAAATCTAAGGGTTGGGCTGACTTTAAACAACAATTGTTACCTCGATTTGATCCTGCTATGAATTGTTCTGCAGTAGATGTGAAGGATGAATCCAGTTCTCTCAGTGAAGGTGTTCATGAGACAGAAGTAGAGAGAAGCATAGCACAACGGTGGAAGAAGTTTCTTTAACTTCTGTTGCAGACGAACACCAGCAAGATTCGGTTTGCGAGATTGTTTTTGAAAAAGATATGGTAAAACAGATTGTGTGGGTTGCAGAAGTTTCTATAAAATTTGAATTTTCGAGAAAAATGTATTTGTATTTATATTTACATTTATTTATATTTAGTAACCCACTTATACTTAATTAGCAAAGACCGTGACATTTTGACAAAAATATATAAATGTATATAATAAGACTTTGGCCTAGTCCATAAATTATAAAATAAAGATAAACAAGTCATGGAATATCTTTCGAGAAACTAAGTGTTCGCTAGTTCAACTAGAAGGATAAACTAACTAGATTTTTCACCCGCACGGATGTGCGGGGATTTTTATTTTATAAATATATAACAGATATCATCGTAAAACTTTTAAAGATATAATTTACATTTTCGTGTTATATATTTTGTAAATCTATAATGTTATTGGTTATGTTTTTTATTTGATATTATTAATGTATAATGATTTATTTTATACATTTAACTTTAATGTTAATTGTTATTGTATATAATATATTTTCGAGTTGGATAAAATAAATTCATAGTATGAAATAAACAAATTGAGAATCTCCTTCATTTTTTCTAATTTTTACAAACTGAATACAATACATTTTAAAATTTTATTTAGTTATACTATAGAACTGATATTTTTTTAGCATAAATTAAATTTTCTATGTCATTTATTTTAGTATATTGTTGGATTTTATAAGTAAATAGATTATAATAATATTATATTATTAATTATGAAATCAATCGCTGTATTAATTTAAAAATATTTTAAAATTATATTAAGATTTTGTTAGATTTTTTCCAACATATTTTGTTCTAAGTAAAAATAAAATTTAAATTTACAGTTAAAATTTATTTATTAATATCTATATAATTTATAAGATTTTTCAGAAATGTTATATAGTATTAAATAGATTACCTTAATTAATCAAATAAATGTAATTGATGAAATAGACTTAGTATGATTTTTTATGGTATTTCTTTTAGTAAAGAACATATAGAATATAATTATAAAATTTGAAAAATATTATACACTTTTTTTTATTTTGTTTTATAGTAAAATCTTATTTAAATTAATGTATAATAGTAATATTATTAATTACAAAATTAATCAATGGTATTAATTTAAATAAAGTATTTTAAAATTTTAGAAAGATTTTGTTAGATTTTTTCTCAACATTTTGTTATAACTAAAAATAAAATTTAAATTTACAGTTAAAATTGATTTATTATTAATATATTTATATATTTAATAGATTAATGTAAATAATTAAATAAATGTAATTAATGAAATGGACCTAATAAGGTTAATATGACTTTTTTATGGTAAATAAAAACGATAATTCTCTTTTAATAGAGAAGATGTTACATGTGGTTTCAAGCAAGTGAGGATTAAGACTTCGGCGTGAATCTCCTGTTAATTCAAAAAGAAAATTAAAAGGGTAAATAACAATTAAATTTATGAAAAAATTTAAAACAACTATTTTAAAATATTTTAAATATAATATTTTAAGATGAGTATCTTAATATTATGAAATAATAATAATTTAAATAATTATCATTTATATTTGGGTTATATACTCTAAGTTAACACTACAAGAAACAGAGCTGTACTCCGACAAAACTTTCCCAGAATATCCTGAGCAATTAAGTGTTATAATTTTAAGTAAGGAAACTTAGAGTATATAACCCAAACGTATAATTATAACAAACATATAATTAAAGTGTAAAGGAAAAAGAATTCTTTTGAAGTATATGGAGACAGAGAATATATATATATATATATTATTTGAAAACAAACATATAATTAAAGTATGTTACAAAAAAACATATAATTAAAGTGTAAAGGAAAAATAAACATATAATCAAAGTGGAAAAGTTTTCTTTTAATTCAAAAATATTTTAAGTGATAGTGTAAAAAGGAATAATGTACATATTAGTTTGAACTTATTTAATATTCTCTCCATTTTTTAATATAAGTCGTTTTAGAATTGTGCACACAAATTAAGAAAATCATTAATTTCTTATATTTTCTAAACAAAAGCATCATTAGTTATTTAACTAACCACAAATTAATCAATAATAAAATATAAGGTACTTTATCATTGGTCATATAACATTAACTGTTAATAAATTTTACATATAAAACCGAAAACATCATATAATTTGGAATATAAAAAAAAATTTAAAATGACTTATATTAAAAAAATGAAGGGAGTATGAAAAATTGCTCGGGAAACTTACTTAAGATTATAACACTTGCTTTCATCATCACTTCTTAAAGTCATTGTTCTTCTCTCTCTCTCTCCTTCCATCCCATTTCCTTTTCTCACAAGTCACGTTTTCCTACACACAAACGAGTTTTTACATCACTAAAGTAGTTATGAATCGTTTTCTTTTTTTCTACTAATAATATTTTGGACAATTTTATATATATAAGAAAATGTTATAAGCTACAGATTTTCAAAAATATAAGCTCACTTTAATCGTATAAGTGTCATATTTTGAGTGTAAATACAGTATGTAATTATTCAAAAAAAAAACAATATGTATACTACATCACTGCCTATTAGATGATCAATTTCGAAACGAACGTCGAGTGATCATCATATATGTCCACACCAAAAATGTCGGTTACATTTTTGTGTCACTGTATTCGTATGTCCTGAGTATTATTTTAATGTCGGTCACAATATGTGATTAATACCATTAGACCAACACAAAAAACTACTACGTCTGTCAAACAATCAACTTTGTAAAGATAAGCTCACGTTTTCATAAAAGTCGCATGAATCTTACACATCCCAAGGAGAAATGTCAAACGAATAGTTTGTTATTGCATCACGGAAGTATCTTTTTGGTATCTCTTTTACTTAAAGAAGTACTATAATTTTTGGTCAAAAAAAAAACAAGTAATATAATTGCATACTAGTTTCAATTTGTTATTGCCCATTAATCATTTCAAAGTATATACCTCAAATTCCCAATATATTAAAAGAACAATACTTGCGTTCATCTATGTGTGGTAAACGCTCGTATTCATCTTATATCTTATTACCAATCAAAATATCATGTAAGATTAGTAAAAATACATATTTAAAAAAAATTCAAAATAGCTGGAAAAACCGACGTTGACGTTAACAATATTAATGCATCAGCTAAACTCTAAATTCTAAACTCAAAATTCTGAACACTAAACCCCAAAATTTTTTTTAGCAAAAAAAAAAACCCCAAAATTTTAAATTCAAAAACTCTATAAATAGTAACGATGTCGGCGTTAACGCTAATTTCAAAATTTAAATTTAGAGTTTAAGATTTAGGATTCTGTAGACAATGTTAACGTCGGTCGGTGTATTTCTTTTTCTTCTATTTATTTTGTTTTATTTTAAAGGTTTTAATATAATTTTTATTAATTCTATATGGTGTTTTAATTGGTAATAAAAAGTGAAGTGAATTTGAGAATTTACGTGAACCCAAATATTATTTACTAGGTGTTTTATCCGCATATGCGGGCATAATCATTTTATTAATGGTTATTAATATATGTATTATGATTTAAACATCATGATAACTTATTCTTAATTATTTTAGTTTTTTTCAATTTTTATTTCAGTCTACGTCCTCCTAACACAAAAAACTATAAAAGTATGAGACTATAAGAGCATAATTAGATATCAAATATTTTACACAATCAAGTAAATTAAGAAAGTAAATTTTTGGTCTCTCTTAATCTACTTTGTATTTTTTGAATCAGAAACATGTATTAAATTACCAAAAAAAAAACACTAAAACACACAAAATTCAAGCAAGAACAAATAAATAAAAAGTAAATAAAAATTAATGTTCGATGATAATTTAGAAGAATTTTTTTTAAAAAAAAACGAATTGAGAAAATGACAATATTTCATTGGTTTACTTGATCAATATACACATTGATTTATCTTAATATTTCATAAGTTTACTTTTAATAAAAGAAAAAATAGATAATGATAGTTTTATTATTAAAGTTAAATTGTGGTTTATTATATAATGATAAATCTAATTATAAATTAAAAATATATCTAGTTTAGCCATTTCATAACATGATTACATATGCAATTCTCTAAACTTAATATCAAAGCATATTTTTCTTATAGATTAAACAATAATTAAACATACACAGAAAATAACTACATAACTAATTCAGAATACTTAATTCATAATTCCAAACTCCATGTAACAAAACCGACTTGCTCCTAGTCTTTCAAAAAAGAAAAAAAAATAGAACTCCAACTAAAAACAAATATCAAAAGTACATAAATATATATGTCAAAACTATAATCGAGACAATTTAGAATGAATGAGAAAAATAAAATTATAGAATTTTAAAACATCTTACATCATATGAAAATAAGAATTGGTCCTAACTTGTGTAAAATAATTATAATTGTAATTCCAGTTTGAAAATTTGAAATAGTTTTATATTAGTTAAATTAATAAATTAATGATTTATGCTAAAAACTAAAAAAAAATTCGTGAAAGTTAAAATAATTATAATCATATTCCAATTAGAAATTTTGAAATATTTATAATATTAAAATTAATGAATTAATTAGAAAGTTTGAAATATTTAATTTAGCTAAAATTATGGAGAATGTGACAAATCAGCAGAAGTAAAATATTACAATCAAGGTTTTTCTTTTTTTTTTTGTCAGCCAAGGGTATTAGAGAAGAAATATAACGATATAAGCAGCGGAACAATATATAATGTCGACCAGTTTTCCATCTCCGAGGAACAAACGATAATCCACAGCAAATCTCAGCCTTTCATTTTTTTTGTCTGTAATCTCCGCCTTTCGAGCTAACAGTGTGTTCTGATATCTTTTCAGTGTTCACACTATAATATTTTTTTGGAAATGTCGAAAGATAGTACGTACTTATGTCGATATCCAGTCATCGTCATTAGAGAATCTTGGTAATATTTAAATTTATTGTATACTGTATTATTTCTGTTTCTGGTCAACGAGAGAGAGTTTAGAAATTATGGAGACCAAAACCAATTAAAACTGAAAGAACTCAATTTTCTGAAAATAACGTTTCCGTTAATTTCATCCTCAAATTTATTTACCATTTATACTACTCGATAATATGATGTTCTAAAAAGATAGTACTGTATTATGAACCAATATATATATTCAAAATAATTAATATAAGAAAACTTCACATATACACTCAAGTATATTTTCTTATACTAGTTTATAACTTTATACTATTTTCATACAACTATATTATAAATCAACAAGTGCCTAATGAACTAACAAAAAGAAAGCCTATAGATAAGGTCTGAAAATCACAAATTCGAATTTGTTGTCTTTGTGGTCAAAAAACATATGACCCAAAGACTGGACTTAAAATTTAATCTCATTATCATGAAGAAAAAACTAAAGTTATCAAGTATCAACATCCCACCGGTCGACCATTTTGACTATTACTATTACAAAAGAATGAAAGAACCCTACAAATAATGGCAGCCATGTGCAGACAAACTGGATTTCATGTAATAGTCAAAATCAAAGTGATGTGTTAGATAGTCCTCACGAAAACGAATATTAATAAATAATCCATAGTATGACAATTAAATATCATTTAACTCAAAGCTTTATTATCTTGATCAATACTCCACAACCTACCTCTGACATCTTTGTATTCAATCACGGGCGTGGCCTAAAAAAACCCTTATTACCACGAACTTTTATTTGTCTCTTCACATCTCAAAATTGAGCAAGACTAAACCGGAAATAACCGGAAGCCACCATGTTCATCAAGCTCATCTTGTTCTTCCTTCTCTCTCAAACACTAAGATCTTCTTCTCAGATCCTCAGCTACAATGGTTTCAACCCTCCGACAGACATCTCCCTCCAAGGCCTCGCAACAGTCACACCCAACGGTCTCCTGAAGCTAACCAACACCACAGTTCAAAAAACCGGCCACGCCTTCTACACAAAACCGATCCGGTTCAAAGACTCACCAAACGCCACCGTCTCTTCCTTCTCCACAACCTTCGTCTTCGCCATATACTCCCAGATCCCGACTCTAAGCGGCCACGGGATCGCCTTCGTCATCTCTCCATCCCCTGCTCTCCCTTCTGCGCTTCCTAGTCAATACATCGGTCTCTTCAACAACTCGAACAACGGCAACGACACGAACCACGTCTTCGCAGTGGAGTTCGACACGATCCAGAGCAACGAGTTCGGAGATCCGAACGATAACCACGTCGGCATCGACATCAACGGTTTGCGATCGGTTAAGTACTCAACCGCTGGATACTGGAACGAAAATAACAAGTTTCAGAATCTGAACTTGATCAGCCGCAAACTGATGCAAGTTTGGATTAATTACGACAAACTCAGTAATAAAATCGATGTCACGATGTCTCCGTATGGTTCCGACAAGCCTAGCAAACCGCTCATCACTTACGTAACAGATCTTTCTTCCGTTCTTCTCCAAGACATGTACGTAGGCTTCGCCTCCGCGACAGGCTCCGTCATCTCGGAGCATTATATAGCCGGTTGGAGTTTCCGGTTAAACGGAGAAGCACCGTCGCTGACGTCATCGAACCTCCCGAAGCTTCCTCGCTTCGAGCCGAGGCGAATCTCTGACTTCTACAAGATCGGCATGCCGCTGATCTCCCTCTTCCTGATCTTCTCCGTGATCTCCCTCGCCTTCTACGTCGCGAGGAGGAGGAAGAAGTTCGAGGAAGAGCTCGACGACTGGGAAACAGAGTTCGGCAAGAACCGGTTCCGGTTCAAGGAGCTTTACCACGCGACCAAAGGGTTCAAGGAGAAGGACCTCCTCGGCTCGGGAGGGTTCGGGAGGGTTTACAGAGGGATACTTCCGACGACGAAGATCGAAGTCGCTGTGAAGAGAGTCTCACACGATTCTAAACAAGGTATTATTATTATTAATTTTATAAAAAATTTTTTTTTTGGACAATAAGAGCATCTCCAAAAAAAAACTCTATTTTGAAGTTTCCAAAACTCTATATTTGAAGTTTCAATGTGTTCTTCTCCAAAAGTAAAACTTCAAACCTAACTTCAAAATTATTTATATTTTACAGTATGGTTCTTATATTTGTTATAGTTGATGTAAATTCATAAAACTTCTATAAATAACTAGTATATATATATAAATATTACAGAAATATTAATTAAAAAAATCTTACACTAAAATATAAAATTATAAATAAAGCTACATAATTAAATATTAAACTGCAAATAAATATTACATTATTACATAAAAGTATTTCCATAATGCTCTCATATATGATCAACTAGTGTATTTCGAAGTAAGAAATGATTAATCTCTTTATTTTTTATTTGTAGATTACGAGCCAAAAATTGTTGAAATCGGATATCTTCGTAATATGGCTGCTGATAGTTTGATATCATCAAAAGAAAAAATCCTTGATCTTTTAAACGAAAATACAATAAGCAGGGAAAAAGGTCATGAGATGATTGAATTACGACTGCAAAATGAAGCAAAAAAGTTAGCTTTTAAAAAAGTAAAAGAGAAAAATAAAATATTGCTAAAAAACTTAGATTCTATCGATGATGTTAATATTCGTGAATACGTTCGATCTGAACAAGAAAGAATCATACGAAAAATGCGTCAAGAGAAACAACAACAATCATCTTCGGTTACACAAAATTTGTTTGGAAAATATTTTAGAGATTTTGGAGGTTCCAGAGCAAATTTACCATACTATTAGCGTTGTTATAATATTTAAATTTGAGTAATAATTATGTCTTCATGTGTCTTTTTAATAAGTTTTTATTATGGTTTTTTGTAATATTCTTGTTGTTTAATTCTAGTTTTAAAATATTATAAATCTTGTTTTAAATTTTTTTATTTAATTTCATGTGTAAAACTTAAATTTATAAAACAAATTTGAAATATTTATGAGATATAAAAGTTTTAAGGATTAAAACAATAAACAGAAAAATATTTAAGAATTATAAATATCATCTATAATTGTAAGGACCAAAATGCAAATAAAAAGATGAAACTTCAAATTTGAAGTTTTGAAAAGTGAAACTCTATATTTGGAGTTTCACTCTTCAAAACTTCAAATTTGAAGTTTTGAAGTTCCTTTTTGGAGAGCAAAAAACTCTATATTTGGAGTTATAGAGTTTCTTTTGGAGATGCTCTAAACGAGGTATTACAGAGAATGATGAGATATACATATATATGTAATATCTTATACAATAAACAATATACATTATTAGTAAATATAATAAATATACATTATTAATAATATTATATCTTACATAATAAATATACATTATTAGTAAATATTGTAAATATACATTATTAGTAATATAATATCTTACATAATAAATATACATTATTAATAAATATTCTATATCCTTCTATAGGTATGAAAGAGTTCGTGGCCGAGATTGTGAGTATCGGTCGGATGAGTCATCGGAACTTGGTGCCTTTGTTGGGGTACTGTCGTAGGAGAGGAGAGCTTCTTCTTGTTTATGACTACATGCCTAACGGAAGTTTAGATAAGTATCTATACAATAATCCCGAGAGGACTTTAGATTGGAAGCAGAGGTCTAAGATCGTCAAAGGAGTTGCGTCTGGTTTGTTCTATCTCCACGAGGAGTGGGAGCAGGTTGTGATTCACCGCGACGTGAAGGCTAGTAATGTTTTGTTGGACGCTGACTTCAACGGTCGACTCGGGGATTTCGGGTTAGCCCGGTTGTATGATCACGGGTCGGATCCTCAGACAACTCACGTCGTTGGTACGTTGGGTTACTTAGCGCCTGAACATTCTAGAACGGGACGTGCTACTACCGCGACCGATGTATATGCGTTTGGTGCGTTTCTTCTAGAAGTTGTTTCTGGTAGAAGACCTATTGAGCTACATAGCGAAAGCGATGATACGTTCTTGCTTGTGGAGTGGGTTTTCGGTTTGTGGCTAAGAGGGAATATTATGGAAGCGAAAGATCCGAATCTTGGGTGCGATGGGTACGATCTTGAAGAGGTTGAAATGGTTTTGAAGCTTGGGTTATTGTGTTCGCACTCGGATCCTCGGGCTAGACCGAGTATGAGGCTGGTGTTACAGTATCTGAGAGGAGATATGTCACTGCCGGAACTAACGCCGTTGGATTTGTCGGCGGGGAATGGGATGAACTTGGGAGGGAGAGAGGGGTTTAGCGGTATTGCCATGTCGTATTCTTCCTCAGTGTTTAATGGGTTTACCGGTGTGTCTTCCATCGCTGATTCTCTACTCTCTGGTGGGAGGTGATTGATGATGTTACAACATTAGTAACGTATGATTATGTATATACAGTTTTGCCTTTGTATGGAGATGTAAGATTTTCTTACAAAAAATTTATTAAATATGATTATGATTGTGATAAATTGATGAGAGTTTAGGAATTGGAAGAAATGTTATCGACTCAGATTACAATATGCATAGACTAAAAAGTTAAACCTAATTATTGGTGAGTTTGTAAAAAAAAAGGTTCTTATAAACAAAATAATAGTATTTAAATTAAATATTTAAATTTTGATTTAAATTAAATCACTAGATTAATTAGGTGACATGTGGAAAAGATACATTTATAAGTTTTTAAGAGTACCAAAATCAGAATTTTTTCTTTTTATTTCCTTAATTTTTTTTAAAAAAAATTCCGTCTAGATCCCCTCTTCAACCTCTCAATGGAACTGCTCTAATTTGGAAAAATATATAAATAGATAACTTTTAATTTCCTAAATATGATTTTTCCAGATTCTTTTTAGGGTATGACTGGTTTTCCCGCTACCACCCGCAAACGCAGCTTTTGCGGTTGGTAGCGGTTGCTGGCGTTTTGCAACAATCGCTCAAACCGCTCTAAACCGCTCCAAATCGCTCCAAATCGCTCTGAACCTCATAAATTCAAAAGCTGGTTCCAGCTAGCGTTTGCGGTTGCGGGCGTTTGCGGAAGGATAAAAAAAAATTATTTTTTTTCCAAAACAATATAAATACAAAAATAAAAAAATTCAATAAAAAAATTAAACTGAAATTATAAAAATGCTAAAATATATCAATTAAATTTTAATTAATATTATAAAACTTTAAAATAAAAATATTTTCTATATTTTTAAAAAATTTAAACTATAACTTTCTAAATATAAATTTTATATTTATTATAATATTATTATTTTTGATATTTTTATAATTGTATAAAATGTAAATATTGTTAATTTATTATTTAACTGCTGCTGCATTTGGTAGTTAACCAGTCATAAGTATCCCGCAAACGCACAAATTTCTAACCGCATAACCAGTCGTACAAATCTCTTAAAACCGCTAGAAACCGCAACCACCCGCATCCGCAAACTCCCGCAACCGCAACCGCAGCGATTAAACCAGTCAGGCCCTTAATCTTTATGTTTCTATAATATTGACATGGTCGATTGCAATAGTTCATACTATGACAATAAAGAAACCCTATAGTTTTGGCAGAACATTTGAAATAAGTGTTCCACAAAGTTTTTATTTGTGATCAGATCAAAAGCCTAAGCAACGAGATCACTGTGCAGGACCAAGGAGAAGTGGAACCGGTGGTTCGTTGATTTCATCATCTCGTCTTGCAGCCCAAGCCCTTAACGGAGGTTCAAAGCGGTCTCTAACCACATCAGGAGCCATCTCGTCATCACACGGGAGGTAAACAAGACCTCTCTCTCTTAGAAGGGACGGTTCATCATAACACACGGTCCAAAGAATATCCACTAGCTCTCTTTCTTCTCTAGCTGCACAAAGATCTTCCTCCGACATTGCAATGATTCTTCTTGTTCTCTCCTCAAGAAGCTGTCTCAGATTCACATCAGCTCTGTCGAGGTTTCGGTCAGATTCTTCACGGGTAAGCTCAAGGAGACCGCGAAGAGCGAATTCACGGACTTCAAGGTCTTGGTTTGATGCTAGGTGGATCATTACGCGAGGGAATCCAAGATCCCTAACGATTCTACAGTCTGAGTTGCTTTCTTGGAGAAGATAGTGAATCAAATTCAACGCTTTCCTGAAATGGAAAGGATTTATAAACATCATGGATTTAAGAACATTCCTATCTAATGCATATTCTTGAGATGTTTTAAGCAGAACCGGTCATGGACATACGTAAGTGAAATATTGGTCTATATAATAGATAATTTATATAAACTTAAGCATCCAAAATTATTATTTTATATTAAATTGTTTATAGTCTTGAAAATCTCATGACTATAAACAATTTAATATAAAATAATAATATTACCTTTGAAATCTGACGGTATCAGAGACCAGTGCGTCTCTTAAGCCAGCGTAACCATTTGCTAGACGGAAAGCTGTAATCCCTTGTTGGTTGTGACGGATAAGAGCTGCAACAATAAAAACACTGTCAAACTTCATGTCCTAAAGAAATAAGCTTTGAGATAAGTAACTCTTACAAGATATAGCACCAAGGGCTTTGGTCCGGACTCTAATGTCCGGATCAGTAATAAAGTTTGTTAACAAGGGCTCAAAGCCATTTGCTTCCATAACAAGCTGCTGGCTACGAGGATTATTTTGGACAACCGTGGTCAAAACATCTGCTGCTTTTGCTCGGATCTTCGCGTTGGAGTTCTTGAGATAGCTAAGGAGAGGGACCAAACCTCCAATGGAATGAAGATCTGAATGATCATGATCCAAATATGTTAAGAAGATATAACATAAACAAAACAATGGTTTGTGTAAGAGATCAAACCATTGGCTAAATCGATTGACTCGACGTGTTCTTGCAGCTCATCTAACATTCCTGTCCAAATAAAAGTACACAAGTTTTTGAAAAAAAATAGATCAACCCGTCGGATAATCAGACATTGGAACAAAGTAAAAGAACCTTCAAGATCGTCTGTTGTGACTCCTTGAGACTCCAAGAGCTGTTCAGGCATTTTCATGATTTGAGATATTTGTTTCATACGCGAAATTGAATCGATCGTATGTCCTTGCATTGCTTCCATGAACCATTGTCGATCTTCCTCACTAACAACAACACATAATCATAAGCAAATAGTCATTGGTTAACAGAAATATTAAGCACCTAAATGCTATTCATTAACAGAAAACAGAGCATTTATTTTCGATCATATAATAATAATCCATTGTAAGAAGCTTTGATCAGAAATAACAAGATTTGAAAAAAAAAAAAAAAAAGAGGGTAAGACCCGATCAAGAAAAACAAGTAGAGATCTTTCAATCTAAATGATCTAATCACGGACCTCAAAGGGCGAGAAGGGGAAGCACCATCGGAATGGGAGAGGCTCCATTTGAGCAATCCGTCCCAGCTGGGTCCATTGTTCGCCATTTACGCTTCTTCAATAGAAGAACAAGAAAACAAGAAACGGAAAATTGTGGAAGATGAAGTTCGAAAGAGAATGTTACTAATTTATTACACGAACACGGAGATATTTTCGTTTGGATAGACAAAACACGTGGTCAAGTTGCAAAGATGAACCAATCACTTTATCGGTTAAGGAGATTGAGTGAGAGGGGACCCACCATGTGTAAAATTAAAAACGACGACGTGTGAATTTATTGGATCGCGGGTACAAACCGTCCTAAAATGTATGGCCCCATGAGGTGAGGAGGCGTGAGACTATAAAAAACATAAAAAGACGTTAAATCAGGTTTGCAAAAGGTTGTATAGTGTGTTTAAGAGATTAATTAGTGGTTAATGAAGGTTTAATCTTAAACATAACTTATCTTATGGTTTTTATTCACAGTTATAAGGACACCCTTAAAGATGGTATCAGGGCTGTCTAACAGCACGTGCAAGTGGAGCGGTCGAACAGGGTCCGAGTAAAAAATAAAATAAAAATTAAATTTTTTTGTAAATAAATATATAAGTTATGATATAAAATTTTAAACTTTTAGATATATACTAAATTTAGAGTTTATAATTTCAAAAAATGTCAAATATATATAAATAAAGCTATAATTTTTTTAAAAAACTACTCCGTCATATCGTTAAATATATAATTAATATTTTTTTTGAACAGGGTCCGTAAATAATTCGAGACGGCCCTGGATGGTATAACAACCCAATACTAAATTCACCTGTTATGAAATGGACCGATGTGTTAACTTCCCTTTTTATAACTGTTGTTTTCAACTTATCACATTATCATAGAGAATCAGAGGTCAATAGAGTTCCTACATAGACTTATGCACACACATACACTAGGATTGCTGCATGCCACAATGCACCAAATTCTAGCCAAAGAAAAAACTTACCTGATTGGCTATACTATATAGCATCCCCTACGAACATTATCTGATGTTTAAATCATTAAAGAAGCAGATCTCCCTAAGATATCCTGAACATATACATAGGTTGATATAGCAATTCACTAGACCTCTTTACTCCTTGTCCTTGTTGCTACAATTTATTAGTGTCTCATAGATGATTTGTGAATCTATATATATATATATATATATATATATATTATAATAAAAGGGATATATGAGGAGTAGGAAGGCTGTTCACGTCAGACAATAAAATCAACCAATCAGGAGATTCGTTTTTGACATGTCACATTCTCTTTGTCTACATGGGCCAAATGTGTTAGCTTTTTCAAAAAAATGTTTGTGGTCCATCTGAGACCCATCTGAGACCCTCTCTTTTGTGCGGAAACCCTGGGACTAAAACTTCAATGGCGATTACTTAGCTCCACTTAACCAAACTCTG
The DNA here is from genome assembly GCF_020379485.1 of Brassica napus. Classification (NCBI taxonomy): domain Eukaryota; kingdom Viridiplantae; phylum Streptophyta; class Magnoliopsida; order Brassicales; family Brassicaceae; genus Brassica; species Brassica napus. The sequence continues at coordinate 34,158,667 of NC_063442.1, read as the reverse complement.
CGTTTTATGTTTTAGTTGATTAAGGGTTTCATTGTTCTCTTTCTTCGACCTTTCAGCCTTGCCGTCTTCGCTGATTTTAACATGCAAACTGACGATTTGTTTTCTTAAGAGAAGAAGGAGCCAGTGCGCCGTATGATGGAGCAGACGGTGGCGTGGATGAGATGGCGGCTTTGGTGCGTCGTAGGGCACAGCGTAAGGAGACGAAGTTGATGACCGTACGGTGGATTGTTTCCGTCGTCGGAGGAGTAAGGTAGCTGAGGAGGTGGCTGTTGATTTCCACAACCGTAACAGTAACCTGACATCGCTGGAAACGAAAAGGTAAATACTTTTCAAAAGAGATCGAAGAAGAAAATGATTTAGCCTTAAAGCTCTGTTTCTTTTAGTTTTTGATAGACTTTTTTTCTTTCTACATGACTTAGGAGAAAGAAGCAAAGAAAGAAGCTTTCAGGAAGTATTTAGAGTTCAGTGGAGTTATTGATTCTCTCACCAAAGGTATTGTTTCTTTTTGTACATTACACCATTACTAAAACATAATGCAACAGTTTCTGTATCAAATAGTTTGATCGTTTTCTGACATAATAATTTGATTTATACTCTTTCGTATGTTCTGGAACACAATGTGGGTTTCGAATGTACTTCTGGTTGTTTTGTATGAGCAGGATGACAAGCAGTTCCTGGACACCTTTGTTTCCAACCAATATGTACACAGGTGATCATAGCTTTTATGAACTTAATCCACATATGACTTATGTTCGTATGAATAAGATCTAGGCCTTGCAGCGCAGATAGTTCATGTGGTAATTGCTGCAACTTTGTTGAATTCCCCCGTAAACTCTTAACCGGTCAGGTACTGATAACTTTCTCTGCTGATATACATCTTCAGCTATCCGTTTTTATGATCGTTAATGGTTGATTTCTGCAGGACATGTCCTACAAAGATCAGTCAATACTGTATGAGCCCATCAAAGAGCTTGATATCATGTTAAACCAAGTGAGTTAAAACCACCACCTGTGCCTTATCAATTCTGTTGAGGAAATTTCAGACTTTTGTTTTGTTTATAGACTGTTTTAGTAGATGCAGGAGTTTCAGTAGATATAATTTCAGGCGTGAATGATCCAGTAACTTTGCATTATCTCAGCAGGTTTGCAAATACATAACAAAAACTAGAAAAAAAATGTTAGTGTGGACATATTATCTTAAGGCCGTTTTCCTTTTCTACAGCCACCGATCAGTTGCCTTTTTTCCCCGATCAGCACCTTATAACACCTTCAGATCATGTAGAAATCTTCACTCATTTGATGTGGATAATATCAGGTATGATTACTGTACATGATGGACACAATCTCTTAACTGTAGTTCATTTTTTTAGCTAAACCTGTTGGGTTCTTTTTGACATTTTCTTGCAGATTTCTTGGAACTTATGGTAAGAAAATCAATGACCTTCACAAGTACTCAGAAGCTAAAAGCAAGCTTGATTTTGTCGAAAGAGCACTGAGGTGGAGACATTTTGCTCCCACTGCACCTAATACACTCAGTGAGAATTCACCTCCCCCCTTGCAAAATATACATTTTAAAACTTTCATTTTTGAGTCTATTGGTTGGATTCACTTCTTTGTAGACTGTTATCCTTTCACTGATGGAGACTCTTTCGTGATTGAAACTTGCCCTCATGTCATAAATATAACAACTGTTTGGTAAAAGGTACAATCTCCTTCCGTAGAGATTGATTATATAATTATATAAATACATGGTAGATACTTTTTTTTTGTTTCTTGGGTCAAATAGTGCTCTAAGTATGCTGGGTAATATATTAATGTTGCAGGGTCAGAAGGTCAGCTGGTTAGGTTGATCTGCATTCCTAAATTTTGTGAGATCGGTATTGCTGTTGCAGTGAGTTGAAATTTGAGAAGATACCATCCTCAGTGGAATTCAATTCTTCTTTTGTATCTCAATTCATCAAATATGGTTGTTCTTTGGCAGAAGAACTAAAGAAATCTGGAGTGTCACACGCGTAGCTTTAACATTCAGTTATAAAGTTAATCACAACACTGGAAAATGTAGGTCTCTAGGTCATACCAAATAGATATATGTTATGTATTTTCCAGAGAAATACTTTTTGAGATCTTTGGAAGTGTTATTGTATTATTTCATTACTTTGTATATATAATTTTCTAAATTCCAGAGTTTTTTTTAGAAAACCAAACTATTACAATTCTATATTGTTCGTATAAATTGTTAAAATTTTAAACCTGAATTTCATATCTCTTGCCTTACACTATTTAATTTATATACTAACAACTGCGTAAATAAATATTAACCCATAAATCTCAGGTTTTGAACTTGAAACCGCTAATAACGCTAATGATCGATCAAATCATTACGAAGATAAGATATGAAAATATCAACACATGAGTTTACCGGTCATTTTTATATTAACCTAATCAAGCTGTTTCACTATCAATGTTCCATTTATCACCACTATTGACAACCTCGAGAAACAAAAATAAAAAAATGACAATCCCGTACACAAAACTACACAAGACATCAATAACTAATCCAGAGACACCGCCAGGTCAGCCATTTGTAAAAACATATCATATTTAATTTTTTTTTTTTTGTGTGTATATATATGTTTGTGTAAAATTTTTTGTTGAAATAAATTTGAGATTTATTTAGCAATTGCATGGGTGGTGGCAATGATAAGTAACAACTAAATTTGGTTTGGTCTTTCAAATTAACCGAACACTAATTAATAAGTTATTTAGTTAGATAACAACTGAATACGACAGTTTCTAAGTTTATGAAAAAATTAACCTAACAAATTAGATTGTATCCAATGATAAAAAAAATTATTTTAGAATGTATTTACAACCAATAAGGAGAAAATAAAAACCGGTAGTAGATGAGAAGGACGATGTCAAGAAAGAAGAGCATAGGTTCCTCACTTAGTAAGCATGACTGAGTGATCTTATTTTTTGACAAAGAAGCTTACCCTATTTCTGAAGGAAAAAAGTCAGGTTTTTGATAGAAGCCCGATTTTTTTCTATGGTTTGGTTTTGCTTAATTATGTCATATTTTCATTTATATTGTTTTCTCATGAACTATGCCCATGTTTGGATGACAATACTCTTTTGTAGTTTTGGTTATAATTTGACTTAACTTATCCCGAATCATAAGATGATTCAGTTTGGCATAAAAATAACAGATTTAAATCATGGGCTATTTTAAACAGAAACCATGTTAACTAATTTCATTTATCCTATTTCTGCTGAGACAACGCCATTTGACAAATTTTCTACAGATTTGTTTTCTCGGTCACTTAGAAAACATTTTCAATATGTATATCAAACCAAGTTTGCCTAGCTGTGAACTTAGTTAGACCAATGAACTTAATTTCTCAACTGAAATAAACGAAGTAAGAAGTCCGTTAATATGTTAGTTTGTACTTCCTTTTGAGGACGGAAGACTTATAAATGCGAACTTAATAACTCTAAAACCATAAGTAGGCCTGGGCGAAAATAACTATACCCGAAGCCCATACCTTTACCCGTACCGAAGTAGCGGGTTCGGATCGGTAACGGATCCATGCTAAATACCGAATGGGTCTTAACCTCTTGGCTTTCGGATAACCGATCGGTTCGGTTGTAAACCGAGTCCGAACGAAGCACCCGAGCTAAACCGATCTTATATATGATTTATGTTATTCTTTATGTTATATGCTGTTACATTTACATAATTTCTATGTATTTTCCTCTCTCTCTTGTTCTCGTTTTCCTTTCGGCCACCAACCCTAATCCCAAAAGAACAAAGTTTTTTGATTCAATCTTATAATAATAAAATGGAACTATAAATCTCTTTGTCTCTCTGTCTCATGTTTTACCTGAGAATTAGAAGAATCAAAATCAATCACAGGTTCATAAGTTTTCTTTCTTCTTCTTCGGTTTTTCTGGAAATTTTTAATTGATTCCAAATCAATAGAAACATCTTCTATTTGCATGTCTTTTGATTCGCTTTTTTCATTAATTCATCTTTTATATGCATGTTTTCTCTTTAATTTTTCATTGTTATCTGTAATTTCTTGTTCTTATTATTCACTTACATATGTGCTTTTATGTTTACTGGTGGTTTTGACATCATCTTTTGATTGAGAAACCATAACAAAAAAGATGAATCTGAAGCTGTTAACGATCGTTTGTATTTTCATAGTGGGGAGATGCAAAATCGACTGAGCATTTTGATTTGCTTATGGTTTAATTCATGTTGTCTAATACTCTTGTACTATTATGTGGCTTTCAATTTCAGTATCTTTCTAAGTTTTAGAGTAAAGTTTGTTCTGTTTTGGTGTGTTAATGAATGGGTAGTTCGGGTTTTTTTGGGATTTTTTGGTTATTTTGGTTACAAAACCCGAAACCGAACCGGGTCCATTTCAATTTCGGGTTTAAGCGGATCTTCTGAGCTTTATCCGGACCGATCCGAACCCGGTTGGTTCCGAACCGATACCGTACCGGAAATTTTAAAAAACCGAATGGGACTTCTAGGCTTACATCCGAAAATCCGAAAACCCGTTTAAACCGAACCGAATCCGACGGGGGGACCGAACGCCCAGGCCTAACCATAAGAATGGTTAAATCATTTGTAAATTTATCAATTATTTAATATAAAAATAATCAAAATAAAATAGATTTCTAAACATTACTAAAGTTTAATAACTGCCGGTCCATTTTTCTGACCATTCTATATACAATTTCCTAAAAAATACACAACAAATTGTGAATTTAACCATTTTGAATTCATTGGAAAACAATGAATACATAAAATAAATTTAAAATTTCCAAATAAATTTAGATTTTTCTATTATTTTGTAATTTATAATTGATTCTAATGTACATTTACAAATACAAATGTTAAATTATAAATTCTAAAGCTATAAAAAACAAATCCGGGCGTAGCCCGGAACAGTTCCTAGTCACCATAATGATGTTTTAAGTCTTCCAGATACGATTTCTAATAGTAGCTTTATTTAAAGAGTGTGGTATACTGTTAATTTGTTAAGCCTATTTGGATCATCAATGTATATAGTTTCTCTGTTTGTTAAGTCTCTATTTATGCTATCAACAAAAAAAAAAATAATACTATCAACAAATTCGTTATTTGAAATAAATCAATAGACCGGAAGGGAAAACTCAAAACCATTCAACATAAAATATAAGTTGTATCGATATGTATGTCTGAGTCACACAATCGTACATGCGTTAAACATCAACCTACACCATCTCAGACTCTCAGTAATCAATAAAATGTTTCCAAGTCACTTTTGGTGGAGTCATTGTAATATTATCCTATCATCTGCCACTAGTATTGTCCAAGTACAGAAAATGTCAATCGTATGTGTTACCATTAAAAGTCACTTAAGTAGTTCTAAATCGAATCTAAAACCGGATCGTATATCAAAAGTTCAAAACTATTTGTACCAAATTTATTGAGTTTCTTTATTCGCCGGCATGGTCAGACCAGGAAGCGTGAGCGGCTAAAACTCTATCAAGAACTTGAGGTAAAGGCTTTGCCTCTCCTTATCTCCTCTGCCTTGCTGATATCTTTGCCATGTGAACCAACGTTTTCCATTTATCCTGTTTTAGGTTAGTACATGATTTGCTTTCCCTAAAATCAAGGGACTTGTTATCAATATCAATGGAGTTGATTTGATCTCATCGAAGTTTTATTTAGGGAACTACAAACGGCTAGTCAACATGATTGTTTCAGCCCATGCGCCATTTTCCTTGAGTAGCTTTACTATCCGGTTTCTAGCTCTTAAATAGAGTAATTTTTTGTTGGCAAAAAAAAATGTTCTATAAATTTTGGAATTACACAAGTCAACGAAATAAACAGAATCTAAGAATTAATCAAAGACACAAACTTTTTTTTTTTTGTAAAAAATCAAAGACACAAACTTGAGGTCAAAGAAAAAGGAAACAAACAAATATAAGAGATATCGGTTAAGATATTGCTATCTCATATAGAGAAAAGTTCAGCACTATGAGAGCAAATAAACTTATATTTAAAAGAAATAAAAAGAATAAATACGACTTTTTCTTTAAAAACTGTTTCATGTACTGTATATTGCTTTGATTAAAATAAAGAAGTTGAAAAACATTTTGAAATTTTTATGTCGAGTGCTGATTTTCTATAGACAAATACTTTTCCAAAATTTAATATCAGTATTCAAATGTTATGGTTGAATGCAAATTAATTAGTAGACTCGTAGTTGTTCAACAAAGACATAAGACCAAGAATAAAATACATAACTAAGGAAATGCATTAATGAATTTATAGCAGAAGATAATCTCAGAGAAGATTAACTTATGTTAAAATATCAGAAAGAAAATATATAAGATTTCCAGCGTGTAAATGTAGATTTCTTAGGAGAGGTAGCAGAGAGAGTACTTGCTAAAACCGCGTTAACAAAACTAATAAAAGGCTTTAAACCGAAAATCCATTACATGTGATTTATGATAAACTGAAACTTTTCATCTAAACCGGAAACTTTTCATCTAAACCGGAAACCTACACGAGCAAAACAAGTTTTGGTTATCTAATGAAAAATTGGTTTACTGGTATAATTAGAAACCGTGTGTCGCACATTTGGTAAAGACGGTTGACTAACTCTTTCCTTTTTCTTATGTTAAGAGTTAAGACACAATCTGCAGAAGATAGCCCTTCTTGTCTGAAGAAGAACACGCTTTTAAGCTCAAAACTCCCAAAACCGATATAAACTCAAAAACCTAAATTTTTCTCAAATTCAATCTCCAATCTCTCGAATTTTTTGTTCAAACCTCGAATCTTTAACTGATTCGAATGGGCGAGAAGGATTCAGAGACAGCTCCGATTTGGGGAAAACCCCAACAGAGAGAGAGCAGCAACATCCACCCAGTGAATATAGAACCATCTACTCAATCTGGGCAACATCGATCGCTGAATCGAAGCCGAGGAGGTTCTTATGCCGAGCGAGGAAGAGGAGTCAAGGAGTTTCGTAGCTGGTTCCCTTGGCTGATCCCCTGTTTCGTGATCGCCAACGTCGTCGTGTTCGTGATCACCATGTATGTCAACAACTGCCCGAAGAAATCTGGAGATTGTTTCGCCGGTTTCTTGGGTCGGTTCTCGTTTCAGAGCACACGGGAGAATCCTCTTCTTGGTCCTTCCTCTCTCACGTAAGTGTATTATCCTCAAAGAAGTGGTTTTGACTTCGGTCAAACCGGCTTTTTTTGAGATTGATTTTGGTTTAACAGGTTAAGAACAATGGGTGGGTTAGAAGTAAAGAAAGTGGTTAAAGGAGATGAAGGATGGCGTTTGCTTTCTTGTAACTGGCTACATGGAGGAGTTGTTCACTTGCTGGTGAACATGTTGACTCTTTTGTTCATCGGTATGCGTATGGAACGTGAATTCGGTTTTAGTAAGTACTCCTCTCTAGCTCTATGTGTTACTCACTCACCTTTGATTAAATGTGTGTATAACCTATGGTTTTTATATTGTTATTCTCAGTAAGGATTGGTTTGCTTTATTTGATATCTGGCTTCGGAGGAAGTATATTGTCAGCTCTTTTCCTCCGCTCAAACATCTCCGTGGGAGCTTCTGGTGCCGTGTTTGGTTTACTTGGAGGAATGCTCTCTGAGATCTTTATCAATTGGACTATCTATTCTAACAAGGTACTGATACCTTTAAAAACTTATATTTTCATATATATATGATCTAGAGGTTGAGACTTTAATGTTGTTTGTTTATGTTTTTGTATAGGTTGTGACGATTATAACTCTTGTATTGATTGTGGCGGTAAACTTGGGACTCGGTGTGCTTCCGGGAGTAGATAACTTTGCTCATATAGGTGGTTTTGCTACTGGTTTTCTTCTTGGATTCGTGCTCTTGATCCGTCCTCATTACGGATGGATTAACCAAAGGAATGCTCCTCTAGGTAAACCGCACAAGTACAAGATGTACCAGGTCATATTATGGACCGTGTCTCTTCTCCTCTTGCTTGGTTGGTAAGTGTTACATTACATCAACTATAAACCAGTCTGTTTATTTATCCTATAGTAATGATCTTTGTCTCTTTGTCAGGTTCATTGTTGGTTTGATCTCTCTTTTCAACAATGTGGATGGAAACAAACACTGCTCATGGTGTCATTATCTTTCATGTGTTCCAACTTCTAGATGGAGCTGTAACCGAGAACCAGCCTCTTGCACGGTAAAGATTCTTTGTAGACATTTATCTTTCGTGGTTTCTCCAACCTTGGCCCTTGGATAGAAGAATCTCCTTTAACATTACTATGTGTTTTTTTCTTTTATTTCCCTGCAGACGACTCAATTAGGCAACCAATTGCGCATGACTTGTTTGAGGAACGGCAAGTCTGGATCGTACATTTTGGCTAATCCATCGGATTCACGGATTAATAGCTTATGCGTTCAGCTTTGCCGTTGATTTACTTAACTGGTTATAGAGATCAATACACATTCAGATTCCGTTGTATCTTCTTCGTCACACACTCTTTCTTTCTTGCTTGCTTTGTATATATATCTTATAAATAATACTACAGTATGTTGTTCTGAATTATGTTTTTTTTATTGAGCTGTGAAACTCTGGTAAATTTCAATGGTCGAGCTCGATCCTATTTAGTAAATTTGCATGGGTAACGTTTAGAACTTCAGAAGAAACGTTATTTACATCTTGAAAACACAAGTGGACTACCCCAGGCAGCCAAACTCGGTTTTTTATTGTCTTTGAAATTTTGAATCCTATGTTATTTTTTGCCATAGGCTGATCTCTTGTCGGCCATGTGTGTTCTTAAAATTTAAAAAAAAATGTATAACAAACAGTCGCCGTCTGTGGGGATCGAACCCACGGCCACGGGATTAAAAGTCACGCGCTCTACCACTGAGCTAAGACGGCTTCGATGATTTGTTAGTATTTATAACGTACTATCCAGCACCTATACAAATAACAGTCTCGTTAACTTCTGAGTCGATTAGAGGGTCTCTGAGTGGAGCTTTTACTCTTTTGAGTAAAGAACACTTAAAGAGACTATCGAAGTTACCAAAACATCTTTGCTTTCTGTAGAACTAGGGATTAACCCGGGCTACGCCCGGGCATTTTTATTTTTTTCTAATTTAAGTTGTTAAATTATTTATATTTAGGTTATGATATATATTTATATAAATGTTAAGATGCATGTCATAATTAAAATTTATTTTTAAATCTTAACACGTTAAATTAACATATTTTTTACTATTTAAATATTTTTTGTAATTTTGTTGGCTATCTAGTTATCATATTTAGCAAAACTATCTGTTGAGTGTTAACAAAAATGTTTTAGATATTAAATTAAACTGTTGAGTATTTTCGGATCGACCACATGCTCAACAATCAATCGATCCGTAAAAAGATGGTCGATCTCCTTGGCCAGGTAAGTACAATTTTAGCAAAAATATCTTTGATTTTCAGATATTAAGTATATAACTATTCTTTTTTAATTGTATTTTTTGATTAAATTATTGTATTATAATGTTTATGTAAATATTTTTTGTGATGTTTGAATTTGTGTTGTCCGTATACTTAACCTAGGTGATATTGATGTTTAACAATTTATTGTTTTCTGGAAATAGAAAATAATGATATATTAAAACGTATCTAATACTTGTTAAATGATAGTATAATATAAATTATATCTATTATTTGAAAATAACCATTTGTTGTTTTTTATTTTTTTTTTAAATCAGAAATTATTTTTATTTAAAAACATTATTCATATATAATATAATAGTTTAAGTTTGGAAGATTAATATATATATATATAAATTATGTATATTTTTTAAAAAATAATTTAAGATATTATATATTGAGTAACTGAGTAAAAGCTGAATTTCTTATCTTGAAAATAAAATATTTATATTTTTGTCTTCATGTTATACTCACCAATCCATCATTGATATTTATAACTCAGTATGTTTTTAAAATAACTTAGTTTTAAGTAATAAACAAATTTAATAATTAAATTCATCACCTATAATGTTATATAAACTATATTTGAAAACTCTTTAAAATTATATTTTAAACATAATATTACTATTATTTAATTTAAGTTATTTTAAGCATAATATATGCTAAACCAACTTAAATTATATTTACAATAGGACCATCCTAAACGTGTTAATAAACCAAAAACAATACTAAACCAACATGAACCAATACCTGATTCGGCGTGGAAGGAAGTGTTTCGGGATAAATGCTTGAATGGTTATTAACTGTAATAGTTTGATCATGAAATAGTTAGTATGAATATTAACAATAAAATGATGGATTAGATTAATTTAAATTTGTAAGAATACCTTTGAGTCTATGAAAAGCAATTCAATTCCCATGAATAAGTTTGGCTTTTGGAAGTTGCGGGTTTCCCAACAATGAATCCACCTAACAAAAAATTCGTTGTTATAAAAAAATCTCCTTCAAAGTCATTAAAGGTTTTTGGGACGGCAATAGTTGATGGTGGAACCATTTTTTTGCTCGAGTGCTTTGAAGTTTTCCTTGATAGTATGAGGTTGATGTTGATGGAATAATGAGTTTTGTATGGACTTTCTTGACTCCCTCTGTTTCAAAATACATGAAGTTTTAGGTTGGGACACAAATATTAAAACACTTGTTTTTTATCTAAAAGGTATCACTAAAATATAAATTAAAAATTATTCAACCAATCACAAAACATACTACAAAATATAATTGGTTACACAGTTTTTGATAAAGTTAAAAGATACCTTGAAATATGAAAACATCATCTATTTTGAAACATCAAAAACTCTCTAAAACATTATCTATTTTGAAACGGAGGGAGTACATTTTAATTTTTTTTGTTTAATGTGGTATTTTCATTTTTATATAACTTACTACCATTTTAAGATATATGTACCTTTAAGATAGATGTTTAAATCTTAATGTACTTTTTTCATTTTTTAAAAATGTTTATTTCCATTTCTTATATTTTTTATTTACGTAATATCTATATTTTATATTTTAAAATAGATATTTAAATCTTAATGTACTTTTTCCTTTTTTTTTAAATTGTGTATTTACTTATATTATATATTTTACATTTTAAGATAGATGTTTAATGCTTAATGAACTTTTTCCATTTTTAAAAAAAAAATTGTGTATTTACTTATTATTATATATATAATTCATATATTATAGATTTACATATTTACTTATTATATATTTTTCTGTATATGTATTTTCATTTCTTGTACTTTTTATTTACTTAATATCTCTATTTTACTTTTTAAGATAGATGTTTAAATCTTAATGTACGTTTTCCATTTTTTTTTAAATTGTATATTTCTATTTGTTATACTTTCTATTTACGTAATATCTATATTTTAAATTTTAAGATATATTTTTAAATCTTAATGTAATGTTCCATTTTTTAAATTGGGTATTTACTTATATTATATATTTAATTTTTATTTATATTGTGTATTTCTATTTCTTATACTTTCTATTTACTAATAATTTTATATTTTAAGATAGATTTACATTTTAAGATAGATGTTTAAATACTAATGTATTTTTTCTATGTTTTTAAATTGCGTATTTCTTTTTCTTATACTTTCTATTTGCGTAATATCTATATTTTATATTTTAAGATAGATGTTTAAATCTTAATATAATTTTTTCCATTGTTTTTAAGTTGTGTATTTCTTTTTCTTATACTTTCTATTTACTTCATATCTATATTTTACATTTTAAGATAGATGTTTAATATTTAATGTACTCTTTCCATTTTTTTAAAATTGTGCATTTACTTATTATTGTATATATAATTCGTATATTTATATATTTATAATATTTACTTATTATTTATTTTTCTATATATTGTGTATTTCTCTTTCTTATACTTTATATTTTATTAATATCTATTTTTTATATTTTAAGATAGATGTTTAAATATTAATGTATTTTTTCATTTTTAATGTAAAACGGCAATGTTTTAAAGAAGAACTTGGATATTAACAATAAAATGATGGATTAGATTAATTTAAATTTGTAAGAATATCTTTGAGTCTATGAAAAGCAATTCAATTCCCATGAATAAGTTTGGCTTTTGGAAGTTGCGGGTTTCCCAACAATGAATCTACCTAACAAAAAGTTCGTTGTTATAAAAAATCTCCTTCAAGTTCATTAAAGGTTTTTGGGATGGCAAGAGTTGATGGTGGAACCATTTTTTTGCTCGAGTGCTTTGAAGTTTTCCTTGATAGTGTGAGGTTGATGTTGATGGAATAATGAGTTTTGTAGAGACTTTTTTGATGTAAAACTATATATATATTTTTTTGTTTAATGTGGTATTTTCATTTTTATATAATTTACTACCATTTTAAGATAGATGTACATTTTATTTAATGTACTCTTTCCATTTTTTTAAAATTGTGCATTTACTTATTATTGTATATATAATTCGTATATTTATATATTTATAATATTTACTTATTATTTATTTTTCTATAAATTGTGTATTTCTCTTTCTTATACTTTATATTTTGTTAATATCTATATTTTATATTTTAAGATATATGTTTAAATCTTAATGTATTTTTCTATTTTTAATGTAAAACGGCAATGTTTAATAGAAGAACTTGGACAAATAGTCAAATAATTATATTTATGTTTTTTTCTTTTTTTATAAAATGGTAATGTTATATTATGGAGATAAGACATTTTTTTAGTGAAAAATTGTAATCTTACATATCTTTAATGTAGTTTTTTCATTTTTTTATGTTGTATGTTTACATATTATTTTTATTTTTAAATGTAAAATGGTAATCTTACATATGTTTAATGTAGTATTTCTATTTTTTATGTTGTATGTTTACATATTATTTATTATTTTCGAAATTATATATAATATTTTTTTTACAAAATAGTAATGTTACATTATGGAGATAAGCCGTCTTTTTTTAGTGAAAAATGGTAATCTTACATATGTTTAATGTTGTTTTTCCATTTTTTATGTTGTATGTTTACATATTATTTTTTAAAATAAAAATGTAAAATAGTAATCTTACATATGTTTAATGTAGTATTTCCATTTTTATGTTGTATGTTTACATATATTTATTATTTTCGAAATTATATATAATGTTTTTTTACTTTTTTTTTTATAAAACGGTAATGTTACATTTTGGAGATAAGCCGTTTTTTTTGGGTGTTTTTCAAAACCAACCCATATTTTCAAGTCAAATCCAAAACCAACCCTTTTTTTTTGTCCATACTATTCATCAATAAAATTTTCATACTATCCTTATGTTTTTGAATTATTCACAAAATTGCCATTTTTATTTATTTTTTTATTAATTTCGAAATTAACAAAAAATCAAATACACCCTAACCATTTCTTCTTATTTACAAAAATGCCATCATCATCAATTTTTCCAACCACCATGAACCACCATTTTTGAGCTCTAAAGCTCTAGAATTCAATTTTCAACCACTTTTTTTCTCATTATAACCCAAAAAACTTCATTTTCTCTCATCTCCTCTACATTTCCATCTAAAAAACTCTCATAACTATCATTTTCATAATCACAAACTTCATATTTTCGAGTTTCTTCATTAGTGAATCGTTAAAGATGCTTCTTTTTGCTCATATTTGGAGTTTGGACGGTTGAAAAGGTTGGAAACAAGCTTTACACATGAAAAATGTAACTATTTACATGGTTTTCGTTCTTTTTCAGATCTGTGTCGCGACGGTAGACTGTTTTGTATGTCTACGCCTCCGTGGAGACTTACGATGCAGTCTATTTGTCAACGCACGGGTTAGTTTTGCAATTGAGCAGACAAATTTTTTTTCTAACGCAGACTTCCCCAGTAGTCTCCGTCTTTACCTTTGACAACAAAAATAAAACTTTCGGTAGACTTACTAAGACGTCTACCTAAAAGAGGTTAGTTTTTCATTTGACCGAACTTTTGACTTTTCAAAATAGACTTCAACGGAAGTCTACAAAATGTAGACTGCCAACAAAGTCTATAAAAGGTCAGTTTTGCATTTGACCAAAACTTTGACTTCGTGGAATAGGTTAGTTTTGTGTTTGACCAAAAAGTTTAAAAAGCAATCAAAAATTTATTAAATTGTAGACTTCATATGCAGTCTTCTTATCTTAAAAAAAAAATGTAGACTGCGTATAAAGTCTACTTTTTTATTTTGGTCAAATGCAAAACCAACCCGTCGGATTTGAGAGTAGACTTCACAAGAAGTCTACACACCCGTAGACGTTCATTTTAATCTACTGATTTGAAGTCAAACTTGGTCAATTGCAAAACTAACCTCTTTCAAAAAAATTCAAACATGTAGACTGCATATGAAGTCTAGTTCTCAAAGTCAAATCTTGGATGAATTCTGGTCAATTGCAAAAAGTAACCTTTTTAAATTGTAGACTGAAATGAAAGTCTACATGTACAAAATTACAACTTTTATTCAACTATAGAAAGCAACCCGTCAAATGGTCAATTGCAAAAACCAACCCAAAGAGTAGACCTATTTGACAGTCTACGTCTGTAAACTGAAAAGAACGTCAACATCTTCAGAGACTAAATATTAAGTCTTCATAGAAAAATCTATAAAAATGTGAATTTGTGTATTATTCATTAAATTTTTTCTAGTTTTTTTGTTTGACAGTGTGTGTTAGTTAATCCTAATGGGTTTGAGTGATTTTGAAAATAATTTTTTTTTATAATTATGAAGGTATAATTCATTTGATTTGACAATGTTGTTAGCTAATAATTGTAGACGTATTTCTAAGTCTTCGTTTATAGTTTTGCTAGTAAGGCTGAGCTTGTTTCAAAGCTGAAGTCGGTGACTGTGGAATATAATTTTACATTTTCAGCATATAAGACAACAAAAACTCCGTATGTGGCTAAGTGTCGTGTTCAAGGATGTGGTTGAAAACTTAGAGCGAGTGTGAAGTATGGGCCAAAGATATTTTGGGTGACAAAATATTCGAAAAAGATGAAGAATCGGAAAGGTTGAAGAATGTTCCTTGTGCATGATGGCTGTACACATGGTAAACTTCTTGAAATGACACAAGAAGATTATGATCTGGACAACAAAATTGAGAAGATGGTGCTAACCTATTCCTTACCAAACATCATTTAAAACAAATGACTCCGAATAGGAATATACTCCTCTTATGCCTGTCACGAATAATCGACAAGTACGAAACTTGATCGAGTTATCTAAGACACACTTTGTACGCCTTTGTGTATCAAGCCTGCGCCAATACACTAAAAAAATTGGATTGACTATATGTTAAATAATAAGTGTAGACGTTTTTGTAAATCTACAAATGTAGACTGCAGTTGAAGTCTACGTCGTAAATTCTATTAAAAGTGTATTTGTGTATTATTCATCATATTTTTTCATGATTTAATTATTTTACAGTGTATGTTAGTAAAATTTTAATGGTCTTGGATGAATTTCACAATTTAATGTGTTATAATTATACACTTGATACTTATTGCAAATTGTTTTGATTAGTATTATTCTTGAAAATTTTTGGGAAAATTTTGTATAGATTTTCTTCTTCTCACATGTGTGTTAGTTATTATTTTAGCTTATGGTGGTTTTACTTGTTTGGTTGGTTAGATCTTGTGAAAAAATTGATATCTAACAAAAAATTAATAATATCATACAAGTGAAAACAACTAAAAATGAATACAATGTTTATAGATTATGCATTAAAAAATTATTTAAAAATTAATATTTTATTATGAAAGTTATTACAGAGCAATATATTAAAAAGTATTCTTGAGTATGTTTGATTTTTCATAATCTTGATGCTTCAAATAAAGTCTTGGAAAAAGTACCTGCCAAATAAGATAGATTATGAGAAAAACATAAGATAAAAAATAAAATCATATTTTAGTAGACTTTTTATTAAGTCTACGTAAAGTTATTGTTTAGTAGACTTTAGTTGAAGTCTACACTAATGGAAAATTTTCATATTTAAAAGTGTGCATTTAGAAAATTTGAAAATACTTTGTTCTGGAAAATATTTCAAAAATGGTTTTTTGTCATCCTTGTAACAAAGCAAAAAGATAATGTATGAATCTATAAATTTAGTTCATTATAAACACAAAATATCTTATAATGAATATATGGAAAGCTTACATTTTTGGGAAGATGATTTGAAAATATTGGAAGAGAATACCTGCAAAATAAAATAAAATTTTAAAAAATAAGATAAAAATTAAAATCATATTTGAGTAAACTTCTAATGAAATTTGCTTAAAATTCAAGGCTAGTAGACTTCATTTGAAGTCTACCAGCCGTAAGTTTTAAGTAGATTTCAAATGAAGTCTACTCTATAAAAAAAAATAGATCTGAAAAATAATACATTAAAAATATGAAATAAGTTTAAATCTAAAAAACTTTTAAAAATATGATTTAATTGACAAAATAGTTATAAATTAAAGACATATTAATATGAATTTTAATATGTAACTTTATTTGAATATAAATACTAGAACACATATTTTAAATCTATAGATGTAAACCTTACATTTCTAGGAGGAGAAGAGAATAACTATGGAAGAAAATACCTGCAAAATAAGATAAAATTATTAAAAAACATAGAAAAAAATTAAAGTCATATTTTTGTAGACTTCCAATGAAGTCTGCTTAAACTTTATGGTTTAGTAAACTTCATATGAAGTCTGCAAGCTTTAGTAAACTTCTTTAGAAGTCTACACTGTCTGATAATTTTCAGATCTGAAAAAATCTATATATTTTGAAATGTGAAAATAATTTTAAATCTGAAAATACTTTACATAATATAATTTATAAGGTAAACTAGTAGCAAATTAATGTATAGAGCTTGATCTATAAATTTATTTGAATATAAACATGTAAATACATATTTAAAATCTATTAATCTAAAACTTACATTTTTAGAGGAGATGATGAAATCCATGAGTGATAATACCTACCAAAAAAAGATAATATTGTGAGAAATAAACATAAAATACACATTTAAAATCTATAGATCTAAAACTTACATTTTTTAAAGGAGAAGATGAAAACCATGAATCATAATATCTAAAATGACAAGATAATATTGTGAGAAAGACTTGAGAAAATTTTAGATAGAAAGAAGATAATGAGAGAGATTTAGAAACAATTGAGAGAATTTTAGAGAGAAGAGAGAAAGTTTTAGAGAGAAGGGAGAGAGTTTTAAGAACTTGTGCAGCCACTTTAGAGAGAAATTGAATAAATTTTGTTTATATAGGGAGACAAAAATGTAACTAGGTTAAAATTTACGATACTGTAGACTTCGTTTGAAGTCTACTAAAATTAAAATTTTGGAGTAGATCTTACTATAACATAGTAGACCTTTTTGGAAGTCTACTATAATAATTTAATTATTGTTGTTTATTCTTTATTATTTTAATAATTTTAATATATGATTTATTAAATTTATTTCTTTATTTTTTAATAGTTATAGTATATGATTTCACTTTTTTATTCTTAAGGAACTTAACTTAGTTTAAATATAATGATTTTTTGTAAAACAAATTGAAAAATATAGACTGAAAAAGACGTCTTCAGATAAATAGACTTTATTGTAGGTCTACGAAACCCTAAACCACAAATATCAAACCCTAAATGTTTTGCTTGATAATCAAAAAGTCTCATTTATACAAAATATAAACTACTAAACATTAATATGCAGATTTAAGTTAATAAAACAAAAAAAAAAACAAAATCTAAAATCTAACCCTATGAAATCAACTACTAAAAGACATAACATGTTAGAACCTTTTGTTTCTAAACTATGAACATAGTCTAGCACATGATAACCAAATTAGTATATATTCTTCAAAATTGTTCGATTATATGAAATTTTAATTTATTTACTTCATATTTTCCATTATATTGATGATTAATTAAAAATATCACAATAATTATTTTTATACATTTTCAAAATTAAATTAGTAGACCAAATTAGAGTGTAGACTACAAAACAAGTCTATAAAGTAGACTTCGTAGGAAGTCTATATATATGTAGACTTCTTTTATTACGTGTAGACTTCCAAAGGATAGAAACGTAAAATACATTTATGTTTTTTGTTTGGTCATAAGGGTGAAATAGTACTTTTACTACTCCTTTAGGTTGGTTTTGCATTTGACTGAAAGTGGGGTACACTTTTACATTTGACTTGAATATTTGGGTTGGTTTTAGCAAATGTCCCGTTTTTTTTTCAAGTGAAAAATGGTAATCTTACATATGTTTAATGTAGTTTTTTCATTTTTTATGTTGTATGTTTACATGTTATTTATAATTTTCGAAAATTAGTAATATTAAAAGGTAAAACTATATTTGATGCCACGTGTCATCTTTCGGAATAAGTTTTTTTTGCTTATGTGGACGCTCTATGGAGCCTCAAAAGGTCTCTTTTATTAGTATAGATTTATATATTTATAATATTTACTTATTATTTATTTTTCTATATATTGTGTATTTCTCTTTCTTATACTTTATATTTTGTTAATATCTATATTTTATATTTTAAGATATATGTTTAAATCTTAATGTATTTTTCCATTTTTAATGTAAAACGGCAATGTTTAATAGAAGAACTTGGACAAATAGTGAAATAGTTATATTTATGTTTTTTTTTCTTTTTTTTTTATAAAATGGTTATATTACATTATGGAGATAAGCCGTTTTTTTTAGTGAAAAATGGTAATCTTACATATGTTTAATGTAGTATTTCCATTTTTATGTTGTATGTTTACATATTATTTATTATTTTCGAAATTATATATAATGTTTTTTTTACAAAATAGTAATGTTACATTATGGAGATAAGTCGTCTTTTTTTTAGTGAAAAATTGTAATCTTACATATGTTTAATGTTGATTTTCCATTTTTTATGTTGTATGTTTACATATTATTTTTTAAAATAAAAATGTAAAATGGTAATCTTACATATGTTTAATGTAGTATTTCCATTTTTATGTTGTATGTTTACATATATTTATTATTGTCGAAATTATATATAATGTTTTTTTACTTTTTTTTTATAATACGGTAATGTTACATTATGGAGATAAGCCGTCTTTTTTCAAGTGAAAAATGGTAATCTTACATATGTTTAATATAGTTTTTTTATTTTTTATGTTGAATGTTTACATATTATTTATAATTTTCGAAAATTAGTAATATTAAAATGTAAAACTATATTTTATGCCACGTGTCATCTTTCGGGAGAAGTTTTTTTTGCTTATGTGGATAGAGCCTCAAAAGGTCCCTTTTATTAGTATAGAATAAAACTATATTTTATGCCACGTGTAATCTTTTGTGAAAAGTGTTTTTTGCTTATGTGGACGCTCTATGGAACCTCAAAAGGTCCCTTTTATTAGTATAGATTTACATCATTTGCCACTGAACCACACCAGTGAACCAACCGTTCCGGCGACTGTGACCGGTCATTTTGATTTTTTTCTCTTTCCCTCCCGAGAAAGTTTCGCAATGTTGCACGAGCTTCTCCTAGCTCTCCTCGGTTTCACCGGAGACCTCATCGTCGACGAGCGGGAGCAATTGAAAACCCTAGGCCTCGATTCCCCTCTCTCCGACGAATCCACCTTCAAACTCGCCCCCGACATCTCCTTCATCCAACCCAGCGAAAGGTACTCTCTCTCTCTCTTTTCGATCTCTTCTCCTTAATCGATCTGATTTCGATTTCTCTCCTAGGGACCTGATCGAGAGGTTGATCAAGCTAGGGTTTTACTACAGAGAGCTTGACCGGTTCGCGAACAAGTCCCGGAACTTGAGCTGGATTAGGTCAGTAACCAGTGTGCATCCCTTGGAACGAGCCGATGAGCTGTCAAAGCAGACTAGTAACGAGAAGAAGCCCAGTGTCTACCGCAGAGCTATTGCTAATGGAATTGTAGAGATTCTTTCGGTTTACAGGTCTGCGGTTCTTCACATTGAGCAGCAGCTTTTGGCTGAGACTACGCCTATCTTAGCTACGGTGACTCAGGGACTCAATAAGGTATACATTTCTCAACAACACGTGAATGCATTGAGCCTAGGATTGCAGTATGAGTAAAGCCAATACCTTTGTTATCTGTTTAGTTTTTCCTTCTCTTCCCGCCACTTTACGAGGTTGTTCTCGAGATTGAGCGTGATGATATTCGTGGAGGAAGGCTTTTGAATGTATTGAACAAAAGGTGTCATTGTGGTGTTCCTGAACTCAGGGCTTGTCTTCAAAGGTATTCACTTTGCTTTGTTTCTTAGTCGTTCGATGTACAGTAAACTAAAAAAAAGTTTGTATTGTTGCTTATTCCAATATCCATGTGTAGGCTTCTTTGGCATGGACATCAGGTCATGTATAATCAACTCGCGGCTTGGATGGTCTATGGGATTCTCCAGGATCCCCATGAAGAGTTTTTCATTAAGAGGTAACTGTAAATTCTATGTTGTTTTCTTTTCTTTTTTTTTTTTTAACTCTCTGAGTGTCATCTTGTTTTGCTCAGTGTCGCCATTAGTGGTCCTCGTAATATATTGGCTTCTGTAGTCTTGAGCTGATGCCGTTGCCTATATCTGTACACTTTGGTTTCTGTATGTTTTTCTCTAAAGAATATACAGTTCAGTTCTGATATACTTTGCAGGCAGGAAGATGGCGATTTAGATCATCGCTCATCTCAGGAAGAGATATCTGAAAAGTTGGCTCGTACCTCAGTTCACGAGACATCTTTAACTGATTGGCATTCTGGATTTCACATCTCTTTGGTATTTTCCATGCCATTTTTTTTAGTTTTTAATTAGGTACAGTTAATGTATTTGTAATGATGTTTATGTGCTTATATTGCAGGATATGTTACCTGATCATATTCCTATGCGTCTTGGTGAATCAGTTCTTTTTGCGGGGAAGGCCATAAGGGTTTTGCGAAATCCCAGTCCTGCTTTCCAGTTCCAGAAGGACAAGAGTTTTCAGCAGACAATGCGTGGCTCCCAGAGAATTCGTGGATTTATGCATAGTGATTTCTCTGAGAAGGAAACTGAGTTGGATGCGGATCTTACTGGGGAAGAGTTACTCCCTCAATCTGAGGCAGACAAGATCGAAGCTATGTTAAAAGATCTGAAGGTACTGGTTGGGAGACTGTCTCATGGTTTATTTCGGTTTCATTCATGGGACACCTTTATTTTCATGTTCATGATAGCACTAGTATTTGTCTCTCTTACAATCACATTATACTTAAATTTTAAACCTCTACGTGCAGGAATCATCTGAGTTTCACAAGAGATCATTTGAGTGCACTGTTGATTCTGTTCGAGCAATAGCAGCCAGTCATCTTTGGCAGGTGAGGTTCTCACCTGTCAACTTCTAATTCTTAATCATTTGGAATTTTGGATCAATTTTTATTACATACCTTCCTTTCTACAGCTCGTCGTTGTGCGTGCTGATCTCAATGGTCATCTTAAAGCTCTAAAAGACTATTTTCTGCTAGAAAAAGGAGATTTCTTTCAGGTAAACTGAATATAATATCTGTTGTCACTCTTGAGTTGAAAATAAGGTTAATTTATATCCATATCGTGTGTTTATGTCCTCGTTTCTTGCATTAGCCTCAGTAAAGGACATGTAGACATGTAACCTCATATCTTATGGACTTTCTGATTTTAGTGCTTTCTGGAGGAGAGTCGCCAGTTGATGCGATTTCCACCTCGCCAGTCAACTGGAGAAGCTGATCTAATGGTACCATTTCAGTTGGTAAGTGTATACAACATATAAGAGTTTTCATGATAAAAGGTTCTGATGAGGTCAAATTGTGTATATAAACGCACAGGCTGCAACAAAAACAATTGGCGAGGAAGATAAGTATTTCTCTAGGGTATCCCTAAGGTCAGTAACATCACGTTCTAGTAGATGAGTATTTGCCAGCCTTTGATCTAAGTGGGAAGCACACATTAATAATTACTTCAACCAACTGGTCCATAATTTCGCTGCTTTAACTGCTGCTCAACAGGTTGCCTTCATTTGGAGTTACAGTAAGATCTTCTCAAGCTGATCTGGCGAGATCTAAACTCGCTCTTACCGGGAAGGCGAATCTTACATCAGACACCTCTGTGGATGGCTGGGACGCTATTGCTCTTGAGTATTCTGTTGATTGGCCCATGCAACTGTTTTTCACTCAAGAAGTACTTTCTAAGTAAGAATCATTGGGCATTGCTTGAATCCTCTTTTTCTTCGAATTTTTCTCACTTCAGAGGCCTTGTATCAATTTCGTTGGCTGTTTTCAGGAACTTGAAATGCTTGATGCTTTCTCTAAGAGCTATAGTTTTGTGTGTTTTAGGTATCTCAAAGTGTTCCAGTACTTGATACGGCTAAAAAGAACTCAGATGGAATTGGAGAAATCATGGGCTTCTGTAATGCATCAAGATCACATGGATTTTGCTCAACATCGAAAAGATGGTACAAAGGAATCAATATCTCAGCAAAGACGACAAGGCATACGACCCATGTGGCGAGTCAGAGAGCACATGGCGTTTCTTATAAGGAATCTTCAGTTTTACATTCAGGTAAAGAAACCCAAAGTTGGGTCTCAAGGCAGATTGATAAAAAGCAAAAACATCTAAGGTTTGATTTCTCTTTGTCTTAAGGTTGACGTGATAGAATCTCAGTGGAAGGTGTTGCAAACTCACATCGAAGACTCTCAAGACTTCACTGAACTCGTTGGCTTCCATCAAGAGTGAGCTATTGTTACTGTTATAAATAAATTTGGGTTTAGTTTCTTTGCTACGACTACTACTTACCCACTATACTATGTAAATGCAGGTATCTCTCGGCTCTTATCTCTCAATCTTTCCTCGACATTGGTGCAGTCTCCAGGATACTCGACAGCATCATGAAACTCTGTCTCCAGTTCTGCTGGAACATTGAGAATCATGAAAGCAATCCAAACACTTCGGAACTTGAAAACATATCCGAGGTGCGTTATCTTTTCGCACATTCAATTCAAACAAAGTGCTCTGTTTCATTAGTTTGTCTTTCTTGCGGTTTTGAAGGAGTTCAACCAGAAGTCGAATTCTTTGTACACCATACTGAGAAGCAGCAAGCTGGCCGGGAGCCAGCGAGCCCCGTTCTTGAGACGTTTTCTTTTACGCCTAAATTTCAATTCTTTCTACGAGGTAGTGATTTCTATACAGTAAGATTTTGTGGTTCATAGAAGTCGAGCTTCTTTACCTACTCTGTTTCACTGCAACAGGCAACTACAAGGGGCTTGTTGAACGTTGTTCGGCAACGCCCAGCTCTTCCATTGTAAACGTACGACAGTTCTTGTCAGAGAATCTAATGCAGCTTTTTCACAAATGGACTTGAGGTTTTGCAGCAGCTATGACACCTGGTGAAATATTGTTCTGATCTTCAAATCATGATCACATGACGCCATTAAAGGGAATATGTATGATATGTGGACGTGGTTTGTGCTCACGCATTTCCTTATAAACTCAAAAACATAAACTGCAAGTTGTGTGTTTCTTCGTGATTTTGAGATGTTATGCTATGTAAATTAAGTTAGAGACGACTAATAGGTCTGGTTCGTTTGATTATTTGAATGCTTGATGATGATGCGAGTTCTATAATTTTCTATTTTTAACACGTTTTATCTTACGCGAATATTAGCAAAGTACAACATGAAGCTATAGTATAGTCTACGTCCATCTTAGTAAGCTGATGCTATGAACAACACATTCAACTATTGTATAACAATAGATTGTACTTTTACTGCTATCCAAAACC
Organism: Brassica napus; assembly: GCF_020379485.1. NCBI lineage: Eukaryota > Viridiplantae > Streptophyta > Magnoliopsida > Brassicales > Brassicaceae > Brassica > Brassica napus. The sequence continues at coordinate 34,134,833 of NC_063442.1, read as the reverse complement.
TTGAAAATTTCAGGAAAATAGGTGTTCTTATTCACTGACAGACGCAAAAAGTATCCATACTACAAAAAGATAATGCAAGTGCTTCAAAATGTCTTAGGCCAGAATCTGAAAATATTGAAGAAGAACAAAGAGGAACAAAGAACGAAGATGAAACCCAGTAAGGATGAATTGGAAAACCCCCATGGCTTAGACTCAAACTCAAAAGCATTTCCGGTGAACAATGGACGGGCCTGACTCATCATATTCCGCCTTTGCAATCCACATCTGCAAAAATCATGAAAGACATATATCAGTCAGAAATGACTAGAAATTATTTGGTTTGAGTGAAATAAAACTGGTTGTACTAGTTACCTGCTGGAAGGTACTGAGAGAAGCCAAGATGGATCCTCCAATCCAGACAGAGTATTTCCTCTCAGGCGGTGCAACAACCTTGATCTTCATGCTGCTCGGTGCCAAAGCAGTAATCTCCTTGCTCATTCTATCAGCAATTCCAGGGAACATAGTGGTTCCACCACTGAGCACAATGTTACCATACAAGTCCTTTCTAATATCCACATCACATTTCATTATGGAGTTGTAAGTGGTTTCATGGATACCGGGATTCTCCATACCAATCATAGACGGCTGGTAAAGAACCTCAGGGCAACGGAACCGCTCAGATCCAATGGTGATCACTTGCCCATCAGGTAACTCGTAGTTCTTCTCCACAGAAGAGCTGGTATTAGCCGTCTCGAGCTCCTGCTCATAGTCCAGAGCAATGTAGCAGAGCTTCTCCTTAATGTCTCTGACAATTTCACGCTCAGCTGTTGTGGTGAAAGAGTAACCACGCTCAGTGAGGATCTTCATCAGCGCATCTGTGAGGTCACGACCGGCGAGATCAAGACGTAGGATGGCATGGGGAAGAGCGTAACCCTCATAGATAGGAACCGTGTGGCTCACACCATCTCCAGAGTCAAGCACAATACCTACAAGCATAGATCAACAAATGTTGAAGATACACAGTTGTTGAATCTGCAGAGTAAAAAAAGGGCTATATGATTTTGGATTTACCGGTAGTACGACCACTAGCGTAAAGTGAGAGGACAGCTTGAATGGCAACATACATAGCCGGAGCATTGAAAGTTTCGAACATGATCTGAGTCATCTTCTCACGGTTAGCTTTAGGGTTGAGAGGTGCTTCAGTGAGTAGAATAGGATGCTCCTCAGGAGCAACACGGAGCTCATTGTAGAAAGTATGATGCCAAATTTTCTCCATGTCATCCCAGTTGTTGACAATGCCGTGCTCAATAGGGTACTTGAGAGTTAGAATACCACGCTTGGATTGAGCTTCATCACCAACGTATGCATCCTTCTGTCCCATCCCAACCATGACTCCAGTGTGACGTGGACGGCCTACGATACTTGGAAACACAGCCCTTGGTGCATCATCTCCAGCAAAACCAGCCTAAGTCAAACACAGAACATAAAACCATCTTAGAGATGGACTTAGCTACATTATTCATCAGATCAACAAAAATTACAATATTTACCTTGACCATTCCAGTACCATTGTCGCATACAAGGGGTTGAATGTCCTCACCGTCAGCCATTTTCTACTTTTCTGCAAAGAAATAAACATAAGACCAATTTTGGTATATAAAACAAGAATAGATTAAAAGGCAAAGCAGTCAACTCAACGATCCTTTCCATAGCATTATTATATTATATGATAAACAAAGAAAAATAACAAATTCATTTTCAACGAGTCAATGCCCTACAAATTATATCCAGACAGAGAGAGAAAAGACAAGAATCAAAATCTAAAAGGAATGAGAGAAAGATTCTAGATCAAGCAGAACCACGTTTTCCAATTCGATTTAATATTATCATTAAACAATATCAACCAGAGAAACACAGTTGAACAAATAACACTATCAACACTTGTGCTCGCCTCGCCTGCATTGAATAATATACCAATCTTTGCCACTTACAGATCCAGAAATCAAATTCAAAGAATCAAAGAGACACAAATTGTCAATCGAGAACGAGGTGGAGGAATAAAGAAATCAGGATCTGTAAAAACAAAAAAAAAACGATCTAAATTATACAGGAAACAGGAGGAGAAAGAGAAGAGAATGAAAACCTTACAGGAAGATTCTCGGGAAACAATCTGTCTAAGAAACAAAACAAAAAACGAACACAAAACCAAAATGAATGGCGAAGCAGTAAAAATTATTAAACGGGTCAAAAGGCTTCGCTCCTCTTTTTCCGGTTCAATTAACTAAAAGACGTTTTTACCCTCTCTTTTAAAATGGGTTAAACTGTAAAGTCCAAACCTAAGCCCGCGTTTAAGGCCCAATAGTGGCCCAATCTATTTGGAAAAGGGTTAGGGTTTCTCTTTAGCCTCCTCCGTATATACACATTCAGAGGTTTCACTCGTGTTCCTCCGAGCTCGATACAAAAAACAAGGTATATGACTTCTGATCCAGTTCTATGCTATCTCTTCTCGTGATGGTCTTGTGCATCGGTTTCATCGATGTTGTAACTGTATAGAAATCTCTTATTGATCTTCTGTTGTTGTTGGTTTTTGAAAAGTTTGCAGAAGAAGATGACAGCTCCTCAAGTGAAGACCGGTTTGTTCGTGGGGTTGAACAAGGGACATGTTGTCACCAGACGCGAGCTGGCTCCTCGTCCCCGTGCTCGCAAAGGAGTATGTTCTCTCACTTTTTTTATTCTTTGGCCTTAGTTTTAATAGTTCCTAGTTAGTTCTGTTCACATAGTTCTAATACTGTTTCTGGATTCATGATCCTAAGTGCTATCATCGTTATTTGTGATTGTTCTAACTTCACGGCTTTGTTTGAAATCACTATTTTGTCTAGCAATGTCGATGCAGTTTTTGTACTTCTTGTTTTCCTTAATTTGAGCTTGTCTTGTACTAAATTCGTGGTGCTGTGTTCTTGATTTGCTGTAAATTGAATGTGGTTTGGGTGTGCTCAGCAAACGAGCAAGAGGACGCTCTTTATCAGATCCTTGATAAGGGAAGTTGCCGGTTTTGCCCCCTACGAGAAGAGAATCACTGAGCTTTTAAAGGTTGGTAAAGACAAGCGTGCTCTCAAGGTGGCTAAGCGTAAGTTGGGAACCCACAAGAGAGCCAAGAGGAAGAGAGAGGAGATGTCTAGCGTTCTCCGCAAGATGAGGTAATAAAAAAAACCTAAGCTCCATTTTTGACTACTGTGCATTTTGCTCTTCTTGATGTCTCTGAGTTACTCGTGCATAGTTAAGTAAGAGCAAAACTATCTTCAAATTGAAATTTCCATTCCGAATACTCATTTCTAAACATAGACAGCAAATGATTTTGTTGTTGTAATGAATGTAGGTCTGGTGGTGGTGGTGCTACTGAGAAGAAGAAATGAGCATCGTTTCTCTCAGGATGACAAACTACTCTTTTTTTTTTTTATGTTTGTTTTAGTATTTGGGATTTGAAGAGAATTTTGTCCGGTGATTATTTGTTGAAACTTATCATTTTATCTCTTATTACCTCTGACTAGGCAAAACCCGCGCTACGCCGCGGAATATTATAACACTAACTGATTTTTATAAGTCATGTTATTTCATGCTTAAACGGAACTGACTTCGAATTAAACTGTTAATTTTTTTCCCAATAAAAATGAAAACAACACAGTTCGAATCATCAGACTTAAAAGCAAGATGGCTTGTTCCAACTTGCTAAGTAATTGCAACTTCCTCTCTATCTTTAGAAAGCTTCTTTCTAAACATAATATAATCCGTGCTTTATCCCCTTCGTCTACTTGGCTTTAACTTCATTTAATAATATAAACTACATCTTCAAAAAACTCCTAGCATTAGTGTTTCAAATGCACTTGGCAGAAGATTTATCGGCACTTCTTCTCCTATCATCCTCCTACCTTGAAGTGAAGCTTAGCTGAAGTGTTTATGCTGTAAACATAAGTGTCTCTTCCTTAAACTAGGGGTGGGCGTTCGGGTACCCGTTCGGATTCGGGTCGGGTATTTCGGATTTTCGGATATTTCGGTATAGAGGTGTAGAACCCGTTCGGGTATTTCTGTACTTCGGGTCGGGTTCGGGTATTTTTAGTTCGGATTCGGTTATTTCGGATCGGGTTCGGATATTTAGATTTTGAAAAAAAAAATTAAAATTTTCATTTCTCAAGTTTCTTGTATTTAAAAGTATAACTTTAAGTTAACTAATTTTTTGTTTTTAATAGATTGAATGATTAATAGATTTGGACATAATATTTTAAAACTAAAAAGACACTAATTTAGTTATTTTTTTAAAAAAAATTTGGTTGTAACTTTTTGTTAATTTTTGAAATAAAAAACTTGACATGCATTTTAAATGAGTAGCTAATCATTTTTTTCGTAATTGTATGTATATCATATGAACTTAAAGTATGTGTAGTATCAATATAAATATTTTATATAAAATGAGAGATGTAAACTAGAAATATAAGGTTAATTATACATATGTTCGGTTATCTTCGGATATCCATTCGGGTTCGGGTATTACCCGTTCGGGTTCGGGTATCCAATATCTCCTTATTCAATACCCGTTCGGGTATTTTGCTACTTCGGTTCGGGTTTCGGTTCGGATTTTTCGGATCGGGTTCGGGTGCCACTTCGGATATCGGGTAAAGTGCCCACCCCTACCTTAAACGATATAGAAAATTTATAAATTTTAAAATGTAAAAACATTAACATATTTTATAAATATTAATGCACTTGTTTTGACTATTCGTACACCATCTTATACCAGCAATCAGATATGGTCATCACACAAATATCCCTAGCCAAATCATCAGTCTGATTTCTGATCTTTTTGAATAAATAGACATAATTTTTTTGCAAATTTGCATCATCTTGAAATGCATCAGTGTTTGGTTAGTCCATTAATAATAACAGTGTATATATGACCAAACACTAAAGTTTCACAACGCATTTAAAAAAAAAACATAACTGAAATAGTGAAAAGTTTAACTACTTTACTCAGAGACCTAAAGTATTTTTTTCTGTAATCCTCAGAGACCTAACGTTTTCGCCATATTCATTTCAAACATAAGACAATAAAAAGAAAGCAGAGCTCGAAATGTAATTCGTCTTTGGAGAAGAGAATTCTTCGATACCTCCTTAACATCTAATCACATGTGTCACTGCATCTTTTCTCTGCAGATTCTAGAGAAAAATAAAGTTTCCTTCTCATGGAGATGGGTCCCGACCACTTGTTGGAACAATCTAACATAAACCTTCAGCTTCTTAATAATATATGTTATTTGCCCAATCATACCCTGTCGCCAAAAAACAGTAATATAGAGAAAAAAGAACATTTTTAAGTTAAACGGCAAGACAGTTTCTTTGAAATCATCTGTAATAAAATCTTCCACAAGTTGTGGCCATCATCAACCCAATCTTACTGCTCGATGAAGATAATTTGAATGTTTTGTTCGTTGATCATTTTTCACCATGATGGATTCACTTCATTTTAATCATTTATTTTACAGTAATTTAAATCTTTGCAAAAAAGTTTGGTCATCTTCGTCTTAAACTGAGTCATTCATCTTGATTTTCTTTGACCTTCACTCGAGCCAATCATCATCTCATTTTTCTTCATTTTACTCCCGTATATCCATTAGTCTTCTTCTCCAGCTACTCTGACCAAGTCCCCACAACCAACGTTTTACATATTATTCTCTTGTCTAACTCCAAAAGCATGCATCAAACAATTTTCTCTCTGATATCACTCCTCCTTTATATTCTCAAGTCCTTCGAGGTCCTAGACATCTTAACAAATGGTTCCATGTTATTATTTGATGTTTCCTATTTGTTCCATTTATTTCATGTTTCCTTAAAATACCAAAAGAGCATGATATGGATTGATGTATTTTAAGCCTCGTGTTAATTAAACATACTCGTGTTGGTAAATAGACTGTCATTTTGTTAAGGTTTACACGTGCATACAGTACCTAAGAACAATACCTAAGAATGGTTCAACAACATAAAAAAAATCATACACTTAACCAAATATCAGTAAATCATTAATAAACTCATAATCACCAAAACAATCAAACACACAAAAGAAACCTAAAAATATTACTTACATACTAAAGAAAAAGACGCAAGAAAATCACCACAACTCTGATCTCTTACACCTGAATGTTTTGAAATATTGACATTCATGTGTATACCTATGAATGTAAATGACTAAAATATATTAATATACGACCAATTTAAAAATAGACATCACTAACCTTTTTGTAACTCCCGTGATTTATGAAGAGAAAAAGACAAAAACAGCACTAAATCAAATTTTTGTTCCCAAACTAGCACTCAATGCCAAAAGTCACAAAAATAGCACTCAAGGGGTGGGGTTTAGGGTTTAGAGTTTAGGGTTTAGGGTTTAGGGTTTAGAGTTTAGAGTTTAGGTTTTAGGGTTTAGAGTTGAGAAGTGGGGTTTTGGGGATAAGATTTCAAATTTTAAAAAAATAAAAAAATTTAAAATTTTCAAAAGATAAAATGCTATTTTGGTCATTTTAGTTTTTGAGTGCTATTTTTGTGATATAAACTTAGAAAGGTGCTATTTTGGAGATTTGTCCATTTATGAATGCCTTTTACAAAAAAAAATGGATTTTTCATGATATTTGGAAAAACGCATGTGAGCAGATTGCTATATCAGGTTGCCGTGCTCACATTATAATCTTCTCTTTTTTGAATGATGGGATGGTTTGGTGGGAAGGCAGAGTGATGAATGTTCCTGTGTAGCCATTTTGTTCCTTTATCTACAATCTTCATCAAAACAAAAGCTTGGTAGAAGAGAAGGAGAAGCAAGCACTACTCTTTATAACCTGTGAAACTATGTAACTGGAAAATTAGAGAACTTCAGGTATGGACTTAAAGCGATGACAGTACTATAAAAATAAAGATGGCCTTATGTAAAAGCCATCACAAACTAATAAAGAGTTTAAAAGAACGTGGAAGGTCGTTGTTTGGCCTGATAGAAAGGAAAAATTCAATGAGCCCAAGTCAAATACACAAATGTAAATGTTTGTCTCTCTGAAATCGATATTGACGGGTCTTAAATTCTTTAGGAATTCTGTTTTTTTTTTTTTTTGATCAAAGTTTTTCCTTAGGAATTCATGTGAATTGTATTTCATTGGTTTATATACTATTTTACTGAACAACGAATCTATATACATTGTTTAGAAGGAAGAAAAGACATTAAAGAATTGATCAAAGAAAATTTAGTGTACGTCAAACCAATACTATTTCATTCTAATCATTTGTTTGGCAAATAACAACTACCCAACAATGAGAACCTATTAAGAAACAATATTATTTCCTAAAAACAAATTTGCAGAGAAGCATCAACGTACGATGGCGTCAAACCAATACAAATCCAAACAATAATATTAATTAGCAGCAAACAGAACCATCATATTCATATTGAGAGAGACATGCAATGAGTAATAATATTAGGTTCGTTGGTTTCTGGCATAGGCTTCTTTCGCCGGAAAGGGTTGTTAACGGAGAAGAGACTTGAAAAGCCAGAACTTTCGCCGGCCTCAGCCACCTCACCGGAGAAGAGAGTGGTGAAGATCCCTGATTGGGTCTGAAGTTCTTCAGCCTTTGCCTTCTTTGTTGTCTTCTTCCCCATCCTCGTTCGATTTCAAAGCGAAAGAGGAAGAGAGAGATCGATCAAATCGAAAGAGGAAAAGAAAGAGCAAAGAACCCATCTGATCAAATCTTTGACAAGTGAAAGTGATGATATAAACGAAGAAGAAAAGGTAAAGCACAAACAAACGTGGAGAGACAAAATGTTTCTATTGGTTTTCACAGTTTTTTCATTTATTGACATGGCAGTCTTATAGGCATTTTAAAATCTGATGTGTCATGCTTTGGAGAGAACCTTGTGCCATTATTGTGTTGATTTCATTTAAATACTGAAAAATCAAGAAAGTATCTTTGAAAAATCAAAGTTAAATGCTCCAGAAAGTACAATGGAAGTAAATTTCGGAAAATGTGTTTATGACTGACAGGATTCTCTGTAATGTTATATATCTCAAATCTCAATACAAATTTCTTAACCTCAAAATTACAATTCCCTAACAAAAAGTGTCTAATCCTTTCACAATCACCCACTTGAGATTAACTCGCAAGTAACCCGAGACGCCTAAAACACACACCAAGAACCTTATTTCACTTATGAATAAAACTATCTCTTTTTTTTCACATAACACCCAACTTCATAAGATATAAGATTAATAGAGTCTGATCGAGAGTATAAACTCTTTAAAGAAGGAAAATTAGCTTGATAACATCTAGGTGGAACCTAGGAAACTTGAAGCCGTGCTCACACACACAAAAAAAAAAAAAAAAACCTAAAATAGTCTTACACTGGATTACTACTACTATAAGAGTTGGATTCATTATTCATCTTGTCTATGGTAAGCCACACAACCAGTGACAATGATGCACTCTCTAGACTTTCTTTGAATCTTTTTTATTTTCTTGATGATGCCATCACCAAAACTCTTGCTTAAGCTCAGTTTCTTCAGGACAGCACAATGACTCAGAAAATATCTAGCTAATTTCATCTGGCTTGAAGTTTTTGTTGTGCCTTGCGTGGCAAGCTTAACATACTTGAGAGACGATAGGAAACACGGTGGCACAGAGGAGAGTTTCATTGGGCTTTCCTCTATATCAAACACAAATTCCTGATAATTTATATGCCCCAAACAAAGAGATAGTTAAGTTTTATGGGATGAATATGCAAACTTTTACATACAAGAGAATAATAAGAGACTCACCAGGACGAGTATGTGTAGATTCGGGCAGCAACAAAGAAAGGTTGGCAGCAATTCCCAAAACGAGTCAAGGAAAGAAGCATATAACCAAGACAAGTTAGAGAAGTGAGGTAACTGTTCCAATTTTGAGTAATCATGGATGACCTCTAGAGTATTGTAAGAGATCTCCATGCGGGAGACTGTGGATATCTTGGTGAGGAAATTACGGATCATAGTCCTCTTGGAATTAGAATCATCATCATCTTGGTCCAGTGATGTATAACCATCATTCCCATCAAAGTGAACATCGATGTTCACCGATGCATAGGGAGCAATACTGTGTATAACGATGCTTCTAGATAAGTGATCATGGAGACTCATATGCTCAAGCCTCGGAGCATCTATTTCCACAACATGATCTTCCAAGAGACCAACTTGGCATGAGTCAACCCATAGAGTTAAACTTTTTAAAGACTTAGAGCGCACACAAATAATTTTAAGATAATCAAATATATCCCTGATTATGGTTAACTTTTCAAGAACCGGGCAGCTGGTTAGAAGTGTCTCAAGGTAATTGGATTCGTCATGGATCAGCGAATCGTCATACTCATACCTTACAATATCTAAACACATAACCTTCAGACAAGGTAGGGAAGCAACAAACTCTAGTTCCATGTCACTCAAAGCTACGTGGTAGAGACTTAAGTTTTTTTTTGAACTTAATTTCATATTAAATTGCAGGAGAATGAAAATATTACATGCCCAATGGCTAGTGTTTTCCGAGCCCATGAAAACCCAAACATTGTTCAACCCAAATCAAAGATCATAATAGCCCAATAGGTAAAGAAAGCCTGTAAAGGAAGTTGAAAGGGGGAGAGTCGTGATGGGAGAGACGATGTTAACGAGGAAGCTGTGGAGTCTCAGGCAAGCCATTGCTGCATCATCCTTGAGGATAACCGGGGACTAGTGTCTCTGTAGCTGAGTAAACGGTCTCTGATCTGACGATCAATCAACCGCAGTAGTGCATCGTGAGAGCGAAAGGTGTTCCGGTGGAGTCTACTATTCCTTTCCTGCCAAATCCAGTACAAGCAACACTGCCAAGTGAGTAAGGTAAGCCTTCCCTTCCAGTTGCGACTATTGAGTGGTCGTAATTGGGCTAAAACATCAGTCCATTGTTGAGCTGGATTCAAGCCACAGCGAGGAGCCAAAGTAGACCACAGGTTCCATGATAGTGGGCAGGCAAAGAAGAGATGATCTCTTGATTCCGCAGTAGAATTGCAGAGTAGGCAAGTTGCTGGCGTTTGCAGTCCCCAACGTAGTAATCTATCTCGGGTAGGGCAACGATTTAAGATGAATAACCAGGAGAGGAATGAGTGCTTTGGAATGCCTCCAGCGATCCAGACCGTTTGTTCCCAAGGTACTGGAGCTCTATTCCCCATCAAGCATCTGTAAACATCTCCAGTTGAGTAAACTGATGAGATTTTCCCTCCTATCTCTCATTCATAGCAGTCTTCCTCTGTTGTTAAGTCCAGGGTTGTGAGGAAAGCATGCAGCTGTAGTTGCTTCTCAGAACGAGGTTGTGGAAGAAGCCAATGATCATTCCTGAAGAGAGAAGATACTGTTGCTTCATCTTGAACCCCAAGCGAGAAATTAGAGTCATTTGCAAGGAACCTTCGGAGAGAGCCGAAAGGTGACCAATTGTCTGTCCAAAATCTTGTTGTGATACCATTCCCAACCTTTAACTTGATCCAATCATAAATCTCCCCTCTCATTTTGAGTAGTTTGTTGACTAACCATGAGTTTCGCACACTAGGTTGGACCGTCCAGAAGGAGCTGAGGTCACCACTGAGCACTGTCTCTCGAAACCAAGCTACCCAAATCGAACCTGCTTATAAAAAGAAGAGCCAGATTAACTTCATCATACAAGCTTTATTCCACTGCACAAGGTCCCTCACTCCAAGTCCGCCTTCTTCCTTCGGTCGCGTCACAATTTCCCAACTCACCCTCGCTGTATGATGTTCTTCACTGTTACCTCTCCATAGGAATACTCCACATAAAGAATTTATGCGTTTGATGCAAGCCTTTGGGAGAACAAAAGAGGAACACCAGAAGTTAGTAATGCCCACAATAACTGTCTTTATGAGGAGAAGGCGACCAGCAAAAGATAATGCTCTAGCACTCCATGAGTTGAATTTCCTCTTTACTTGCTGTATTAGAACTTCACAGTTGAGTAATGAGAGTTTTTTGGTGCAGAGAGGAACTCCAAGATAGCGGACCGGGAGCGTTCCTTGTGGCATGCCCGTGGAGAACTGGATGAGGTCATGTTCTTCATCAGAGAGGCCAGACGAGAAGAAAGAAGATTTCTGTAGACTCACAGCCAGGCCTGAGCGAAGTTCAAACTCCTTTAGCACTTGCAGAACCGCCTGAAGGGATTGGATCGAGCCATCCATGAATATGAGTAAGTCATCAGCGAAACATAGATGAGTCAATCTGGCTGATTCACAACGGAGGTGGTAGTTGAATTTCAGGTCACGAGCGGCCTTGTTCAGCATAAGCGAGAGGCTGTTTAGCGCAATGACGAACAGATAAGGGGAGAGAGGGTCACCTTGTCTAAGGCCCCTCCTACCCTTAAAAAAACCATGAGTTTCACCATTGTAGCCTAGTGTGAAGCTTGTAGTACAAACGCATTCTTTCAGCCAACCAATGAACTGCTCAGGTAACCCCATCCCTTTTAAACAGCTGATGAGAAACTCCCAGGATAAGGTGTCAAAAGCTTTTGCTATATCAACCTTAATGGTTATACGCTTCTGACCTGAGTTTTTGTGATATCCATTTATCAGCTCAGAAGCTAGGACCGTGTTCTCAACCAGCAATCTCCCTTTGACGAAAGCAGTTTGATTAGGAACAATGTAATCGGACAACAATGGCTTGAGACGCTTCACGAGTAGTCTGGAGATAGTTTTATAGATCGTGTTTAGACATGAGATAGGCCTGTAGTCAGTGATAAGGGAGGCTCCAGGACGTTTAGGAACAAGAGAGAGAATTGTTGAGTTGGCTGCTGTAGGTAGATATGAGGACGTAAAAAACTGCAAGATAGAGGTGATGACTTCCGATCCCACAATGTCCCATGCCGCTTTGTAGAAACCTGAAGTAAAGCCATCGGGGCCAGGCGCCTTGTTAGGGTTTAGCCTTAGGAGAACCCTGGTTATCTCCTCATGCGAGGGAAGAAGAAGCATTTGTTGAGATACGGATGATGGGCATTGGAAAGGCGACAGAGACTGGAACCATGTAGGAGGAGAATAGAGTGGGGATGGCAGTAGTAGCAGGGGACCGAGGATTGACTGAAAGTGTTGGATCGCATGAGCAGTCATCTGAAGGGGGTCAGAGATCACCACACCTGATGGGAGGATGAAAGATCTGATAGCGTTGTAGTTCATTCTCACTTGGACAACACGATAAAAGTAAGCCGTATTTTGATCACCCTCCTTCAGCCAGTTGATTCTAGATCTTTGCTTGAAGTAACATTCCTCTATGGTCCTTAAAAATTGCCACTTCTGCAGCAGGTCCTTCTCCATTTCGAACAGAAAGGTGGATGGCGCCTGAAGAGCTTGTACCTGCACATCTTGTAGCAAACGGTTAGCCTCACACACTCTCTGTTGAATTTGTGAAAAGTTCTCTCTATTTAAACTTTTTAACTCCCTTTTGATTTGTTTCTGCTTCCAGCATAGGTCCGTGAGATTGGTCACTAGGCTTCCAGCCTCAGTCCACGCTTGAAGTACCACAAGGTGAAAGTCGGGATGTTTAGTGAGGTAGTTGTAGAATTTAAAAGGCTTGGTACCAGAGGAGGGTGTTTTAAAATCTAAGTCGACAAGACAGGGGCAGTGGTCTGAGAACATGGGTGGGAGAAATTGGACAGAACAATTAGGAAAAAGGTTCAGGGTAGGGCTTGAGATGAGGAAGCGATCAAGTTTTTTTGCTATGGGGCTTTCAGGCTGATGATTGCTCCAAGTAAAAAGAGGTCCTTGGTATCGCAGGTCAAAGACCTCAAGTTGAGTTAAGCAATCTCTTAGTTCAATCATGTGGTGAGTAAGGAAGTCCACAGCAGGAGCCGAGTGTTCTGCTGGATGGATGATCTGATTGAAATCACCACCAATCATCCAAGGAGAAGCATGAAGGTCTAGCGTCTGATGCAGATTCAGTAGCTCCACCCATAAGTCAGAACGCTCACTTCTTGTGTTACACGCATATATAGCAGTGTAGATGAAAGGCAAGGAGCCTGGTATCTTCACTTCACATGTTAAAGATTGTCTTGATTGGTGCAACACACTGACACCCACTGTGGGTTTCCAGATTAAAACGATACGGCCATCCTCATCTGAAGCGTGGTTGGAGGTAAAGTTCCATCCATTACATAGCTTCCCCATTAAGTAGCTGAGGTTATGATCTTTGATATGAGTTTCCAGAATAGAACCAAAAATAGGCTGATGGCTACGGAGCCAATCACAAAAGGGCTGATGCTTATCCGGATCATTTAGACCACGGACATTCCAAAAAAATACCTTACTATACATAGTTAAAGATTTTGAGGCTCTTCAGAATGAAGAGCACTCTCAGTAGCCAAGTGATCAAAAGGGTTGGAAATGGGTATGGAGGGGGGGTCGGGTGAAGTATTTTTTATGGGGCAATTTTCTTTGGTAGGGAGAGTGTTTGAGGTTAGAGGTGGAAGGGAAGAAAAATAGGCAAGTTGGCTCATGAATGAAGGAAAAGAGTGAAGGCTAGGAATGGATTTTGATCTTTGTAATGATTGTTTTTCTGTGGTTGCAGGAGGGCTGATAGGGAATAAAAAATCACCAGGAGAGGTGAAGGTTAAGGGAGGAGAGCTATCAGAGATCAAAGGGGAGGAGGGTAGAGGAGGAGGGTTTTTTGAAGGGGAAGGATCGAGGTGATGGAGGGGAGGGGCTGCAGTGACAGGAGCAACAGGGGGAGGAGGCGGACATGGTAGGGGAGGAGCAGAGGAGGAGGGTGAAGGTAGAGTTCCAGCAGGGACCACCGGAAGAGTAGCAACAGGAACATAAACTTTGTCTTTGGAGACAGCTTTGGGAGCAGCCTTTTTTAATACTTTTGAGCTTGGAAAGGCGGCTCCTAGCGGCGGAGCAGGCAGAAGGAGACAATTACGAGAGATATGTCCTAACTCATTGCAGTGAGCACAAGTAGGAGGAACCCAAGGGTAGTCCACTTGTACTTCCACCACTTCACCGCTCTGCCTTACGAACTCAACAACACGAGGCAGAGGTTCAGATAGTTTCACCTCTACTTTCATGTGAGAGAGCTCCAAGCTGACCAGATTTAAGGTGAATTCATCTGTCTCCTTTGGTTCTCCTATTAATCCTGCTACTAAACTCAGGCCAGCCTGATAACGAAGGTCCAATGGAACGCCCGTCAAGTGAGCTCAAATTTGGATGGCTTCCCTTGGCGATGAGTTATCTGAGCTAGAGTTCCATTGAGAAGCATGAAACATAGAGTCTCCGACATACCAGACATTCTTTTCCAAGATCTTTTGTCGAAGGTAGTCACTGGGAATGCGAACCAACATGGATCGAGATAAGGGGTTGTTGTGAATTTCAACCCTTTTACCTTTTCCCCACATATGGTTCAGAACACTCTGAATCTGTTTGAACGGCGGAGATCTACCATTAAAATGACAGATAATGAAATCTCTATGCATTTCTGCTCCTTTCGCGAAAACACTGTCAGGTATTAATACTCGAGGCCTTCCTGAGTCTGAGAGCGAGACTGGAGCTAGTCTTGAGAAAGATTTATCTTGGGTTTGTCTCAATCGTTCTACTAGAGAAGGTTTTTGATGGGTAGGGTTATTTGTGAGGGAGTGGGTTGCATTTGAGGCAGCTTTGTTGGTGGCGTGGTTAGGGTTAGGCAAATGGGGATTAAGGTCAGGAACAAGGGGTACATTAGGGGTTGGGAGGGGGGGAGGAACCGAGCTAGAAGCTGTATTGGTTAAGGAGGGTGAGGAAGCTTTGGGTGGGAGTATGGTAAAGTTTTCAGGAACTTTAGCAGGTACAGTAGTTTCAGATCTAGATTCAGCAGCAGTGATTCTAGAATCAGTGGAGGGAGCCACAGATACAAGTGCCTGGGCAGTAAGAGAATCTGTAGGAGCGGATGATTCAGAGCCAGAAGTCTTTCCTACAGGCCCGAGATAGGCAGTACGTAGGGAAGAACGAGATGGTTTGGAGGAGGATAAGGGGGGGAATAGAGGAGTAGGGAAGGGGCTGAGCGGGTCAGGGGGGTCTGGGAGAAGGGGAGGGGTGGAGGAGCGACTGTCACCAGTGGTGGCAAGCGGCGGACTGAGGGCGGAAGCACTACCAGAAGGGAACCAGGGGTTCGCCATTGGGAACCGAGCTGTCTTTTTGTACCGTGGTGGTAGAGACTTAAGTTGGCCAAGGTATTACATGAATATAGCGAAAGAGGCATACAAACTATTTTGTCATCGTCTCAGTTACCTTGAAAATCCAGATGATGAACCCTACGCCTAACTAAAGCATCTATCCACAACTCCAAAACACTATCGTTATCATCATCATCATCATCAATATCGTTAGGAGAACATATCAACTTGAATCTATTCAAGGTTAGATTTTTGTCAGATTTAAGAAATCTATCGACGAAGTCCGTAAAACTGAAAACATCATCGTTGAATTGGAGTGAGTCCAAGTCGAAAGCAGGAACTTGTAACCAGAGACTCCTGAAACGTTTTGACAAAAGGTTGCTTCGAACTGAATCTTTTGTCGAGAGAAAAAAGAGTATGTGACAAAGCAAGGAATCTGGCAAATCGTTTATCTCTGAGTTGCTTCTTCTTCTTTCCTCTGAGCTGCTTTGCTTCTCTTTTAGGAACCTTTTCTCCATTATTACTTATGCCCCTTTAAACCCTAGAAAACTATCTCCTTAATCACAAATTATGTTACATGGAAACGAAAGCTAAGCAGAGAATAGAGATTTTTTAAAAAATAGGAAGCATATATCCACACACATATATATATATATATATATATATATATATATATATATATATATATATATATATATATATATATATATATATATATATATATATATATATATATTAAAATGTTAAAAATTAGGACTAAAATTATATGATATTAATTTAAAATAAAGTATTTATTCGTTTATAATAATTTTGAAATGATTTCATATTAAAACTGTGAAAATATATATAAATTAAGTTTTTTAAAAAATTATTATATTAATTATTTTTAATACTTCATAAATAATTGGCACAATATATTTGTATATATGATATATGTTTAATAAAAAACTCAATACATAAATATAATTTATAGTATTAATTTTAATATTTATATATTTATATTATCTGTGTTCATTACTATTAAAACTTAGATTTTATATAAATTAAAAACTATGATTATATTTTTTATTGATACATGACATTGTATTTTATTTTAAAAGAATGGAAGCGTGATTCAAAAACTGAATCATAAGCTTCCAACATGTTTAAAAAAAAATATTGTGGAAGCTTTGTGAAAATGAGATTTCGTAAATTTTCACAAGGTTCCGAATTTCCGATTCCGGTTCCGAATCGGGAATCGGACACGTCCGATGAGTGCAACGCACAAAAGTAACGAAAAATACAAATACAAATAATTTCGTTAAAATATTGTCATGTCCGCGCTTAAGCATTCACACTCCCGCTCGTTACCCTCGTCTTGCGAATCGCCAATCACAAGATCTTACGGTTCAAAATTTCACTCACGCATATGACGCGGATAGCAACATATCTAACGGTTTAAAAGTCAGAAGCTTACAACCACGCGGATCGATGACAACAACCGTCGATTGTAAACGATCTGACGATGCAGAATCTCTCAAATTTATTGAAAACACACGCACACAAATCATTCTCGTCTCACCCCCCCCCCCCCCTTTTAATATAAAAACCTCATTGCCTCCCCCATTCACTCAACCATCAACATATTATTCTCTCCCCATCGAAGCTTTTGAATATTAAATTTTCCTGAGAAAAGAATGTCTGGGCGAGGAAAGGGAGGAAAAGGATTGGGAAAGGGAGGAGCCAAGAGGCATCGGAAAGTCCTCCGAGACAACATCCAAGGAATCACCAAACCAGCGATCCGTCGTCTAGCGAGAAGAGGAGGTGTGAAGCGTATCAGCGGTTTGATCTACGAAGAGACTCGCGGCGTTCTCAAGATCTTTCTAGAGAACGTGATTCGCGACGCCGTTACGTACACGGAGCACGCTCGCCGGAAAACAGTGACGGCCATGGACGTTGTCTACGCTCTCAAGAGGCAGGGTCGGACTCTGTATGGATTCGGCGGTTGATTCGATTGTTTCAGTTTCAGATCTTGTAAAATCTTTTTCAGAATCAATGGCAAAATATGCATCTTTTTCTAAACAATCTTGGTCTTGTTTCCGCGTATAATTATAGTAAACTGAAAGGACTCTAGTTCGAATCCCCACAAGGACATTTTGACCAATGGCTCTTTCCTTTTGGTTGTGAAAACTAATTAATGCGCACGATAAGGTTTTTGGACTAAAAGTTATGTTGACCAATAAAAATGTACCAAAACGCGGAAAATGTTTACTATAATCCTTTTTTGGTTACTATACATGTTGGACTAAAGATGTTATGGCCCAACAAAAAAAAATTATGAAAGACCCGAAATAAAAACGTTACATGATGATTATATGAACACACTATTTATTAAGAATCTGAATTTTCGTACTCGACCAGATCGCATTATAAATATTTTTTATGTAGTGACTTATGTTTATGAACACTCTATTTTCTTTATAGGCATAGCAGATCTAACCGTATATTATCCGAATTGTGTGTGGTGTAGGAGTGGAGGAAGAAGGGTCTTTTTTTTTTTATCAAACATAAGGAAGTGAACGATGGCAAATGCAATGAGTTGAACTAAAGTTTGATTAGTAATATATCGAATCTTGTGAGAGTTCGCTAAAAGAAAATCATAATAATGTAACGAAATTTAGTCACTACTTTCACATTATTTATATTCTACAAGTTCAAAACTGGCGTTGCCAATGCCACCATAGTTTGAGTCTTTTAGACTCGTGAACACAGCTAGAAGTTATGAAAGTCGTAAATACACAGCATAACAGAGTGCCAATTCTTGAAAAATCAACAAATCTATTTAATGAAAAACTATATTTTAAAAAGGGATAGAATTATGATACGTGTCACCTGGATGCACTTGCTAAAACCCAATCACGCCGACGTAGCATATGTCAAAGACGGTGTCTCGCGTTCCACGTGCGACTCATATGATGATTCCCACTTCGCTGATATGTCAGTCTATAATTTTGCAGTTTCCTCTTTGTGAGGTGAGTTTTGTCCCATGCTGTGAAGAATTAATTAATTTGTTATACAAAATTGTCGTTTTGGCAACATATGCTGTGTTATCAGATAAAACAATATGCTGTACGTTCAAAACACCATAAAAGCTGTGTGTAACTTGCATGCAGTAATTTACGATTATACCATCACAGTATATGTGTCAACAAATTACTGTTTCATACGTAAACCTGGGCTATTCAAAGTCACAGGTGATACGCAGGTAAGCAACAAACATCATTACCTTTTTGAATCTTAAGTTTTGTTGGTTTAATGTTTGCCAATAAATTTCTTCGCGAAAACTTCTTGTCACTTGAACTAAATATAGCCTTTCTGAAAAGAGAACGATTTCCAAAATGGCCTTTAACATAACCGCCGTGAAAACCTCCTCTGACGGAGCATGGCAAGGCGACAATCCCTTGAACTTCGCCTTTCCGTTACTCATCGTCCAAACGGCGTTAATCGTCGCCGTCAGTCGCTCCCTCGGCCTCCTCTTCAAACCTCTCCGCCAACCGAAAGTCATCGCCGAGATAGTCGTAAGTAAAAATTACACTTAAACACACACTAATTTACAATTATGCCATCCTTCTTATTTACGAATTTGCCATCATCCTTTATTTTTCTGAAGGGAGGGATATTGTTAGGACCGTCAGCTTTAGGTAGAAACACGGCGTATATGCACCGTATATTCCCGACATGGAGCATGCCTATACTCGAGTCCGTTGCGAGCATAGGACTCCTCTTCTTCCTCTTCCTCGTCGGTCTCGAGCTAGATTTATCATCCATCCGCCGCAGCGGAAAACGCGCTTTCGGAATAGCAGCCGCCGGGATCACACTCCCGTTTCTCGCCGGCGTCGGAGTCGCCTTTGTGATCCGCAACACTCTCTACACCGCCGCCGATAGAACCGGATACGCCGAGTTTCTCGTTTTCATTGGAGTGGCTCTCTCCATCACAGCTTTCCCTGTGCTCGCGCGTATCTTAGCTGAGCTCAAGCTATTGACGACTTGGGTCGGAGAAACGGCGATGGCTGCAGCCGCTTTCAACGATGTAGCCGCGTGGATTATGCTCGCTTTAGCGGTTGCGTTAGCGGGTAGCGGCGGTGGGGGGAAGACGAGTCCGTTGGTGTCGTTGTGGGTTCTGTTATCGGGTGTCGTGTTTGTTGTTTTTACGTTGGTCGTGATCCGACCCGGAATGAAATGGGTCGCGAAACGCGGATCTCCTGAAAACGACGTCGTACGTGAGTCTTACGTGTGTTTGACTTTATCTGGAGTTATGGTTTCCGGTTTCGCGACCGATCTAATCGGTATTCACTCGATTTTCGGAGCTTTTGTTTTCGGTTTAACTATACCGAAAGACGGAGAGTTCGGTCACCGATTGATTGAACGGATTGAGGATTTTGTCTCCGGTTTACTCTTACCGCTTTATTTCGCGACGAGTGGATTGAAAACTGACGTGGCAAAGATCAGAGGAGCTGAGTCGTGGGGGATGTTGGGACTTGTCGTGGTTTCGGCTTGTGCCGGCAAGATTGTCGGAACTTTTGCTGCGGCGGTGATGGTTAAAGTTCCGGCGAGAGAGGCTTTGGCACTTGGTTGCTTGATGAACACGAAAGGTTTGGTGGAGCTCATTGTACTCAATATAGGCAAGGAGAAAAAGGTTAGACCTCATTGTACCACTAAACTGCAACATCATTTGGACATTTGGATCCTCGACTCATGCTTAATCATTAAAGTTATACGATCATGTTTTTTTTTATAAGGACCGCATGTCTGCATATAAAACAAAACCGTGTTATGTCGTTACTGATCAAGCGTATGTGCGGTGGGTTGGGTTTGGTTTAATTCTAGGTGCTAAACGACGAGACATTTGCGATACTGGTGCTAATGGCACTCTTCACAACGTTCATTACGACTCCGACTGTAATGGCCATTTACAAACCGGCTCGTGGCACCAACCACAAACTAAAGGACTTGTCGTCTAGCGAAGACTCCACCAAGGAAGAGCTTCGCATCCTCGTCTGTCTCCATGGTCGAGCCAATGTTTCATCCCTCATCTCTCTCATCGAGTCCATCCAAACCACCAAGGTTAATTTCCTTTGTCTCGAAATACTTGGGTTCACCCCCTATGGTGAACCTCTAGGTTCACCAACCAATAGTGATTGAGTATTTGAAATTTGATATCTTTTAAAAAAGGAAATAAAATTGAATATCCAAATTAGATTATATCTTTAAAATAAAATAATAAAAATACATAAAAATAGTTACAAAAAATAAATAAATAAATATTGTTAAATCTTCAGCAAAATTTTAAACCCTATACCATAAATCCTAAACCCTAAACATTAAACCTTAAACTTTGGATAAACTCTAAACGTTGGAAAATCTTAAACCCTAAATCATACACTAAAAACTAAATTTTAATAACACTAAACCCTAAATCCTAATCACTAAACCCTAAACCCTTGGGTAAACTATGAACCCTTGGGTAAACTCTGAACCCTTGAATAAATCATAAACTCTAGGGTTTAATTTTAAATATTTTTGATTTAGAGTTTATGATTTATCCAAAGGTTCAGGCTTTATCCAAGGGTTTAGGGTTTAGTGATTAAGGTTTAGGGTTTAACACAAATTTACCCAAAATTGTATCTGCTAGCCTATAACCAAATTTTAAGGTAAATCAATTAAACACAATGTTTATTTATAGAGTAATTCTTGGGTTCACCCCCTAAGGTGAACCTCTAAGTTCACCAACCAATAGGATTTTATTATTTCAAATTTGATATCTTCTAAAAAAGGAAACAAAATATTGTCAAGTTATATTATGTTTTTAAAATAAAAAGGTAAAAAAAATAATAGTTACAAAAAAAAGTTTTTTTTTAAAAAATATTGTTAACGTCGTCAGCAAAATACTAAACCTTAAATCCTAATCCCTAAACCCTAAATTCTAATCCCTAAACCCTAAATCCGAAACCCTAAATCCTAATCCCTAAACGCTAAAACATTCAAGGGTTTATGATTTTTGTGTTCAGTGTTTTTGATTTAGAATTTATGATTTATCCAAGGGTTTAGGATTTACCCAAGGATTTAGGATTTATCCAAGGGTTTAGGGTTTAGGGATTTTTGTGTTCATCACATTACTGTTTTAAATTATCTGGAGGTTCTACAAATTTTAACTCAAAATTAACCTTTTTTTTTGGTCATATATAAAACCGGAGGCTCTATATATATGCATGCATATATTATCATTTCTACGTCCACGGTATTTTATTAAAAATCATTTCAACTGATTGGGACTAATCTTGGTTATACCATATTTATTTTGGCAGATACTGCGGCTAAAACTGTTCGTCATGCACCTCATGGAACTAACGGAACGAACCTCGTCAATCATAATGGTGCAAAGAGCCCGTAAAGACGGATTACCTTTCGTCCACCGTCACGGCGAGTGTCACAGCAGCGTCGTAGGAGGTTTCCAAGCCTATCGTCAATTAGGCCGAGTCGCTGTCCGCCCAATTACCGCAGTCTCTTCTTTACACACAATGCACGAAGATATTTGCCACATGGCAGAGACCAAAAGGGTCACAATGATCATTTTACCTTTCCACAAACGATGGAACGTTGATCATGGTCGTGGCCACCACCACCAAGACAGAGGAGATGCAAACGTATCGGAAAACGTTGGCCATGGTTGGAGATTAGTTAACCAGAGGGTTTTGAAGAATGCACCGTGTTCCGTGGCCGTTCTTGTTGATCGTGGGCTTGGGTCTCTCGATCCCCAAATTTCGAGTCTTGATGGGTCGAACGTGGTTGAAAGGGTTGGTGTGATTTTCTTTGGTGGGCCCGATGACCGTGAGGCTTTAGAGCTGGGAGGGAGGATGGCGGAGCATCAAGCTGTTAAAGTTACCGTTGTTAGGTTTTTCGTGAGAGAAACGCTGAGGAGTAACGCCGTCACGTTACGACCAGCATCGTCTAAAGGCAAGGAGAAGTATTATACCTGCTTGACAACCAACGTGGATCCAAAAAAAGAAAAGGTATTGCTGTATTCTTGCTAGTTATATAATGTGGCATTTTAGTATAATTAGATTTTTGGTTCGGTTTTGGTTTTGATTTATCTGTGTAACCAAACCGGTTTTTAGGTCAACAAAGTTGATGTGTTTAATCATTTTTTTCTTGGTTTGGCAAATATAAAATTAGGAACTAGACGAAGGAGTATTAAAAGATTTCAAGAGCAAATGGAAAGAAACGGTGGAATACAAAGAAAAGGAACCAAACAACATAATTCAAGAAATATTGTCAATAGGGCAAAGTCAAGACTTTGACCTCATAGTGGTTGGAAGAGGGAGGGTACCGTCGGCCAAGGTGGCGACATTAGCTGAGCGTCAGGCCGAACATCCCGAGTTAGGTCGTATCGGAGACGTGCTTGCCTCTTCGATCAACCACATCATCCCATCAATCCTTGTGGTTCAACAACACAACAAACCTCAAGTAGAAGAGATTGCGGTTTCAAAAATTGTTAAGGAGTCGTCCCTAACTATTAATGGAGATGCAAATGTATGAATAAAATAAAGATTGATGTAGCCAGTTGAACGTTACCTTAATGGTTAAAGTGGTAAGAATTGTAGAAAGAGCGTTCTGCATATAAATAAGCGTGATTATGCATCTTGTTAATGTAAACCATTAGTAAACTGTAGATAATTGAATAGTCAATTTACTCCACTGATGCAAAATCATTTTTCTAAATTACTCGGTTCCTTGTGGAGAGAGATTTTTTTAAAACCCTTTACTGGCAGGTCCCAAGTGCCAAGTACTATTTAGGTCTTCTAGTAATATAACAGTGATCATATTGTTCAAAAAAACAACAGCGATCTTATACTTGGGACCAACCAAAAAACAGCTAGATAAATGGTAGGTTTCACTCAGATTGATGACACTTTATAGGTGTGTTGAGTTTGGTTTACATGTAATTAAATAGGTCCTCAAAATCAAATAATGTGTATGCTTTGGCTTTACACGCAAGTGACAAGGAAAACAACATAATGCAAGTGACAAACGACTAGGACACAGCTCAGCAGGTTCAATCTTTTCTCAAAGTATCCTTCTTCATCCATAAACTTTACAACTTGAAACTAAAGTAAGCCACACACACTTTAATTTTAAACTAAAAATAGGTCTCACAAAACATATTTTAACTCAATATGGATTTTGATTGGTTCTGCAGTTTTGGAATCTCGATTCACACTATTTCTTCAAATAGTTATGATTATATGATTCTCTTAATTATATAACGTCAGTCTCGTTATGCCTCTTTGAGAAGCTGTGCCAGGAACCTCGCACGTGCCAAGCACACGTACCCCCAACTACACATTTATCAGCTCCACAAGTCTGCGACCCGAATCATCAGATTGATCAGTGTTCGGAGCTCCGGGAACTATGGCGGCGGCGGCGAGAAAGCTACGTACACTCCAATCTCAACCGGACAACAAAGTATGCGTCGACTGCGCTCAGAAGAATCCGCAATGGGCGTCAGTCTCCTACGGAATCTTCATGTGCCTAGAGTGCTCAGGTAAGCACCGAGGACTAGGCGTACACATCTCCTTCGTCAGATCCGTCACCATGGACTCGTGGTCAGAGATCCAGATCAAGAAGATGGAAGCAGGAGGCAACGAGCGGCTCAACAGCTTCCTCGCGCAGTACGGTATCGCCAAGGAGACGGATATCGTCTCCAAGTACAATTCAAACGCCGCCGCCGTGTATCGAAACCGGGTCCAGGCGTTAGCGGAAGGTAACGATAGAGGCTACGCGTATGATTGAAGAAAGATGATCTAACAAACTTTCAGATATTTTTGGATGATTTAAATGAATCAGTTCTGTTGCTATATTTGTTGATGACGTGGCTTTTATTGTAATTCATTGTATCAGGTAAGCCATGGAGTGATCCGCCAGTTGTTAAGGAAGCGGTTGGGGGATGCATAAGAAGAAGCCGCCGTTAGGTAACGGAGGTAACGGAGGATGGGATAGTTGGGGGAACGATGATTCGTACCGATCAAGAACGGATATGAGACGGAATCAATCGGAGAATGATTTTAGGGGGTTGGGAGGAGGAGGAGGAGGTGCGCCGGTGAAGTCGAAGTCGTCGGAGGATATTTATACGAGGTCGCAGCTTGAGGCTTCTGC
The DNA here is from genome assembly GCF_020379485.1 of Brassica napus. NCBI lineage: Eukaryota > Viridiplantae > Streptophyta > Magnoliopsida > Brassicales > Brassicaceae > Brassica > Brassica napus. The sequence goes on along the minus strand of NC_063442.1, from coordinate 34,110,449 downwards.
TGCGGGGAAGGAGAGTTTCTTTGCTAGGAGGATGGCGGAGAATGAGTCTAAGCCTGAGGGACTTCCTCCTTCGCAGGGAGGCAAGTATGTAGGGTTTGGATCAGGCTCGGGTTCGGTGCCGAGAAGTAATCAGCAGGATGATGTTTACTCAGTTGTTTCTCAGGTGATTTGGATTTTTTTTTTGTTTCGGTTCGTTTCTTGAATGGGATGATGTCATGATGATAATGTAGATGTGATGGGTTTAGGGGTTTGGAAGATTGTCTATGGTTGCTGCATCTGCAGCAAGTGTTGTTCAGACAGGAACCAAGGAGTTCACTTCCAAGGTACTTGTAACACTTTTATTGTGCTTAATTTCCTATGATAATTCATAACCATTGAAAGGCTATATTTGATTTGGGTCAACATGAAGTTTGTGGTTTCTATCTGTACTAGTATCTATGTTGGTTTACATAAGTTGCTGATTAAGCTTAATCTCTCATCTGGGCGTAGGTTATCCCATTTCCAACATCTTTATATAAGAGATTTAGTGTCCAGTCTAGTGTAGATTATAACTCTGTATAGAGCACAATTCTTGGATGCTCTCTATACAGTTCTTGGATCTATCTCTAGCCTTGTTATCGAGTATCTATGTTGATTTTCTTAGCTTAATCTCTCATCTGGGTGCCAGTTATCCCATTTTCTACACTGTCATGTAATAGATTTAGTGTCATGTCTATTGAAGATTCTTTGTAACTCTGTATAGAGCACAATTCTTGGGGGATCTCTTTACTTTTCTTGTTTACCACGATAGAGTTTTGCTGAAGTAATGTCAAATCAGATAAAGAAACCATTTTTTTTCTTGCAGGTTAAGGAAGGTGGGTATGATCACAAGGTGAGTGAAACTGTAAATGTAGTAGCGAGTAAGACAACAGAAATAGGACAGAGAACATGGGGGATCATGAAAGGAGTAATGGCGATTGCGTCACAGAAGGTCGGAGAGTACACTAAAGAAGGAAAAACAACAAGCTGGAACCAGCGTAACGAAAGTGAGAGCAATGGTTACTACCAAAACTTTGGAAATGGGAACAAAGCAGCGAATCCATCTGTTGAAGGAAGAGGGTCACAGTCATCATCAAGTGGTTATTACAACAATTCTCATAAGTCAAATTCTTGGGACGATTGGGGAGAGAATGAGAGTAAGAAGAAGGAGGCAGTAGCTTCAAAGGGGTCATCAGCTTCTAATGATGATGATGGCTGGACCGGTTGGGATGATCCCAAAGATGATGTTTATTACCAAAGTGCCGGCGACAAGAAATCCGCTGGTCACAACGGGAAATCAAACACCGCTTGGACTGGTGGAGGCTTTCAGTAAAGGTAAGCAAGCAAGCTTTTAGCTTATCTAGTGTAGTGTGGAGGTTTTGTCATATCGCAATAATGCTAATATTTATGATATCATTCTGCAGGTGATAAGTGAATGCCTGTGAAAAGAAGTGTATAATTAATTAAGTCCGAATATAAATTGAAGATTGGTCATCATCTTTAAACAATTTTTATCCATTACCACACATGTCTTTGTTTTTCTTCATAAGTTAGCAGTTGATAGTTCTTCTTTTTTGTAAGGAGTTGCATGTTTGTATAAGATCCATAACAGACTATTTATGCTAAAGATTCTCAGATAGTCTTTCACAATTTTAATTCATTTTCAACTGCAATCACAATTTTAATTTATTTTCAACTGGAAAGTGGGAATTCTTCTCGAAGGTATCAGCGATTCAGCATCTTGACGGGAAGGTTCTCCTCTGCTGGCAACTGTCTAAGACACCACCAAGAGTAGCCAAAGCCTTCTGAGAATTTCACTTTATGCATCAGTGCATCACCATATTCACTAGCTTTACCAGTGTCTCCTCCATTGATAACGTGAGAAAAACTTCAGCCAACATCAGTTATCTGTGAAAATCTTTTATAAAATTTATTACATCAGATAAATTGGTTTAAGAGGTAGTTTATTGGATAAGAATTTTAAAGATGAATAGAGATCTGACTCGTCCTGTTTTTGATACAGAGATTAAAGATGTCTTATCCCTCATTGGTTCTGATCGTGCATCGGGCCCTGATGGTTTTACGGCTTCCTTTTATCAGCAGTTTTGGAATGTTATTGGTACTCATGTCTGCAATATGGTTCATAGTTTCTTTCTGACTGGTGAGATGGAGCCTAACATCAATCATACCAATATGTGTTTGATACCGAAGTTTATGAGTGATTATCGTCCTATTGATTTATGTTTAGTGGCATATAAACTGATATCTAAAATCCTATACTTAAGGCTACAAAGATGCATGGATGTCACTATTTCTGATTCACAAGCTGCATTTGATCCAGATCGCCAGATTTCAAATAATATTTTAGTTGCTCATGAACAAATGCATGCTTTGAAAACTAATATCAAGACTGATATTAGTAAGGTTTATGACAAAGTTGAGTGGAACTTTTTGAAATCGGCTATTGAAGTGTTAGAGTTTAAAAGAAGATGGATTCAGTTAATCATGGTCTGTGTAAAGTCTAAATCTTATTCTGTTTTGATCAATGAAGTTCCATATGGCTATTTCACACCAACCAGGGGTATTAGAAAGGGTGATGCACTATCACCATATTTGTTCCTATTTTGTGCAGAAGTTTTGAGTCAAATGTTGGTTACGGCTCAGCAAGCAAATTTGTATCAAGATATGAATCTAGCAAGAAATTGTCCGGTAGTAAGTCATCTCCTTTTTGCTGATGACTCCCTATTTTTCTGCAAAGCAACTATTAATGACGCTCAGTGTATGGTTCAGATATTGAGAAGATATGAACAGACCACAGGTCAAAAAGCTAATCTGAAAAAAAATTATGTTGTCTTTGGTATGAAAATTGATCATGTGGTCCATGGTAATGTACAGAATATTTTACAAATTCATAAAGTTGGTGGTGGAGGGAAATATTTGGGTCTTCCAGAACATTTGGTCGAAGCAAAGTTACTGAATTTGAAGGAGACATTGATAAGATAAAAGCTCAAATCAAGCCTTGGTATAATCAGTTTTTATCGCAAGGAGAGAAGGAAATACTTATAAAATCAGTTCTACAGGCTAAATCAGTGTATCTTATGAGCTGCTTTCTTCTTCCAAAAACAACATGTGATGAGATAAACGGTTGGAAATAAACTTCAACATCAATAAAAAGAAAATCATTAAGAAAAAGAAGTTGTCCTTAAAGGAATTAGGATAACCAGAAAATAAAGTTATCCTTGAGTGAATTAGGATAACTAATTAAAAGTTATTAGGATTAGGAAAAGGAAAATTCCAATTCAAAGTGTAATAGGATAGAAAAGGAACTCTTTATTGAGCTATTGTGTGCGTTCAAGACCTAAAACTAGGTTGAACACTTTCGTTTTCTATTCATTTTATTTGGTATCAGAGCCATGTTCGACGAAAATCTGCAAGAAGACCAAAATACTTTTCAAGTAGGATTGAAACCTTTTAAGGTAGAAAAGGAAATATGTAGCAGAAACGTAAGATGATCATGGAACATGTGATGTTGTGAGAAAAACATTTTCAAAGGATGTTATGGAAGACGCATTCTCAAAAGAAGAAAACATACGAGATGAATGTGATCCTTAATTTGAGGAGGAAAATGTGAGATATCAAACGAAGTTAGACAAAAAAAAAGTCTAATACAAATAAAATGAAGTACATTTCGAACTCACCTCTGGTAAGCTTGTTTCCTTTTGTGTGAAATGGGTTTGGAATATTTCTCCCTTTTTTTTTGCGATATTTTGTGTTCTTATAATAGTTTTAATATTATGAATAATACACAAGTTTGGCTCCTCAGACCACCTCAAATTTGAACCTCAAATTTGAATAATAGAAAAGCCGTTTGCTATCAAAAAAAAAAAAAAAAACCCATACACAATCTAACACAAAACAAGTGGTAATTCTTATAACAACAAACTCGATTCCGTACAATAAAAAACAAAAATCGTTCTGAAACTCGAGAAAAGTTTTCACACAAAAGCTTTTATTTATATATGTATATAAATAAACAAGAGAGAAAGCGAGTGAGAGAGACAGAGAGAGAGAGGAGACATAGCAAAGTAGAGATGGTCATATGCCATAGACGATTCAAGAAGATGCGGCTGCAATAGGCATTTGTGTTGCCCATCCAAACTTATCACGACTGTGTTTGCTGCGAGAAGAAGAAGAGGACTTCTTGTCTTTGCTGCCACGGGATGACGATGATGATGATGAACTACTGCTTCCCTTGTGTCCTTTCTTTCCACTCTTTTTCAAACTGCTCTTTGATTTCTGATGTTGCTGCTGTTTCTTGCTCCTCGTGTGAGAGACGATGGAAGGTGGAGGATCATACACATCTTCAGCCCATGACACGCTCAGCTTCTCGACGGACTTGCCATGCTTCTCTCGGCTGCCTTTAATGGCTGGGATGACAATAGCCGCACTCACCTGTGGCTAGATTACCAGAAGAAAAACACCAGTCAGTAGAAGCAGCTATAACATAAACAGGGAAACCCAGACAAAGCATTACAATATATCATAATACTTTTAAACAGACAGTATATCATAATACTTGTAATAATGTTATTCAGACAGTTAAGTCTGTCGGATTTAACGAATTTCTTCAAATCATATTCACATGTTTCATGCATCTACGACTAAGACTAGTTTGTTTTGTTTCTAAAATCTATAAAAATCTACCAACATATGGAGAAAGTGCTAATCACAAAGCCTAGAAATAAATCACAGAGCAATAACCAATACAAGAATGGTACTATATCTGAAAAAATGGGATTTTCTCAGATGTTTTTTTTTGTAAATTCTCCAATCATATGGTTTGGTTATAGTAGGGTGGCAACTTACACTCTCAGACAACATGTCCTTGGCAAGGTTCTTGTCTTCTACTTCATCATCGGAAGACTTGAGAGGTAATAAAGGCTCTGTGGTGATGTCTTTGGATTCTTCATTCAGATATTGGTGTATATTACCACTATCATCCCCATCAGACTCTTGAGCATCTTCAGATCCGGTAACGGAGACATGATTCGAACCATTATTAGAACATTTATTGGGGCTCGAAGCAGAGATGTGGGACTCTGCATCTTTGTAATCCAACCCACCACAAACAGAGCTCATATCCAATTGTAGCAAACAGTAACTGCGACAAACAAAATCAAAATCTTGAGAAACAAAAAGGCACACTGATTAACCTAATCTAGATTTTTATCGAAGAAAGATTCAAATACCGTGAGAGATCACTGGTGAAACAAGCTTCTTCTTCTTCTTCTTCTTTGATTAGTTTTGTTTTTAAACCGAGCTAAGAAAACCGTGAGAGATGGAACAAAAGGCAAAAGATATAAGAGGAACGAAACTTCAACTAAGATTACCACGCCAATCACTTTTTTGAAGAGGTTTCAAACGATTAGAAGATAAACCAGAATAAGAAAAAGTCAACGAAGGAACCAAAGAGATGAGTAGCTCGGAGCTCAGCCGCATTATATATCTCTATGCTCTTCCTTCCAAACCCTATCTATAATCGAAGAGCTACCAGATCCAATCCAACAGAGATCTCTAGTAATCAGACGCTTGGGAAAATCAATCAAATTAATGAGGTTGAAAACATTAAAGTCGGATCATCGAAACCACGATCGGATCTTGACCGTATCCAAAATGAGATTCCCAAAAACCCAGGACGACAGATTAGAAAAAAAGAAGCTAATTTGAGAAGAAGAACGGTGGATCGAACATCATTTTATAGCGGAAGAAAAGTCAAACAACAACATCTAAGGCGAAAGACGTGGCCATTTTATTGAAAACGAATCAGAAATGTACACGTGTACACTAATGCGTGGGCCTTAAAAGCCCAGTAGTATGACATGATTTTGTGTTTGTTTGTTTACACATCTTTATCCGATAACCTTTAAACATACGTGACTGAAAATCACGGGGTCTTGCCTGATATTCGTTTGATAGAAACGTTTCAATTCAACCAATTCAAAAGATGATACAAATCCAAAAGTGCTGATTCCCTCTTGCCAACTCTTTTTATCTTCTTCAAGTTGTGTGTGCTCTTGCATCTCTTTCACTTTCCTAATCGAGGGTGAAGGATGACGCGCTCAGCTTCTCGACAGATTTGCCATGTTTCTCTCGGACGGCTTACAATGGCTGAAAACAGACTAGTTAACCACACTGCATCTGTATAAAAGCAGAGATACAAACATTTCACTACTGTTTACATCAAAGGCAGAACATTACATTGATTCGTACCAACTTCCAGTCTTCCAGCCATTGAGACTAGTTTTCATTAAAAAAAAATATATGAGATTTCACGGATCTGAATTGCCTGGTGAATTCTACACTAACACATGTGATGTCCTTTCACAATTGCTCTACTATGCATTTTATGTGATGTATACGTTCCGCTTAAGACTAGGGCTGTTTCTGTTTTGTTGCAACTTGCAAGGAATTTGGGATATGATTATTCTTAACTGTCGCATATCCAGTATTAGTACTCAATATCGAAATCAATTTGTTACACATTTTGCAATTAATCAAAGTAGGTTTAGCATTCCCTTCCATGATCCAGGGAAGCAAACAAATGAAGAAGAAGAAACTGATCGTACTGGAAGAATTAACCCATGATTCTAAGAATTTTTGAATAATTGAGGCTTATTAAATCCAATAAGTTCAAGCAAAAGAGAAACCGCATCAAATTCATTAACACGAGAAACTGTTCATTCAACCATATCACTAATTGAATACAATCCAGAACCAAAGATCAAGACAGAGAATCCCATTTATATCTAAACATGCGAATCAGATTCAAGATAAAAAAAAAAAAGAAACCCTAAGTGCTTGTGAATTTGGTAACCGCCTTCGTCCCTTCAGAAACGGCGTGCTTCGCGAGCTCTCCTGGCAACACAAGCCTAACCGCCGTCTGGATCTCCCGAGACGTAATCGTCGGCTTCTTGTTGTACCTCGCGAGCTTCGACGATTCCTGGGCGAGTTTCTCGAATATGTCGTTGATGAAACTGTTCATGATCCCCATCGCCTTCCCTGAGATTCCGATGTCGGGATGGACCTGCTTCAGGACCTTGAAGATGTAGATCTTGTACGTCTCCACGCTCTTCTTCGCCTTCTTCTTCTTCTTGTCGCTTCCCCCTTCCTTCGAGATCTTCTTCTCCGCCTTTGGTCGCTTCTCCGCCGGGGCCTTCTCTGCTGGCTTCTTCTCCGCCGGTTTCTTCTCTGCCGCCTTGGGAGCCATTATCGATGACTTTTTTTTAGAGATTAGACTTTTTAGAGATTGAAAGAGGATCGAATGTTCTGCGAGTCTGTGATTGAAAAGTAAAGGAGGGGAAGATTTGTTATATAGAAGCCTGTGCTGACTCTTATTGGTTATCTCTGCTTGACGCGAATCGATGACGTGGCGAAGATCGGAAGTGTTTAAATCAACGGCTGGCAATTTTTTAGTTCTGAACTTTCTTTTTCTTAAGCTTATGGGCTCTATCTTTTTAACTATTCTGATGGACTTTTTTTATTAGGACCCATTACCTGGCCGGGCCCTTATTTGTTGTCGTTATTAGATTTGGTAAACGAAGTAGTATACATTTTTTTCACACTACATTCATATTCATATTTTCATAGTTGTAACGGAGCTGAAGTTAAAAAACAGATGCATCAATACTGGGAAATGAGTGATTGATCAGGCCAAGAACATACAATAAACAAAACAAGGGAAAAGTTTAATGACCATTATCATGTAATTTTTGTTGGCTCTGTTCATCAACATGTATTGTAAATTTGGATCAGAAACACCTTCAGGTGGTTGTTTTTAAAGGAACTGATTCACCCATGGGTTAACTGGTTTAAATAGAACAGAACAGAGGCCGTAAACCCACCACAGCGTTATGTTTTGTTGTTCCCAGTTGTCCACACTCCACACATCTGAAATCTTCATGAGCAATGTAACCTCTACAGCCAAGCCGATCAAAGTAACACTTAGGCCCTGCCAATTCACATGAATCATGTAAAATGCAGTTATTGATTCAATCTTTTTCTGATATCCAAACTCAAAATTAACCAAGGTGTAGTTGGAATTTAAAGTGAAACAAGACAAAAATTTAATCTAACAGATACTTGGAAGAAAGTGATTATGAAGTGCATATAACATAAACATAGCATTACAAATACTCTAAGAGTAGATTATCACACCAAAAATCTAATGTGTATTGCCTTAGAACTTAATTTGGCAAAGCATATCTATCTGGGCGTCTACGGACATCATATAGTATTGAAATTAATAATTTTCCACATGGTACTCAAGATCGTCAATGAGTTTTCTTGGCAAAAGAAAAAACCATTGGAAACTATAGTGAACTGTATGCGAACGCAAAAGATTTGGATACCAAGTCTTACTATTCATACCGTGAACACTAAATTGTGTGTCAGCAAAGCGGAGCAGCAGTAGAGCAATTAATAAAACGCAACCTTTGCAATGACATGGAGGCAATAATAACAAAGCCAGACTTTGAATATGAAACATGGGTTTTGATCGTAGTTGGGAAGCAACCATACACAGATATAAACTAGGCAATGTGAAGAAAAGTTGCAAACATTCTATATGAAATGAGAAGAACTAACTGATCATATGTGAAATGACCATATTCCAAATGCAACGGCCACAACCAAACATTGAACTTTCCTGTAACCAAAACATGTGCTCTAGGAACTGACTAAACACTACCAGTTTCCATTTTTTTTGTCCTTCTATCAGAAATTACTGTCTTAAAATTTCAAAAAAAAATTATTGAAGAAGCTAGAGTGAATCAGACTTTTAAATAACATTAAAGGTAGGTAGCTAACCACACTTGTATCCGTCTTATTACCAAGCTAACAGTAAAAATCATGAGAAACCAACCTTGAGGAACCGATGTTGATGTTCCTGTGAACAACCCTACCACGAGCAGCAGCATCTCCACCATCAATCAGCTCTCTCAGACCCAAATTCTCAACCTCTTTCGCTTCCTTCTTCTTCGGCAGCTTCACCGGCAACCTCTCGAAGTAATTCCCGTAGATATACTCAGGCGTATACCCATTCTCTTCATCAAAAAGCATGATATGTCCGTGCCACTCCCACACACGATAATCCGATTCCTCATCCTCATGAAATCCAACGCAGATGTGGTGCTCGTTAACCGTCACCGCCTGCCCTGAGTTCGGCTTCAGAGAATCGACTCGACCCGAGACGATGACGCGGATTAGCTCCTTCTCCAGCCTAGCTTCTTCCCGATCAAGACTGCTCCGATCATCTCCGTCGTCGTCGACGTCGCTGTCGTCGGGTTTGAAGAGGAGGTCCTCTAGGGATTGAGAGAGAAGAGGAGGACGAATCTGGAGGCGTCCAAGTAGGGTTTGGAGTAGAAGGTTGTCCATATTGCTGCTTCCATTGAAGGAGCTCATGGTTGCGGAATCGCGAATCGATCTTCTTCTTCCTCCTCCTCCTCCCTCCTTGTTCGTCGAGTGGTTTTAGGGGTCGATAAGGGTTTTAGATGTAAACAAGGGGTAAATACGTAATTTCGTACAAGATAAGGGTATAATGGTAATAACGACGAAGAATAAGAAAACATTTTACCATGGGTAAAAAGATACACAAGTGAAGAAGAACAAACAAAATGGGTAAAAGAATACCAACGTTCTTAGTTTCTTTGAATTTGTTTTTTCGGCATCATCTACTAGATTCAACAAAAGGACATATCCAATGAGAATCCTAACATATTATATGTAAGTATTTATACTCTTGTATACACTTCACATTTGCCAAGCAAAACACAATGTGAAAATGCACTTGCAAACGTTCTTTCTTTATTTTGCTTGCTTGGGTGGTGAAAGAGATCACCGTCTCAAGGTTTCCATGACGTAATCCGCATAGAGATCCCTACATGTCACAAAAAGAGTTATTATTCTGCTATTCTATGACACAATGTTTTACATTGTGTATGAAAATGCACTTATAAAAAGGCTTACATGGAATGCTGAACTGCTTCGTAGGCTGCGGTTGCTGGAAGGAAGTCGTTAACGGCTACTTCTTTGTTCTCGTTTTTCTTATCTGTGACAAGAATCCAAGAGTATGTATGAGTCTCATATACGGATGTGTCATGGGCAGGTTTAGTTTTGATTCACCCCTAATCTTATGCCATCCCTAGAGAACCAAAGTTGAAAGAAGATGAAGAAAGAACACTCACAGTCTTCAAAGAAACGGCGGATCTCAGCCAGACGATGAGGAGGAAGCTCCTTGATGTCATTGTAATGGCGATACTCTGGATCGTCAGCGCACACAGCAATGATCTTGTCGTCTTTCTCACCCTTTTTAAAGCATAAACAGCATATTGGTTTTATGAGAACATAAGATGACACATATTAACATTCAAGGATGTTAATGTTTTTAACCTGATCAATCATTGGCATAAGACCAATAGCTTTGGCCCGGAGAAAGCATCCAGGGATCACCGGTTCCTGTAAACAAATTCAATATGATTCACATGGCATGTATTTTCTAATGGTCAAAAAAGACAGACTAAAAGAAGCTGGTGATAGTGTCACTGTTACATATATATAAGCTGTAAAACTGTTTTTCTAGCTCAGTTTCACCAAACCAAACTGATTAGTAGACACCTATATAAGCCAAGCTCTCACTAAATGGTTTATAACCGATGCAACATCTCTACTCTGTTACATTACATTAAGTCCTAGGCTACATACAGGAGAGCCTATAGGTAAAACGCTGAGCTACTGAGCCTCTTCGAAGCTTAACAGATGCACATATGAAACAATAAAAACAGTACTTGATAAATTATACAAGTTCTCAACGTTACATGGGAAAAAAAGAAGAGATTACCTGCATAATGACAAGAACATCAATAGGGTCATTGTCCTCACAAAGGGTACGCGGAATGAACCCATAGTTGTGTGGGTACACGACAGACGAATAAAGAATACGGTCAACCTGAAAACAATATGTAATATTTTAACCATGGCAAGGCTCTAGTAGTGAAAAGGAAAGCAAAGAAAGTTATTGCGACGAAGCTAATACCTTGATGAGACCCGTAGTTTTGTCGAGTTCATACTTCACCTTGCTCCCCTTTCCTATCTCAACCACCTGCAATAATACCCTCCCTATGATTTGTTAATGATTCCCCAAGAAACATCTCAACGATTAAACTCATAAACAGGTTTCCTAATCAGGCAATAGACATCAGTTAATATCATTCAACAGCCTCAACCCTGATCTCAGGATCATTCCTATAGAAGCAGTGAACAAGCGCAACGTCTCCTAATGCCTTTTTGCAACCTAAAATATCAAGAACGTTGCCAAAATATACTTACACAGTTGAAGATTATTGGCGCTTCAGGTCCTATAAAACAAAGCAAAATAAAAAGTAAACAGTTGTTAGTATTAGAAGCAAAGAACCTGTACAAAAGAATGAACCGTTACGTTAAATAGCTGCATACCTATCTCAAGATCATGCCACGGGTGTGCAGCAACCGATCTATGGGTCATGGACGAAAGAATCCTCTCATTAAGCAGAGGAAGTGAAACCTGTTTCTCAGCATAGCTCTTGGTAGCAGCAATCTCAATGGGTGGCGCCATATCTGCAAACAATACACATACCAAAACAGAAAAACCATCAATATATGCATCTGGTCACGCGACACAATAGCATATATGTTCATGAACTATAATACCAAATATCTACAACTGAATACAAAACGCAATGCCTTGACACAGAGACACACCAAGATACCAAGATATTATAAAGAAAAAGTTACAGAAACGTCCAAAGAAACGCTTATACTTTGTTTTGCAGTTGTTCATGGTTCCTTAAATGTATCTACCGACGAAACCGTTCTCGATTTTTATATTAAAAAGTAAAAAACAGGGCACTCTCTCTCTCTCTCTTGAATCATGTTCACAAACTCGGCAATGGACTTAGTGAGAAACGAGCCAACGTTTTACCATTATAGAGTTTCAGTATATCAAAGTGAATCAATCGAAAGTTCGAAACTCAACTCAGATCTACAAGGTTGAATAAATATACAGTAATCGACAAACGTTAGTCGCTCGGTGAATCCGTACCTGAGCGAATCGATAAAACCTCCGGAACAAAAGTTTCGAACGAAGAAGCAACACGGAGGCACAGATCTCGAGAAGAACAAACTCAAGAAGCACCGATGGAGAGAAGGAAAGCTAAAGGAGAATGTAGCTGTAACTATACGCGTTCCCGCTGCTATTTGAAGACTCTCTTTAAAACGAGAAAAATTAATTAAAAAGCTTTATAATATTAAAAGAGATCTCTTTAATTTTGGAAATTAAATCGAGACGAATATCTCTATAACCCGAAAGTGTATACGTGTTAACATATTATTGGAGTAACTGAGAGAGAGATATAGACGGAGTTCCTAACGGCCGTGGGGTCAAGGTAAGGTCTGCTACACGTTTAACGTAAGAGTGAATTCGAATTGCGAGGAGTCCACGTTAAGTCTCCGTTAGCTACAGTTGATTGGAGAATATGCTGGAGGAGAAGGAGCGAGATCCGGTGTTAGCGAATGCACCGAAACTTCGAGTTTGTGTTTATGACAGGGCAATTCATTTGTCGGTGGATTACGTACGGTAATTAAATGAAAAAAGGATATGTAATCTTTCAAGTGAATATTCGTTTTCCTTTTCTTGATAAAACATTATCCAAAAAGATGTTGCTATTGATCGCATGTAGTTTTGTAACTTATTAGGATAAGAAAATCACTCACCCTTAGACTGTATAGACAAATTTGAGATATTATTATATATACATTTGTCTCTTTGTCATCTAATATTCATAATCATATAAACATTTAGGATTACTGGATCAACACTGAAATGGTACTATGATTTGTGATCACTTTTTAAAATCAAAGTATTCCCACTAATATACATATGCGGTCCAAATAAATTCCATTTTTATTTACTAATGCTTGTCGGTGTCTGTCGTGTGGGATGTAATATGGATTTGCCTTTTTTTTTAGTAAAAAGCTGGATAATCCTATTATTATTTTTTGCTACAGAGCGGGTAAGGTATAGTTTAATGAAACAGTCACATAACATAACGCGTAATAATTGCAATGCAATCTACATTCAAAACAAATCTGGGATTATATGATTGATTAAACTTTCTTTTTGTTAACTCTAAAAACTAAAAAGAGATGTTGATTATTAGCTTTCCTTTAATGTCAATTGAAACACTCTTCGTATCCATTTAAAAAAGGAAAGTTCATGTAATTTCGAGAAGACAAAACTCTAGTCTTAGTGGATGTGAGAAAGTGTAGCTGTGGACCTGTCCACAGGGGATGATTGGTGGATGGGGTTGAGTGACGAATGCTCCATGCAGATGCTACGTTGGATCATTGTAGGAATATTCTTGTCTACGCTTTTATTCCTTGGTTGATTATTATTATTTCCTTAACACCGAAGACAAAATAAAGTCCAATATATGATATCTTACCAGTTTGTCAGTCGCCACACTTTTCACCTTTGCGTCAACTTGGAGTTGCTTGGAGGATTCTCCTATTTCAATTTACTTTTTATTCCAATATACTAGTGAAGGGATCGAACCGAACTTTGAAGAGCTTAATCGCCACCTTCTACGTGCGCAGAAGTAGAAGTAACCAAAAGTCACAACCGATACCCTGTCTTGTCTTCCAAGATTAGTTTATATTATTTCATTGTTCTAATACAGATGATGTAATGATACTGGTGTGGTGTGATATTCATATGATTTTGTGAGATCGATAACAATATTATGTTATGTCCACATGCTTTTATGTTTGATTTATATACTTGTGTTTGGTGGTATTAAAGTAGATCCTGGTCGTCAAAATATTGGGCAGTGAATAGTACCCGCCAAATCAATCAAAGTGACAGGCGATTAAAATTTGGCACCAACGGGTCACAACGTAATCAGTAGTGATCATATCATTCGTATGGGCAGTGGGCTAAGTTTATAATTTGAAACGCAAGTGTTGCTGACGGTATAAACTATGAACATTTGACAAACTAATCGAAATGCTAAGTTTAAATGATCTCAAGTTTTTGTATGCTTTGATACAGAAGTTACGTCGGTAGATGTTCGTAACATATAAAAAAAAACATTTCCGCCAATTTTGTTGGGTTGGATCCGTAAAGTTAAATTACTGGCCCAAGGCCTGCGTATGATCACAATTTAAAGGATTCGAAAGCTACCAAACGGCGGCGTATTAATAATTTGGTATCATCACAATTTAACCAAAACCGAAAACCACGCGCCCGCCCAACTCAGATCTCCCATCACGATCAAGATCCAACGGCCCAGATCCATTCCCTCTCCTTCTGACTCTTCTCTCAAAAGAGAACAAAAATAACATTCTGAATCTTCGAAAAGCCGATCGGGAGAAAAAAACAACTCAACGGCCGGCCGGTTACTCTCTCTACCTCCGTCCTGAAGATTCATCTCCCCGGAGCAGATCCGGTACTTCTCCTGAATCTCTCACTCTCTTCCTCTCAGTATTTTAGTTTGTTTGTAACATCGATTGTTTTTGCATTACCAGTGATTCGTTTCTAGACGCTATTACTTGATATTGTGATCCACGCAATGGCTGCTCCTCCTGCTAGAGCTCGCGCTGATTACGATTACCTCATTAAACTACTCTTGATCGGAGACAGCGGTAGGTTTCCTCAATTCCAGATCGTCGTAATACTGCGTTCGTTCCGCGAGTCTCGTGAATTTGTGTGAAGGATCGATGGACGCATTAGTCATTTGAGGTTTTCGATCTTCAATTAGGCATGCTGTGATTTTATATCTGAGTTTCATCAGCGTAGTGTGTTGACTTTAGAGAACCTCCTGTGAGGAGCCATTTGATGTTCATCATACGACTCCTCTTAGTTTCATATAAGCTTTGTATGAAGGGTGGATGCATTAGTTATTTGAGTTTTTCGATATTCCATTAAGCACACGAGGTCCTGTCTCAGTTACTCAGATTTGAATTTCATCAGCGTAGTATGTTGGTTGATTTTAGAGTTGTGAGGAGCATTTGATGTTCATCATACGGCCTCTTCTTAGTTTCGTATTATATACTGGAGAATGTCAAGACGAATGACAATAGTGATGTAAATGAACTTTCGGGGTGGATGTTTTGGGTGACAAATGGTTTATGATAGTATTAAACTTTGTACGTGTGTAACCACATTCAAAGGTCTTTTGCTTGATCTAACTTCTTCCTCTATCTTCTTTCATGTACACCAGGTGTGGGTAAGAGTTGCCTCCTCTTGCGTTTTTCAGATGGCTCCTTTACCACCAGTTTCATTACAACCATTGGGTAAGTATGATCTCTTTATTACATGATGCTTTTCTCTCAAGTGCTTTGTGTACTTGTCTGTTAAGATCCACGTATTACTGTAAATCACCACCAACAATCTCTCACGAGCTAATAGCTATCCTCCCAAGTTGATCAAACCAATTGATAACTCTCCCTATTACATTTGTGAAGTATTTATACTATAGAGACAATAGAAACACTCCGAACACAACAGAGTCTTCACTTGATTTGAATTCTATTGTCATCAGTCGGCTTTCCCTCCAGGGCATATCATTGTCTTGTTCCCTTCTCACTCAATATAAAATTTTGTTGTGACAGAATTGATTTCAAGATACGGACTATTGAGCTGGATGGGAAGAGAATTAAGCTGCAAATCTGGGATACTGCAGGACAGGAGCGGTTCCGGACTATCACAACTGGTATCTCTTCGATTTTTGCTTTTCTTTTTCTCTTACTGTTATTCATACGCATCCTTTCCTTCTTCACTATAGTGGGAACGTGGAATACTACTCAACTAAGTGGTTTCTTCTTATTGCAGCGTACTACCGTGGAGCCATGGGCATTTTGCTTGTGTATGATGTCACCGATGAATCATCTTTCAACAGTAAGTTTTCTCTTTACTTCTTACTACAGTTTAACGTTGTTTAAATTCTAGCTTCTAGGCCTCATTGCAACTAACAATCCTTCGCAAGAAAGTATATATTATTCCATCCGTAAGCATTGTTAGTATTTTCTAATAAACTTATATGTTATTTTTCTTGTCATTTGTTTTCTTCAATTCCAGACATCAGGAACTGGATCCGTAACATTGAGCAGCACGCTTCTGATAATGTCAACAAGATTCTCGTGGGGAACAAGGCAGATATGGATGAAAGCAAAAGAGTCTCTCTCTCTCTCTCTCTTACCGTTCCCATATATCTTTCTGCTTATTTATTACGTGATTTGTTTATCCAACACACTGATTTGTTGTGTGTTTTGTATTTCCAGGCTGTGCCAAAAGCTAAGGGACAAGCTCTTGCAGATGAATACGGAATCAAGTTCTTCGAGACTGTACGTTGTAGTTCTAGGTTTTGTTATGCGTATAGGAAAATGTCATTCTTATTATTGGCTAACGTTAGATGAGTTTGGTCTTGCAGAGTGCCAAGACGAACTTAAACGTTGAGGAAGTTTTCTTTTCAATAGGTAAAGACATTAAGCAAAGACTCGCAGATACCGATGCAAGGGCTGAGGTTCGTTTATACTTGAGAACTATTTTCATTCTCATCCATGCATTGCAATTAGAGTATCAAACCTTTAAAACGCTGTCTGGGTTTCTTATCATTGTTTTGTAGCCACAAACAATCAGAATCAACCAATCCGACCAAGGTGCAGGGACGTCGCAAGCTACTCAGAAATCAGCATGTTGCGGTTCGTAGAGAATCCGGTCGAAGATACAAACATGATATTTTTTCGCCTTAAAAAGAGTGAAAAATCTTCAATGCTTTTCCATACGGGATGGTGTTGTTTTCTACGTATTCTTTTAAACATCTTCAATGTTACTCTCTTAAAAAAGCTGCTATAAATATTTGATTACTCATTGTTGCAGGCATTGAAATACATTTAACGAATGTTTGTTTACATACATGACAGAACGAATGAAAAGAATGTTAAGAAAGATGTAAACCACTGTCAGTTACAAAAATAAAATATGTAAACATGATGTTCAGTTCTCCCTTGATTCGCATTGGATCAGTCTCGTCGAGTCTGAGTCGATACGAAGCAAACGAGGATTGAACGGAACAAACCACATCTTCTTTCTGGTGTAGTTAATATGCTCTTTAATCCCTATCATGTCTCAAGTTAACAATACGCCTATATTCTCCACCGCTGACGCTGTTGATTTCAGAATGTTAGTGACCTCTCCTCGATCTTCTTCCAACTGCTTTCCATACAAGTGTTTAAATTAGTTCCAGCTTTAAAAAAATAGCTTCACGGTAGCTACACTGCACTCCTCTTTTTTTTTGGAGTTGTTGGATTGTATTGATGGAGTATAAGGTAGTGTCTTAGGTTTAGATTGGCCATGGAAGAGTAGGGATGCTCTTGAGCTCATCTCCAGGGCTAGTTTTGATTATGTTATTTGGTTTGTTCTTGATTTCTATCAAACTTAAAAGAGAGGGTAATAACCTTGCAGCTGAAATTACCAGGTCAGCCTAAGTGGACAACCAGTCTCAACTGAAATTGAATGATTAAAAAATTGACAACTTGGAAGATTGTTGAATCTATCTGTAAAAGAAGATATATATATGTATTATTTATTAATGTGTGTGTGTAATCTCTGCACTATTTGATCAAAAGTAATAAGAAAGTTTCAAACTCATTTTCTAATTATAAAACATTGTTGACAATTTCTTTGTGTAGTCTCTTTCTGGTATGTTTTGTTTACTCGTTAGATCACTGTCCTCATGAAGTTTCTGCTCCCATCAGCATTTTTTTATGGACACAACGATGTCTGAACGAACCAAAACGGTTCTACTTTTCCTTGGTGTTGAACAAGTTTCCGGGGATTCTTTTATGATTTCTTCCTTCTGTCAAACGTGTTTTTTGTTTATTCGTCTGGTGACTTGATCATAACTTGTAACAGTTTCCTTGACCAAACTTTTTCTCTTGTGAGATATGACTTGATCATTGTGCTACAGCAGAATAAATTTACCTCTGTCTTCCTTTTCTAGGTATCCTGATGAATTCAAAAACATGCGGTTCGGTATTCCTGGTGGCATTTTGTTGTCTTCTCCTTCAGTCAGCTGATTCAAGAACTGATCTTTCAGAAGGTGATTGTTTTTTTTTTCACAAAAACCTCACGTTATATAATTCTCTTAAATTAAGGTACCTATGAGTTTCATAAACTTACCAAATTTGGCGTATAAACTATTAACAATAATGTCAATTTGCATAAATATGGTCGCTGGTCTTTCTCTCAATGTTTGATAGTCATATCTTGATTGGTCATTCTTCGGGCTCCCAAATCTTATATGTCATTCTACAACGTGGAGACTGCTTTCCAGAGCTTTGCTAATACTTTTTTTTATCCATTTTGCAGTAACTGCTTTAAGGGTGATCAAAAGGAGTCTAATTGATCCTATGAGAAATTTAAGCAACTGGGAAAAAGGTGACCCATGTAATTCAAACTGGACTGGCATAACATGCTTTGAGAGATCACATGAGGATGGTCACTTTCACGTCAGGGAGCTGTAATGTCTCTTTTGTATTAACATTTGTCACATTTTCTTCTTCTTTTGTAATATATTTTTTTCTTGTCTTTATTAATTGAATGGAGGTCTTCGTCTTCTGCAAAGGTAGTTAGTTTATGCATCACTAAAGCAATGCCCTGGCGTCATTCTTGCAAGGATTATACTGCCAATATTATGCATTGCCATACTTACACCTTGCATATTGTGATGCAGCCAATTGATGAGGCTGAATTTATCTGGAGAGCTGGCTCCTGAAGTTGGCCAGTTATCTTATCTCGAAATCCTGTAAGATGCGAAGTCTAATGAACTGTTTCATTCAGTTCTTGTGATTGTCTTCCGGTTGTCTTGATTGCATACTGACAAATTTTCTCTTGGATTACCTTGTTGAAGTAATGTGATGTGGAACAATATAACTGGGCGTATTCCTTCGGAGATAGGAAAAATTTCTTCTTTGAAACTTCTGTAAGTAAAAGATCACACGATGTCCGTTCTCATTTGTCTTTGTTTAGTTTCATTTCTGGGATAGTTTTAAAGAAGGCTTTGGTTTCTCTATTTATGTGGTGGAGCCACAAGTCCACTTCAATTGACTCGTTTGTTGCTATATTATTTGGACAGACTGCTGAATGGGAACAAACTCACGGGTAGTTTACCCCCTGAACTTGGCAACCTTCGAAATTTAAACAGGCTTCAAGTAGATGAGAACAACATAACAGGTTCAGTTCCACCTGCATTTGGAAACATGACAAGCATAAAACATCTGTAAGTTTGTTGTAAAGTATTATCTTCTTCATAGCAAAGTTAGCAGTCATTTGTGGTTCAGCCTTCACTCACAAGTGGCTATTGCATCTTCAGCCACTTAAATAACAACACGTTAACCGGAGAAATTCCAGTGGAGCTATCCAAACTGAACAACCTTGCTCACCTGTGAGAGTTTTTTTTTTGTTTTTTTGTTTTCTTGATTTCACTTTTGGATACTGTATGTTAAGTGTTTATATTGATGGAACAAATCTCGTAGGATACTGGACAATAATAACTTGACTGGGTCTTTGCCGCAAGAGTTAGCTCGACTGCCATCCTTGACCATACTGTATGTACCGACTGGGTCTTCTCGTTGTCCTTTACATGCAGAGTTTCTAAGTTATTATTCTGCTTATGCAGTCAGATGGATAACAACAACTTCCACGGTTCTGTGATTCCAGAAGCTTACGGAAGTTTTTCTAGATTAGTAAGATTGTAAGACTTTCTGTCATATTCAAATGGCTCTGGTTTCTTTACTAGTTTCAACTGTGCGCTGATTTATTGTTTGCGTTCTCATGTTTTCAACTTGGCAGAAGTTTAAGGAACTGTGGACTACAAGGATCAATTCCTGATCTAAGCAGTATAAAAAATCTTAGCTATTTGTAAGTGTCTATGTCTGGTATTTGTGTAATGTTGTATGATCCTCTTTGCTAGTCTTTGAGATCTTGAGCCTTAATAATACTAATGCACTTCTATTTAATCTCCACTTCTCTTACAGAGATCTGAGTTGGAACAAGCTCACAGGCAGTATACCAGAATCTAAGCTTTCTGACAATATGACAACAATGTATGCACATTTCCAAATCTTACTCCTAATAACACTTTATTACAAATACTTAAACCGTTACTTTTTCTGCAGTGAACTATCTTATAACAACCTCACTGGATCTATACCCCAAAGTTTCTCGGAGCTGGACTCTCTTCAATTACTGTATGTAAACATTCATTAACCATTAAAATAAATTTTCTGATTCAACATATTTGCTGCATTTTTCAATCATCTTATGAGTACTATGTAAGAATTCTTTTGTGTCATCTATATTCTATAACAGTTCACTTGAGAACAACAGTTTATCTGGTTCCGTCCCAACAGAAATTTGGGAGAACAAGTCTTTCGAGGATAACAAGCTGCAAGTGTATGATCTCACCTCTTTGATTTTCCTTTTTATGTAATGCTCAATAGTTTTCTAGTCTTCATACTTCATTCTTAAGAGTCCGAAACCTCTATTGGATTCATGCGCAGTGATCTCAGGAACAATAACTTCTCTGATACCACAGGAAATCTAAGAACACCAGACAATGTTACCCTATAGTGAGTTTTGTTTGTTCCTATGTCGAAGCAAGTTAATCTACTAAAGCTACTTTTTTTTGTTTTTCCTTGTGTCAAAAGTCTTCGTGGCAACCCAATATGCAAAAGTACAAGCATTCCCATCGTTAAACAACTCTTCGAATATATCTGCGGCGAGAAAAAGCAAACATCAACCAAATCAGAACACACACCATGCAACAATGTATCATGTCCCTATGAGAAGGTGCTAGTCTCCCCAGGGATCTGCTTTTGTGCAGCGCCTCTTTTGATCGATTATAGGCTAAAGAGCCGTAGCTTCTTCTTCTTCACTCCATATATTGAACACCAATTCATGGAGTATATAACCACCTCCCTACAGTTAGATACTCAACAACTAGCTATTGATAAAGTTGTTGACGAGAACAAGCTGCGTCTACGGATGAACATAAAGCTTATTCCCAAAGGCAAAACAATATTTAACGTCAGCGAAGTCATACGTATCAGGGGAAGGTTTACTTCATGGACTTTTCCTCGTAATGACTTTTTCGGACCTTATGAGCTACTAGACTTCCCTCTTGAAGGACCATATGGTACAGTGTTCACACCTAATCTTAACCAAAAAAAATAAAAAATAACTGTTTCAATTATTTAAATCTTTGGATGCAGCTGATTTGCTAGCTGGAGAGAGTGGAATCAGCACGGTTGGATGGGGGTTGATAGTAGCAGCCTCTATCGTTGCTGCAACTGTTATTTCAGTGAGCGCAACACTTCTATATGTTAAGAAACGTCATGGGAATCTTCATGCACTCACCAGAAAACGTGTTTGTAAGCAACTCAGTAGTAGCTTGTTGTTATCCTTCTAACCATGAAACTAAGGACTGTGTCTTTATGTCTTTCAGCCAGATCAATCTCTCGGGAAATCGAAGGGGTGAAGAATTTCAGTTTTATGGAACTGTCGGATGCAACTAATGGCTTTGATAGCTCTGCAGTGATCGGTAGAGGTAGCTATGGAAAAGTCTACAAAGGCATTTTGCCAAATAAAACCATAGTTGCCATCAAACGTGGAGAAGAAACTTCTCTGCAGAGCGAGAAAGAGTTTCTGAATGAGATTGATCTGCTTTCGAGGTTACATCACCGGAATCTTGTGTCATTGGTTGGCTACAGTAGTGACATCGGGGAACAAGTACACTTCCTTGTTCATATGAACTTAGTTACTTAAGCGTTATTTCTATGTTTTTGGACTAATCCATATACTTGTGCGGTTTGGTTCATGTACAGATGCTGGTATATGAGTATATGCCTAATGGCAATGTGCGTGATTGGCTTTCAGGTAAGTAAATATTACTCCAAGTCCATACTTTCAAGCAGTGTTCTAAAAAATCGGTTTAGGCGGCGCCTAGATGGCAAATTGGACATAAACTAAACCATTTTTCGTCTACGCCTTCAAAAAAATCGATCTAGACGCCCATTTAATTAACAATTTCCCTATAATGAGCCTAGCTATTTCTCGAACATTATTTTAAGACTTGAAACTAGCTTCATGTTTGTTATAAGTCCTCAAACGTTTGCCTATATGCTTCCGCATCAATGTTTCAATTTTCTTTTTCTCACACTGCCATGCAGCTAATGCTACGGAAACATTGAGCTTTAACATGAGGGCACAAGTGGCTTTGGGTTCAGCTAAAGGGATCCTTTACCTTCACGCTGAAGCAAATCCACCTGTTATTCACCGCGATATCAAAACCAGCAACATACTCTTGGACTCTCAGCTTCATGCTAAAGTTGCTGATTTTGGATTGTCACGGTTGGCTCCAAATTTCGGGGAGGGAGATTGTGAGCCAGCCCATGTATCAACCGTAGTGAGAGGAACACCGGTGAGTGGCACACTAGTTGGTATTAATTTGATCCTTACATAAACAAGTGGGTTTTGAGAAAATAATAAATGCTGTTGTATATATGCACAGGGGTATCTGGATCCAGAGTACTTCATGACTCGGCAACTAACGGTAAAGAGCGACGTGTACAGTTTCGGAGTGGTGTTGCTTGAGCTCTTGACTGGAATGCACCCATTCTTTGAGGGTACACATATTATCCGTGAGGTACTGATCATCCCTATCAAACATGATAAAGGAGGTAGCCAAGATCTCTTGGGTCCTTAAGACTTTTTTTTTCTTCACAATGTGATACAGGTGAGGATGGCACATGAATGTGGAACAGTTCAGTCAATGGCGGATAATCGGATGGGACAAAGTGCGCCAGATAAAGTGATGAAGCTGGCGGAATTGGCGTTACGGTGTTGTGAGGATAGACCAGAGATGAGACCATCGATGTCGAAAGTGGTGAAGGATCTCGAAAGCATTTGTCAATCTGTGAAGGAGACCGATATGTTCTCAGAAACAACGACGTTACTCTACACCAAAACATCATCGTCGTCATCATCGTCTCCTGTGCCTTCATCTTTTTCTGGAAGTAACTTGGACAGTGGCTTTTTCGAATCTGTAAAACCGCGTTGACATACCTTTGTTGTGACTTGTGAGATAGGCTAACTGATGGTAGTGCAAGAACCCATGACTAATAATGAGAGTTGTGTTAAATATGGAGTTTAGAGTCGAGTCTGTTGTAGCCAACAAAAATATGAAGCCTTTGACAAAAGGTAAATTGATGCGTCTGCCGGGAGTCAAACCCGGGTCTATTGCTTGGAAGGCAATTATCCTAACCGTTGGACTAGAGACGCTTTTGACAACTTCGCACTCAAACTGGTTTTTAACTCAAACTCTGGTTTTCAGAGACATAATTCTCTAATTACTTTTAGCTCACAAGTCACAAGAATTGTATAAACTAATTTTTAGTTTGAATCTAAACCTGAAGATATACATCTTTAACTTCACGAACACGCTATCTAAGCCTACATAAAAGGGGGTAAGCGTAGGGTTTCGTTTAATTATCGAACAAGCTTGAGTGAGAGTCATCATATCGCCGGAGCTGAGCAAGAAAGCCGCCAAGAGAGCTTCAATGTCTCGTGAAGAAGAAGAACATGACGAGTTTTCCAGTAACTACGGCGACGTAACACTTAACGAGTTGCAACAAACCGCCGATCCGAAAGCCGGAAAGTGGAGAGAGGCTGTTGAAGGAAAGAAGTGGACGGAAGTGAGCGATTTGGTGGAAGCTAGAGGCAGAGTTTACACGTCTCGGCCACATGCAATCTAGCAAAGTGTTTGTGATCTTGAGGCAAAGTGGATGCACTGTTCAGTGCGTAGCCAAGCAATCGAACGTTGGCGTCAACATGATCAAATACCTAAAGCAGCTGAGTTACGAATCCTTTGTCTTGTCCCTAAGTACCCTGTCAAGGCAACTACCCAGAAGGTTTCTTCTGTTAAGCTAGATGGGCTTCCACCCTAAAACCAATCGGTGATAAATGGATTAGCTCATCTATCTTATATATTGCTTAAGATCCCTTTCAACTACCAATGTAATGTAATGCCAGATAATGGACCTAGTGGACGAGTTGTTTGTGTTTATATTCACTGAGTTGAATGAGAAGTGCAAAAAGGAACTTGAAGCTGTTGGAAAACAATACCCATTTGAACCTTTGAAGGTAATAATAACTCATATGCTAGTATAAAAAACTGAGTTTTTTTTTGTATCTTATTGGATTCTTACGATTTAAGCTAAAAATGCAGTTTCTTGAAAAAACATTGAGGTTAACCTTTGAAGAAGGGATTCAGATGCTCAAGGTATATTTTTTTTTTCATTTTTACCTGAGTTTTTTCAACTGGTCTATCAAATAATAATAATTGTTATGTTGATGTGTTGACAGGAAGCTGGTGTGGAGGTTGATCCTCTTGGCGATCTAAACACTGAATCTGAGAGAAAACTTGGCCAACTTGTATTGGAAAAGTAAAATCCATCACTTGTATGCTTTGAAAATGACTTTAGTTTTGTTGTATCTCAATGTTACAAAAGTTGTTTTTTTTTTCGTGATAGGTACAAGACTGTGTTTTATATACTGCATCGGTTTCCGACAGCGGTTAGGCCTTTCTACACCATGCCTTGTGCTGATAATCCTCTTTACAGTAACTCCTTTGATGTCTTCATCAGAGGTATGAGTTATTTTTTTTCAAAAAGGACTTTGTGATATGCTTATGTTACATTCACGTTGGTTGTCGAGTAACTAAGCTAACTTATATTATTTCAAGAACCATGACTAAGGAGGGTTGCAATAAAAGTTCATATTTGTCTTGACATGGTAAAAGTTACATAAAACAATATTCATGAATCAGTTCCGTGAAGAACAATCTAGGTGGGGAATGTAAGAGCTTAGAGCGCTTTAGACTACAACACATAGATCCCAAAAGAACAACAACGATGAGGGACGACAAGTCATTGACCGTGAAGGACCCCTTAGACCAGAGCTGATCCGTAGAAGACAGCTTCTGCAGGACCCGTCATGTAGATATGGTTGTCTTCTTGCTTCCACTCTATCTCCAATGGTCCGCCCGGTAGATCCACCGTGCATTTCTGTTCCACCATGACCATCAGATTAGTATACAAAAGAAATGAAAATTAAGACGCTAATCCAAACTTTGAGTTTATCTAGAGTACAACATATATTTCCCTAAACTATCATATGCATGATTCATGTAAATAATATATATGGAAGTAAGACTAGGAGCTAGCTCCACCCTATTGAATATATAAACTAATAATGATACAACTTGGCAAAACTGGTATCCAGTTCTTTAATTCTCAAATTCCAAGCTTACCCTGTTGGCTCGACCTTCAAGGACTGCTGCAACAACCAGAGCGCAAGCTCCAGTTCCACATGCCAAAGTCGCTCCTGTCAATTTTTTTTTTTTTAATTATGCTTAAGCTTGTAAGGAAACATAGAGAGAGGTGATAATCTACTGAGAAATTATGATTTGAACGATTAGCTGACCTGCTCCACGCTCCCAGACACGCATTTTTAAATGAGAACGTGATAAGACTTCCACAAATTCTGCAGATAAAACTCAATCCATGATATGACAGAGATATTTGGATAGATCTTCTAAATGAATCTCCACTAACCTGTGTTGGTTCTAGCTGGAAACATTTCATGATGCTCGAACTTTGGACCAATCTCTGGCAAGTTCAAATCGTCAACTTTCAGTTTCTGGTTCTGACACAAGGAAAATTACAAAACAATGAGAAAAAAAACTCCGTGTATTGATAAAAAATAAATACAGAATGATAAGTCTAGCAAGTGCAAAAAATTACCAACCGGTCCACCCTTAGTACCAAAAGTGACACAGTGAGGATTGCCCATACTAACACACGTCACATTCCAGCTTACTCCATCAACAACTAGTTCTGCTTGAATAACAGCTTCACCTTTGTTTCCAGGTAACTTCGTGGGCACATCTTGTGCTTTAAGAACAGGTATGCCCATATCAACCTTAACCTGTAGTACCCATATCAATCAGTACCCAAGCTTTGCCTCACCCATACATTGACTAAACCTAATATGAGATGGTTTACCTGTCCATCATCTTGAATTTCAGGAACAATCAGGCCAGCTCCAGTATGTATTGTAAAACTACCCAAAACAAAATAGAAAGACAATTAGAGTTTATATCAATGTTAGGCGGTAATTAAGCGCTTTACAGAGAATTACTGATTCGACGGGTGCCTAGACTGATTTTCTAAACTCCTAGACCAATTTTCTTTTAAATCTTGAAAGAAAAATTGTTTCGTTTAGGTTCGATTTGCACGCCTAAACCGATTTTTAGAACAGTGGTTTAAATATAGCAATCATGACTAAACATCTCTCAATACAGACAAAGAGTACCTGTTTTTCCCTTGCAAGTTCTCAATCTCAGCAATGAACCTTGCAAAGCATCGAACTCCATTACCACACATCTACAAGACAAAAAAAAAAGAAGAAGACCTGTTGAACTTCAAGAGCAACAAGAACTCACACAAAACATATCATAACTGAAAAGGCCCCACCTCTGGTTCGCTTCCATCTGAGTTGAATATCCTCATGGTGTAATCAGTACCATTGACTCCCGGCATTGCGAAAATCACTCCATCGGCACCAACACCGAAGTTTCTATCGCACAGCTTCGCCGCCTGCTCTTGAGTTATCTTAGGTTCCGATGAGTCTCTGTTATCAACCTAACGAGAAGAACCCAAAAACAAAGTCTTGATTTTTTTGAAATGCCCAAAGCAAAAGTTTTGATTTTTTAAATGCCCAAAACAAAAGGTTTGATTTTTAAAAAACTTGTATTGGAATCAGATGCATTTACCAAGATGAAGTCGTTGCCGAGGCCATGATACTTCACGAAATGAAGAACTCCTCCGGTTTCTCTCTTGTCGAGAAAACTCGCCGGAGATATTTTCTCGGCGGTGACGACGTCAACGGAGGAGGACGCAGACACGCGAAGCTTAGCGTTTCCAAGGCAGTATTTTCTCTCGACGGAACCGAACGAAAGCGAAGAGACGGAACTAAGCTTCCTGGAAAAGGCATTCGTTAGTCGAGGCGGTTGCGGCGCGACGGAGACAGTGCTAGCGGCGGCTATCTCCATGGCTACTTCAGATTTTTTTTTTCTTTGTTCGAACTCTCGCCTACGTATCAGGAGACTCTGAAATAAACATCGTGCTGTTTAATAACTACATTCCTGGTTGTTTTTCCCCGGCATGATAAACTTCATGTCGTTCTTAGTCAACAGAGGCCTTTAATAGAAAACCCATTAAAGACTACGGAAAGCCTCTGGTTCGCTCGCTATCCACAATCGTGTTGATTCGGTGTTCTGATAACTAAACTCCGCGTTGTTTGTATCTAGGCATGATTAAACTTCATGTCGTTCTTTAGCTGACAGATATTTAATGAAATGGGCTTTAATAAAAGCCCATTAAAATCTTCGTAAAGCCTCTCTCTCCTTAGCCGTCTCCTTCCCTGGTTCGCTCGCTTTCTTCCTTCTGTTTTCTCTCTCTTATTATTTCTTTTCAGTCTCTTTCGCTGTCAAATCTTTCCCCTGAGATTTTTTTTTCCTGTTGCTCGAATTACAATTTAGTGAAGATAGCATTTCGTATTTTCCGATCTGATTCTCATTTAAATTCAATCTGCGAGAGCGACGGTTAGTTTCTAAGCTACATTAACTTTATTCTTTTTTTTTTATATATATATATATTTTTTCTGTTACTTTTCCCACCTTTTTTAGTTACCTATTGAGATAGATAGATCTCACAATTGAAGATTTTTTTAAGGGTTTTCGAATTTCAGAATCTTATCTCCTTAATTCGATTCGAATCAATCCTCAATGTTCATCGTACATGGGCTTTTGATTTCAGCTCAGGATTTGCGTTTATAATAACCCTTTAATGCAAAGCAGTGTGCATCGTGAGAAACCTAGCTCGATCACGATGATCTTGGAAACTCAACGGATCGTCGATAAGCGTCCGAGGAAACGGCCCCGTTTGGCTTGGGATGCTGCACCCCCTCCTCCTCCACCCACGGTAACGAATCGTCTGCATACTTACCAAAAAAGCTATACCTTGATTCTTTTTTTTTGCAATTCGATTCAATTGTCTTCGTTTCTTGTCTTAAAGTTTTGATTTTTAAAGTATTTTTACAACTGGGTGTGTGATTGTTGTATTGCTTCAGGTATTTCATCCACCGTTGTACTATGGTCAAGAGTTTGCGAGTGGAGTAGCTCCCAGTTTTGTGTACCCGAACATGTTTTATAATGGCTTTCCTCGTCAGGGCTCTCCTCCCTGGAGACCTGATGATAAAGATGGTCACTTTGTCTTTGTCGTTGGAGATACGTTGACCCCACGATGTGAGTCTTATGTACTCTGTTTCACTGACTTTATCATGGGGGTTAACTACGTTACACTGACATGACCTGTTCTGTTGTGCGTGCAGATCAAATTCTCAGCAAAATGGGTGAAGGTTAGTTTACTTCTTTGCTTATGGAGAAGATTTGTAATCTCATCATCCAATGGATTGTATTCTTACAGGTACATTTGGACAAGTATTGGAATGTTTTGATAATAAAAACAAAGAAGCTGTGGCTATCAAAGTTATACGGTCTGTAAACAAGTATCGTGAAGCTGCTATGATTGAAATCGACGTGCTGCAGAGGCTTACAAGGCATGACGTTGGTGGTTCTCGGTGAGAATCTTTCTTTTCTCTTTTACTAATTCTTTGGTTAGTGTTAAGTTTTTTTTTTTTGCATTTTGGGATAAGCTCTTCCATTCCTTGCAGTTGTGTGCAAATACGGAATTGGTTTGACTATCGTAATCATATTTGTATTGTAAGTTCTGTTTATCCTTGATAAGTTTGAGGGGAAATCACGCCCTGAGTACTGTGTGAGTTAAAAGAAGTTGCGGATGGGTTTTAAATGGTGTTCAACAGGTGTTTGAGAAGCTTGGGCCAAGCTTATATGATTTTCTCCGCAAAAACAGCTACCGTTCATTTCCTATTGACCTTGTTCGGGAGCTTGGCAGACAACTTTTGGAGTCTGTAGCATGTGTGTGGACTATTCTCCTTGACCCATTCTTCTTTATAGTTAGTTGTCCATTAGTGCAATCAAGTCATTTTAATTTCTGATACAAGACTTAGGCATTAGTGATTATTTCTTAATCTTTTGATACTGCAGTTTCCATGGAATCCAAATTGCTTCGACAGTATTTCTGAAGACTTTTGTTTACTAAGTGTACTGAGACTTTTCTCATTCTATTCTGACAGATATGCACGATTTACGGCTGATTCACACAGATTTGAAGCCGGAGAACATTCTTCTGGTGTCGTCTGAATATATCAAAATACCTGATTATAAGGTGAGTAATCAAATCATCTTTAAGCTGGACACATTTAGGTTTATGGCTTGTGTGATATGTATCAATGAAGGAACTAGTATAACTCAAGTTTTTTTTTCCTTTGTGGTGATGAAAATCTAGTTTCTATCACGGCCCACGAAAGATGGATCATACTTCAAGAATCTGCCAAAGTCAAGTGCCATAAAGCTCATTGATTTTGGAAGTACAACCTTTGAACATCAAGACCATAACTATATCGTATCCACAAGGCATTACCGCGCACCAGAAGTTATCCTAGGTAAACTTAACTCTTATGACTTTTTGACACCTCTGTGTACATAATATTTATTTGTAGTATTTAATAGTATGGAACTTTGTTGCAGGGGTTGGATGGAACTATCCATGTGACCTGTGGAGTATTGGTTGCATACTTGTTGAACTTTGTTCGGTGAGTAACTTTCTCTTTTCATGTTTTTTTATGTTACATCTGTGTAGATAATATAAATATATGTTTTCTGAATAAATTTTGCAGGGAGAGGCGCTTTTCCAAACGCATGAAAACTTGGAACATTTGGCCATGATGGAAAGGGTCCTAGGACCATTGCCACCTCATATGGTGCTCAGAGCCGAGTAAGAACTATAAGTCCTATCCTATTAACAGCAGAGGATATGAAAGTGAATTTTTTTAATTTCTTATATCAAAAATCAAAACGGTTCTCCTGCAGCCGGCGCTCGGAGAGATACTTCAGGCGAGGTGCAAAGTTACATTGGCCTGAAGGTGCGACGTCGAGAGACAGCTTGAAAGCAGTGTGGAAACTTCCCCGGTTACCGGTAAATAATCTCTTATAAGTATCAAAATTAAATAACTTTGGAATTGACATCCACTCATCTGTGCTGAACTCCATGTTTTTAATTTAAACTTGTGCAGAACTTGATCATGCAGCATGTGGATCACTCGGCGGGTGATCTGATAGATCTGTTACAAGGGCTGCTTAGATATGATCCAGCGGCAAGGCTCAAGGCAAGAGAAGCACTGAACCATCCCTTCTTCACACGAAGCCGAGAACAGAGTATTCCCTTTAACCCAAACCCTGGTCCATTTTTATATAACCACAAGAACTAGTAAAAGAAGAAACAGCTGATGAATGTTTGGATAAAAAGAATCTGCAGCTTCTGGTTGCTTCACTTTTCTTGGGGTTTAATGTAGTCATGTTATACATAATTTCATGTATAGAAATGAAAAGAAAAAGAGGGAAATGCCTGTGCACCTTATTTCGTGTGTCTGTTATTTTTGTTTTATTGGGTTCGGTCTCCCACCACCAAGGTTGTTCCGTAGCGGTTTGAAAGTGTTATTACAGTTACTTACACTCAAAGTCAATGTTACAATGTGTGTCATCTTGCAAAGTGTGCTTCATGATATTTATCTTAATCGAGTTGCTGGAGCGTGAGACTTGAAGCCCAACAAAGACAGAAACGCAATAATATTCGGAGAGCGCGTCTGGTTTCTGACCGCACCAATTTTGAAACCAAATAAAAATTGATTACAAGCACACCAATTTTTAAAAATCAGTTCTAGCTAGGTCGGTTTATACCGGTTGGTTTATACCGGTTCTTAAAAATCAGTTCTAGCTCGATGCCGTGGCTGAAGATTGAGAGTCAGTGTGCTATCTTCTATAGCTTTCTCGAACAGATCAATCTTGAATCTTGAGGCAGCTCTATAATAGAGCCTCTATTACATAGCAAGAGGGCATTGGTGGGATCTTGAATCATAAATCTATACTGGTTTTTAACCCGTTTTCTTAAAGCTATGTGATATACTATGAAATTTCCCAGTTTATAGCCGTAGTATAAGTCATTTTTAGGTTTATTATATTATGTTTGGAGCTTATTAAAAGTTTTTTCAGATCCAGACATGTTTTAAAACAATGCAAAGTTAATGTAGCATTTTAGAGCTGAGAAATCAGAAGTTAGAGCTGAGATTCAGAAGAAGTATCGATCGACATTCTTCTTTGGTGTAGCTCGACACCCGAGCGATTAGACGGGCTCGACTTGATTCAAGCCGATTCAAACCCAGAAAATCTACATATTACTAAAATGCCACTGATTGACTTTATACTTAGTATTTATAGTGTTTGCCATTATTTAGGCAAAACACCACCTTGCACATTTATTTAACGCCATATTACTTAGGATTTTTATTTAGTAGCTTTTGGAGATAACTCCCTCGAAGATTTTGTATTGGAACTCCAACACTTTTACCTTATTTATTTATGCAATTTATTTAGTCATTGATTACACTTTACTTAACTATGTCTAAGTACTCATCTCGTTAGACTTAGGGTTTTGGTGAATTATTGATAACATAGAATTAGTAGGGTGATTTAATTAAGATCATTCAACAGAATTGATCTTATTGCTTGTGTTCTAAGTAGTTAACTAGAACCCTGAATTTAGGATTATAAACAAATACGAAAGTAGGTTCTTTACATAATAATAATTGTGATGAACTAGGTTTTTAGGCGCATGCGAGAGCTGGTCTAATCATCTAGTGAACATATTGATTAGGACGTTAACGTTTGTCTAAAGAAATGTGCGGAAACTGGAACATAGGACTTATTATTTGATTAGACTCGCAGCGAGAGCTGAATATTTATCTTACTATTGCATTCAAGTTTTAGGATAGTTTATAACAAACCCTCAACATATATAACTGATATTTCTGATTGACTGAAAACCTAAGTTTAGCTTTCATCTCATATATCTTATAACAATAATTCAGTTGTTTACTATTTTATTTTCAGCTTTAATAATTATTACTTAGCTTAATCTTTGATTTCTAGAATTTACTGTGTGTCCATGCTCCATGTGAATTCAGTCTCTGAATACTACAATTTGATCTCTTATTTGAGAGAAAAGATTGCTCTAGGGTAATTTGAGCGATATCATGAAGATATATTTTTACCATTTTGATAAAACTTGATTGAACTTATATTTTTTATTAGAAAACAAATATTTAAAAGTTGTTCTATTAGTGTTTCAATTTGTTTTGTTATATCAGAGTGTTTAATTTTCAAAAAAATGTTTTCATATCCAATCGAGAGAGTGGTTGAACCGATAGATTCATCGACCGATTCGACTTTGATAAAATAATTTAATTTATCTAATAAAAACCTGCAAAAAAATCTAAAACTCTACTATTAGCCCACAATTTGATATCAGATGATCCGCTAAAAACCCAAATATAATAATAACTAACAGTTTTATATTATATAAAATCGAAAGAAACTTATAATTTCTTAGACTTTTGATGAAAAGTTTTATTATGTCATTTGTAAAAATATTGGTAATAAGTAAACAAAATTTATTGATATAGCAATATTAATTTTTTAAATTATTAATAACTTATGATAAATTTGTATTTCTATTTGTTTTAGTGCTAAAATTTAATTTTATTATAAATTTTTTAAAAATCTGAACATTCGAAATTAGCATATCAATATTATGTACAAAATGATAGAGTAAATAATATTTTTATAATTCTAATTTTTATGCAAATAATATTTTCTATTTGAAATGAATATCATTTTCCGTGCATATTATTGTTTAACATTCGAAAAAATGATATTCACTTTAAATAGAAAGTATAATTTGCATTAATTAGAATTAATATTATTTACAAAATAAGGATACTATTAGTTGCCAAAAATATTAGGAATATAATGTTGTTTAATTTAAATAAATAATATTTATATTAAAATTAAATGTCAGTGGTAACCGGTATTGTAATGTAATACTAGATCTTGACTTGGGCAACACCGCGGGTATTTTGTTTTCATTTTTATATACATAGATATTTTTTACATTATTAATGGTATATATTTTTAACGTTAATAATATACTTTAATGTTTATACTACTATTTTCAAATACAATAATAATTATATCCTATCAAAAATATTTAATAAAATTTTTGAAAATGAAGATCTTGTGAAAATTTTTTAAAATAGATCTATATGAATTTTTTAAATAAATATATTTATATTTAAAATGAAAAAATTTCAAAAAATATTATGATTAAAATAGTTCATATATTCTATATATTATTAGTCTTAATAAACTATATTTAATAAAAAAATTCAATGATGGTTCAAATAAAAAATCACATATAAAATAAGTTATGAATTCTATTTTGATAGATAAGATTTCAAAAAAATCCTATTAGAAATTCGGTTTTAATGATATCGATTTATAACAGTCAAAAACTTCTAAATTGTTTTTGTTGAGCTTTTAAATTTTTTAAAGTAACAGCTATATTTTTTAAAGCCCACAAGTCTAAAATGAAAATCATTACAGACAGGATCCATGATCTTCATTCTCCTTCTTCCTCAGATCTCTCTTTACTGAACAAAGGGTTTGAAGGTTCATCACTCCCCACAATCACAATCATGTACTCCCTGGGAAGATTACAGCTTCATCACCAGCCATCCCACCTTCCCTTCACTCACAACTCTTCATCCTTCCCGAAACAACCCTCACTCTCAATCCGACCAAACCCCTCTTTCAAATACCCTTCTCTCCAAGCTTCTTCTTCTTCCAAATCTCAAAACTTCATCCTCATCCCTCTCCAAAAGTCCGCTCCTTTCCGCTTCCTCAAGTCCACATGCATCACTCTAACAACCGCCGCTGCTCTCCTCTCCCTCAAACCCCCGGCCATCGCAGCCCCCGTCAGGCCTCCGAACACCATGGAAGAAAAAGAAAAAGCCCTCGAAGAGCAATTAGCAGCTGACGTCGACACTCTCCGTTCTTTAATGGAGGTAAAATTCAGATCTGGAGAGTTCACAGACGCTACAAAACTAACCGACCGTCTGATAAAACTTGAACCGGACGAACCGAAGTGGCCGGTTCAGAAAGCCAAATGCTTTTTATACAGCGGAGATAAAGAATCAGCTAAAAGCGTATACCAAGAGATTCTAGCGAAAGACCCTCTTCGCCCTGAAGCTCATCACGGCTTGTGTATGGCTTCTTCCGATGAAGGTCTTGACTGGAAAAAAGTAGAGAGTATAATCGAGGAAGCAATGCTGAGTTGCAGAAAGGAGAATAGGGACAAGGAGTATCGTGGGTTTAAGCTTCTTATGGCTCAGATTCGTGTGGTTAGAGGGAAACATGGTGAAGCGCTGAAGCTTTACCAAGAGCTTGCGGAAGAAGAGCCAGGAGATTTCTGGCCTTATTTTTGTCAAGGAGCTATCTACACTTTGCTGAACAAGGAAGACAAGGCGGAGGAGCAGTATCTCAA
Source organism: Brassica napus (assembly GCF_020379485.1). NCBI lineage: Eukaryota > Viridiplantae > Streptophyta > Magnoliopsida > Brassicales > Brassicaceae > Brassica > Brassica napus. Next base: position 34,075,640 of record NC_063442.1, on the reverse strand, counting down.
GTTTAAGAAACTTGTGCCGGAGAATTATAATTACATAGAGGATTTTTTGGTAAGTAATCTGTTTGCAGGAGAGCTTTTCTCAGCAATGGAGAGACGATCAGGTTCAAAGAGTTGAATTGGTGGGATTGTCTGTAATGTTTAGTTGACTATGATGATTTGATTTTGAATCATAATCTACTCAATTAGGAGAGTTTTGAAGCAAAAACATTAGTGGTTGTAACCAGTCTAGATTGTCTACAAGTGTTGTCTTACATTCCAGAAGCTGTGAGAAGCTAATAGTGTTAAACCACGCAAACTGCAATGAACAACACAACAACACATAAGTAAAAAGAAAAACCATAAGAAATGTAATAATGCTGATGAAAATGAAAAAAAAAAGAGAGCATTGCATACCGTTGCAAAGTTCAAAACTAACTCGAGATTTATGACTGAGGAAAGACATGCCACAAACTTGTCATCAGGGTTACAAAAACCGCTGATAAATGCCTTGTCAAGGTGAGGTTTGTTCTCAACGAAGCAAGAGTCCCCCGAGTAATCAGCGATGGAGATTTCCTTTAAAGCGGGACAATCTATAACAAAAGTCCGCCCACCTTCGTTGTGTGATGTTAACTCCACATACACATAGGATAAGCTTTCTAATAATGGAGCTTTTATATTGAAAAGTTTCACGTTGTCTTGGAGATCACGTCGTTCTACACTCAAATAATTGAGATTAGGACAACTTGATAAAAGCCGAGCAAGAGAATCTTCATCTTTGTAAACCACAGAGTGAAGTTCACGATCTTCCAGGGATGGGAGGCAAGCCAGAGAAGGAACATCCACGAGAATCTTCTCGGAAAGACTTAAGAACACGAGTGTATCGCATGTGTAAAGTCTCTTAGGCAAGCTAGTATGCTCGGCAGACCACCTGAGTATGAACTCTATCTCATGCACCTTTCTGTTAACTGCTTTTTCAATCCACTTTCCAACGTCAACATTTACATCTTGGACCGAGTTCTATAGCTAATTTTTCTAATACAGGTGTGCCTTGTGGACTCGTAATAATGACTCATCAATAAACCGTAAAAACCACCGTTGATAACTATCTCCGAATAAAAAATCAAGGAAACCTACTTTGTGAATACCATGATCATTCAGATAGTCAAGCTTTGGCACCATCGTCCAAATATACCTCCATCGTTTTGATAAAATCATGGTAGTTACTGCATCTTTTGTTGGGACCAGCAACAATATTTGCACGAGCAAATCGTCAGGCAGAGCACTGATCTTGTCTTCTAGTACTTCAATTCTTTTGGTTATTTTCTTTGGGAACCTTCGGGATACTTGTTCCGGAATCCCTTGTTCTAGCAGTATCAAAATCACTTCTCCAACATGAATTGAGCCGACAAATAATGAAAGCGGTTCCAACATATTTTTCCTCTCAAATTTCTACACTAACAACGCTTCAGGGTATCCTTAGCTTGAGGGTTTTGATTTATATACACACACGCACGTGTGTTCGATTTTAATTAATGAATAATTATATTAAAAGTATTTGATTTTAATTAATTTAATGTTTTATTTTCTTAATTAATGAATAATTATATTAAAAGTATTTGATTTTAGTTATTTAATTTTATACTTTCTGTTTACTCTCTCTCTCTCTCTCTCTGTTCCACAAATATAAATTTTTTGAACTTTACACACATTTTTAGAATAAATTTACAATACTAAAAATAACACTCTTTAATCCTAATTCAGTTTCGAATTTTTTAATTTACTTTAATAGTAATTGTCTTAATCAACATGAATAAAAAAAGTAAACAGGTTACAAAAAATACATTACAAACATTAAACTTGCATTATTGTAAAACGAAGCTCAAATTTTTTATTTATGTGGAACCGTGGAAATATCTTCTTAGTGACACTAATAATTAGAAAAGTTGATCTCAGAGACCAAAAACAAATAGGGTTATCTATCACCAAGAGGTGTCTCTCTCCTCTATAACCTCACTTATGGCTAGGTCCATCGTGTTAGGCTCATTTGGTCATTCGTACTAAAAAGTCTCAGCGGTTATGGACTGTCAGTGACCACTAGGGTTTCATGTTACTCCTTTAATATGCAATCTTGTAGAGCCATTCTCGGTTTCAGATCATTGTAGGCAGTGTTGTCGAAACTGGTTCTTTTGTAAACCTTGACGAAACTGATTCTTTTGTCTCAAGGTAAGTTGAATACTTTGCTGATGATAAGTTTTTGCTTGAAATGTTCTTAGAAATAGTACGGTATTATTCAGCCTCAACAAGGTTTTGATCTCCAAATTTGAGTAATGCGTGAGATAAGATTCTTCTTACCTTATATATTATTTTTGGTTATTTACCACTGACAGTATATGCAAATGGGGAAGATCCATGGATACAATCAACCAAGAAGTAGTACTAAAAAGAAAGATACAGTCTTTATTTGGAATAACGTCTATGAGAACGAGTCTAGCTAGTGTGCATGCCCCACATTATCCGCAACAAAGGTATATATTATAGTTCCAATATTTCTTGTAAAGATCAAGTTGCGATATTAGAGTGAGTTGGATTATAAATTCTCTTGATCAAGTCATTACTCTGTTAATGCACTCTTATATATTTTTATTCTTGACAATTTTTCCTTTGCTTATTTCAGGTTTCATGCATGCATGTATCTGTTTGATCATAGCCTTCTTGATCCAGAAGTGTTTTTCCAGTCACATCGTACACGATTAATGTCAATTTTATGGCTTCTTGCACATTATCGATAAAAGCATAATCTACAATGTTCTAGAATCAATACTCTTACAATAACAAACTGAAACTAGAATCCATGCTTATCCAAGTAAACTCAATGCACAAAGCACAATGGTTTTGCATATATTAATGGTGGATAATCAGGATATATATCCAGGTTGTTATTAGTAATATGTATGAAAGAAGAAAGATGATCGATCATCAACACCATTCATGCCAGAAAAAGACGGCGTCGGTTCCAGAACATTATGCAACACTGGCTGATTTAGATTAATGGCCATGACAGCTGCTTGCTTAACTGCTTAACTTAATGCTTTCTTGTTTTTACTTTTTTTGCCAAGAAATCATTTGTATAGGATGCATAACTTGTAACCTTTTCCACTTTCATTTATGAAATATTAACATTCCTAGCAAAAAGAAAAAAAATGTATGATAAAGATCTCATCATCTATATAAGTTGTCAAAACTGGACCACACTTTTGACAAATCACAAACAATGATCTACTTCTTCTCTTGTAGTTGAAGTTATAAATGCTATGTTCAATCACCCATGTTCAATAACTTCTTCGAATCTTATTTTATTGTTCTTATGATGTGTTAGTCTACATAAAAAGAAGTAGAATATAATATTGTTTCATTTTACAATTGCAGTACGTAATATATATTATTTCGTTTTTAAAACATGTATGAGTGTTAGTTCAAAAAAAAAACATGTATGAGTGTTTTCATGGTCCCAACCGCAGTAGATTTAGAATCGGATTGCAATATCCTTACATGTATGTAATCTAACACATACTTTGGTTCTGATTCTCAGTTTCTTGAAAACACAGCTTACGTGTCCGTCTGATACAAATAGGATCAATCTCTATCATTGTACTCCAACTTTATCAATTAACACACCTAACACTTGATATTCGCATTATTGTACTACCTTGTGGAGAACCGAGAAGATATATGAAAAATAAGATTCAGGTTTTGTAGCACTATTTATTTATTTTGAAGTTTATCCAGTTAATTAGGATATAGAAAAATTCCTTTCATGCTCAAATTCTTGTTGATCAAATGATGTACCTAATATATACTACAAGATACAGATAATTAATTATTTACTTTCTACTTTAACGCACATATTAATGTACTGTATTTAATTATCTATCAAATAAATTATTCATACGTAGTTAATGTCTCATACTTAAAATGTCTTTGTACTTTTATGAATAAAGCAGGCAGCTGATCATGGGTTATATAGATAGATAAGTATGTCACATTTGGTACTATTTAAACTTTATACGTCTAGAGTCTTAACTATTTTTTCTCGAAAGTTTGGGTCAATATAGTCGTTGTCACCTAGAAGGCAAACAAAATGCGTAATATCTGAACATAGGTGATAAATGTGTATTAATTTGACCTAAACTCTTCCTTGTGTCGTGTAGAATCTGATTCCTCTTCTACACCAAGTCCAAGTGGTTGGATGTTGAGCTGGAATGGTAGAGGATCTTTTTATGGGTCGATGTCACGATTGCCTTTCGAGTTAGCAATTGTAGACGCCTTAAATGGAAATATTTATTCTGGTTGCTATATAAAAAGAACTCTTATACTCCCTCTCTTCTTCAAAGTAAGATGTTTTAGATTTTTTATTTGTTCTACAAAGATAGATTTTATATATGTTTAAGGTATTTTTTATATTTTTAAAAAACATTAAATGAAAATATTTGAATTGATTAAATTTCATTGGTGAACAGTTATTGGAAAATGTATAATAAAGTAAAAGAATAATTAAATTATAAACATTTATTAAATTTTTAATAGCGTGAACACTTTAAAAAATCTTACTTTCGGCAACATATAGACAACATATAGAGTATATCCTAAGAGTAAGGAGAAAATATTGAAACTTGCTGAAGATTAAATCCCTTTCTTATTAATGGAGAAACATTTTGAAAAAATAACCTTCAAAGTCTAAGTTATTTACATGGGTGTCATGCTGATGTGGCAGCACCATATTCATTCTCAGCCTATATGTTTAACTGCCCATTATTCACTAGAAGAATTACATCCAATGCCATTTCCATATATAATTATCGTTACTCTTGAACATTATTACTTTATATTAAAATTTTAATAGGGAAGTACTCTTCTTTCATACGATGGTGTTCGTACAATTCAAAGAATATATATTTTATGTATTCTAAAAAATCAAATAGACAGAACTATCATGAAAGAACAGTGACTTCACATTGTTTTTGTCAAATTTGAACTAACTAAATTCATTGTTCTTTGTCATATTAACATCACTTTTTAACAACATAACTTTCTTTGGATTTTAATGTATCTAGCCTAATAGAGTGCCATATAAGTTTTTTTTCTTTCAACCTGCACGATTTAGCATCCATGACGGCCATATTATATATTTTGTTGATAAACAATCAAATAGACAAAACTACTTAGAAAGAACGATGACTTCGCAATTTTAGATACATTTGACAAAAAAGTAGATTCATTGTTCTTTCTCATATTCACACAACTTTTTAACTATGTCAAAGTTTTTCTATGAAAGGAGAATATCTAGCTTAATAAAGTTCATATCAATTTTTTAAGTTTAAACCTTAAACCGAGATTTGTAAAATTTAAACCACTTTCTTTGGATTTGCAAAACAATTGTATGCCGGTTCATGCAATTAATATAATAAAGGGATGTATCTAGCCTAATAACTAACTTAAGTATGTCTCTTTAATACGAAGGTAAACGTTTAGGTAAGTGTATATTCTTCACTAAATTGATTAGTTCTAACCCATAATATCTCTTATATATGGTAACGTTTATGTTTGTTTCTCAAGTCACTAATAAATTTATAGATAATATTGTATCAATGACCTATCTATGGTAAACAGAGAATATATTATGGGACGAGCTCTAAGTGATTGACAGGCTAACTTTACTCTTTTAATTGCCTTAAATTGAATGCATGTTAAATACGAACGATGTGGCCTTCTTAATTTAGGTAAGTGTATATATATTCTTCACTATATTTTTATTTATAAACCACAATACTCTTATATATGGTAAACATTTCTGATCAATCCGCAAAGTCAATACTAAATTTTAAGAGAATATGAAATCAATGAAAAATATATGGTAATCGGGGAATGTATTATGGGACGAGTTATACTTGATTGACAAGCTAACTTTATTCCATTTATTATCTTAGATTTCGCATATATTCTCTTTGATTGCATGTTTTCCATCCTATATAAACCGCGTATGATGTCAGTCATTTCTTCATTCACCAAACCAGAGCAACATAACTCAAAAACAAAACAAAAAAGCGACGATGAATAATATCTCTGATTTGAGGCCTTTCATGTCTATGTGGAAGGTCAAGGTTAAGATCATCCAGCTGTGGAAGCAGTATTCAGCTGCGGATGGATTCTAGAGTAAGTTTATATGAATTCTTATATTGCTTACAAACTTACGTTATTCTCTCATATTGAGCTTAAGGTTTCTTACTATATCATATTTCTCTTTAATAGGGTGATATGATTGAGTCCTGAAGACAAACATAAAATACGGCAGTGACAACAATTGAAGGTTTCTTCAAATACGGCAGTGACAACAATTGAGTCCTGAAGACAAACATAAAAAACAATTCGATCTGTCACAGGCAAACATATTATTTAGTGAACTCAATGTATAAGTAGCGGTTACTTGAAGAGGCATCCGAGCATGTCTGAAGGGAACCTCCAACTATCTCGGGGAGCTACTGGGTGATTCAATAATCTTCACAACAAATTTGCCCAGACTAAAAAACTCTGTTGGGTTCCAAAGGATTGGAACGTTTAAAAAAAAAACCAAAGCTTAGAACTATCTTATGTTTTCATAATTTGGTAAAATTAAAAAAAAAAACAAAGGAAGAAATAGATACTTTACCATTCCAATGTCTAGAAAGACTACTTTTGGATTGTGTGTCTTGAAAGATTCTCAGGTGATGGCTGAGCTACAATTAGAGATAAAAATATATATAAACATAAGAACGTTGTAACACGAAGCTAAATTAGCGACCAAAACCGTAATTGTTTAATATATATGATTAGAAACCAAAATCTAAGATTCAAACCTAATAAATAGTAGATAGATTGACTTTGCGAATAGAATGAACTGTTTTCATAAACAGAAAACAACTTCTTCTTTTCTTGATTTCGTTAAGGTTTCGGTCGCTATGAACCTCGAAGAAGTCGGGATAACAAAGAGACACCAACGAAGAAACAAAATAAATCTGACAGTTTTTTTCCGTTTTTTTTTCGAACAAGTTTCGTGGTGGAGACCCTTTTCAGGGAATAGTAAGTGTACTAATGGATTTTAGTGACCAATCTTGACTGGGCCATATTGTATGTGTTTTGGGTTATTGCTTTAAGTTTGTTTTCTCATTTCTTTTTGTCGCCATATTTTTATATATAATTCATCTTTTTGTTTGAATAATAAAAACACAAATCAAGAAAGTCACCTAATACAAAGTAGCAAAACACGTATTTTGTAAAAATTATAAATTTTGAGCTTGGAAAATACAACTTACTACTTTGATTTATGAATATTACATGTGTAATATATTACACGACATAAAACATGTTTCCCCATTATAAATATGGAAAATATTTTTAATTTATTTGATACATAATAATTTTCAAAGATGCTTTTTAACAAAAAAAATATGTTTTGCTAACAATATAGTATTTTGATTAAATACTGATAAAACTGAATATTCTAGGAAGACTGTGTGGGGTGTTCAAGCAGAACAAGTAATTAGTGCTCACATTGTCTTCTTCTTCTTGTCCTCTCTTTCTTCACTTTTTCACAAATGTTTGGTTCACTTCCACTCTCAAAACTAATTTAATAGCTTGAGGTTTAGTAAACCGACACATGTTTATACTTTTTTGTGTTAATTATGGAGATTCAATTCATTTGAATCCTTAAATTATTATCATAACAACATCAATAATAAACCATGCTGACTTTTTCTATCAGCTATCACACATCATCACTCAAAATTATATTATACTCTCTTCATTTCATTAAGATAGTTTTTTTAGAAGAAAAAAATGTTTTAGAAAAATGTGTTTTTTTTCTTTTTTTGAAAAATTGTAAACTTCAAAAAAAAATTGACTTTATTGAATCTATTGATTAAAAGTTATTAAAAATTAAAAATTACATATATTTATTATGATAATTAAATATATTTTATTAAAGACAATCTAGCATAATGAATTATCCGAGAACTTGATCCAACAGTATACATGCATCCCATATAATAATTGTAGACGCATTAATCTTCTAGTATTCCATCGCTAGAACCGTTGGAGAAATCCATCAGTAAAAACCCAAATTGCCGTTAGGGTTTACGAATAAAGCGATTAGGAATCACAGTTTTAAAGTGGATAATTAGCATTATTTTCTATAGTGAATAAATATATCACAGTTTCACATATTTTGCTAGTGTAGTCCCATGCCTGGAACTTGATATGTGTGAAGATTATTGCAAAATATTACACACAACAATATCTAACAAGATTTTTTTTGAAAAGAACAGATTTTGTTTTTATCATGGAGAATGACGTTTGACATTAATAAGCAAAGACAAATTTGTGAACATGCATGGACAAGACAGAAGTAAAAATATTATATATACAGTAAACGTGACTGGAAAATACTAGAAATTTTATCTGATTCTCAACAAAACGCAACTTCCTTAATAATCTCATTTTCTTTTGTTTTCATTTTTTCATATAATTAATTCTTTTATTTCTTTGTATTTTTGTTTCATATTATATAGCAGTTTTTGGATATCAAACGGATCTCTCCAGAAGGTAATTTTAATGTGGCCGATTTTCCCTCTTTTGCAATCAGTTTCGCTACAGCACCCGCTGCTCTAGCTAATTGTTCACCCTTTCCAAGTGTGATTTCTATATTATGTATGGCCGTGCCTAAGGGCATATCGGTTGAAATAGATTTTTCTTTTTGATCAATCAAAACCCCTTCCCAAACTGTACAAGCTTCTTCCAAAGCATACGGCTAGTTTTTAGACAATTTTTTTGTCAAAATATAAGTTAGTTTTCAGTGTAATTTTTAATTATTGGATGTTAGATTTTTTATAATTGGTTGAATTTGTTGATTGAATATTACTTTTAGAAATGTAACATTTTTTTTAATATTGGTGGTTTTAGACTAAACTGAAACATAGGAAGTATTAATCATGATTGAACGCATGGCCGTTCTAAGATGTTATAAGATGACTATATAGCACATAGGTCAGGGAATCTGTTTTACTTCTATATATAGCACATAAGTCAAGGAATCCGTTTTACTTTCTTGTTTGTTTGTCTTCTGTATTTTCTACGCCTGATTTTTTTTCATAAATCATAATTAAATATTACAACTGACATGTTTTGATGATTATTTATTGATACTTTGTTGACTTGTGAGTACTAGTTACGAACAAGAATCTTAGGCTTCGAATGTTTACAACCGCTCTGTTCCACACCGCAATTAACAGTAACAAAAATCTCTACATATATTTTATATCTATACGTTTTTATAACTGTTAAAACTGCATCCCAGTTAAACCGCTTGTCCCGCACCGCTCAAACCGCAGTCACCATTCGGAACCTAGCTTTTGTATGCAGCAAAGCTGTACTACTTATACTCTAAAACATTAGGCTTCGAATGTTACGAACCCCTCCGTTCCACACCGCAGTTAACAGTAACAAAAATTACATATATCATATACCTTGTTTGTCTTCTGTATTTTCTACTTAGTTTTTGACTTTTGGTGAAGTTTTTCTTTAAAAAAAATTGTTGACGTTTTTCTAACAGTCCATTAATATATTCAATAAAATGCAAGCTGCTTATCGTTATATTGGATCCTAAACTTCATATTCATACAAATATTTTTGCGACCTTATATAACTTAGAGATGGTATTTTTCATGAAGAATACCTTTTGTTTTCGTTAGAGATGGCATCCTTTTTTCTTGTAGCTTTGGAAACATTCCAAATTTAATGCTGTTCTGTGTTACGTTATAGAACAGCAAAATGTTTGTTCTACAATTTTCAAGAAAATGAATGTTTTTACGAATTGTCAAATTCCAAAAAAACGTAAATTTTAATCTTTTCATCCATTGTAGAAAAATAACCAATAAGTGATTTTGTGGGTAGCAAGCCCTGCATAAGAAATTAGACATGGACATAAAATCTGTAATCCAAAATCCAAAGTGAACCCGAACCCGAACCGTAGAACTCGATATGTATCTATCTGGTCAGAAATGTAAAAATTACAAAAGAAATCCAAACTCAAAATTTTATTAATTGAACTCGAACGGATAACTCGAAAAATCCAAACAAATATCCAAAGAAACCGATTTGAATGTCCAAATTAATATGCAATATAAATATTTGAAACATAATTGTATACTTCAAATATTCAATTCCATATTTATTTTGATATATATATATATATATATATATATACATATCTAAATTTAAGTATTTAAAATTTAAATAAGTACTTTAAATGCTCAATTATATAAAACAAAATATTTATTTTTTATGTTTTGTTTTTAAATTTTATATTTTACTTCAGGTATATCCAAAAGAAACTGATATAACCCGAATCCAAACGATATATGATTACTTTATGAATTTTAAAATGTGATCAAACTAGAACCAAAACTAATATTTTATATCTGAACCTAATTTGTACTTACAAATTTACTAAAATGGAACCTACGGTATGATACAAAATAGAACCAAAATCTGAAATACCCGATCTGAACATCAATATGTAGCCAGACATACAGGTCTGAATGACAAAAAGAAAAGGTTAAAGATTCATTTGCTTTTAACTTTGTTCTTTTCCGTCTGAATTTTAATAATATTTCCATATATAAGTGCATACAAGTTTATATTTTCTCAACACAAGATATTGACAATGCTTGTTTTTTAATACTCTCATATTTAACAAAAAATGTCATTTGATAATTTTCTCACATACTGGAAAATCATTTTAAAATAATATTTTATTCTTTATTTACACACTAAATAAATTTATTTTCTAATTAATACATAAAAACAATAGGGTTAAAACCGTTTTTTTGTAAAAAAAAACTTGCATTAGAAAATAAATTGGAACTCTTTGTAAAAATAACTATTTAAAAAAAAAAACAGAAAGGATAGTAAATTAATGCACGCGTAGTGAATATTTCCCATTTCGTTTTAAATTAAGGGTATGAATGGTGACCAGAGAACGGCGAGGAATAATGCATTCCCTAACGTTCCTAAAAAAAATCTCTATTCCAAAGGAATAATAATTTCCTCTCATTCCCTTTCATTCTTTTTTTTGTAGAGAATTAAAGAACAAAATTATTTCTTGTCAAATTTGAAAAGGAAAAACCATTCCTTTTCATTTCTGCTATTTTATCCCCGTATATATTTTTTTATTCGTTTCTCTTGTTTCCCGAATGGTCAACAATCAGATCCTAAGTGTCATTGTATTATACTCCTTCTATTTTCTCTTAAGTGATGTTTTAGAATATTTATTTTGCTACAATATAGTTGCCGTTTCCAAAAAGAAATGAAACTATTATTCTTTCAAAGTGGAATGTGTCTTACGAAATATGACAATTAATTGATGGAGAAGGGTAGAAAAGATATTGCATTAAGTGTCTTAATTCATGTGAAAATCATAGAACGTTGCGTAAAAAAATTGGTACAAAATAAATGTCATTTTTACGTAATGCAACCTTTTCTATTAAATTATTTTTTTCTTAATTAAATTAATATAGAAATAAATTTTATGCAATTATAATAACCAAACAATGATAAATTTGAATATTTAACTAGTATTTTAATCTTATGCAAAGTTTTAGAACGACAACTAATTTGAATATGGAATGAATAGTTAACAAAAAAAAATTCATTTAAATCATAAGATGAAACACCAATAGAATAGTTTAATCCATAATCTAATCATGCATTTAATAATCTCTCCGTTTCAAAAAGAGACATATTCTAGATTGCCCTTATCCACTACTGGGCTTCGGTCCTATTTTGTACTGGGTTTTTTATTGGTTTAAAATTATAGGAAATAGATAATCACAGAAAATTATGTGTTTAATATTGAATTTAATACTCTCTCTGTTTTTTATTGTAAATAGTTTAAGAGAAATTTGTTTGTTTCAAAATATGAGTAACTTTCATAATTTTAAGTAACTTTTACTTTTATTGGGTATAGTATTACTAATCAAATAATATATACTTATTTATGATTGGTTTAACTACACCTAATTTATATATCAAATGCTACTTTTGGAAAAATTAATAACTTTCTTAATATTTTTACATTCATATAAAACTATTTACAATAACAAACGGAGGAGGTATGTTTTATTAATCTACGTAAAATTAATAACTTTCTTAATATTTGTACATTCAGGGAAATTTTCTTTTTGTCATTAAAACTATTTTGAGAAATGTGTCGGAATAATTACCTTTGAAAGCGAAGGATCAAGGATGTAAGCATTTCTGTCGTTTTATAGCTATTCATATTTGGTGAGCTCAAGAACTAATCCCTTACTAGTATTTAGAAAAGTATTATTCTTTCCGTTTCATAAATATAGACTTATAGTATTTTTACACATATTAAGAAAACACGTTAAATTATCATAATAAATGTATCGTTTTCTGTAATTTTCAACTTTTAATAACTTTTAATTAATAATAATTTAATAAAGTCAATTAATTTTTTCGAAGTTTACAATTTTTTCATAGAAAACACAAAAAATACATATTTGTTAATCAAATTTTTTTTTAAAAAGTATATCTTAATGAAACGAATGGAGTACTTGTCATCGTTAATTACACATTAAACTTGTTTTGTGAGCATACACGATAAAGGACCATATAGTAGAATATATTTCAACTCTGCCTAACCTAATCTGTTAGAGGAAGACTTCTAGATTAGATAGATATGACTTTGGTTAGAGTTAGTAAGTATAAACGTTAATACTAAAATAATATATCTTTGATTAAAGTAGGAGTCAAATTTTCAATTGAACTTTAACCGAATTACATAAGCTAGAAAATCACATAATGTTCTAAAACACTGGTTTTGGGGGTAAGTTAACGTTGAGAAAAGTAAAGGAATGTATATGTATGCTGCTAATACCAGATTGATATGATCCAAAAAGAAATGAGATTAGTGTTTCATGCATATAGAGTTTTGTTTTTAATACATTAATTGTAGCAGATATATAGTAGAATACTAGTAATTCTAATAATACTCTTAATTGCTCAACAAAGATTCGTTTAGCCCTTCGAAACATATCCAAAACACATTCTATAACTTCAATTATGAAAGTTTTTTGCTCTCCAAAAATGAACTGCAAAATTTCAAATTTGAAGCAACTTCAGAATTTCAAATTTGAAATTTTATATTTGTATATGTATTTTGATACTTGCAGTTACATATTATTTATAATGTTTATCGTTTTAATCCTTAAGATTTAGATCATATAAATATTTCAAATTTGTTTTCATAAATTTAAATTTTGCTCATAAATTAAAAATTTTCACATAAATTAAATAAACATTAAAATAAGATTTAAAGAAAAAATAAATCAGATTCATACAACAACAATATTACAAAAGAAACTTAACAAATGCACTAATTGACCATATACAAGAGCATAACAGAAATAGTTTTACGGAATAATGTAGTATTTTATTCATAATTAAATATTTAGTTATGTATTTCTATGTAAAATTTATATATCAGTGTAAATTTTTATTAACTTATATTGATGTAGTAATTTTATATATGTGTTAATTAATTATAAAACTTTTATAAATTTAAATTAATTAGGATAAATATAAGAACCATAATATAAAATATAAATATTTTTAAAATTTAGTTTGAAATTTTATTTTTGGAAAATAATACTTTTAAATTTAAAATTTTGGAAACTTCAAAATAAAATATCCTTTTGTAGATGCTCTTAGCCACATTGATTACTTTTTAAAATTAAATTATCTTTTTTATTTCATCATTTTCCTACGTTTCTATTTTTTTTTCTTTTCTTTTTACAAAATGGGGAACGCAAACAAAGTTTGGGAATCACCAACTTTATAAAAATTATGTAAATTGATTCACCAAACAATTATATTTTCAGAAGATATCGTTTCCTCTAACCAAAGTAGAACACCAAACTTGATTTTTTAATTACTAATTTTATTTAATTATTCACCAATTTGTTGTATAAAATTAAAAAAAAAACAGAGATAAAAAGCGACAATACAGAAAAACCAAGATGGTAGAGGAGAGACAAGTGGCAATTCACACATCCTCTCTCTCTTTTTTTTTCAAAAAAGAATAATATATTTGTTTTTCACCCTTTTATTTATATACATTTTTAACGTTTCGAACTTTCAAATAACTCCGAGAAACCCCCTCTGTTCTCTCCGGCTGTCTTCTTCCTCTCTCTCTCTCTCTCTCTCTCTCTCTCTTTAGCTCACTTTTCTTTCAGTAACGTTTGAATTTCTTTCGTAGATTCTTCCGATCTTTCAGCAGTCCTAAATAATCGCTTGCATTTTACTCTGATTCAAAAACCCGATCTAGATTCTTCGTCGTGAAATGTCATTTTTCCATCCGATTCCGAGTGAGTGAAAAGATGAACATATTTCGACTCGCCGAGCTGAGTTCCCGAGATCGATTACCTTCCAAAGTTCCCAGTTCTCGCCAAGGTTTTACAGTTCCACCAAAAAAATAAAGAAAAGATTTTTTAAAATATTTTAGTAAAGACATATTAGCATCTACTGCTGATTTTCTATATATTAATCTAGAAAATTCACAAGTTTATTATTATTATTTATTTATTTATTAAAGGAAAACTTGTATGGTTATGCTAATTTGTTGTTTTGTGGAAAACTACAGTTAAAGGCAGTGTGGTAGAGAAAATGAATGAGTTTGTTGCTCTCTGCTTTTATCATAAAAAGTAAAAGCCAAGAAAAATTAAAAATCTTAGGGGAAAGTTTGTTGGATAGTGTCATGATTTGGTTTTGTTTGTTAAAACTTCGATTTTTTCAACAGAGGTTATGATGATTTTAGTTAACATTGTAATCATGACTGCTCTTTAACCTCCTCCTTGCTTTGTTATGTTTTTAGTTTCTTCCGTTGTAAAGTCGATTGCTTTATCAATCATGAACACTTGAAATGGCATCTTCTTCTCATCATTAGTGAATTTCATTTTTACAGGAAAGAAACAGAGTCAGAAAAAACTCAAGTCTCCAAGATCATCATCATCTTCTGAGTTTATTTCTTGCCATTGTGAAGCTCCAAGTGAAAACAAGGTATGTATACTCATTTAAGTATTGAGAGGAAAATGATTTTGGTTCCAGTTGTTGTCTGAAAGTGACTTCCTGCTCATATTGTAGTTGCATCAAGATTCTGCTCATCAATTACCGATGAGAAGTTTGTTAGCACAAGAAATGTCGAAGCAGAAAGAAACTAAAAGGAGATCACCTAGCATTATAGCGAGGTTGATGGGTCTCGATGTCTTGCCATCGCCTCAGAGTTCTTCTCTTAGGCAACACAAGTCTATGGAGAATCAGCAAGGCAAGAGTGGTGGGTGTGAATCTCTTAGAAGGAGCTCAATGGGTGAGCAAAAGTTTAAAGATGTTTTCGAAGTTTTGGATGCAAAGAAGGCAGAGAGCAATAGAAACTTACATCAGCAGGGGAAGGTGAACACTGCTAATCTTACACAAGCAGAGATGGCTTTTATAAGGCAGAAGTTCATGGAGGCTAAGCGGTTATCAACTGATGAGAAGCTTCGTCATTCTAAAGAGTTCAATGATGCGCTTGAGTCTCTAGACTCTAACAAAGACCTCCTACTCAAGTTTCTTCAGCAACCAGATTCATTGTTCACTAAACATGTGCATGATCTTCAAAGCACACCTCACAAGCCACATTACAGTCAAGCACCATCTCTGAAATGTGCTAGCCATTCTCAGAAAGCTGATAGGGACTCGTTAAGGAAGAGTCATAGGTCACCGCATCGGCATGGTGGTGGTGGCGATGGTTGTCCTAGCCATTCTCATTCTAGGCATGTTTCTTATGAGACACTTGAGTTGCAGTCAACCAAGATTGTTGTTCTGAAACCTAACCTCGGTGGTAGAGCTTTTGCATCGCCAAGCTCTTCTTCTGATGAGTTCAGAGCAGATCGTAGTCTTCTTCCATGCACCATCAATCATGGCAGGCAGAAAAGTAAAGAAGACATCCGCCTCTCAAGACAGAACTCAGGAGAATTCTCCAAAACAATGTCTAGGCAAAGGAAGGCGAGCTTTGAGGCTTCAGGATTCAGAGGATATGCAGGGGACGAAAGCTCATCAGGGAGTGATTCCGCAAGTGAATCAGAGCTAGTTCCAGTAACTTCAAGAACAAGAACTTCCTTTAACCGTAAGAGCCACCACCATCGATCTTTGCCTTCTAAGTCAACAACATCATCTGTGAGTAGAGAAGCCAAGAGGAGACTGTCAGAGAGATGGAAGCTGACACACAAGTACGAGCAAGAGATAGAAATTAGCAGAAGCGGCACATTAGCTGAGATGCTTGCAACTTCGGATAAGGAAGCAAGGCCAGCAAGTTTTAATGGACTCATTTTCGAAGAGGGGATTAGTAAAAGAGTTGAGAGCAATGCTCAGTTATCTGAACTGCCAGAACCGGTTGGGATCAGCAGTAGAGATGGTTGGAAAGGATCACGCTCAAGAAGTTATTCAAAATCCAAAACCATCATGAACCAAGAAAGCACTGGTGGTTACACTATAGTGCTGCCAAAGGAGTTGATCACTCGAGATGGATTAGTGATGGGGAGCTCTTCTCATCACTCTTTCTTGTCAAGCAAATCTTCTAGACATGGTAGTAATAAATCTCGTTCATCATACAATAGTTTCAGTTTCTCAGTAGATGCAAATTCAGACACTGAGGTTAGTTCAGCTTCTGATGATATCAAGACGGCTGTGTCCTCTGAAGCTCCTGATTTGTCAACTGTCACTTCGTTAACTGATCCTGTAAGTGAGCATTATGTGCACTAGTCACTAGAGCGTCCGCTTACATACATGTTTGTTATGACACATATCTAATTGTTTACTGATGTTCTAGGATATCTCAAGGATGCCAACTGAGACTGTAAACCATTCTCCGGTTCCTGAACCACAGCCTCGTGAAAGCTCAAAGGAAGGAGATCAACCAAGTCCAGTTTCAGTTCTAGAAGCTTCTTTTGACGATGATGATGGTTCATCGAGTTCTGAATGCTTTGAGAGTGTTAGCGCCGATCTCAAAGGTATGTCAATCAGTGCTTGTCAGTTTACTGATTCGTTTGTCCATTTAAAATTTGAAATGTTTTTGACGTGTTAACCGTTATCTGCACCTCACAGGACTCAGGATGCAACTACAGCTCCTCAAACTAGAGTCAGCTGCTTACAATGAAGCTAGCATGCTTGTTTCAACTGATGAAGACACAGATCAGGAGTCATCAACAATAACTAATGAGACTTTGACCAGCCAGGAGGTCAGAGAAGAAGACTGGAAGTCATTGTACTTAGTTGATCTCCTAGCCAACTCCAGGTTAAGTGACTCAGACCATAGCACTGTCATGGAAACACCTGTAGATCCATCCTTGTTTCAGGATCTCGAGAAGAAGTACTCAAGCTTGAAAACATCAACCCGGATAGACAGAAGGTTTCTCTTTGATCAGATTAGCGGAGAGCTTGTACAGATATTAAAGCAGTTCTCAGATCCACACCCTTGGGTTAAACCAAAAAGGGTCTGTTCGAAATGGGATGCAAACAAGATACAAGAGACTCTGCGCGATTTGGTGACAAGAAAAGAAGAGAAACCAAGCAAAGATGATGTGGAGGAAAAGGAGTTGGAGTGGCTGAGGTTGGAAGATGACATTGAAATCATAGGTAGAGATATTGAGGAAATGCTGACGGATGAACTCATAGCAGAGCTTGTGGTAGATGCAATCTTCTAGAATGTTAAATATTATCTCTATTTTACGTGTAGTTTTAAACAAAAACTGAACAAGTGCAATATGTAATGCCAGTTTCATCATATGAGGTAGTGAATAAACAAGCATGAGTTCCTGAAAAGCATTAATCATCATCTAAATAAAAGTTCTAGGTCTTTATCAATGGCCATTGAAAATGGAGTTGGGTAAGTCTCAACTTTTTCCATTGATATGATTCAATACAAACCAGGGAGAGAGAATACAAATACTTAGGCCTACAAATACTCAAGAGTGTGTGTTCTTTTTTAGTTCTCTGGATTGGCACTTGAGAGTGACGATGGAGGAGGTGGTGTCCAGAACTGAGCATTTTTGACCTTTGAGAGGCAACCCAATACTTGTAAGGGGGTGATGTCTCCAGTAACAGTCACCTTCTTTGAAGCAAAATCTATGTTGAATGATGTTACACCTAGGTTTTTGCCAAATACCATTATAATTAGCTTAAACCCATTCAACAATGATATGTATTATGTGTGGACATCATGTTGATAAGAAAAAGCTAAAACATAGTTTTTTTTTGGGGGGTTAAATGTTAATAGCAAAAACATAGTTGTTGTTGTTGATAAGAAGAGTCTGACCTTGCATTCTAGATAGATGTTTCTTCACTTTGCCTACACACCCTCTGCACTGACAGTGTAGAGACACTCTCAGAACAACCACCTGCTTTTCCAATACACAACAAAATCAACCCTCAAATCTCTTTTTACGTTACATTACATTCATTGTACGGTAAACGACAAGCTTTACTTTACTTTTACTTTTACTTTACTTGCCTGCTGGTCTGAACCAGAAGAAGCCGTCTTCTTCTCTTCCACGGCAGCACCGGAGCCTCTTCTTGCCTCAGAAGGTTCACCTTCCTCCGACACAACCATATCCTTACCCGTAGAACCGGATAAAGAAGCAGGATCGGTTCCAAGAAGATACCTAGTAGAACCAGGTGGGGTACTCTTGGTAACGTCAAAACAGCCAATACTCTTCCTCGCTAAGCTAATATTATCACTGCTAACTAGCTTCAACAACGACCCTGAAGTACTCTTCCTTCCCTTATCCACCTGAATCATCTTCCCGTCCCCTGAAGGAGAGGGGGACGAGGGTATTCTCGTAATTTTTGAAAGTTGACGGTACGGTGCAATGTAGTCGTCGCCGGAAGAGCACGGTGCCGTGAAAGATCTCCTGCCATCTTTGATAATGGGATTATGACGGTCGATGGCTCGTGCCATGATGCTCCGTTCGTTGTGGTTAGCCGTAGCTGTTGACGCTTGCGATGCACAAAACATAGTGCCTTTCATGTTTTGATAGAAGCCTTGCAAAAACAAAACTCATTAATATATATACAAACAATTGCACATATACGTTACAAATACATGTGTGTTATTGATAATGCGTCAGTGTGTCACATGTAGAGTGTAAGGCCAGAGTAACAGTAACAGAGAGTTTTGAGTACAAACGGTCTTGTGTTGTCCACATAAACACACATTATAAGTTGAGATGTCACTATTAAGCTTAGCTATTTATGTACTACATTACATTTATTCCCCCTTGGATACCGATCAGTCTTTTGTAAGGAAGATGGAGAAAGGATATAAAGGAAAGGCTTTTAAATACAAGTTTTTAATTTAACTAGGTAGAAGGAGAATTGATGTAGTAACTTCTTAAAGCGATTGTTTCTTTATATGTCAAGTTCTAACAGACTGAACCACTATATCGAACAAACACCCGAAGTGGAAAGAAGAAATGCTCACAGCTAACTTTGTCGCTCAATCAACTGCCATTTCCAGCAAACTCTTTTCTACGTAGTACGTATGCAGTCGATATAAATATGTCTCGATTGTATCAAAAACTTGTTTCATTTATATTTTAATTTTCCTTTATTTGTATATTTTGAAAATATAAATACACCTCAGAAAGTTTTGACAGATAATTATTCGGTCAGAATACTAAATGCTAGCGAAAAAGATATATAAATAAATACAAAGGCAAACAAACAACTGATTCATAACGTAGGCAAGAAGGGTCCATCAGATGTTTTTTAAAACATTCCAAAAACCTTGTGTTTGTATGAACCAAGAGAGTATGCCAATGCATATCTAACAGATGAGATCATGTGAAGGGCACATGAACGGGAGAAATATTACTAATATTCTTCTACTAAAACTGAGTCCAGACCCTAGTGACTGGCCCAATAGTAATCCATTTAAGACAACAAAAAATATTAGCTAATGTCAGTAACTTGTGTCCTGGTGAAAGAACAAAAAAAAAAACAAAGAAACAAGAAAAAGAAGAGAAGAAGAAGGATAAAAAGGAAATACTTAGCCGAGAGCCCTTGTTGATCAAAAAAAAAAAAAAAAAAAGCCGAGAGCCCTTGCAAAAGAGACTATACATATATCAATCTTTCACCAAGGAGGATCTTTGTGTGACTCACTTAGAGACCTTTGCCTTCGTCTTCATTCAAGATTCGGTTACGGAAGTCACTTACCATTCGAGGCAGACCATCCCGCAGAGAGATCTTTGGTTCCCAGTTCAGAAGCTCCTTTGCTTTGCTTATGTCTGGTTTCCTCTTGTGAGGATCATCTGCTGTGTTCGGTTTGAACTCTATGGTCGCGCTCGTATCAATCACTTCCTTAACCACCTGCACACACACACAAGTTCCCATTTCATACAACAGAACTGAATGTTTCATGTTAACTACAATCCTAAACTGAGTTCAAGAGAACATTTCAAATCTTAATGCAAGTTTCTAAAGATGGGCACAAAATCGAATAAAACTGAATTTCTTAAAACCATATCCTTTTGGGGGAAGAAAAAGGAAGGCAGTAAAAGTAAAGCAAACCTCTGCAAGCTCAAGCATTGTGAATTCTCCTGGGTTACCAAGATTGAAAGGTCCTACGTGATCGTTTTCCATTAACGCTACAAGTCCATCCACCTTAGAAAAGAGAAATATGGTTATATATCACGGCAATATATATATATTCTTTTACACTGTTTGGAGAAACCAATCATAACATCAGAATGGACTGAAACAGAGGCTGTTTTACTTACCAAGTCAGAAACATACTGAAAGCTTCGAGTTTGTTTTCCATCACCATACACAGTCATCGGGTGTTTGCGTATAGTCTGCGTTGATATAAGACATGGTTCTGTGAGAGTGTATTGTAAAGGGCTATAAACATAAACAAGTTGTGTTACGTTGATAAAAGAATTAAACCTGTGCAACAAAGTTACTAACGACACGCCCATCATCGAGGCACATTCGGGGTCCATAGGTGTTGAAAATACGAGCAATTCTAACCTGAAAACTGAAAAACTAGTTAGAGATCACTCATATATCACCGTTGTGGACATTTAAGTCATCAGCTCTAAACATTCCAGGGTTCAAAATTCTCCTATCAACTAAAATAAGTATACAACCTATGGGATAATTTTCATAATTTACCTCCACACCTGCACCTCGGTGATAATCCATGGCTAGAGTTTCAGCAGTACGCTTTCCTTCATCATAGCAACTCCTCTCACCTATAAAAAATGTTATCAATCGGTGATCAATCTTTCATTACTCAGAGCAAAATACAGAATCTTCCAACTCACCGATTGGATTCACATTTCCCCAATATGTCTCCTTCTGTGGATGCTCAAGAGGATCTCCATAGACTTCGCTTGTGCTGGTAAGCAGAAACCTTGCTCCAACTCTCTTTGCAAGTCCCAACATATTGAGAGTTCCCATTACATTTGTCTTGTAAAACCATCGTCAAGGATCATAAGAGATTTTATCAAAATACACAAAACCACTCTGCATATCAGCTCAAATAAACTAATCCTAAAACGAATCTCTGATTTGGAATCATAAATACTCTCTTGGTTTCACAAAAATAGACTTTTTAGTTTTTTCATACATATTAAAAAAACATAAACTACCATAAGTAATTTTTCAATAACTTTTAAATAATAATAAATTTAATAAAGTTAATTAATTTTTTCATAGAAAACACAAAAAATACATCTTTTTAAAACAAACTTTTTTGTAAACGGAGTTAGTAGCATTTAAGAAGCAAATCAAGATCCCTAGCAGCAGCAGCAAGCATTACATTGATGAGAGTATATATATATATAGAAAGTAATAAAAAAGGATATGATAGTCTTGACTGGATTATACTTGTAATGCACAGGTGACGCAGGGCAAGCCAAATGGTAAATCTGATCAACCTCGAGGAGTATCGGCTCAACCACGTCGTGACGAATGAGCTCAAACCTCGGATTCGAGAACAGATGAACCAAATTCTCCTTCCTCCCCGTGAAGAAGTTATCAATCACGATCACCTCATCTCCCCTCCCTATAAGCTTATCCACGAGATGGCTCCCGACGAATCCAGCTCCACCTGTCACCACGATCCTCAGCCTCCGCGGGTTGATACCGACGGGAACGCGACCGGTTTTACCTCCGCCGTAGTTGAAACTCATCCGGGAAGGCGAGTAGTTGGTGGAGGAGGCGGATCTGGCGATGAGGGAGGTGGACTCGGCGGGGGATAGACGGGAGAGAGAAGGCTGGAGGATGAAGAAGGTTGATCCGATCAAGATCCCGACGAGGATGAAGAGGAGTCTCTGTTCGCGGAAGAGGTAGTGGAGCGATCTCGGGAGAGATCTGGGATGCTTTAAGGCTTTGGGAGAGTAAGGAGATGATTGGCTCGTGGGGATCGTGTCATCGTCGCGCTTTGAGCTCATTTGCTTGTGGAGCTGCTTCATCGTTTCCGAGTAGAGAGCTTCGTCGTCTCGGGAGTTGCTGGGAAAGAGGTTTGGGGATCTGGAGAGATTCAACCGTTTGAAGAAGAGGAAGAGAGTGTGGTAGTTACAGGGCGATTAGTTGATGCAAGTGTTCGCATTTTTTTTTTGTCATCAAGTAAGTGAATGAATCTTTATTATTCAGTTATAGTTTGTTTATACATATTAATTAACGTGATTTGCGTTTGATATTAATATTCAGTTAATAATCATAAAACATATGCGGAAACTTTAGGCAAAATTTGAAAACACCCTTCGAGGTTTTTATATAGGCTTCACTGCTTGATGGCCCAATAAAAGCCCATTCAACTTCCTTTGGGTGAATTGGATATTTCCGGGTCGCCGTTTAACGACTACGACTTGGTCTGCAAACTCTTAAGGCAGCAACGATATTTGAATAAGTTTTCTTTTATTAATCAGGCACCTACTCTTAAACTTTGTTTCAATGTTTTGGTTTAACTCCCATGAATCATAAATCATGCTCAGCTTTGTTTTACACCAGATTTTTCTTAGCAAAGTATCATCTACCATGCACAAAATTCCAAAACAAACTTTTCAAAGCAAAAGTCTTACTAACCTTAACAGCTCTATTTTACAATCAGAATTTTATCAACTCATTCTCTATTAAAAAATAAAACACTATATAAACGTACAATATTCCATAAAATATGTCTTTCATTCGTCCGAGTTGATTGAGACAGGCCTCAATGGTATTATTACATTTAGTTTTCTATTAAACTCGTGAGATTTCTTGTGAGGATGGGTTAATGAAAGAGAAATAATCAAGAAAACTAATATAACAGCCAGACCAAACTTACATATGCCTAACTGTATCTAACTTGTATCACGTTAGACTTTCTATTACATATTTTTGTTGGGTTTTAGTGTGTAGCTCGGTGAACAAAAAAAAAGGTGTGTAGCTCTTCAGCATAATAAAACCAGCAGCCGAACGTCTCCAAGTTTCGGTCCCGTGATTCCTCATTCATCCCTTTTTGCTGCACCATTAATCTTCTGTACAAGTCCAATGGACTTCCCCTTATATACCTTTTTGGAAGGCTTTCACTCACACATTATAAATCAAATAACGGACAATGCGTTGAATATACCCAATTAAAATCCAAATTAGTTGAAAAATGAGTAACTTTTTGACACTGTACGGACGAAAATGCCCTTATGCTTTATCGAAAACAAGTAACTCTAAATCTATTAGCTAAATATTTACATAGCATGTAATAATCTACATACCAACTAACATATCAGCTAATAATTTCAGTATCATCTAACAATCTATGTATCAAACAAATGTATCGACTAACAAATCATATATCAGTTAATAAAACTATTAACAATCAATCAGTTATCTATCAAATAGCCCCAAATCTATTTGTAACAGCTAACACTTCATGTATCGATTAAAATCCACTAAAATCTAAATAATAGCAGGTAATTAATAAAATATTTACCAACGTATATATTACCTAAAAGTTGATTGTGATTCAAATTTGAAAACATTAAAATTGGGGTGAGATAATAAGATTAGCATTATGAGTGTCAAAAGAATCAGAATAAAAAATAAAGATTTGTGTTGAATTATAAGATGATTTGAAGAACATGTACGAGAGATAAAGAGATTTGAACACATAAAAAAGAGAAGAGAAAGAGATAGAGATAAGGATATTATAGTCATAAAAATATTAAAAAGAAAAAAGGGTATATGACAAATTATATGGATTTTTAGGTGTATCCACACTCATTTCTCATCAAATAATTCAAGTTTACACACGCCATTAGCTTCGTTAAGCATTGAAGAGATGCGGCAAGCCTTTATTTAATTAATTTAATGTAATATAATATACCACTAGATTTGGACTCGCACAACCGTGCGGATATTAATTTTCATGTACATATATTTTACATAATTAGAATATATATTTTAAAGTTACTTATATATTTAAATGTTTATATATAATTATTTTAAATATAACAATTTGATAGTTTTCATGCTCTAAGTTAATTGATTATTTCAAATCATCACATATATTTGGTATTTTTTATTATATATATTTTATAATTATTTTTTATTCAATTATTATGATCTTGATCCGTAATTCAAAGCGCTAGATTTATTTTATCAATATTTTTTATGTTTATTTATTTAAGATAGTAACTATATATATATATAAAGTTTAAGATAAGTTAATTTTATACATGAATAATCTAATTTACTAATGTTAACCCGTTCTACCAACATATTATATTTCTAGCATACATTTTTAATGTTTGTGAAAATAAAATATATTAATTTATCAGTTTAAAATAATTTTATCATATTTAGTTAAATACAATGTTTTATTTTAAAATGATAGATATAACTATAAAATAGTAAAATTTGATATAATTTTTTTCAATTTATAAAAGATAACTGAGTATATATATATATATATAAATGTATAATAACATTAATTTCATTACTACTTACAAAATTATTGAAAATATTTATATACAATTTTTGATAATTAAGATATTGTTATAATGTTTTTCAACACATTTGTTAAGAAATTAAATATGCATATTTATATTTTAAATTAAAAGATATCAAATTATATTATGATTTAAGTAGTTAAAAATTATATATTAGCATTAAGGAAATACATTTAATAAAAAATTTAAATGATTTTCCAAATGAAAATATCACACATGAATCAAAGTAAGTTTGTTAACCAATCCAAGTTTTTAGGAGTCGATGTTATATTAGGAATGATATATTATTAATCCATATTATTAGTAATAAATGAATGATAAGTGATTTTTAATGTGAATTCATTTTAAAAAAAAAATCACACATAAATCAAGGTTGTGATTTATGTTTTAAATAATATATAAGATGCCAAAATCGTAATTATGAGAGTATCTTTTGATTAACCAATTTGGAAATTTCCAATTAATAGTGCTACAATAAATATCAAAAGAATTTTAACTTTAATGTAGATGATATGATGATATTCCAATAATTTATTCTTTTATTCATTTAGTTACTTTACAACGATTTAAAAAAAACTGCTTAAGCTAAAAACCAAGGGACATTTGCTAAAACCAACCCAAATATTCAAGTCAAATGTAAAAGTATACCCCACTTTCAGTCAAATGCAAAATCAACCTAAATGAGTAGTGAAAGTACTATTTAACCCTTATGACCAAACAAAAAACAGAAATGTATTTTACGTTTCTATCCTTTGGAAGTCTACACGTAATAAAAGAAGTCTACATATATATAGACTTCCTACGAAGTCTACTTTATATACTTGTTTTGTAGTCTACACTCTAATTTGATCTAATAATTTAATTTTAAAAATGTATAAAAATAATTATTGTGATATTTTTAACTAATCATCAATATAATGGATAATATGAAGTAAATAAATTAAAATTTCATATAATCGAACAATTTTGAAGAATATATACTAATTTGGTTATCATGTGTTAGACTATGTTCATAGTTTACAAACAAAAGGTTCTAACATGTTATGTCTTTTAGTAGTTGATTTCAAAGGGTTAGATTTTAGATTTTGTTTTTTTTTGTTTTATTAACTTAAATCTGCATATTAATGTTTATTAGTTTATATTTTGTATAAATGAGACTTTTTGATTATCAAGCAAAACATTTAGGGTTTGAGATTTGTGGTTTAGGGTTTCGTAGACCTACAATAAAGTCTATTTATCTGAAGACATCTTTTTCAGTCTATATTTTTCAATTTGTTCTACAAAAAATCATTATATTTAAACTAAGTTAAGTTTCTTACGAATAAAAAAGTGAAATCATATACTATAACTATTAAAAAATAAAAAAATAAATTTAATAAATCATATATTAAAATTATTAAAATAATAAAGAATAAACAACAATAATTAAATTATTATAGTAGACTTCCAAAAAGGTCTACTATGTTAAGGTAAGATCTACTCCAAAATTTTAATTTTAGTAGACTTCAAACGAAGTCTACAGTATCGTAAATTTTAACCTAGTTACATTTTTGTCTCCCTATATAAACAAAATTTATACAATCTCTCTCTAAAGTGGCTGCACAAGTTTTTAAAACTCTCTCCCTTCTCTCTAAAACTTTCTCTCTTCTCTCTAAAATTCTCTCAATTGTTTCTAAATCTCTCTCATTATCTTCTTTCTCTCTAAAATTTTCTCAAGTCTTTCTCACAATATTATCTTGTCATTTTAGATATTATGATTCATGGTTTTCATCTTCTCCTTTAAAAAATGTAAGTTTTAGATCTATAGATTTTAAATGTGTATTTTTATGTTTATTTCTCACAATATTATCTTTTTTGGTAGGTATTATCACTCATGGATTTCATCATCTCCTCTAAAAATGTAAGTTTTAGATTAATAGATTTAAAATATGTATTTACATGTTTATATTCAAATAAATTTATAGATCAAGCTCTCTACATTAATTTGCTACTAGTTTACCTTATAAATTCTATTATGTAAAGTATTTTCAGATTTAAAATTATTTTCACATTTCAAAATATATAAATTTTTTCAGATCTGAAAATTATTAGGCAGTGTAGACTTCTAAAGAAGTTTATTAAAGCTTGCAGACTTCATATGAAGTTTACTAAACCACAAAGTTTAAGGAGACTTCATTGGAAGTCTACAAAAATATGACTTTAATTTTTTTTCTATGTTTTTTAATAATTTTATCTTATTTTGCAGGTATTTTCTTCCATAGTTGTTTTCTTCTCCTCCTAGAAATGTAAGGTTTACATCTATAGATTTAAAATATGTGTTCTAGTATTTATATTCAAATAAAGTTACATATTAAAATTCATATTAATATGTCTTTAATTTATAACTATTTTGTCTATTAAATCATATTTTTAAAAGTTTTTTAGATTTAAACTTATTTCATATTTTTAATGTATTTATTTTCCAGATCTATTTTTTTTTTATAGAGTAGACTTCATTTGAAATCTACTTAAAACTTACGGCTGGTAGACTTCAAATGAAGTCTACTACCTTGACTTTTAAGCATATTTCATTAGAAGTTTACTCAAATATGATTTTAGTTTTTATCTTATTTTTCATAATTTTATTTTATTTTGCATGTATTCTCTTCCAATGTTTTCAAATCATCTTCCCAAAAATGTAAGCTTTCCATATATTCATTATAAGATATTTTGTGTTAATAATGAACTAAATTTATAGATTCATACATTATCTTTTTGCTTTGTTACAAGGATGACAAAAAAACCATTTGTGAAATACTTTCTAGAACAAAGTATTTTCAAATTTTCTAAATGCACACTTTTAGATATGAAAATTTTCCATTATTGTAGACTTCAACTAAAGTCTACTAAACAATAACTTTACGTAGACTTAAGAAAAAGTCTACTAAAATATGATTTTATTTTTTATCTTATGTTTTTCTCATAACTCTATCTTATTTTGCAGGTACTTTTCCAAGACTTTATTTGAAGCATCAAGATTATGAAAAATCAAACATACTCAAGAATACTTTTTAATATATTGTTCTGTAATAACTTTCATAATAAAATATTAATTTTTAAATAATTTTTTAATGCATAATCTATAAACATTGTATTCATTTTTAGTTGTTTTCACTTGTATGATATTATTAATTTTTTGTTAGATATCAATTTTTTCACAAGATCTAACCAACCAAACAAGTAAAACCACCATAAGCTAAAATAATAACTAACACACATGTGAGAAGAAGAAAATCTATACAAAATTTTCCCCTAATCAAAACAATTTGCAATAAGTATCAAGTGTATAATTATAACACATTAAATTGTGAAATTCATCCAAGACCATTAAAATTTTACTAACAAACACTGTAAAATAACTAAATCATGAAAAAATATGATGAATAATACACAAATACACTTTTAATAGAATTTACGACGTAGACTTCAACTGCAGTCTACATTTGTAGATTTACAAAAACGTCTACACTTATTATCTAACATATAGTCAATCCAAAAAAATTTAGTGTATTTGGCGCAGACTTGATACACAAAGGCGTACAAAGTGTGTCTTAGATAACTCGATCAAGTTCCGTACTTGTCGATTATTCGTGACAGGCATAAGAGGAGTATTTTCCTATTCGGAGTCATTTGTTTTAAATGATGTTTGGTAAGAAATAGGTTAGCACCATCTTCTCAATTTTGTTGTCCAGATCATAATTTTCTTGTGTCATTTCAAGAAGTTTACTATGTGTACAGCCATCATGCATAATGAACATTCTTCAACCTTTCCGATTCTTCATCCTTTTCGAATATTTTGTCATCTAAAATGTCTTTGGCCCATGCTTCACACTCGCTCTAAGTTTCCAACCACATCCTTGAACACGACACTTAGCCACATACAGAGTTTTCGTTGTCTTATATGCTGAGAATGTAAATTTATATTCCACAGTCACCGACTTCAGCTTTGAAACAAGCTCAGCCTTACTAGCAAAACTATAAACGAAGACTTACAAATACGTCTACAATTATTAGCTAACAACATTGTCAAATCAAATGAATTATACCTTCATAATTATAAAAAAAATTCTTTTCAAAATCACTCAAACCCATTAGGATTAACTAACACACACTGTCAAACAAAAAATCTAGAAAAAATTTAATAAATAATACACAAATTCACATTTTTATAGATTTTTCTATGCAAACTTAATATTCAGTCTCTGAAGATGTAGACGTTCTTTTCAGTTTACAGACGTAGACTGTCAAATAGGTCTACTCTTTGGGTTGGTTTTTGCAATTGACCATTTTACGGGTTGCTTTCTATAGTTGAATAAAAGTTGTGATTTTGTACATGTAGACTTTCTTTTCGGTATACAATTTAAAAATGTTACTTTTTGTAATTGACCAGAATTCATCCAAGATTTGACTTTCAGAACTAGACTTCATATGCAGTCTACATGTTTGAATTTTTTTGAAAGAGGTTAGTTTTGCAATTGACCAAGTTTGACTTCAAATCAGTAGATTGAAATGAACGTCTACGGGTGTGTAGACTTCTTGTGAAGTCTACTCTCAAATCCGACGGGTTGGTTTTGTATTTGACCAAAATAAAAAAGTAGACTTTATACGCAGTCTACATTTTTTTTTAAGATAAGAAGACTGCATATGAAGTCTACAATTTAATAAATTTTTGATTGCTTTTTAAACTTTTTGGTCAAACACAAAACTAACCTATTCCACGAAGTCAAAGTTTTGGTCAAATGCAAAACTGACCTTTTATAGACTTCGGTGGCAGTCTACATTCTGTAGAGTTCCGTTGAAGTCTATTTTGAAAAGTCAAAAGTTCGGTCAAATGAAAAACTAACCTCTTTTAGGTAAACGTCTTATTAAGTCTACCGAAAGTTTTATTTTTGTTGTCAAAGGTAAAGACGGAGACTACTGGGGAAGTCTGCGTTAGAAAAAAAATTTGTCTGGTCAATTGCAAAACTAACCCGTGCGTTGACAAATAGACTGCATCGTAAGTCTCCACGGAGGCGTAGACATACAAAACAGTCTACCATCGCGACACAGATCTGAAAAAAGAACGAAAACCATGTAAATAGTTACCTTTTCATGTGTAAAGCTCGTTTCCAACCTTTTCAACCGTCCAAACTCCAAATATGAGCAAAAAGAAGCATCTTTAACGATTCACTAATGAAAAAACTCGAAAATATGAAGTTTGTGATTATGAAAATGATAGTTATGAGAGTTTTTTAGATGGAAATGTAGAGGAAATGAGAGGAAATGAAGTTTTTTGGGTTAGAATGAGAAAAAAAGTGGTTGAAAATTGAATTCTAGAGCTTTAGAGCTCAAAAATGGTGGTTCATGGTGGTTGGAAAAATTGATGATGATGGCATTTTTGTAAATAAGAAGAAATGGTTAGGGTGTATTTGGTTTTTTGTTAATTTCGAAATTAATAAAAAAACAAATAAAAATGGTAATTTTGTGAATAATTCAAAAACATAAGGATAGTATGGAAATTTTATTGATGAATAGTATGAACAAAAAAAAAGGGGTTGGTTTTGGATTTGACTTGAAAATATGGGTTGTTTTTGAAAAACACCCAAAAACCAAACCTTCTTCTTAATTAGTCAAACATTGTCCACACTAAAAACAGTGTCTCTCGAGCCTGTGAATCAAATAGAAAAACTCGTGACTAAAACCAAATAAATTGAAAATTAAAAGCTCGTGACTAAAACCAAATAACTAGAAAATAATAAAAACTACATACAAAGATAAATAGAAATTAAAATAGAAAGGGGCAGATGAATCGTAGTGTTATGAAAATATTCCTTGTCAATCTTACATTAATGAATTTTACCCATTGTTTCTTATTACAACTCCAGAAATCAGGTTATACTCAATAAATGTGAAATAAATACGCAATTTCATGAAATCTATTTACTTTTGGGAGCAAAATCACTTTAAATTTTTAATACGATTTTCTAAAGTACCTTAAGCCCCAAGAAAGAGACGTATGCACACATACATGGAAAAACATGAATGGATTTGCCCAACTCCTCACCTATTCTTGAACTTCAATTATATATTTATATAAATACACTCATACAAACAAAAGCTATCTGCGTATATATAATAAAAAGCTACAAAAGCTAGAGTTAGATATTTAGAGATCACCAAACAATTTGACAAGTTTCTATCTCTTTATTCCCATCCAAACATTCTATAAAAGTCTCATTTCTATCACAAACTTTAGACACATCGCCTGAGAGGCCAAAAGGAACTTTATTAGACAATAATTCACGTGATGTCTGGTTTGCTCAACAAACTATCTCCGGCCATACGGGCCAACAAGAGCGATGACCTTCCTCTGTTTTACACTGACCAGTCCATGGGTTTCCAGAGAGGTCATAGAAACACACCTAAAGTCTCAGTCACACTTGCAGAGCTTCTCATGAGTATGGAATATGATCAGAACGGCCGGAGTCAGGCTTTGGATATCGCACTTGCCTCCAATTTCTTCTCCTCGGTTTCTTCTTATCCCTTGACTTCTCCTTCTCCGTTCGTCCTCTCCTTCAAAGACTTGACTTACAGCGTGAAGATCAAGAATATGTTTAACCCACTTCCCTGTTGCGGGAGCTCCGATGGTGATGGTATGGAGATGAATACCAAGATACTCCTCAATGGTATCTCCGGTGAAGCCAAAGAAGGAGAGATGATGGCCGTTCTTGGAGCAAGCGGGTCAGGGAAGTCAACACTCATCGATGCATTAGCCAACCGTATCGCAAAAGAGAGCCTACACGGTTCCATCACTCTAAACGGTGAAGTTCTTGAATCCAGCCTTCATAAAGTCATATCAGCTTACGTGATGCAAGACGATCTTCTCTTCCCGATGCTCACCGTGGAAGAAACTTTAATGTTCTCCGCGGAGTTCAGGCTCCCAAGATCACTCTCCAAGAAGAAGAAGCAAGCACGTGTCCAAGCTTTGATCGACCAGCTCGGTCTGAGGAACGCAGCCACGACCGTGATTGGTGATGAGGGACATAGAGGTGTGTCGGGAGGAGAAAGAAGACGTGTCTCAATCGGAATCGACATAATACATGACCCGATTATTCTCTTCCTCGATGAGCCAACCTCGGGTTTGGACTCTACAAGTGCTTACATGGTTGTTAAAGTGCTTCAGAGAGTTGCAAAGAGTGGTAGCATAGTTATCATGTCTATACATCAGCCAAGTTACAGAATCTTAGGCTTGCTAGACAAGTTACTCTTCCTGTCAAGAGGGAACACAGTTTACAGTGGCTCACCGACAAATCTCCCTCGGTTCTTCTCAGAGTATGTGTTTAAGGTGAGTTTGGTCTCGGTGAAGTAAACAATACTAAAAATGGGTCGAACAGAGGCGTTTATTAGATTTCGAGATGATGTTACAAAGGTGGAGAAAGTAAAAGCAGGCCGGAGCTCGTGAGAGCTTAAACCGGAAAAGTACAAATAGCAGAGAAATGACTGTACGGATGATAAACCCTAATCTCGCCGCTAAGTTTGTGTAGCTAAGTGTCGATGCCTTTCTCCTTTGCCTTCCTCTCCTTTTATACTCTGTTCGATTACCTTAACCTAATCTCTTTTTACTGATTGGGCTTTGTCGGCCTTTCGGGCCTGATTATGAGATGCTCGCTGAGCCGTTGAGTCGATCAACCTCGCTTCGCTTGCTCTCTGCTTCGACTATCGGCGCTCCCTGTCGAGTCGATGCCTCGAGAATCGGCTTCTGCGCCGATGTCGACTCGGTTTGCTGGACTGGGCCCTTTGTTCGATGGGCTTTGTGGATGGGTTAAATCCATCCCCAACAGTAAGTCCCCCCCCAGTTCATTGATGGTCGAGCAATCGATCTTTGATGAATTTGGTGTCTGTGGTTCGGAGAACAAAAGGTTCAATCCGAGCAAATGACAGGTCGTTGAGGAGTCAATCCGTTCAATCGATACTCCCCGATCGAGGGAGTGGATTGATGCGTCCGTTTCTCACGCGTTGCGATCGTGAGATAAACGCTTACGGGTCGAGAATACGGACCGGCGCATCTGTTGATCACGCGCCTAATTGGGTTTAGGCCCACTTAGGCCTTATTAGGCGTAATGATGACGCTTTGATCCCCGCGCTTATCTCTCTCTATAAATAGCGACCCCCTCTCCACTTCTTTTCATTTTCCTCCGCAGCGCTAAAGGTACTTTCTCTCTCTACGCTCCTTTCTCTCTCTTTATCTCTGTTTTTAGATCTGCGAGTATCCGAGATGTCGTCATCTCATCGTTTGACGCGAGAACAAAAGGGAAAGGGGGCGGTCTCTTCTCGGGACTCTGACGATGTCCATCACGAAGCGATGATGGATACGGGGAATATGGATTTATCGCAGCGTCTCTTGGTCTCGGAAGCGAGAGAACAGTTCCGGGGTGACGACGACGGTCAAGAAGCGGTCGACGCCTCGATTGTCCCGATCAGCTACTACCCTGGGAACATCTTCGCTGAGGAGAGCCCCCTGGAGGTTTGGAGAATTCGACCTTCGGTCGTCGATGGACAAGATTGGTCCAACGTCGAGAGGACGAAGTCTACCGTGGAGTCGGTGGAAGCTATCCTCCGAGATCTCAATGCACACGGGGTCTCGTTCATCGTTCCAAAACGGGATCAGAGGCCTTGGTCGCCTCCGAAGGGATATCAATGCATTTACGAGTCGTATTTTCGGAGCGACACGAAGTTGTGGTTCCCAATTCCCCGAATTGTCACGGCTTATGCGTTCCGCAGAGGAGTCGCCTTAAGCCAGTTGATGAACGGTTCTCTCCGGTTAATGGTCGTTCTATCGGTGATCGCGGCTGAGGCAGGGACATCGATGAGTGTGAGGTCGTTTGAGGAGTTGACTTCAGTCTCAATTTCCGATGATGGGCTCGTCTCGACGAGGATGCGCCCAAATTATAACGTGGTCACGGGATACCCGACCAAAACCTCAGACTGGCAGCGTTCGTATTTCTATGTGAAGTCGAACAGATCAGCGTTCGAGGAGCCTCCGAAGTCTGGTTATCGCGTTCTCTGGAATGCAGAGATGGGTACTGCACAGTATCTTATGTGACAATTGTAGCATGTGCTCGTCTAACGCGTCTCTTTTCCTTTTGTAGTTGGTCATCCGAATCTCGCCACTTATCCCGAGGATTGGAAGGAGAGTGCTCGGATCGTTGCGTTGCAGAAGCAAGATCACTGGGAGGACTTTACTCGGGAGAGAATTCAAAGATCCATAGATCAAATTGCTAGTCGTGAGTTTTTTTTTTGTTTCCCTTCTGCTTTTCCTAGCAAGTGAATAGCGTGTATTAAGAATTTTTCTTTGCAGAACGTTGGATCTCAAACTTGCTTCCCCTCGTCAATCAATCGACTTCGAAGAGATTATCCCTCTTTACTCGAGCTGAGCAGAAAGAGATCAACCGAGCCAAGACAATGAAGCAATTGCCCGACCTTAGTCTTATTGTAGCTGAAAAGATAGGCGCCAAGCGAGGCGCTTCCGGGAGCAGGGTTGGCCCTTCGGGGTTGGAAGCGGTAGAGGCGACCCCAATTGCTGCTGAGCAAACGCGTACTGGTGGCTCCTCGCAGGGTAAAAGCTTGAAGAAGAGCAAGAAAAAGGCCGAGGGTCCGAAGGAATCTTCTGAGCCGGGGCAAACTGGGGCAGATGGTTCCTCTAAAAAAGGGGGTAAGAAACGGAAAGCCGGGGATTTGCCCGCCGAGGACGCTCCTAAGAAGAAAAAGATGAAGAAGAAAGAATTGGCTATGCCCCGCTCATCCTCGGTCTGTGAAGAAGAACTTCAGGCTTTAGTTCCTGAAGCTATCCCGGGGGTCGAGACCTCGGAGGATGACGAGAACGAGACTATCGCCTTTCGCCGGCGGAAGCGGGAGGGTCGAGTCATCGAGGAGGTGTCTCGCGGAGCCTTAACCGGTGATCTGCGTTCTGCCGAGGGTCCACAAGAAGTACAGACTTCGGGGGGACAACAAGACCGCTCGAGAAACGAGTCCCCTGCTCATATCACTGAGGGATCTGAGACCCGAGTGTCTGGTCGTCCCAAGGAAACCCCGGCTGACGGATTCAGGTTCGAATTCACCCGCGAACTTCCGCTGTCTTGTTACCCGGAAGATTGTGCCCGCCTGTTGCGGTTGGTTAAAGGCGGTCCCGATCAACTCCCTTCGGTACGAGATCTCATCTTCAAAGATGAATATGAGCATGCTGCTTGCTCGTCTGTAAAGGTAAGCGGTTGTTCGTTATCTTCTCTTTGAGCCTTGAGTTACTTTAGCTAAGTTTTCCTTGTTGTGTTTTGATCAGAGCCATGGTGATTGGAACGTTTTGATCGAGAAATACGATTCATCTCTCAGACGAGCCAAAGAACAGATTCGTGAGGGCGAGGAGGCTAGGAAGAGAACGGAGGAAGCTCTCCGGGTTTCTACACGAGAGAAGGCAGACGCCATTGCTCGAGAAAAAACCCTTAGAAAGGCGTTTGACGAGACGCGGACATCTGACGCGGCCGAGTTGCAGATGTGCAAGGAGGCGATGAACAATCTAGAGCTCGTGGTGGATAAGCAGCAGAAGGAAAAGGCCGACCTGGAGGCAAAGATGGCCGCGGAACTGCTGAGACATTCCGAGGAGATGGATAGGCTTCGGAAATCTCGTAAATACGAGGTTACGCACGAGAGGATCCGCGTGCTGATTGCCATGATTGCTAAA
Source organism: Brassica napus (assembly GCF_020379485.1). Taxonomy (NCBI): domain Eukaryota; kingdom Viridiplantae; phylum Streptophyta; class Magnoliopsida; order Brassicales; family Brassicaceae; genus Brassica; species Brassica napus. The sequence continues at coordinate 34,039,772 of NC_063442.1, read as the reverse complement.
GCCGAGAAGCGCTTTCATAGGATTTCCCTCCGCGAGGACAAAAGGGACAACTACGATGATGCTCGGTGTCTCTATAGTCAGGCCTTCGGGACGAGGAAGTGTCTTGAGCAGATCAAGGCTTCGGGTGTAGAAATCCCGCAGGAAACCATCGACTTCTTCATCGGGCAAGAGAAGCACTACGAGGAAGAAGCAGAGCGCTTGGAGGTAAAGGAGATTCCTGCGGAAGATCTCTGCCTTTCTCCGCTAGTGTTGGAGTCTCGGTTTCTGATCGAAGAAATTTGGAGCCAGCTCGACCCGTTTGGGTCGAATATCGATCTGATAGATTCGGAGGCCGCTGTTGCTCTGCGTACTCCTCTTCGTTCTGAGGGTCCGATGGAGAGGCCCGCTCAAACTGCTGTGTCTTCCAACCAACCCACCGATCAAGATGCTGATCTCGCGAAGCAGACATCGGCGGGAGCGGTTGTTCTCAAGGACGGGGCAGTGCCGACCATTGTGCTAACAGATTCCCCCGCTAAGGCGTCGAAGAATGCCAGCTCATCCGCTTCCTCGTCGGAAGACCCGGAGAAGGGTGACGATGTTCCTGCGGGGATGCCTATTGCGGACGCGACTGCGCCAGCCCCAGCCAAATTTGGTCGCATCTCGGGTCCCGGAGAAAAAGACGGTGATGGTGGCAAGAATCTTCCCGCTGGTGACGAATAGGGAGCTGCTATCTGGTCGAGGACCTTCTCTTCTTGTTGTACTTTCGCAGTTTGCTTTTTAGTAGACTTTTTCTCCTTATGTTGTACTTCGGTCTCGTTGAGACCTTTGAACCTTTATGTACCGTTGGCCCATATGGGTCTTGTTGTTCGATACTCGGGATGTTTGCTTTTTATCAAATGTTTGCTTTGCTTCGAATCGTAACTCGTTTCTCGTTAAGTCGTTCCCGTTAGCCTTGTCTGTAACTAAATAACAAAGAAAAAACAAGGCAAGGACTTTTAACGAGTTTCCGAGGAAAAGGTATCTGGATGCTCCGCGGTAACCGAGAGAAATTTGGTCGGCCAACTCATTATTCTTCGATTTGCAATAAGATCCAGAAATTTCGCTTGTGAGTCGGTCAATGCCTCGAGCATCGGTGACGCGGAACTCTGTTTTTCCCTTCGTTCGATATCTGATCAGGATATCGTCGACTAAGTGGGATGAGTGCTCGTGCGCCGCTTTCGAGTTAAGGGGCTAGCATCATTTGGCTCTCGTCATTTTTTACTCGAGGGAGTGAGACGAGATGTATTTTTTGTTAGGTTGGGGCTGGACCCCGTAGAGGGGATGCCTACGTACCTCCGGGGAGGATCAAGCCTTTCGTAGTTCATTTTGGTCCAAGTAAAAGTGACTTGGTAGTCATTTACTTGGACGAGTAGAAGTGACCGTAGGGTGCATCTACTCGGTTTTTTTTTTTTTTTTTTTTTTTTTTTTTTTTTGCGAGTAAAACGGTGATGTAGATCATTTTACTCGTTCTGAAAGGGTACTCGTTTTACAAGTAGAAGCGACGAAGATGCATGGAGTTCCAAGCTCGTGGAACTGCTTCTCCGCGGGAAGTTTCGAGTCGATATACTCCTGGTTTGACGACTCGAGTGATCTTATACGGTCCTTCCCAATTTGCGCCGAGTTTTCCAGCGTTGGGTTCCTTGGTGTTCTCAAAGACTTTTCTCATAACCAGATCGCCGAGCTCGAGAGGACGCGATCGGACCTTTTTGTTGTAGTAACTCTCGATTTGGTTTTGGTAGTTTTGGATTCGAAGTAAGGCTTGGTCGCGCTTCTCCTCTAGCCCATCTAGGGCATCTAGCAGCATCTCTTGATTAAGCTCGACATGCTGAGGCATCTTGGACCGGCGGAGACTTGTTACGTTGACCTCGGCTGGAGCCATTGCCTCCATCCCGTAAGCGAGTGAAAAAGGAGTAGATTTTATCGCTCCTCGGGGGGTTGTCCGGTGCGACCAGAGCACGCCGTCAAGTTCATCGGCCCAATGTCCTTTTTTTGAGGTCAAGGCGCTTCTTGATTCCGTCGATGATAATCTTGTTCGAGGATTCTGCTTGTCCGTTTCCTTGAGGATATCTTGGCGTCGAAGGGCTTAGTCGGATGTTCCATTTGTTGCAGAAATCTTTAAAACTTCCGGCCATAAACTGTGATCCGTTGTCTGTCACGATCTCGTATGGTAGACCGTGGCGACAGATGATGTTCTTCCAGACAAAGCCACGAACTTCCTTCTCTGTAACCTGCGCGAAGGCTTCTGCTTCGATCCATTTGGTGAAGTAGTCGGTCAATACTAGCACGAAGCGGCGTTGGCGAGAATTCGGCATTGGTCCGATGATATCCATCCCCCATCGCATAAATGGGTAAGGGGCTGCGGATGTTCGTAGCAACTCGGTTGGGCTATGGATACTCGGAGCGTGTCGTTGACATTTGTCGCATCGCCGGGCATATGCTTCGCAGTCGGTATTCATAGTTGGCCAGAAAAATCCTAAGTTCCGAATCTTCAGGGCTAGTGACCGACCTCCAGAATGGTTTCCACCTGCTCCTTCGTGAGTCTCTGCCATTACTAGCTGCGTTTGCTCGGCAAAAATACATTTCAGGAGGACCTTGTTAGCCGTTACTCGGTGGAGTTCTTCTTCCATGACGACGTAATGCGCGCTGCGCCTCTTTAATCGTCTTGCGGCCCATTTATCCGTTGGGAGTGTGCCCGTGGTGAGGTATTGGATGAATTCAGTCCTCCAGTCGGGTAGTAACTGATCTTGGTTTGTCATCTCGGAGTCGTCGTTGGTCTCGGATAAGGGCGTTGTTTCGAGTTCTGTGGTGACGAAGTTAGCTGATTCCGTTGAGATGTCGATGCTTGGTTTCTCGATTCGATGAATTGGAATAGTCCTTTTGACTTGATCGCGTAGCTTGCTTCCGAGTGCTGCTAGCGCATCCGCACAGACATTTTCTCCACGAGGAACCTTGGTGAGCTCGAAGAATTCGAACTCTTTAGCCAATGCTTGTACAACTCGGAGATAAGCATCCATTCTATCGTTGCGCGCATCGTAATCACCGCTGAACTGACTGGCGACGAGCTGTGAGTCGCAATATGCACTGAGTCGCTTAGCCTTGACTGCTTTGGCGAGGCGAAGGCCTGCGATGAGTGACTCATACTCTGCTTCGTTGTTTGATGCTGGGAAACCGAAGCTGAACGACTGTCGAATGAGCTCTCCCGATGGGGATTGAAGCTGAACTCCTGCTCCAGAGCCTTTGTTTGTCGAGGAACCGTCGACATGCAGGATCCATGTTGAATCCGAGGTTTCCAAATCTTGAGCGAGTTCCGGAGATAGCTCCACGAGAAAATCGGCGAGGACTTGGGCCTTAGCAGCGGTTCTGCACTTATAGGTGATGTCGAGCTCTCCGAGTTCGATCGCCCATTTGGTAAGACGGCCGGCTCTGTTCGTGTTTTGCAGGACAGTTCTGAGCGGCTGGTCGGTGAGAACTTCTACCGAATGTGATTGGAAATATGGGCGGAGTTTCCTCGCTGATTCGACGACGGCCAGGGCCATCTTTTCAAGTGTCGGGTACCGGGTTTCTGGTCCAGTCATCCTCCTGCTCATGTAGAAAACAGGTCGTTGTTCTCCTCGGTCCTCCTTGATTAGCACGCTGCTGACTGCGGCGGATGAGACCGCAATGTAGAGGGATAAAACGTCGCATATATCTGGTTTTGCCAGGATAGGGGGGGTCGTCAGGTAATGTTTGAGCTGACCAAAAGCCTCCTCACATTTATCGTCCCAGACGAATTTTTTGTTTCCTCGGAGGAGATCATAAAAAGGGAGACATTTATCGGTTGACCGGGAAATGAAACGATTAAGTGCTGCAATTCGGCCTGTCAGCCGCTGGACTTCTCGGCAGTTTCTTGGACTGGGTAGATCGAGCACAGCTGATATTTGCTTAGGGTTTGCTTCGATTCCTCGCTGCGTTACTATGTAGCCTAGGAATTCTCCGGACGATACGCCGAAGGTGCATTTGGCCGGGTTTAGCTTCATCTTGTACGCGTTTAGGATGTCGAAACACTCCCGTAAATGTACCAGGTGGTCGTCTGCTCGGATTGATTTGACAAGCATGTCATCAATGTAGACTTCCATCGTTGTACCGAGCTGTTTGGCGAACATGCGATTGACAAGCCGTTGGTAGGTCGCGCCGGCATTCTTCAACCCGAAGGGCATTACTTTGTAGCAGTACGTTCCTCGATCAGTTATGAACGACGTCTTCTCTCGGTCATCAGGATGCATCATGATCTGGTTGTATCCCGAGAAAGCGTCCATAAACGTGAGCATTTCATTGCCGGCAGTTGATTCGACAAGCCTGTCGATGTTCGGAAGCGGATAGCTGTCTTTCGGGCAAGCTTTGTTGAGGTCAGTAAAATCGACGCACATGCGCCACTTGCCGTTCTTCTTCTTGACAACGACTGGGTTAGCGAGCCACTCCGGGTAACGAACTTCTGCTATCGAGCCCGCGCTTAATAATCGCTCGACTTCCTCAACAACTGCTTTGGATCTTTCGGGACCCAGCTTTCGTCTCTTCTGTCGAATGGGCTTGATATTTGGGTCTACGTTTAGCTCGTGAGTCGTGATGGACGGGTCGATTCCCTTCATGTCGGTCATCGACCAAGCAAAGGTAGACAAGTTTTGCTTCAAGAAATCCGTGATAGTGCGCTGCATCTCGTCCGACAAATAAGCGCCTACTCGTAGCACTTTACTTGGATCCGATTCGTCGACTGGGACTTCGAGCACCTCTTCTTTTTGTGGGCAGATCTTGCTTACAGGAGGGGAGATCGAGTTGACTAGTGATTGAGATCGCTGCAATTTTACCGTGGCGATTAGGAGATCTCGCGCAGCCCGTTGATCTCCTCTTACTGTCTTAATAGTACCGTCCATTCCCGGGAATTTAACGCACTGATGATACGTTGATGCGATCGCTCGCATGGAGTATAACCATGGGGTACCTAGTATCACGTGGTAGGGAGCCTTGGTGCTGACTACCGAAAACTTGACCATCCGAGCTACTCCCTCAGCTTGTACCGAGAGACGAATAGTTCCCATGATCACTTCAGAGGAGCCGTTAAAGCCGGTGAGAGTTCTGGAAGATGGCTTCACGTCTTTTAAGTCGATTCCCATTTTTTCGAGAGTTTCGCGAAAGATGATATCGACCGAGCTTCCGGTATCGATCAGCACTTTGGTGACGTCATATTTGTCAATAGCCAAAACGACGAGAAGAGGGTCGTTGTGAGGAAAGTTTACTCCGAGAAGGTCTTCGGTCGAGAAAGAGATTGGAGGATCAGCTGGGGACTTCTGTGGCCAGCGCTGCGAGGTGTCCACCATTCGTCGGTGATCTTTGACCGCTCGTACAGAATCCCCGCACGGTGGAGATCCTCCCATAATCACGTTGATCCGCGGCCTGGTATTCGATTGCTTCCTGGTGAGAAGAGCTCGGAGGTCTTCGCTTTCTTTCGGCGGCCCGGCTTTTTTGTGGTCCAGCTTTGTACGCAGATCACCGACTCGCGCGTTAAGTTGATCTCGTAGATCGACGATATGGTTACCGTCAGTAGTTGCCAGTGAAGATCCTGGGCTCAGCGAACGCTTACTTCTTTTGGCGTTGAGCTCGACTCGGAGATCGGAAGATCCGGGAGTCTTGTCGTTCGTCGCCGTGGTCTTTCGTTTGAGAAGTACGCGCAAGTCCAACGGGTCGAGGGTTTCCTCGAGATCACTCTCTTCGTCTGATGAAGACTCCGGTTGGGCGCGAATAACTTCAATCCTTTGTCTGGCTGCCGGCGGATCTTCGTCAGCCGAGGCGTCACCATCGTCGTTTGGGTGTGGGATTTGCTCGGCATTCCTTGGCTTTTGGTCGTCTTGACGCGGTTTAGCCGGATTTTTTCGCTGATTTTTCCTGTCCTTGTTTCTGCTCCAACTGTTCTCGCTTCTTGGCTTCGGAGGAGGAATCTTGATTTCACCGCTTTCAAGTGAGGAGAGGAATTGCGCGAAAAGTGTTTTGCATTCTGAAGTGTCGTGGCCTTTTACACCGTGGAGTTTGCACGATTTAGTAAGCCCTGGTGGGGTCCGGGAAGATCCCGCTGCCGAATCGACCTGGGCGACTGTGGCTGGGGCGGTTGCTCGGGGGGATTCGCTTGGAGGATCCGTTTCCCGATGAAAGGTGTTCCACTTCTTCCCGTTTTCGTCAACAACGTAAAGGAGACCGTTCTTTCGGTTATTTTTATCGCTTGGGGCGTGCTGACGAGGTTCGATGTGAGCTGTGACGGCGTTCTTAGGAGCCGATTGCTTCGCCGGGTTGTGCTTGCTCAAGATGGCTTTAGTGTCTTCTTCCATGCGAATGAAGTTGTGGGAACGAGCAACGGCATCTTGCAGCGTCGTGGCGGTGCATCGATAAAGATCTTCTCGGAACTTACATTCCACAAGGAGATTATTCCTCAAGGCATCAACGGCGATGTGGTCTGGGATGTTGATCCTTGACACGACGGATTTAAAGCGCTCCATGTAATCACGAAGATTCTGGTCCTTCGTTTGCTTGAGGTTCCAGAGGGTCGAAGCCGTTGCTTCGCGCTTGGTGAACATGATGTAAGTCTTGAGGAAGGCCGAGGAGAGCTCTTTGAAGCTTCTAATTGAATTCTCTTCGAGTCCCGAGAACCAGGTTAAGGCTTGCTCGTTGAGTGTTTCAATGAAGAGTTGGCAGTATCCCGCGTCTCTTTCGTCGGGGGCGAGTCTGGCCCTTGCTACCGCAATATTGAAAGCTGTCAAATGCTCGACGGGATCTCCTCCTGGTTTGTACTCTGGAAGACGCAACTTGTCCATCTTTCGGAGTTTAACCTCCGTCAGTTCCTCGGTGAAAGGAGTACGCGATGTTGATGCGATGACACTGTCAATCTCGGGTACTGCGCTCGTTGCTTGGTGGATCCTTGAACTCATTTGTTGGAAATTTAGTTTAAGCTCGGCGAGTTCTCGGACGGTCGATGAATCTGACGTTGTAGGAAAAACATCGGCGGCTAGGGTTTCCGCGAGTTGGAGAGTAGGATCGACTGGGTTCGTCGATCGTCCTTCTGCCGGAGTAGGGGGGTTTGTATTGAAAAGGTGACGACGAAGCGGTTGTGAGTTACCGGTGGAGGTGCTAAGAGCAGCTACGATAGCGGCGAGTTGATCGTTCGTCGTCTTCTGAACTTCTTCTTGATGAGCAAGTCGGGCTATGACTGAACTCATGAACTCCGACGAGAGGAGGGGAGGAGGCGTGAGTGCCGGCTCCTCTCCGGAGGTATCAAGGTTCGTACCTCCGGTGGTCATATCGGTCTAGAAACGCTAAGTCTGTTCGCCCCACGGTGGGCGCCAATTGTTTAAGGTGAGTTTGGTCTCGGTGAAGTAAACAATACTAAAAATGGGTCGAACAGAGGCGTTTATTAGATTTCGAGATGATGTTACAAAGGTGGAGAAAGTAAAAGCAGGCCGGAGCTCGTGAGAGCTTAAACCGGAAAAGTACAAATAGCAGAGAAATGACTGTACGGATGATAAACCCTAATCTCGCCGCTAAGTTTGTGTAGCTAAGTGTCGATGCCTTTCTCCTTTGCCTTCCTCTCCTTTTATACTCTGTTCGATTACCTTAACCTAATCTCTTTTTACTGATTGGGCTTTGTCGGCCTTTCGGGCCTGATTATGAGATGCTCGCTGAGCCGTTGAGTCGATCAACCTCGCTTCGCTTGCTCTCTGCTTCGACTATCGGCGCTCCCTGTCGAGTCGATGCCTCGAGAATCGGCTTCTGCGCCGATGTCGACTCGGTTTGCTGGACTGGGCCCTTTGTTCGATGGGCTTTGTGGATGGGTTAAATCCATCCCCAACAGTATGGTCACGTTATCCCCGAAAACGAGAACAAGACAGAGTTCGCACTTGACCTAATACGTGAGCTGGAAGATTCACCAGAAGGAACTAAAACCCTAGTTGAGTTTCACAAGCAATGGAGAGCAAAGGAAACCCTAAACCAAACCACAAGAAACACTAATGTCTCTCTCAAAGACGCTATCAACGCAAGCATCTCAAGAGAGAAGCTAGTCTCCGCCTGCAGAGCCGGTCCTGAGATTTTGAGGGTTAGTCCGAAGTTTATATAATTCTTTTTTCACAAATTTTGGGAGCATATATATATAATTTTTTTAAAAATCACTTGACTATGATCAGGACCGGTCCTCCAGAGGAGAAACAAACCTAAAATCAACATTTCAAACATTTGCAAACCCATTCTGGACTGAGATTCTAGTCATTGCCAAAAGATCTATGCTAAACTCAAGAAGACAACCAGAGCTTTTCGGAATCCGCCTAGGAGCTGTGCTAGTCACCGGAACAATCCTAGCTACAATGTTCTGGAAGCTAGATAACTCACCGAGAGGCATACAAGAACGTTTAGGGTTCTTCGCATTCGCAATGTCAACAACGTTCTACACATGCGCCGAAGCCATACCAGTCTTTCTCTAAGAGCGTTACATCTTCATGAGAGAAACCGCTTACAACGCTTACCGTAGATCGTCGTACGTCCTCGCACACACGATCATCTCCCTCCCAGCTCTTGTTATCTTATCCGCTACCTTCGCCGCCACGACTTTCTTTGCGGTTGGTCTCGCCGGAGGCTCCGAGGGGTTCTTATTCTTCTTCTTGACGATCTTGGCAGCGTTTTGGGCGGGAAGCTCATTCGTGACGTTCCTATCCGGCGTCGTATCGCATGTGATGATTGGATTCACGGTGGTTGTAGCGATCTTAGCTTACTTCCTCCTCTTCTCTGGATTCTTCATCGCCAGAGATAGGATCCCTCTCTACTGGTTATGGTTTCATTACCTCTCGCTCGTGAAGTACCCTTACGAAGGTGTGCTTCAGAACGAGTTTGAAGATCCGACGAAGTGCTTTGTAAGAGGGATACAGATGTTTGATAGTTCGCCGCTGGGACAAGTTCCGGATGCTGTGAAAATCAATTTGCTTAAGAGTATGAGCGGTGTTCTGGGGTTTAATGTGACGGCGGAGACGTGTGTGACGACGGGGGTTGATATTTTGAAGAAGCAGGGGATCACGGAGATGAGTAAATGGAGTTGCTTGTTGATCACGGTAGCTTGGGGGTTCTTGTTTAGGGTTCTGTTTTACTTCACACTCTTGGTCGGAAGCAAGAACAAGCGGCGCTGATTTTTACTAATCTTACTGCTGTAAATTTAGTTTATTTTATAAAAGGAAAGCAAAAGAGATTAGTGTAAGTAAAGTAACTAAAAGGTCTGTCTTTATTTTCGAAACACTTTTTTTTAAAAAAATATTCTACTTATATATTACTAGGCAAGGAACCCGTGCGATATCGCACGGGAACTCATTTTATAAAATAAATATGTTATATTTTATGATTAGAGAAAATACATGTGTTACAAACCTATTTTCATGAAACTATATTACTTTATTTATAGTACTAAAAATCTATATTTTGTTTATAGGTTTGGTTGCGATAAAATTACAAATATGTCAATACCAAATAATATATATGTTTTATTATCCATTTAACTAAGTTATTTGAAATTTTCAAAAACAACTAAACATTTGAAACTAATTAAAAAGAGTCTAAACATACTTCAATTTATTCAAGCAAAAATTAAAAACACATTGAAGTAACCAGATTCATTTTTATCTGAAATATTATTTAAACTTAAAAATAAAAACATTTTTGAAAGGTTACACTTCAAAAACATTTTTTAGTATATTATAGGATGCATGTCTTCATAAGAAAAAGACTATTTAATAAACAAATGCATTTTCATGTAAAATAAAATTTTAAATAGAGAAAAATTGAAAATAATAAAAAGAAATATTCATAAACTGTTCAATTGTTACGTGAAAAATACCCCCATAACTTAAAATTTATAACCAGTTGGTAAAAAAACACACACATTGAAGGTTCTATGCATGTTCTAAGTTACTATCTTGAACACATTAATTAAAAAATATATGCTACTTTGCATAAATTATATTTTTATATAAAACATCTTCTTATTGCTTTAAAGAAGTTTATACGCCAAAAAAGAGAAAAAAAATATATCCTGACTTTCCATAGACTTTTAAAATGAATAATATTAAGTAAAATGAGAAAATAACCAAAAATTATCAATAAAAATATTTAAATGAAAAAGACACATAAATACATATATTATATATTGTTCAACTAATAATATTTGTCAGCAACCTTATTAGTAACATTTATTTTATTTTACTTATTGTTATACCAACAAAATTAGAACTAAAGTCACATGAATTAATTTTTACAGAATAAAAAATTCTTGACCAACAAGATTTTCACTCAAAATGACATTAATACATTGTTTTTAGCATCATCGTCAATGTATATTATTTTTCGTGTATATTATTTATTTAATATCATAAATATTTTTATAAATAGAATTATCATTTTATGTATTCATAATAACTTAGAAATTCGACTAATTCGATTAGTGATTTATTTAGAATATTTAAAAAATATTTATTAAACATTATAAAAGAATATGTATATAAACCAATAATCAACTCTTCTTGATACCTAATAAATAATCAAATTTAATATTGATATATAAAATATATTTTTCATAGTATTAAATATATTTATATAAAACTTTATGTTCCGGTTATATTTATATTAGAATAAATATTGCATACAAGTGTGTCTCCATCTTTTAAGGTTTCTTCTTACAATTGTTACATGATCTTTAGTTCCAACCATTTCCTGAACAAATTTTAATTATTTTTTCATGACATTTAAATAAATTTTCCTATTAAAAGACCATACTAGAATTACTAGTTTGTACTCTTTTTAAAAATTATTAATTATATGTCAATAACAAAATCAGTTACTATTTATATATATATATATATGCTCTTTTTCTGAGAAAAAATATCACGGAAATTGGATACCGTAGCAAAAGTCTGTTGACTTATATTTACTGGTCCCTTCTCATTTGTATGCCATCTAAATTTGTCTAATTCACAGTAACTAAAAGGAAACGATTGTAGTTTTTGGTAAATGTATGTTACATGGATCAAACGTGTGTTCATAATCATGTATATGCACATGGTCTGTTAGGAACACCGTAACCGTTGTTGCGTAAAGGTTCTGGAAATTAGAAATGTTTCTTCCAATACGCTACGAACACACGCTTGAATGTTCTGAATAGATTCATGCACGAATAATATGCTTTGTATATTGAAGAGTTTTAGTGACATGTGCATGCGTGAGATAGAATATTATAGATTATGCGTTTAAGTTGACGGTTCCTAAGTTTTTTTTTCTGAAACTAACGGTTCCTAAGTTGTTAGTATGAAAAGTCACCAATCCTTGATACTAATGTGTGCATGCATAAATAGTTCTGAGAAATTAAATGATATGCAAGCGGTTGACTTTTGTGATGGTTGCGATGTGAAAAGTCACAAATAAAAGTTGTGAGTACCAAGAGTCAGTCGGTGAATTGATTCAACATCAAACCAAATCAAACATGGATCACGATTGCTATCTTTTTTTTTTTAATAAAATAAAATGTTAGGGTTGAATTAGAACAAGTCTAAATTAATGTCATGGCTTGATTTCATCACAGGAATCATAAAGTATAATCATCACATCCTTTCTTATGCAGTCGAAGTAATATTGAGATATAAATACTCTGGAATGTTATCAGTTTTTCAAATAAAATTTACATGTTTAGGTTAAGATATAAGCATAACAAAAAGAGTTCATGTTTATATGTGTTTTCAAAGATCTTTATATGTTCAATAACAATGAATCTCCCTATTTTCTAGTTTATATGTGATTTTTGTGATTTATTGGTTTTTAATTTGTTAACGTCCAAAACTCTTTATATAGAAGATTAAAAATTGCATGAGGAATTTGCAACTACTAAGACTCGCATGAGGAATTTGTTGGGGATTCATAATATTGGAGGGATAGGAAAGTATTTGGGTTTACCAGAGCAGTTTGGGTCAAAGAAAAGTGAGATGTTTGCATATATTATTGATAAGGTGAAGAAGGTCACTCAAGGATGGAAGCAAAGACACTTATCACATGGAGGAAAGGAAATCCTGCTCAAAGCAGTGGCTATGGCTATGCCAATATATTCAATGAATATTTTTAAACTCCCCAAGGAGGTATGTGAAGAAATCAATGGTATTTTGGCACGGTTCTGGTGGAGTTCGGGTGAAAATAAAGGTATGCACTGGTACTCTTGGAAAAGAGTTTGCTTGCCAAAGAAGGAAGGTGGACTTGGTTTTCGAGATTTGGAAACTTTCAATCAAGCGTTACTTGGTAAACAAGTTTGGAGGATAATGCAGAATCCAAACTGTTTGATGGCACGCATTTTGCAGGCTCGGTATTTCCCTGAAGGAGATATACTAAAGGCTACAGTTAAAAGGAAATCCTCATATGCATGGAAATCTATCATGTATGGCAAGGAGTTGATTGTGAAAGGAATGAGACATCTTATTGGTGATGGCTCTTTTACAAATATGTGGACGGATCAGTGGTTACAGGTACATCCCCCACGTCCACCACGACCAATCACTGAAGTGGATGAGGCAGAGAAAGTCAGTATGTACCTCCATAGTAATAATACTGGTTGGGACTTGGACAAACTGAGACTAGTAGTTGAACCGGAAGATTTTGAGGTTATTGTCTCTCTGAAAATCAGCCCGGTTGCGCAACAAGATCTTGTTGGATGGCACTATACTCAAGATGGTATTTATACTGTTAAATCAGGTTATTGGGTGGCAATGCACTTACCTGAAAACACAGTGATTCAACCTACAAATGGGAATCAGCTACTGAAACAAAAAATGTGGAGAACAAAGATACCATCGAAAATACAACATTTTCTTTGGAAGTTATTATCTCGTAGTCTAGCTACTGGTAATAATCTCAGGAGGAGACACATTACAAGGGATGTGATATGTAAGAGATGTTTTCAAACAGAGGAAACAGAATCTCATCTTTTCTTTGATTGTGATTATGCTAAGCAAATCTGGCGAGCCTCTGGAATTGCAAATACAACGATTGATAATTCTAATGCAACACTGGAGGAGAGAATACAGGCTTGTCTATTTGTTAGTTCTTCAGTGCGGCTACAACATTACAATGACCTACCAATATGGATCTTATGGAGACTATGGAAAAGTCGGAATAGGTTAATTTTTCAACACAAACATACAGCATGGAACTTTATTCTTGGATATGCGAGGAATGATGCAAATGAATGGAGAAATATAGGAGCACATGCTATGGCAGACAGATCAAGATCATACCAGCGAAGAGAGGTAGAGGCTCTTAAAAGATGGGCTTTACCGCCCTCAGGATATATGAAATGTAATGTTGATGGTTCTTATATAAGTTCGGAACGAGAAAGCACTGCTGGCTGGGTAATAAGAGATGATTTTGGAACTTATAATGGAGCAGTACAAGCGGTGGGAGAAAAGGTTGGAAATGCTTTGGATGCAGAATTACAAGCTATATTAATGGCGCTTCAACACTGTTGGATGAAAGGTTATAGGAAAATAATCCTGGAGAGTGATTGTTTAAAAGCCATTCAGTTTTTGAGAGATAAGAATTTGTATTTCTCAGGCTACAACTGGATTAGAGACATCACATGGTGGTCCCGAAAATTTGAAGATGTTCGATTTAGTTGGATATCAAGAGAAGCAAACAAGGTGGCTGATAAGCTTGCAAAGACAAGCTCACAAACAATTTCTTTTATTTTTCATAATTATGTTCCTGTAACAATAACAAATCTTCTACATGAAGATTATGTAAACGTACATTTATGATTAATAAAGTATGATGTTATAAAAAAAAAAAAAAGAAGATTAAAAATTGCAATGGTTAGTTAATAGCAAAAGTTGCAATGATTGATCACCAAGAATTACAATCACCAACAGTTGCAGTGGTTCATCACGAAAAATTGCAATGGTTCATTACTAAAAATTATATGATCAACATTTGCAATCTTTTATTTAATCAGTTGTAACTGTTCCACCAAATAATTGCAATGATTCACTTAACTAATATAATTATTAAAAAAATCATCCTCATATATTTTTTATTAAAATAAAAAGACATGATGTTAAGATGAAAAGACACATACTTATATATTTTGCTAACTTCTTTTACATCAAAGCAACTTTTAAGATGAAAAAAACACATTTAAATATGAAAACAGACAACTTTTAACATTTTTTTTGAATTCAAGAATATTTAGTTACTATAAGTAGTACATTTACAATATATTATGAATAGACAAAACATTACAAAAGACACTCTATTGCATATGAAAAGACACATAATTATAAAAGAGACACTTATTGAGATATTTTAACAACTAATTGAAAATTAATTTGTCTTTTATAATGAGAAGACACAATTCTTAACACTAAGAATTGTATAAAGACACTTGTTGATTGAGATTTACCTACTTTGAAAAACTTTTTTAATAGTTGCATGTTGGAAAACATATTTTTTTTATGAAAAGACACACTCTTATAATTAGAATCCATGACTCTCAAAACTAATAAAGACACTTATTAAAATATTATATATAGTTTTAAAGAAAATTTCAGTAGTTGCATTCCGAAAAAAAGTAGAAAGACACTTCTTGATATATTTGTAACTACTTTTTATTTTTACATACTGGAAAATAAATTAATCTCAATTATTTTCCTGAAGAGACACACCTTTTATAATGAGAAGACATGACTCTTAAACCTAATAATTTAAAAAAGACACTTATTAAAATATTATAACTATTTTAAAAAAAAATTCCAATAGTTGCATGTTGGAAAAACAAAATTAATTTCAGTTTTTGATGAAAAGATACAACTCTTAGGAATTAATTTCTGCCACTTTTAATTTGTGTTAATCTTCCTCCTTTTTTTTGAAATACGTATTTGTTCAGGAACATAAATCAATGTCTTGATGTCTTGTTTGATGTCCAGGAACATAAATCAATCTTTCTCTCACGTGTTTGATGTCTGTTTGATATCTTGTTTGATTTCTGCCACTTTTAATTTTCTTTTCACCGCTTGCTCAAGGAACATAAATCAATCCAATTGACGCTATTTGAATGTCTCTGTAATCCAGTCTCTTTTTGAATGGTTAGGAATGTGTGGGTTGATGGAGTGAATTGCGTTTTATTTTTTGGCCAACGAACAATCCACTTGAACACTTACACCAGCAACTATTGTAGGTTCTGATACCCATCTGTAACCAAGAACAGCAGCAAAGTGTAATATACCTTGGCCACCTTTCTTCCAGGGCTTCCTGCATAAGGTTGTTTTTCATATTCTCTTGGGAGATTCCATTAATTAGCGTCTGATCCAGTTGATCGTCATTCTCGAAAAGCCGTAAACTAATCTTCTCGCTCACTTGGGACAGTAAACTAATCTTCTCTCTCGGTCACAGTTAGATCATTAATTGTTTTTATATCAAAGTTTAAAAATTATGCTTTGAGAAGGCATAGACATTGGACTATTTATAGATTTTCAAAATTTTGTTTGAAGAGTCACATCTTTTGAATAAAAAGTTTGTATATTTTTGTAATAATAGTTATATGAAGAGTCACAACTTTTCAATATAAATGGTCACATTCTTTCAATATAAATAGTTATTTTAAAATAAAAAGATACAACTTTTAATTGTTGAAAAGACACAACCTTTCAACATAAGTGAAATTCACAACCTTTTGAATTAATTGGGATTGCTATTATTAGTAGATAAACAATATACATTTTGTTATAAAAACATGTTTTTTACATTTGATTAGAGGTGGACATTCGAGTACCTATTCGGATTTTTGAGGATTTGGTTCGGGTTTAGTTTCGGATAACCTATTTAAAAAAATTCAAAAAGTTAAAGTTCATATATACTTTAAATTTTTCAAAATCTAAAAATTAAAATAAAATATAACATATAAATTTGAATAATGTATGCCAAGATACTTAAACTTAACATAAAAATTGGTTTTGTTTAAATATTTGGATAGGAAATCAATATATATTTTAAGTATTTTAGGTATTATAAGTATCGTTTAGCTATTTTAAACATGTACCTATAACTATTTGTGTATATTTTCAAGTATTTTGGACAACTTAAAAGCGTCTTATATATTTTGTATATTCTTTTAGATATTAAATTTAAAAATAATTAATATATATAAGTATATAAATCTTGTTCGGATATATTCAGATACCTAAAATATTACGGTTTGGATCAGATTCGGTTCTGGCTATTTAGATACTAAAATTTTGAACCCATTTGGATATCTAACCAATTTTGGTTAAAGTTTAATACTATTCTTTGGATCGGTCTTGGTTCGGTTTTTTAGATTCAGATTTTTTGCCGAACCCTATATTTTTATTGTGACAAAATTTTAAATGAAAATGATTAGTTAAAGTAATTTTTTTTTTTTTGCATTTTTATAGATCAAATTTTTTTATGTATCATTTGAAAGCGTTATTTTTAGTTTCCTATTGGACCCAAAATATCTTAGGTACTGACCCAACGTGGAAAACGTGAGGTTTAGAAAGGTTGCTGGATAGAAATCAAGTTATTGCTAGACACTTGGCCTTAGAGTGATACAATGTCCCCACGAACTCGATAATAGTTAGGCTTCTGTCAATTTTTCTTTGTCAAACAACTAGTGGCTACTTTGCTCTTTTTGTACCCAAATATTTCTTTTGAAATGTGAGGAAGCAAAAAAAGGTTGGACTTTATATGTAGAAGTTTAGATGTAAGATTTAGTCTGTGTTTTTTTTCCTTGCATTCTATGTTGTTTTGCTGTAAAAAATATTACAACTTTTAAATCACTTTAATTGTTGTTCTGAAAAAATAAACTAAAACCTGAACAAAAAAATTGTAGATGATGTAGGTAGGCTTTAATTTAAAAAATAAAACTACATCATTTGGTTAAGATTAGTCATTTAAAATAAATAAAGCTAAAGTATAAAGTTGAATCCCAAGCGATCATCACATATATTCCAAAATGTCTTGAAATTAATCTTATATTGTTGAGTTTTTTTATCAACAAATGTGATTTTTCGAAATTTTTATAAATTTTAATTATGTACAAAACTTACTTAAGTAATATTTAAGTGGGAAGTCATCTAGTTATTAACTCTTCAAAATCTTTATGTAATAAGAAAACCTTAAGTAAGAAAAAATAGCAACTCTAATAATAATATTGCATTAAGAAAAAAGAAGCAAAAGAGGCAAAAGGGTTGAGTCGGATAGACGAGAGGACTCAGGCGCCTGGGAGAACGCTGAACTTCATGTTATAGGTACGGCAATAATAGCCGTTATCCTCTCCGCATGCAAAAGAGTAAGGCTGTGACATTGCAAGAGTAAATTTGAAGCTCTCTTTAGATCCATTCTCCTCCGATGAAGCAATCTTATTTCTACTTTCGAAGTTGCAGGTCCTGTAACTCCACAGATTTGTTTGCAAGTACACGTCATGTCTTCCGTTTGTCATATTGTTGTACTCGAAAACTGCAAATAAATCAACAAGAATTTTAGCCAAAAAAACTATTTATAAAATCATCTAAAGACACAAGAAAATAGACAATATATACTTACCAAGGACATCGCCGACATGGAAAGTAGTCTTGGAAGCCCATTCTTCAAGATCCACCCCGTAGTTCCATCCACGTGATCCTCCCACTACGACCTCTCTTGGTGTTGCAAAGACCGGGTTCCTTGAATCGTTATCGTCTGAGCCTGACCTCGAATCGTTATGTTTTGATGAGCCTGGCTTCGTTTCATTATGGTTATGGTGCGATGAGCCTGGCATTGTAACATTATGGTTGTGGTTCGATGAGCCTTCAGGCTTCGTGACGTTATGGTTCGATGAGCCTGGCTTCGTAACGTTATGATTTGATGAGCCTTCAGGCTTCGTAACGTTATGGTTCGAGGAGCCTGGCTTCGTACGGTTTGAGTCGGACCTCCATCTCCAGCCTGACCGTGTGTCCCACTTCCAACTCCAGTGCGAACCATCAGGGTTTGTACCCGAACCTGAGGCTGATCCGCCTGAGCCGTGGGATTCCCAACCCGAGCCTGAGCCTGAGCCTGAACCGGAGCTCCAACTCCAGCTCCATGCCTCTGAGCCTGATGAGAAGACGCATGCAAAGGCCACAAGGATTACCAGTAACTTCGTTTGTGAAAAAGACAGCGACATCTTTTCTCTTCTTCGTACGTGCTTTTGATTTTGAGCAATTTGTGATTTTCTAATTGGGATGCTTTCTTCGAGGGTTATAAGTGTATGTATTTATAAGAATACCGAGGTCGGCATCATTAAACCAATTCCTAATATATATTGGAGAAAACAAAATCCTTTTCCAACAAGGATCTCATGTTTCTTCAAACTTTTTTTTTCTTTCGTGATATGCCATAATGATACGTATATTTTAAGTAATTAAATTTCATAATTTATATTGTTAAACCATCGAGATTTTAGATATAATTATTAAATTTCATATATTAAGTTGTAACACAATTTGTTTTTTTTTTGGTAAAATGTTAAGCAACACAATTATATTTTTCAAAGACTAACTCCAAATATACAATACTCGAAATGCTCGACGTGATTGTAAATATTTATACTATGCATTTGGTGAAGTAACATATACATCTAAGTATAAGTCAAGGATTGGTTCCCCTCAAACTTGGAATGCACATGCAAAGTTAAATTCGTTAAGATTTTATCTGGAAACAAACAGTAGTTTGTTTTATTTGAATTATGATCAACGTAACTATTAGGCGATATTTCTCTCGGCCGTTAAAACACCTTTTTCGTTTTTTCAGATTTGAGGCCCTCTCCGGTCCGGATTTCCACACTGGTGCTGTGAGAGGGTCTCATCCTTCTTGTCTTTTCAAGTTTAAGTTTGTGTTTGGTTTTTGTTTCTTTATTTTTGTTTTGGTGTGACTTTCCGGTGAAGGATTATGCCTTGTATCAAGTGATGTTGGGATTCAACATTAGTAAGTGCGCTCTCTGTTTTGGAGGTGTTGATTTCTTGTGACTATGGTGGTGTGAGGCTTTGTTATTTTGTGTGGTTGTGTGATTTCTGGCTTGGTGTATGGCATCTTGTCTCCTCCCCCAAAGAAAATGAGTTCCTAAAATAAAGACTCAAATCTCAGGATTTAGAAGAGAAGCTTGCATCGGTCTCCACCTACGTCCATCTTTTCAGATCGCTTATTGTACTTTGCATTTCAAATTTGTTCAATGGTAAGCTAACTTGGAACAAACTTGATAAAGGCAATTGAAGAAAAAGATTTATCTACACTATGAAATTTTTTGTTTTGATTTTGTTAAAGATATTAGAAGTTCGGATGCTACTGCTCGAATGAGAACATCTAATTTATCTTATTTCAAAATAAGACCGGTTTAGTATTGCTAATGTGTCATCACTAATGTTTATCCTTGCTAGTTTCCGATGCAGAAAGACGATTAGTTTCTCATTTTTATCTTGTGGTATTCTTCTTTGATGATGTAATAGATTGCAAATCGTTATCAACAAAACAAAGCGTTTCAAAAAAACATCAACGTATATTATAAATATGGAAAGAAAATAGGAACATCAAATCGATAGTGACAAAAGAGAACATTTTCCCAAAATGTAGAAAAGCATCATCAAAGAATAAAGGGTTTTAGTTTCTTTTTGTAGAATTCTGGTAGTTATTTAGTGATATTCCCTTGCAGTTTTCCGCTGGTTGCTTACTAGCAATATGCCAAGCTTCACACTCAGAAATCGTATTCTTAGGATATATCCAGCTAAAACTGATTTTAACACCTGAATACGTTTTCATTTTGTGCCTTCTATATGAATCAAATTATCAAAAGATATAAGACCTTTAGATGACTTTCTACTTTGATCACAATGTTGTTAGTATGAAGCTTATGGGAGGTGTTCAATATAACAAATTTAATGATTCCTTCCCTTTTCCCTTTCCATACTATAGAAAATGGTTGTCACATCTCATTTGATCTCTTTTTGATTTAGATTATTTATCCTTGCAATATAGCCGGACAAAAGTTGCCATATAAAGCATCAGATCTTATGGGGTTTTTTATTGATAGGGCCTTAAGTGCTCATATATTGATTTTTATGGTGTTTTCCTTTAAATTATTATTAACAATGTTATTTCTGCTTAATATCCTGATTTTTAGTACTATACTAACCAATTTTTGTATATATTCGGCAATGGCTATATATTAGGTTTAAAAAAAACTGTATAATAACGTTTTCAAACTGAATGAATAATCTTACCATTGAATTAAAACATGAACGTGAATGTATGTGTTAGCATGTTTGACAGTTTAGCTTTCGCATTTGCTGAGAAGATGACAAGCTACGGGGGTGAACTAAAAGTTGTCTTGATCACTAACATCAACACCAAGGTTGTTGGAAGTGAGTTATATTGAATTGACTTTACTCTACTGCCATAATTTAAAAATATTATGTAAATAAAAATATGATTGTACTTATAGAAATAATTATACTCCTTCTATTTTTAAAAAATGCATATTCTAGACTTTTCACATATATTAAGAAAACTCATTAAATATGCATTGTTTTATGTGAATAACAATTTTTCATAACTTTTAGCCAATAGAAATTCAATAAACATCATTAATTTTTTTGAAACTTACAATTTTTCATAAAATCATACATTGAAAAAATAAAAAATGTATCTTTTTGAAACAATTTTTTTTTTCAGAACATACATTTTTTAGGAACGGAGGAAGTATTTCTCTAAAAATATTTATTTTTAGTCATAGCAATAAAAAAAACAGTTAAGGGAATATTTTTTTTAACATCAATACTATTAAAACAGAAGGCCCTTTTTTGAGGTACCCTTCTCTTTCAACAATATTTACTAGACTCTGCCACTGGAATATTTTAAGCTATGTTTTTAATTTAATTCTGTATTTTTCTGAGATTTCTTTTATTTAAAAAACAACACCTATATTTACTGCCTATCGAAACTATGTGTATAATTACATATCAAATTAACACCTTCTTGATGCATTTTTCAGTTAGTAAACGTTGTTAAACGAAAAAAATAGACGATGCTTCATCTACATATTAAACGATGGAACATAATTTAAAAAACTCAATTGCTATAACACACTGATTTTCATTTTTTACACAGTACATTTACCAAATCTTTGTATATTGATAATGATGTTCCATCGACACTGAAGCTTCAACGATTAAAGTTTGAAGGTTTCCCTCTCGAATATTGGATTCTGCAAGCTTCCAAATTAAAAAAAAAATACATTATGTTAATATCAATGTATCGACCATTCATCACTTCCAATCAAGGTTTTGGTTACAAACTATTGCACCCTTCAAACATACATGTTGCACTATTCAAACTCCTGAATATCAAACTTATTAATGTTCAGATTCGTTTTTATAAATTTGTAAGCTTGCATTTTTATATGTATAGTATGAGTTACAGACGAACCCGCAAAACCACAAATCCTTTTTTATTCATTGATTTATTAAAATTAAGCAATGTCAAATCATACCAACCCCTAAACCCCCAAATATTTTAAAAGCAGCATGCATTAGTTTTGAATCCTTACGGGATTAACCATTGTGCAATATACTCGGCCAAATTATTGAATTTGCAAAGATTTTCACATCAGTAACCGAAAATATAAATATTAAATCACAACAAGAAAGAGTGAATTTTGGTAACTGAAATATCGATATAATGCCATTAATCTAAATCATAAATACCCACCCAGCCAATCCTATTGTCCCATATCTTCGATGATTGTAATAACATAAAATCAAAACAAGAAAGCGTGAATTTTGGTAACTGAAATATCGATAATAATATACCACAAAATCTAATGTTCCATAACTTTAATAAACTAGAAGGTCGAGATAATATATTTTCCTAAACTCACGGCCCTATTTTATAACTATTTGAATGAGAATATTCTGAACCTCATGCCTTAAATTTTCTTATATATATCGACCATCTAGATTCAAAGCAAACATGCCATCTAGACTCAAAGCAAGCAATGTTGTTTTCTATACGTTTCTCATATAATGTATTCTAAAAAAAAGATGGTGTACCTTGATGAGATTAGGCCATGAAAACAACTTGGTTTATTGAAGCCAAAATCATGCATACCTGGAAACCATCCAATGTTGGGTTTGGTGAGACTTTAGAGATCTTTTTTTCTTTGAGCAAAGACTTTAGAGATCATATTTGCAGACAAAAAGGTAAATACTACGACATTTTTAAGTTTTCAGTTTACGAGTTGTTTTACTGAGATCGTGAATAATGTGTTATTCTTTAAAATATCTTTCAGTGGATCAAAATTCATGATACTTGCAGGAAGAACAATTTGAAATCGTTGGGGGATCAATGCTAAAATAAAAAAAAAAAAAATTTATTTAAACAAATTAGTGTATAATTATTTGGGTCCATACGAATACGAAATGTGTAGAAATCTATTACCTGATTTACGTTAGATACAGTTTCATGCCATCACAGTATTATCCTAATCTCCTTATTTGTTTTCCTTACGTATATAATCTGTAAAAAAAATCATTAGATGGTATTATCCTAATCTCCTTATTTGTTTTCCTAACAATGAATGGATATTAAATAGTATGATGGTATTCATCCGAACACTTATCTTAAAATGATTGTTTGTTGTGCACCAGCGTGGATGACAACATTTTGTAATACCTGAAAATGCTCACAATATAAAATCAAATTATTGTTTTGTACTTATTAAGGACAGTCTATATTATATTGTAATAGTAAATAATTGTGAGTAAAAAATATAATGTTTAGTTCAAAAAAACCCGTGATATATTTTACCTCGATAGATGTTTAATTATATGTATTTTTCATTTGTGGAGATGTTTGTGAACTAAAAACAAATCACCTTAAGAATAATAAGGAGAAAAATATATAATAAATAAGAATGAAGATATGAAATATTACCATTAAGGATCGGATTAAGAGAAACAAATGGCAGATAGCTATGACAGATCAATAAGAGAAACAAATGTAACTGAGAATTTACCATTAAGGATTGGATTAAGTCCTTCTGTCGGAGATAGCCATCTTCTTCTCTTTGCGACAGAGGAACCGACAGGTGAGAGAGAATATTTTTTGTTTTCTTTTGTCGAACACCTGAAATTTTTTTTTTATATCTGTCGATAAATTTGATGGGCTTGAACCAATATGTTTTAATTAAAAAAAAATCAAAAGACCCAAACAAAAGAAGATGGCTGTAACATTTAATAAAAAAAATATATTGTATAACAAAGATTAATTTTATTTTTATTAATTACTTAATTTTAAATTATCTAATTTATTTATATTAGCTATTTAAATATGATACAAAATAACTGTTAAATATAATAAACATTTTGGATAATAGTTTTCTAAAATAGTTGACGCAAAAACAAAGAAAAGCTAATTAACCGGAAAATATAACTAAATTTAAAGAAATAAATATATTTTTACAGACATTTAAAAAAAAAATTAAGACACAGAATATTAACTTCATAGATCCTTGCAAGCAAAAAAAAGATCAATAATCAATGGTATGAAACAATTTACTAGCAATCGAAGACAAACCTTTGGAGACTTTCTCATTGAATACCTAATTGAATGACCTCACCACAATCTTTCTATGAATGCCTCAGATTGGCTTTGAATTCATCGGATCTATTCCATTTAAGCCATGGGACAGTACATGCAAAAGAAATTAAAAACAAAAAAATAAATTGGTTAGTAGAATCATGGAGTTCAACTATCTATCAACGATAATGAAAATACAGGAAAAGAGCAAACCTTGGAAATGATGCTTAGTCAAATTGTGGAATACCCGATTATTCTGCTTCAGTCGCCATTTGAGTTTATTTATTTTTTAGAAACCTAGATTTTGTCTGAAACATGACAAAAAATACGTGGACTCTATTGGAAAATAAATAACAAAACCATGGACTGGGCTTGAGCCTATTTTGAAAATTCTGGCTTTGCTAAACATTTTGTATTCAAAATACAACCCATCTTGATAATTTGTATTCAAACTTATAATAATTTTTTGGTTTGGCCCATTAAAAAGCCCAATCTAAATTATATAAGAAATTAATAATTTAATTGAAAATTATAAACATTATTATAAAGTACAGTTAAACCTCTATAAATTGATAATGTTGGAACTACACCAAAACTATAATTTTTTTTATTAATTTATAGATATACTAATTTATAGAGATATTAATTTATCGATATACTAATTGAACCAAAAAATTCATTTTGGGACTATAAAATTATATTATTTTATAGAGATTTTTAGTGTATATTAATTAATAGAGTATTAATATTAAAGAGGTTATACTGTATCTATTACTACAAATAACATTACAATTTATTTTTTAAAATTTAATGGCTAAGATAAAAATATGTTATCCTATATCTAGCAAAAGAATAATAATCATATTGTGTTTCTAAGTTACACTTAAGCATAAATATTATATGTGTACGATTATATTTATGCATAATTTAAAATTTGAAACATAAAAAAAATCATAATTTATCTTTGTGTTTTATTTAACAATATAAAATATATACTGTTAAATTAGATGGATTTGTTATGTATGGACATTTTACTCGGATTGAAAGATCCGAATCAGAACCGATCCAAAAATACAGGTTCGGCTCTGGGTCCGGATTCATGTTAAAGTATTTGTTGGGTCTTTTTTCTTATAACTGCGGATCTCGGTTCGTGTACGGGTCCTATCCGAGACTCGATCGGCTACCCAAGTACCCAAATATTATTGTGTGTATTAGGTATATTCAAGTGATTGGGTATATTTTTGTATTTTGGATATTCCTTAAAGTTTCAGATTCGGGTTTTGGGCATAATTTTATTTTTGGGTAAAAATTAGATTTTCAAAAAAATATAATTCGGGTACTCAGTTAAAATTTTGGGTATCTTTTGGTTTTCGGGTCTGATTTTGATCAATTTTCATGTATTTTTGTGGTTCTTTGGATATTTTTAGAGTTTTCAATATATTTCGAGTTGTCGGGTCCAGTCCGGGTATTTCGGTTCCTAAATATCTGAACCAACCCAAATCCGAAATATACTCAAAAACAGTGGGTATTTTACGGGTATTAGAATTGTAGATCCGAACTGATCCGGATCCGACAAGACTCGACCCGTAACCGACCCAAAAAATTATAGATATCTATACGGATCTAGATTTCCAAAACCCTAAGGATCCGAAACGACAAGACCCGGTCCAAACCCGATCCAAAGACCCGAGTGCCCATGCTTAGGATATGTTGTACTAAGTAAAAAATAAGAACAATTTTCTCAATTATGTATCTCGAAATATAACCCGGGTATTGGGAATCTTACAATTTTGTTTCCTATAAAATACAACCGCAGTATATATGTTTTGATATGTTAACAAAAACAAATCTCCGCGTTTTGAAAACACATCCCGCGCTTTCAAAGCGCGGGTCAAAATCTAGTGCTTTTATTAGTTTTATAGTAGATTTTTACCATAAATTTGACTCAAATTTTGCCGAAAAATGCAAAAAAGTTACTTTTAAAACAAGTACCGTTGATTAAAACAACCACAACGAATCTGAACCGTTGAATCTCGTCGGTTCCGACATTTATAAGATAAGGGGTCACGAATCCAAAACTTTTTTTTGAGTCCGCGGTTCACTTTCTTCTTCGTTGGAAATTAATTAGGGTTACTCTCCTCCTTCCATAATCGCCGTTTCAAGGTACGAAGAGTCTGTGTGCAATTAGATCCTCTTTTATTAATCTTCGTTCTCTTAATTATCAGTTTCTCGAATCTTCCCTGTGATTTTTTTTGTTCTTATCTATTTGATAAGAGATTCACTCGCATGCGCCTGATTGATTATGATGCAAAGTTTGCAGCTTTGACAATGCCTCGATTTGATGATCGATATGGAAACACTCGCCTCTACGTCGGCCGCTTGTCATCTAGAACTCGCAGCAGGGATCTTGAGCGTCTTTTCAGCAGATACGGAAGGTATTGAATCCGGAATGAATAGTCTTAGGGGAGAAGCTAAGGGGTTCTTTGTCTTGCTACTATTGGGATCTAGGGTTAGTGTTTTGTTTTCTTTGTTAACTTAAATGATGTTGTTGAAGGTTTCTCTGGGGGGGTTTGCCTAACCTGGAGATGTTTGATGAGTGTACTGTGGACTTGGTGTAATGGGTGGCAACTCTCTCGCCTGGTGTATAGAGAGTGCATCGGCGATTTTGTTTCTTGATTTAATTGCATGTTTTTGACTGGAAGTTCCTTAAGTAATGATGGGCCCCTTGATTGCACTTTCCACAGAGTACGAGATGTTGATATGAAGCGTGACTATGCCTTTGTTGTAAGTTTAATTAAATACCTTTCACCTTTTTATCAGAGGGTTTTAATTAGTCTATCCTCGAACACACACACACACACACAAACATATGTATTTTGGCCCTCCTCACATGTTGAGAACAGGAATTTAGCGATCCTCGTGATGCTGATGACGCAAGATACTATTTAGATGGACGAGACTTCGATGGGAGTCGCATCACTGTTGAGGCTTCAAGAGGGGTTAGTTGTTTGTTTCTGTCTCTGTATTATTGGCTCCTCTACTAGTTCTATGTAAATTACTGATGATGTCATTCAAAAATCTTTCATTTTATCATGATAGGCACCTCGTGGTTCTCGGGACAGTGGTAGCAGAGGTCCCCCTCCTGGTTCGGGTCGCTGTTTTAACTGCGGTGTTGATGGTCATTGGGCTAGAGACTGCACAGCAGGTGACTGGAAGAACAAATGTTACCGCTGTGGTGAAAGAGGACACATTGAGAGAAACTGCAAGAACAGTCCTAGTCCTAAGAAGGCCAGGTACTTGTACTTTAAATTATTGTTTCCTTTAAGCTGATGCTGATACCTCTTTGGATTGTAATGATCCAGGCGTGGTGGAAGCTACTCCAGGTCACCAGTTAAATCACGCTCCCCTCGCCGCAGAAGAAGCCCAAGCCGGAGCCGTAGTTACAGTCGTGGTCGTAGCTACAGGTTAGAAAGCATGCACTAGATCGTTCTTGTGTTTGCATGAAGCTATGGATCTTTTCTTATTAACTGATGCACTTTTGTTTCATCAGCCGTTCACGATCGCCAGTGAGAAGAGAGAGAAGCGTTGAGGATAGATCACTTAGTCCTAAGCCAATGGAGCGATCCGTATCTCCCAGAGGCAAAGACCAAAGCCTGAGTCCAGACCGAAGAGTCGTAGATGCAAGCCCAAAACTAGAAAAGCAAGATGGGTCGGACTATGAAGGCAGCCCAAGAGAAAATGGTAATGGCAAGAGCTCTGTGAGTCCCATTGCGGGAGGTGAAGAAAGTCCTCAAGACAGGAGCCCCGTTGATGATGAGCCTGAGCTTAACCGTTCTTCCCCTAAAGGCAGCGAGTCACCTTGATGGCTCATTTTCCCCAGCAGGGTAAGAATCTCAATGCATCATTGTATGTTGTTCCTTGAACTTTTACTTTGTTGACTCGTTGGTTTGTCTTGAGACTACTTTTAAACTTTGTTATGTTTCATAAATTTGTTTTTATAGCAAGACATTTTATAATATTCTCGTTTGTTAACTCTCGGAAGAATAAAGCTTTCAACTATTTTATGCTTTCTCTATTTATGGTCAGCTGTTTCTGTTAAAATTGCTCCTGCAAAATGTATTCAGCCTCAAAGTAACTCTTTTGGAACCCAACGACTAAGTTGGTTTGTGTTCAGCCTCAAAATCCTGCTCCGACAAAGCATACTATGCGAAACCTTGAAAGTCCCAAGAAGCCGATGAGGTGTGTAGTTCGGGTTCAATGTTGACTCGGCGAGGTTTTTTGACTATGGCGTTTGAAAGAAGCGTACTGGCTTCGTGTTTAGGAACATACCGAGCCTCTTGTGTTGGCCGTCTTTGGTTTGCTTATTTAGTAATGACTCATAAGTAGCTTACATTAAATTCATAAAAATAATAATCAAAACTTTCGTAAACATATGAAATACTATATATTATACAATTTTAAATTTGTCTTCACCTCAGCTGTTCCTCATTTGCCTATTTGTCTCCTTTTGTTTTTTGTTTTATTGAATTCATTAGTCTTCATCATTAGTCTTCATAGTTTTTTTTTTGGAGAAAAAAAGATATTTAGAAATACCTCACTTTTTTAATCTTAACAAGACGCTCTCTACTGCTCTACTACTTTCTTGGTCTCTCTCTCTTTGGGTGCCTCGCTCGAGCTTCGAACTGGTCACACGTTGCACAATGAAATGCCATCGCAGACCAGCGTGCTACAAGAGGTGGGCATTATAAAACTTTTCAAATGTCTATATATATTCAAATGTTTCTTTTAAGTAGTAGTGTACTAAAGCATATTCAAATGTTTATCTCAGAGGCATGAATGATTAAATATTTTTCTCAAAAAAAAACATATAAGATTATATTGTTCTGGATAATTTTGAAAAAATAATGCATGCGATTTTACAATTTGAGTCAATATTGTACGTTCTTCTATTCCTTAATCCGTCTTAGAATCAATTGCAACCTATTAAAATATTTTCAAATATTTTAACACAAGGCATAGAGTAGTAGAGAGGTTGAGTCCCACGACTGTCTACTGAAATGTAGTTTGCAATCAATTATCTTAATATTATCATTTAGATCGCAAATTTGACAATAACTACCATTAGCAAGAATGCATGCGACTTCACTTGACAGGAGCAAGAATGGTATATAGAAGGAGGAATGAAACAATGACGATGGCTCCAACTAATGTGAACTTTGGACTTGTCCAGAGCATGAGATTAGATCTCTCTGTTCTTTTGATAGGATCAACTTCTTCCGACAACGGAAACTCCGATCTCGGAGGATTCCACGTCACGTACTTGTCCACGTTGAACTGAGAGAAGAATGTCTTCTTGCTTTGTTTCTTGAAACTCTTCCACGCTTTGTCCCAATCCCTCGACGATTTATCACCTGAGACCATAATAAATCAAGAATCTGATGTAAGAACGAGACAATAAGCACTAGCTTCGAGATAAACTGATTGATTCTTTCTCACCATTGTCGTTTTTGGGAGATTCGTCGGGGTTCCCTTTGGAGCAGATGAATCTAGAGGAAGATGAGAATCTAGGGGTTATCAGGCAGAGATTGGAGGATCTTAACACGGAGGAGATTCTAGCAGAAATGTTCATCGTTTCAGTACGGACAAAAGAGGATCTTGTGAGCGTTGTTGTGTCTTCTTCGATTCTCTGCCGGACAATGTGATTTTCCTTAGCCTTTCAATCTCTTGGTCCATCTTCACTAGCGACACGTGGGATGTGAATGGGTCCCGTTTCTGTGCGAACCGGGTTGGCTATTACTTGTTTAACGGTTAACAGCTTTGGGAAATATCAGCTCAGGACCGGACATTGCTAGCTTTAACACCTAACCGGTACGATTTATATTTAGAAAAGTTGGGCCAACTTGTGTTGTAGGACTTGTTAGTTACATGACTGTGGGCTGAGTAGGCCAAGAAGTGGTACTGAGCCCAATTCTCAACTCTTTCCGGTTCCTTAGCAAATCACTAATAGGAATCTTAATTGAAAATTCTGCAAAGGCTATTAAGTTTTTGGTTGGAAAAGCTTGGTGAGAGATAATGATAATTAGCAAACAAAGGCCTTTTCATTTGTAAGAAAAAAAATCAAATATCAAAAAACAAATAAAACTAAGTAAGGTTAACATTATTAACATAGACCTCAAAATGATAAGTTTTCAAGAGGGGGATAAGTAAGGACAAGTTGAAGATCCATGCTGGAGCATCAGTCCATAGTATCTAGTTGCATCATCCTTTGGCTTCTAGTTAGATCTATCTTCTCACTAGACCCACTCTCATATTTTCTTCTCTTAATCTCCACTGTCCATTCAAATTGAACAGACAAGATCTTATCACACAAACCATTCACTTCAAGTTCCTCAATTGTATTCTTATTGTGAAATTATGAATATATTTTCAGTTAATCAGTAACATAAGTTAAACCAAAAATAGTATGAAAAAAATAAAGTGACACAATATTTTTTTTCTTACAGCAGAAAATTGAATAAATTTCTATTATTTTACCTTTAATAACATTTGAAATGTATGTACACAGCTGAACAAAAACAATTCTTATTTTACGAAAAGTTGCAAAATAAAAAGATTTTTAGATTTTAACATCCAAGTGGGAGATAAATATCTAAAAACTGGACTCCTTTATTATCTCCTCACTCTCAAATCTCCCGAAGAACCCTTAAATTAAACCTTATCCCCTCCTCAAAGCACATCGAGAGAGAGAGAGCCATGTCTGCCTCCGCTTCCTCCGTTTCCCTTTCTTCCTTCAACCCTAAATCCCTTCCTCTCTGCATTTCCCGCTCCGCCTCCGTTCTCCCACCTTCCCTCTCCTTCAAACTCCACTCCATCTTCGCTTCCTCCGCCGTCAAATGCTCCTCCTCCCCCGCCCAACACCCGTCGCGTTTCTCCAGAAACGTCGCCGTATCATCGGATTTCGAGGTGGAGGAAGACGACATGTTCACCGACGATGATTCTTCTCCCCCGCCGACGCAAGAGCGCAGCTCCTCCTTCTCCGCCGACCTCAAACTCTTCGTCGGTAACCTTTCCTTCGATGTGGATAGCGCTCAGCTCGCTCAGCTGTTTGAGAGCGCCGGGACTGTTGAGATGGTTGAGGTATAACTAATTATCTTCCTAAAGTTTGGTTCTTTATAGCTTTTCTTCAAATGGGTCTTTGAAGAGAAGTTGAGATTTGGTTTTGTCTTGGTTTGTGATGAAATGGTGGGTTTGGTTTTGTTTGTAGGTTATCTATGATAAAGTGACTGGCAGAAGCAGAGGTTTTGGATTTGTGACAATGTCCACTGCAGCTGAAGTTGAAGCAGCTGCTCAGCAGTTTAATGGATATGTAAGGAGATAAACTGTGCTCTTGTCTTATTGATATTTTATTGAATTGCCTATGTGTGTATGTTAATACTCTGTTTGGTTTGTGGAGGCTTTATGGTTTATGTTTTTCTGTTAAAGATGCAAGCTTGTCTTTTTAGATATTTATACCTTGGGGTTGTTTTTGTTAAGCTTGTTGTCATGAACATTGCAGGAACTTGAGGGTAGAGCTTTGAGGGTTAACGCTGGACCTCCTCCACCGAAGAGGGAGGAATCATTCTCCAGAGGACCAAGAAGCGGTGGTTACGGTTCTGAACGTTCCAGTTACGGTTCTGAACGTTCTGGCTACGGGTCTCAGCGTTCAGGACGTTCTGGTTACGGGTCTGAGCGTTCCAGCTATGGGTCTGGGTCAGGGTCAGGGTCAGGGTCAGGTTCATCAGACCGTGTGTATGTGGGAAACCTTTCGTGGGGTGTTGATGACACGGCTCTTGAGAGCTTGTTCAGCGAGCAAGGAAAGGTTGTTGAGGCCAGGGTCATTTACGACAGGGACACTGGTCGATCAAAGGGTTTTGGGTTTGTGACACTCGGCTCTCCTCAAGAGGTCACAAGAGCCATCAACTCTTTGAATGGCGCAGTAAGTAGTGTTATCACTTCTCTTCACATTAAGTGTTGTTGTATTTGTCATTGTGCAAGCACACTCTCTTATACACATTTTGTTTTTCTTTGAAGGATTTGGATGGAAGACAGATTAGAGTCTCTGAGGCTGAGGCTAGGCCACCAAGGCGCCAGTTTTGAGCGACCATGTCACTTCACTGCTCTCAAAGAACTGCAGATTCTTGAGGTGTATCAT
Source organism: Brassica napus (assembly GCF_020379485.1). Classification (NCBI taxonomy): domain Eukaryota; kingdom Viridiplantae; phylum Streptophyta; class Magnoliopsida; order Brassicales; family Brassicaceae; genus Brassica; species Brassica napus. The sequence goes on along the minus strand of NC_063442.1, from coordinate 34,007,878 downwards.
GTATATCATCTTGAGTTTTGGGCTTTGTTTCTTAATTTTAAGTCGTTTTGGGCTTTGCTTTTATTTTTGCAGACTACTTAGGGTTTTGGACTTTTACTTATTTCTTCATTATGCTGTTTCGTTAACTTTGTTGTCCACCAAGTGTATGTGGACCGTTCAAAAGAGTGTACCATTTGAATCTTAGACGGATGTTTTTGCTTTACTAAAATTTCTTCAAATCATAGTATTCGATCCCAGTTTAAAATGGGCCTGAGCAATAGTATATAGATCCTCACGTCTGAATGTGATGCCACTTTCTCGGCAAGTCACGTGGCCTTACCACTCACAACTCGAAGGCTCTGTAGCAAAGGTTCGCTACAATAGCCCTGTTCGTTTGGTTGCCGCAGGTTTCGGCGGCAGCGGCAGCGTCAGCGGCGGCGGCAGCGTCAATGAGGACAGTTGTTGTTTGTTTCGCAGACGCTGACGCTGCCGCTGCCGCTGCCGCATATCATATCGCGACCGCAGGTTTTATCGGCGTCAGCCGCAGGACGCAGCGTTCGGACGCTGCCGCTGCCGCCGGTTCCTGCGTCAACGAAACGAACAAGAGTTGACGCAGAATGTTGACGCTGCCGCTGCCGCTGCCGCCGGTACCTGCGGCAACCAAACGAACAGCCCTAATAGCGTAGACATTAATAGTAGCTGCAACTGAATAGCATAAGAAAAATCATTAGTACGTAATAATATTATCAGCGTAAAACACACATTTACTGAGCTGACTAAGTTTGTTAATAGTTTCAATCGTGTAAACCGCGCTTGTTAAGATGGCTTTTGTAATTCTTGTTAGATTGTTTAACTTTACACCTGTTTATCTTAAGTTCTTAACCTTATATATATACGCGTACGGCGTATCAGCATAGTAGTAGACAACTAACAAAGCAAAAGATCAGTGGTATCTGTTTGAACCGAATTCGGTCGGAAACTAGTAAGAAAGACGAGCACTCGTAGGTGGGTCGAAACAAATGCGTTTTATTAAATCAAAGGATGTTTATCCGGTCTATAAATAAGGAAATATGCGGTAGAAAGCAAGACGGCGAAAGCTAGTTTGCTGAAAATTACAAATCGGCGAGAAAGAGAAATGAAACCCTAGTTCTAGCCGCCGAAAATATGTGTGGTTGATTTCAGATTCGTTTTTGTTGCCTCTACATGTTCTTATATAGTCGATCAGTCGTCCTTTGGTGACTTAATTTGCCCTTCTTCGATGAGCTTTTAATTCGTTGGACCGAATGGTCGGGCCGCTGTATTAAGCCGTCAGGTCAACTGCTTTCAGTCACTCATTCGATCGGCTAAAAGCAGTCTTGAGTCGAGCGAACTAAACGGTCCGTGAGCCGTATCAAACTTTGCAACTTAACCAACTTAATCTAACCAAACCTAACCGGCAAAACCAAGTATCATAATAGTAGGATCGAACAATCACCAATTATCTTGATATTGACTAATCCGACAATGCCAGATTAGTGCAAACCATGTATATATATTGTGCGGATGTCACGTGACGAAGGGTATCTTCGACGCCATTGGTCTATAAAAAAAATTGTTTTGAAGGGAATGCTAAGAACAAATGGGACATGGCAATAACCGAAAGAAGAGAAGGAAACATTGAAGTGAAATAATGGAAGATTTATGTCTCATAAATAAAGAACACGAAAATAATGAATTCACTTTGCTCTTTCTCCATCATACTTCCACCACTCTTCCTACCTGCAAGTTAAGCGTTTTCTTCCTTTTTTAAACTCATCTCCTTTTGTCCTCATATATCAGTTCCATAAACATACTAAATATTCCTTGTTATTAGAGATGCGTAATATTATAGAGTTGATCAAGGCTATGTTATCTCTAACAAAAATAACATAAAATGTAATAAGAAAAACATTTTAATGTTATTATTTCAAGCAAATATATAAGAATACTATAAACTTCAATTTCGCAGTGATAAGGTGGTAATTTGCCCTTTCTATCATTAGCATCAAATTAAATATGGTTTGTCTTAAAGTACACTTTTTGTCTGAACGAATTAGAAGGCAGGGAGCCTTTTTACTGCTCTCCTGCTTCATTTGTATTCTCGGTGCCACACACACACTTTATCTACACACATCAATACACAAATTCATATTTGACTTCATCATATATATAAGCTTGTGTTATACTTCGAGAGCACTATCTTTAATTGTCTATATCCTTTTTTGTTTATTGTTGAGAGTTTCTTGAAAACCATAAGCCTTTTGTTCACCAAAGAAAAAACATAATCCTTCTGCTTCTCACTCTTCTTCGCAGCTCTCTGATACTCTTTTTACGACAACTTACATATAGCAAAACTAAATTTACTTGGGTTTAAATTTTTTTAAAGTAACTAATCGAGTAATGTAGGTCTTGTATCTTTTTTTTTTCAACGATATGTAGGTCTTGTATCTAAAGTGCACTTTTGTTATAAAATTTAACCAAAGGCAAATGAACCTTTCTTGGGGTTTTTGCCAAAACTAACCCACAACTTGATTTTAATCCCAAACCTATACCCAAACTTGAATCAAATGCAAAACTAACCTAAAAGCCTAATGAAATTACAGCTCAGCCTCTTGTGACCAAACAAAAAAACAGAAGCAATTTTTACGAATATATCCCCAGTAAATCGTCTGAGTCGTCTGAGATGTTGGAAGTCGTTTGAACGACTGAAGTGTAAGTCGTCTAGTACCAGTTTATTTTAAAAATAATTTATAAATCTTGTAAAAATATATTTTGATGCGTGAAAAATAAAAATCAAGTAATTATAAACAGTTTTAAGTGATATAAATTAAGATATGATAAAATTGATTTGTTTTGAAGATAGATGAGTGGAAGTAGTGAATCATGAAATACTTTGGTTTAGGAGTTTGGCAAACATATGTTGCAGTATTGTATGTATTGTTAGGGTTAGATTTTGGAAAACTAAAATGTTTTTTTCAAAAATTATTTTCACCTATATGTGTTTATTTCTGTGTATAGTAAACAATTTTCAAGTTTGATTTGGTTTTATGAAGTGTTTAATTAGATAATTAAGTTTAGGGGTTATGTTTAGGGTGTGGACGACTTATATTTCAGTCGTCTGTTGAATAATTTACTCGGACGACGTATATTTCAGTCGTCCACATCGTACCGAACCTTTAATTTTACCAATGTACGTTTTAACCTAACCGGATCATTTTACTCGGACGACTTACATTTCAGTCGTCTGGTGAAGAAATTAAAACAGACGACTTACATGTAAGTCGTCCAAATATTCCCGCCTAAAAATTTTTTTAAAAATTATTTTCCCGCTTAAATAATTTAAACCAGATGACTTACTTGTAAGTCGTCTGGAAAGTCTTCTATTTTAGTTTCCCGCTAAAAATATTTAGTTTCCCGCTAAAAATATTAAACTCTTCTGGACGACTTACATGTAAGTCGTCTATTTTAATTTCTTCACCAGACGACTGAAATGTAAGTCGTCCAAGAATTCGTCTGAGTCAAAAATATTTAACCTAATTAGATTTTTTGTCTCCCTATATAAAGAAAAATTTACACATTCTCTCTCCTCCTCTCAAATGGCTGCAACAAAAATGTAATGTTCATCATTCTAAAACTCTCCAACCTCTCTCTAATCTCTTTGACTTGAAAACACCAAACTTTATATGAATTTTTCAGTTTTGTCTCATGTATTTCTTACTAATCTATCTATTTTGCAGGTTTTTAATCAAATGGTATTCATCTTCCATTTATTTAAAGGTAGATCTATTAATTTTAGATATATATTTTTGTGTGTTCTATAAATGTAGATTTATCTAATCTTCCACTCATTTTCTCTATTTTTAAGTCATTTGAACGTTTTTGGATATGCAGGTTTTTCAGATCTGGATTTGATATGCAGGTTTTTCTGATCTGGAAGACTTCTGGGATGACTTACCTGTTAGTCGTCTGGAAGTCGTCTGGACTTCTTAGAAGTCTTCTGACAAAGTCGTCTGGACTTCCAGGAAGTCGTCTGGACTTCCAGGAAGTCGTCTGGATTTTTCTGAGCGTTTTGGTAAGTTATTATGTCTGATTTTTCTTCATTTGGTTACTTCTAGTTGTATAAAGTTCTTACTTTTTTCCCAAACTAAAACTCTCCAAACCCACTCTAATTTCTTTGACTTGAAAACACCAAACTTTATATGAATTTTTCAGTTTTGTCTCATGTCTTTCTTACTAATGTATCTTTTTTGCAGGTTTTTAATTAGATGATACTCATCTTCCACTAATTTAAAGGTAGATCTATTATTTTTAGATATGTATTTTTGTGTGTTCTGTAAAGGTAGATTTATCTAATCTTTCACTCATTTTTTCTGTTTTAAGCCATTTGAATGTTTTTGAACATGCAGGTTTTTCAGATCTGGATTTAATATGCAGGTTTTTCAGATCTGGATTTAATATGCAGGTTTTTCAGATCTGGGACGACTTACCTATTAGTCATCTGGAAGTCGTCTGGAAGTCGTCTGGACTTCCTGTAAAGTCGTCTGGAAGTCGTCTGAACTTCCTAAAAGTCTTCTGACAAAGTCGTCTAAACTTCCTGGAAGTCGTCTGGACTTCTTAGAAGTCGTCTGGACTTCTTAAAAGTCGTCTGGTCTTGTCTACTCAAGTGGAATCCAAGCTTGTCTTTGTAGAGGAATAATCTATAATAGTTTTGTTTGTGGTCTGTTTTGTGAATTGCATGTCTACTCTTTTAGTTGTGAATTTTTTTAAAAATCAGTAATAATGTTTTCCAAGATGTATTAAATGTGCTAACAATGTGTTTACACATTTACAAATCAATGAAATAATAGACTTCAGTAGCCTTTTTCTTATCTTTGGATCTCTCATATGCAATAATAAACTTCAATAGCCTTTTTCTCATCTTAATAAACAAGAATGTTGGTAGCTTCATATTGATGCAACATTTTAAGAAACATTTAACCCTTCTTCCAACTCATAACAATAGTCATCATTATTGTCTATAACAATAATACTTAAGAGATGGAAACAAACAATAGTAACTAGTCAAAGCATATCATATTTTTTTATAAGTTTGTGTTGAAAAACTTAGTCAAATTTAGTAAAACTAAGGGAGAGAACATATTTTGTAAATATGAGTTTTACATATCTTGAAGTTACTTATCACTCTTAAAAATACAAGTTATTCAAAAACTAACGTAGAAGACTTAAAAACTAGTGGAGAAGACGCGGACGACTTCAATCTAAGTTGTCTAGACGACTAAACTATACGTCGTCTGGTCAACGCAGAGGTTTTTTTTGCAATTGACTTTGAAATCTATTATTTCGGACGACTGAAAGTTAAGTCGTCTACTATTGTTTGGTTAAAAAAAAAACTCCAAAAAAGCTAGACGACTTACATTTCAGTCGTCAGAGGTTAGTTTTGCATTTGACTGGATTATTTCAGAAGTTTGACTTTTTGGACGACTTACATTTCAGTCGTCTAGTGAAAATTAAAATAATAATATTTTTTTAAAAGTAGACGACTTACAGTTAAGTCGTCATAGGTTAGTTTTGCAATTGAAAAAAAAAACTTCAAGATTTAATTATATACAGACGACTTATAATTCAGTCGTCCACGAGACGACTGAAATGTAAGTCGTCCAGGATTTACCAGGTTTGACCAGAATCTCGGAAAAAAATCATGGACGACTTACAATTAAGTCGTCTGGTGGACGACTAAATTATAAGTCGTCTGTGTATAATTAAATCTTGAAGTTTTTTTTTCAATTGCAAAACTAACCTATGACTACTTAATTGTAAGTCGTTTACTTTTAAAAAAATATTATTATTTTAATTTTCGCCAGACAACTGAAATGTAAGTCGTCTGGGGAAATCAAACTTCTGAAATTATCCAGTCAAATGCAAAACTAACCTATGACGACTGAAATGTAAGTCGTCTAGGTTCTTTGGAAATTTTTTTGAAACCAAACAATAGTAGACGACTTAACTTTCAGTCGTCTCAGGTTACAGATTTCAAAGTCAATTGCAAAAATAACCTCTGCGTTGACCAGACGACTTCCAGGTAAGTCGTCTACAGCCAGACGACTTCCAGGTAAGTCGTCTACAGCCAGACGACTTCCCAAGTAAATCGTCTGACGAACAGATCTGGAAAAAAACTCGATGTCATACCTTAAATTGGTGAGATAAGTTCCTTAGCATACATAAGGCTTCTCCAAGCACACAGAATCACAAACGAAAGTCACCCACCCAGAATCGTTAGCTTCTATGACTCTATGAACCATAAAAATTTTAGAATCAAAATCTTGGGTTTTTTAGCTCATTGTGGAGAGAAAGTGAGATATATGTTGTGTTTAGTTCACAAGAATGGAAAAAGAAGAAGGGTAAATCGATTTTGGGAGCATTAAGAGCTTCAAATTGGTTGTTCATGGTGGTTGTGGTATTGATATCAATGGCAATCTTGTAATTACTTGAAGATGATGAGGGTGAGAGAGTAAAGATGTCATTTTCGAAAAAAAAATAAAATTTGATGGCATTTTCGTAAATTATGTGAACTTGTGGGGTGAATAGGGCAAAACCAATTTTTTTTAAAAGAAGGAGGTTAGTTTTGTGTTTGACTTTAAGTGTTAGGTCAATTTTGCAAAAAGCCCTCTTTTGATTATCTACTTGTGGTAATATATACCCACAACCATTTGAGATCTATATCTATAACAAATAAATGTTGAATACGCCGAGAGTGAGCTAATTATGTTGTTTTAGAATTTCAGCATGGCCGATTATATTATGATATTAGAAACTAGGTTGGAAATTCACATTTTATCCCAAAAACTAGGTTTGAAGTGAGAAACCCAAGGGGAATGTGGGGGTAATAAAAAAACAAAACAGAAGAGTTAAATGCGCATGCAAGCATGCATACTCAAATACACGTTGGTTTCAAGAAGTAATTATTTGTTTATAGTCTTTAAACGTACAACATATAAACCCAATAGGGCAGAGCTTACACTGAGAGGAGTTCTTGGGATTGCATTTTTTTAATTAATTTAATCAATTCTCACACGCTTAATGCAGACATAAACATATGTCTCATACTAATTCTTTCAATGCTGCTTTGTATAGGGTATAGCTACATGTGGAAAAACATTATACAAAAATATACAAATGGCCATGAGTTAGATATATATCCAAGCAGAGAGATATGGGTAATGCTATAAGGAGCTTTTAAATACTATACAAAACATTATAAGAAGTACAAAAGGTAGGTAAATGTGTAAATAAATAAATAAGTGTATGCTTGTTACTTGTTAAACTTTGTTTTTGATTAACAAAAGAAAATATTACACTTCAAGGCAGTTTCAAGTTTTTAATAACACTATAAGACAGTTATGACTACTGAGGTAGTTTTTGTTAACTAAAAGCATAGGCCTAACTAAAATGGCCCCACAATTTTTGAAAGTAGTCAATTTTCTCTTTCTCACGGAACCAAGTGTTTGAAACCTAAACACAAATTAAAAAAACAAAAAATTATTAAAAAAAATTTCTTCACATTGGCTTGTATTTTTTTTCGACGCCGCAACTCTTCTTTCTCTACGGCTTCTCTTCTTTTTCACCACAACTCTTTCTTCTCTGCCGCAATTCTTCCTTCTCATCATTGATATGTGTTTTGTAATTCATCTCTGTCACCGCCATGACCTAAACTCTCGCCGCCGTAGAAACATCATCTCTTCTCCTTTACTGCAAAGTGAAACAGTGTCTCAACTCATTTTCCTCGTCGTGATTCATCGTCGTTGTGACCCTCCCGCCTCTCTGATGCGTTTTGTAATTGGCAGGAAAAGCTTGAGAGGAACTATGGCTAATTTGGGCATTTTTGCATATTTGGTCCCTAAATTTATTTGTTATTTATTTTGTAACCCTAATACTTTTTAAATGTGAAATTGGTCCTTAATTTCATCCCAAACTTCAGAAACTACATTTTAACCCCTTGTAGTAAAAATACATCTATGCAAATACAATAAAAACAACTAAAAGACACCTAATTAGACTTTCAAATTTGCATTTTTACCCATGTGATATGCAAATAAACAAACAAATACAATAAACGAAATCTAATATGATCATAACTATAAGAAGATACTCAAAATCATTAGAATCATCTGATATCATAACATTGTTACTACTACTACAACAAAGTTGAATCAATATTCATTAATTCTTTTAAGATATCGCAACGTGTACATTGGTATTTAACATGTCCACATGGACTCCTTTTATCAATAAACTATGTACACATCACAGTGTACATTGTCTACCGTGTTCACATAATGTAGTGTCCACATTAAACACAACACGTTAAAAACCATCGTTTTTACTGTCCACATGTACACATATGTAATGTACATCCAACATGTTTAAAACCATCGTTTTTTACTGTCCACAACACGTTAAAAACCATAGTTTTCTACCGTGTTCACATAATGTAGTGTCCACATTAAACACAACACATTTACTAGTATTACAGAACATCGTTTTTTACTGTCCACATGTATACATATGTAATGTACATCCCACCCGTAAAATACAACTACAAGTTTAGCATCATGTACATATGTATGAGATTTCCATGTTGTCCATATGGACACTTACCAAGTACATGTACAAATTTACCAATATTACACCACATCTAAAGATTATTCACTATGTACACATGTACACAGGTTTTCGCTTTTTGCATATGTACACTATTTGGCCATGTCCAAACTTACCAATAGCAGAACACAACTGAATGCAATATATGATAAAATAGTGTACATACTTGTATATTTCTTTATAAGTATTTGTTAATCACGCAAACACCTTTAGATATGTTTACAAATTACTAATATAATAGTGTACATACACATTATTATCCATGTGTACAACCCATTAATGTGTACATATTTTGTTTATTTTCAATTTTTTTAATCAATGGCATTTTAGTAAATATGTCTTCATCTTCCCCAGAATTTTAGGGTTTTCTGCAAAAATTTTATGGCCGCCATTGATTTCTTTCACATAATCTTTCATTCTTTTATGTTTTAACTATAGGTTACACTTCAAGATCGTAGTTTTATCATTTGTAAAATGTTTTTCAAATTCAGATTTCAAAAATAGTGAATTTTTGGTCAAGGGAAATGAGTTAAAAAAACACAGGGGAGATGAATTGAAACACGGCCACCGTGGCGGATTTTGAACATAACAACCACTACGAGCACAAGAGAGATGAATTGAATAGCACGATGTGGAGGAAGAATCCGTTTGTGTTGATTTCACGGCGAAGGAGAAGACGAACTAACAGTTTCGCAATCCAGCTCGACTGAGATTCACCGGCAGTCACCGAGGATGACGAGGAAATAGAGCGAAGAAAACCTGCGACATAGATGACTTGAGATCTAGAGGTCGAAGAGTGAGATGTGAAAAAGAACCTTTTGATTTCAAAATTATTTTTCTATACTCTCGAGAAAGAAAAGAAAAACAATAAAATTTAGAAAATGTAGGACCACTTTAGTTAGATAAAGATGGTCTACTTAAGGATGGTTTAGTTTCTAGTCATAAAAAACTACCTCAGTAGTGATAACTGACCTAGAATGTAATAAAAACTTGGAAACTGACTTATAGTGTAAAATATTCTTAACAAAATGTGTCCGGCGGACCGACTAATCCACGGGTGATAGGCATATTTACCGTACTCCCTTTTTTGTATGTTTAAGTATAAACAAACATATTAAAAATTACTTTTATCAAAAGCACTCAATTATAACAAAAAAGTAAATAAAAATAATTAATCATTGCTCTTTAGAATAAATAAGAAAAAAAAATTAACATTAATTTTTAATATTTTAATCAATTATTTTAATAGTTTTATATAACAAGTTTCAAAACATTATACAAACTAAACTAAAATGTGAAAATATTCTAAAACATCAAACAAAACAAAAACGAAACGGAATGAGTACCTAACAAGATAACAAGAAGGTTGACTGCATAGGGAGGGTGAACGAGACTACATTTTGATAATAAAAAGTAAAAACCATAACTCGATCACTTTGTGTTTCTTATTTCGATCATCAATGACACGTTCATCCATAACCCAAACATCATCATCTCCAGTTATACATATTACATATACGGATAGATTACATTAATTAGTCCGTTAACCGATCTCTTCCTTTACTCATCAGTCATCACTCGTTTGGTCGCACTTTCAGTTAAATATTAGTGTTGAAATAAATTACATTTGGACCCATCTTACATGTCCAGATATATGTTGACAATGAATTATATTTTCGAAAATGGAATTTTTGTTCTGTTTCTTGTAAAAGGAAACTAAAAAGTGAAGTAGCTTTATATCTAAATCAGTTTCTTTAATCACAAGATGTTTTCTTTGTCACTTCCCATTAACTTCTCGCACGACAAATTTAAACATCATTATGAAAGATATAATAATTATGCAAGGAAAATTTCCTTTTCAAGTATGTGGTTTTTAATTGAAATATTCATATATATGTATATATGGTTATCAAATACATTAATGATAAAATAGTTTTAATAACCTGATAAAATGATGCAATGCAACAGTGTTCTAATTTCTAAGATAAGCTGGTTTGGGGAACAAGTGAAAACTTCAAGGAAGTGGTTAGGGCTGGGCAAATAAACCGAACCCGAAAACCCAAACCGAATCCGATCCGATAAAAATGAATCCGAACCGATCCGAACCCGACGTAAATACCGAATGGATCTTGTTTTGTGGTATTTCGGGTTATGGGTATTATCCGAACCGAACCCGAATCTAAATGGATATCCGATAGAACCCGAAACATTCAAAACCTCGAAAAGATCTTGTACCAAACATGATCTCAATTCCTAATATGTATCCAAAATACACTAAGAAATATTGAACATCTAAAATACTTATCTATTACATGAAGGTTGGTGGTTCTATTACATGAAGGTTGATGGTTGAAGATGGCCGTTGAATCTTGAAGTATTTAGATTTAGATTTTGTTTTCGTTAAACAATGTTTCTCATTTCATGAGAACTTGGTATTTATTTTATGCTTTTATTTATTTGGTTTTCTTTTTATAAGTAAATATGTTTACTTTTCGTTTGATTTTGAATGATCACGGTTGATGTTCCTTATTTTTGAATCGATTTTTACTTAAGTTTTAGTTACAAAATAGGTACAAATCATGTATTTTAAAATTGAAGAACAAATTTTACTCATGTTTTGGTTATAAAATAGGTAAAAATCAGGTACTTTTAAACCGAAAAACCGATTGGGACCCGAACCCGAAAGTATATTGGGTTGTACCGGTTCTTTGAAGATTTACTAACTCCGACCCGAACCCGATAAAACCCGAACCGGTCCGGAACCGAACTTTCATATAATCCGAATGGGGCTGATTTTGATAAACCCAAAAAATCGAAACCCGATTGGATAAAACCGAAACCCGTTTGGGACCCCGAATGCCCAGGCCTAGAAGTGGTCCACGCGTGCCAACATGAATTTGTATGTGCGGGTTGTTGCGACGCGCGTGCTTAATTCTCTCACGTGTGAAATTAATTGTCCAAGATTACGTCAAATAACTTAAACCTGATTAAACCAGATTAAATAAGACATGACGAAAAAACGCACTCTTTCTATATAATAACAATCTTCTTTGACACTTGTACGGTGTGTACCTCTCTCTCTCGTTTATGTTAAGAAAGCTTGAGCTCTCACCTCTCATCGTAATCAATGGAGGTCAATACTAAAACAATAATACAAAAGTCGAAGTTTGGAAGAATCTGTGTGTTCTGTGGAAGCAGCCAAGGCAAGAAGAGTAGTTACCAAGATGCTGCTGTCGATCTTGGCAACGAGTTGGTATTTACATACGTTTCTCCATCATTCATTTATTTATTTATTTAGTTTTGACTGTTTATGTTCACCATATGTTGGTGTCTATGTTTTGTTGCGTCCTCTTGTTTTTGCAAATGCAGAGCATTTCCTCTGTTTTCGTTATAAGTATTCTTGATATGTGAAACTTGTGCTTCTTTGACAACTCAAAATATTTTCTTTTTCTTCGTTTTATTATATTCATCTTTTATGATTGGGAACCCACACATATCGCATGGTGAATGTTTGTTTCCTTAAATGATAGCAACAAATAGAGTATCTTCGGTTTTAATTTTCTCTTCTTAGCTCATTTATCAATCTATGTGTGATATAGCAAACAATATGGCTGAGTTTCCACTGTTTTGTTTGCTTGTTACAGGTTTCAAGGAACATTGATCTAGTCTATGGAGGTGGAAGCATAGGTTTGATGGGTTTTGTTTCACAAGCTGTTCATGATGGTGGTCGTCATGTTATTGGGTAATTCTTTATCTAACCACTTAATCAGAGGAATACATACTAACAAGCCTCTCTCTTTTTTTTTTGTCATCTTTGTTGTCATTTTTACCACAGAGTTATTCCCAAGACACTCATGCCTAGAGAGGTATGCTTGCTATAAGCCCTGAGAACAAATATTTGAGTTTTTCTAGTTTGCTTATTGATTCCTCTTTGTTAACTGTTGTTTACAAATCCCTAAACCAAACCCTTTCATATTAAACACTAGTTTTAGATGGTGGAGAGCTTAATAGCTAAGTCTTGTAAGGAAATTTAAAATAAGCCAATTTGATTACTTTGCCATCATTGCTTCTGGTCATAGAACATCCTAAAGCTGCTTTTTTCTTTTTTTCTTTAATTTTATTCAAATTCTGAAGACTAATGGTTAAATGGAATTATCTTTTTGGCAGTTAACCGGTGAAACAGTAGGAGAAGTAAGAGCAGTTGCAGATATGCATCAGAGAAAAGCAGAGATGGCTAGACACTCTGATGCTTTTATTGCCTTACCAGGTTAGTACTTGTTCAAAGTCCAATCAGTTTTTTTAATCTTTGTTTTCTCTCTATAAGTCTCTGTTGCAAGCTCAGTTCTCCAAACAAGTAATGATTATGTAAGATTAATCTTGACAAAGTCTTGTGACAGCCTTGTTTAAGAATCTAATAAGCATCTTTCTAGGCTTTTGTAATTTCTTAATTGGTTAAAGCCAAACCAACTAAAAAGAAGAATAATGCTGATTAAAAAAACACCTAAAAGGGTTTAACTCTTTGACTAGTACTTTCGCCAAAGAGGTGGGAAGAAACATTGGGTTAAACATGTTGTCTTGGTCAGACTCAAGCTGTATAATGTGAAAGCTATTCTTTTATGTTTAAAATATATTGGCTTATTTTGTTATGATTTTGGGTTTTTTATATGGTCAAATTTTTTTAAAAATATAAAGACGCCTTGACCCATCCAGGCATCCACATCTCGCACTGAAAATTAGACCAAACTCTTCTCTTTGCTCTGTTTCTTTGTTATTTGCTTTTTACTGGGGAGGTACTGACTCTATATAGCTTGTGATGTAGTGTTACTGTGACCAAAGTTTTAATTTTTATTACCTGTTTCATATAGAAAGACAAAACCTGAAACAGTCGTAGAGACAAATCATGTTTTGCCGATATAGGAAGGTCTTGTTCTTCAATAAGACCCCCTGCTTTTGTGATCATGTCTATATCTGAATAGAGTCAGAAGACTGTGTCTGCAGAAGCAGCATAACTTTTTTTGAATTGACCATATCATAATAACAAGAATAATAATAATAATAGTGTATATAAATTATAATATTTTTTTTGCTTTTAAAATTACAGGTGGATATGGAACACTTGAAGAACTGTTGGAGGTCATAACATGGGCTCAACTTGGGATACATGACAAACCGGTAAAGACCCATCAACATGATCCCCTTAAAGATACAAACAGAAAGTCATCAAGAGCTGATTGTCATTGTTTCGATGCAGGTGGGTTTGCTTAATGTTGATGGATACTACAACTCCTTGCTCTCTTTCATTGATAAAGCTGTTGAAGAAGGATTCATCAGTCCAAGCGCACGCCAGATTATAATCTCTGCACCTACCGCTAAGGAGCTTGTAAAGAAACTTGAGGTAACTTCTCAACTGGCATTTTGATGCACATCCAAAAGAAAGAAACATATAAACTGTGTTGTTGTTGTCTGTTTGCAGGAATATTCTCCTTGCCATGAAAGTGTTGCATCAAAGCTTTGCTGGGAGATTGAGCGGATTGGCTACTCTTCTGAAGACTGATACTAATCAGAATCTAGATAAAACATATAAACTATAACTATTGAATGTCAGGAGATTTCAAGATAGATCTTACTTAAGGAAGGAAACAGATTTTTAAGATCTTAGAAGCTTTTGAATAGGAGGGTAAACTACAATTTCCACTCATGGAGGAAAGTCTTTTGTGTAAATTACTACTTTTCTTAATGTTAATGTTTCTACTTATTTTCCTAACCAATTGATGTAACACTTTATAAGCAAACAACAAAAAAGAATCAGAATCTGAACTTCATATTAAAAGAGAATCAACTTTCGCTGTCTGTACAACATCTGATTCAACTGAGTTCACACAAACAGCTACACTCTCATGGTTACAAGACTAAGATTCATAATAAGGACTTACTCTTAATCTCTACGCACTAACACAATAAAGCTACATGATTAGAGATTAGATTGATTCATCTTCTTCGTCAGTTCCACCAAGACCATAGCAGAACTCTTCTGAGCTAGATGAGTTCTCAGTCTCTAACCCCTTAAGCTTCTGCATTGCATCTTGAACATCAAAGAAAAGAGCATCTTTAGCTGCTCTCACGTTCGTCTGATTATCCACAGGTCTAACGTTCTCTTTCCCAACCAGCCGTCTATACTCTGCCTTTCTTTTAGCTTCCCTCACATGAAGATGATCAATGTACTTCTCATGCAACGCCTTGTTTTTAACCTGTTTCAGCACTGGAGGGCTAACGAGATTTGCTCGATCTTTACTTGAGCCAGGCCTTATTGGACTTTCAGTGATTCTCGGAAGACTTTTCCCTTTCTCCGTTGGAGTTGAGAGAAAGCTGCTTGTGGCGCCAGGCTCAAGAACTGAGAAGAGATCAAAACCAAGACCTTGATTCATATGATTCTGCTTCTCCACTAGATGCCTGATCGCTTTCTTGGAGAGATTCCCTTTTCGCTGACGTATCTTACTCTTTGTTGGTGAAATGGGTTTCAGTAGTTTGCTTGCAGATAGCGAGAACTGTGGGATTGGCGACAAGTTCGACTTCTTGGCTCTCGACCTAGGCTGAGTTTGACGAGGAGTGATGAGATCTGCGTTGACTCTATCGAAACACTCCTGAGCTGATTTTCCAGGGACCATTTTAGAAACCTTTTTCCAGAAGCTAGGACTTGGCTTCACTGTCAGATAAGCTCCCTCTAAAGCTAACTCAAGCTCATCTGTCCATCCTCTCTCGTTCTTTCTCTTCAACCCTTCTTCCTTCTCTACTCTCTTCCCTTCATCAGCTTTTGGCGCATCGTTCTCCTTTGCAAGTCTCATCCTTTTACCCTCATTAAGACAGGGACTAACTTCTTCTTCTTCTTCATCATCATAACAATCACAATCAATACATATCTGCTTAGTATTTGGACAAGGACGACTTCTACTTGTGTCCCTAGATCTCACCCCTTTTTCTTTCCCTTCACTAAGACAAACACTAACTTGTTGTTCTTCTTCAGAATCTCTAAGTATCGGCTTAGTCTTTGAACGTGGACGGCTTCTACTAGATCTGACACCATCTCCTCCACATGATTTGGTACTACTACAACTACTCAAAACACTGTTACCTGATCGAAGATGATACATAGATCTTCCTCCTCCTCCACTGGAGAATCTAGGAGAGCGTCTCAGAGTAAAAGAGCCAGAGGATGGGGTAGACGCAGGCTTCGCGGAGCTAAAAGGTGGAGACTTTTCTTTGCCGGCGTCGGAAACCCCTCTTTTCGAAACCCTAAGGGACCGCCTCAGAGATCCTGGGGATTTATTGGCTTCTGGTCCGAGTTCACGGCGGATTCTCCTCGGTGGCGGTTCAGAGCCAAAGGTCAGAACTTTCGTGGGTTTTCCTTGACTATGCAGAGAGACAAGCCTCGCGGATCGGCGAAGAACAGATGTGGCGGGTTGCGGCGAGACGACGGGGGATTTCTTTCTCGACATTTTTCAACGGGAGGTGACGGATCTAAAGGAAGTAGCGGAGGAGCGATAGTCGGAGATTCGTACAACCCTAGAACAACGCCTCGTCGAGAGTCAGTAATAAAAGCTTGGGGACGAAGAAACTTTGGTGCTTCAACACCTTAATCTCGCCAACGGAAGTTGATTTTTCTCCCAAATGGTTTCTTGGAGAATCAGAGATTCTTCATCCATCTGTTGTTAGATTGTGCTTTCAAATTTCATTATCGGGAAGTGGTGGCGACTAATGAGTGACACTGTTTTTGATAAATTCAAAGCCACTGATGGAATCCATAGTTTTAAGTAAAGTTACAAAGCCCATACGTAACTGGACTGGACCTATTAAGACCGTCCAACAGAAAACCATAGTTCAGTTTCAATAACTAAGACCATTTCTGATCTATTCATCTTCTAAAATTGAGTAATTTTGAAATAGAATTAAGTTCCACTATATTTCTCTCCAATTTATAGTAAAAACAGTCTAGTAACTAAAAAATGATAAAGTATAATTATTGTACTTTTGAAATAGATTAATCTTGGTTTTACTTTGAATGAATGGAAAATGGAACGAAGTTAAAGACTTTTTTCCAATACAGAATTAGGAGAGAAAATATAACGAACTAAGAATGCCCTATAAAAACGATGAACTGAACTTGTAGGCTACTTTTGACCAAAAAAAAAAAAAAAAAAACTTGTAGGCTACAAATAAGAAACTAATTATTTTATCATCACAAAAAGTATTTTTCATGCAAATGTTGAAACATCTTTATGTGATTATCATGCTTTCACTTACCTAGTTCTTATAAACAAAAACGAAACTCTTGATTATATAAAAGACTAGGGTCGGTCCGTGCTACGCGCGGAATATGTTTTTCGTGTCATATATATAATTATATTATTGAATATTTTCGTTGTGTGCATTTCATGTTAACATTTCAAGAGAAGTGTATAGTAAACGTGGTTTTAAAGAATGTTAGGGTGTGGAAAGATTATGTATATTTAGATTAATTATGTTTGATTTTGATATTTATGTATATATTAATAGGTTGAAACATATAATATGTTATATAGGTTAGATGAGGTTTACATAGCTGTATATTAATAGGTTGAAACATATAAGATGTTTTAAAGGCAATGAATCAAGACACCTTGTAACGTCTCGGAGATGAACCAAAGATCTTTGAAACGACCCTGTAGAAGCTTGATACAAAGATTTTCACGACCATTGGTCTCACTGGACATGATTAATCTCCATTTTTGGTCCACCTCTTGGATTTCACAGATGGAAGAAGACGACTAACCCTATTTTTTATCTGTCTCTCTCTAGAAAGGTTATATCTTTCAATCGGGTTTGGATATTGAATAAGCAAAATAAAATTACAAAAGAGTATAGTCCATTAACGGTGAAAGCCCAAAAAGCAATAAAATGACATAAACAAAACTCTCGCAAGAATGGACACGTGGCATGTTCTAGTAAAATGAATTAGTGACGTGGATCCATGAGGATTGAGAGAGTCTCTACTTTATATTAATAGATAGATGTGTATACTTGCTTATCCCCTTGTTATTAAAGAAAAAATAAAATAAATGAATAACCTTTAAAAGTTAAATTATTTACAAGAGTGTCATTTTGCATAGGTGTCACAATGAGAATCATTCTCAGCCTCATTTGATCTTTACCATTTCATTAGTAGGCTATTTATTAAAATTGCCACTGGACTATCATTTGTTTTAAATTTGACGATGGTTATGTTGTAATGTATCTTGCATATTTAATGTGTAGACTTTCACACTTGATTATCAGCAACATTTCTACTACAATTTCTTAACATTTCATAGCTGTCAACGTCCTCTCCCGGTGGTTAATAACGTAAATTTAATAATCTCATGCCCAAGATGTCATTCAGTCAACTACATCCATTCTAGAATGAACTATGAACTATCAACAACCTTAATTGGGGGGGGGGGTGAATAATCAGAATGGTTTCATTGAGTTATAAACAAATTCAAGCCTTCATAGTTGATATATTGATATATGGTCGTATAGGTGACTGGATCCGTTTAACGGCTTAAATAAGTTATTTTCATATTCACAGCATCTACGATTTTCTTAAAACCAATTATACTCGACATTGATTTGGTTTTGATTTTATCATAGGTAGTTGGAGCTGTTTAATGGTTTCAATTAGTTATTTTCATATTCACAGCATATATGGTTTAATTAAAACAAATTAGACCCGGTTTGCATATTTTTTTTGGTGAAAGACCTTATTTGTATTTGGTTTGAATACATAACAGTTGTCTAATGATTTATACTAAGCTTTTCCATATATCATATATGTATTTAGCCAACTGCATAGATCATGTGAATCAATTTATACAAAATATGCACTCATAGCCATAGATCTCATCCTAATATGACTATTGTTCAACAACACTTCTTAAAGAAATTAAATCCTCCAAACTACATTTGTCAAACTAAAATCCCACAAATAAAAACATTCATCAAATTTGGCCCAGACCAAACTGATTCTAAAAGTCCTTGCTTTTATGAATTTCTTAAAAACCCATTTATACTTGGGCTGGGCCGTTATACGAGAAGGACAAACTCGTAATTCAACAAATAAAAGCCCTAGGTTTCAATCACATTTATTCAGATTCAAAACCCTAAAAATTCCATTTGCCTTCTGCGCCTCACACTCTCTCATCCCCACACCAAAACCAAACACAATGCCGCCCAAGTTGGACCCGAGCGCGATCGTCGACGTCTACGTCCGCGTCACCGGAGGCGAAGTCGGAGCCGCCAGCTCCCTCGCCCCCAAGATCGGTCCCCTCGGTCTCGCCCCGAAGAAGATCGGAGAAGACATCGCCAAGGAAACCGCCAAGGAGTGGAAAGGCCTCCGCGTCACCGTCAAGCTAACGGTCCAGAACCGTCAGGCGAAGGTCACGGTGGTTCCGTCAGCCGCGGCGCTCGTCATCAAGGCGTTGAAGGAGCCGGAGAGGGACCGGAAGAAGGTGAAGAACATCAAGCACAACGGGAACATTTCGTTTGACGATGTGATTGAGATCGCGAGGATCATGAGGCCGAGGTCGATTGCCAAGGAGCTGAGTGGGACCGTGAGGGAGATTCTCGGGACGTGTGTGTCTGTTGGGTGTACTGTTGATGGGAAGGACCCCAAGGATCTTCAGCAGGAGATTCAGGAGGGTGAGATTGACATCCCTGAGAACTAAGGCATCAAAGAAACGAAAGATGTTGTTTTGTCTTATTGTTAGATGCTATCTTGTTTTTAATTACAATGACTCGAGTTTTGGATTATTATTATTATTATTATCTCCGTTTAAGTGGTTTATCATTTTGCGATTTAAAGCTTAGTTGTGATGATTAGAATGTGGGATTGTGATGATGTTCTTTGGTGTTGTGTTCTTAAAGTTGGGAACTTTGATAGAGAAGATGGAAACTTTAGGCTCTTAGATTTAATTTTTAGAATGGTGGTTGTTTGCTGCCTAAGTTATACACTGTTAGGGTTCACTGAATCATCTGTCTCTTCATATGATTCAATTTCTAGAATGGTCGTTGTTTGTTGCCTAAGTTATACACTGTTAGGGTTCATTTCATAATTATCATTACCGATTCTCTTTACCAGATAGTCTCATCCTCCTTGGTCTCAGTCGGATGCTCTGCATCTGTCCCTGCTGCATACTGATATCTTATAACGCTTCCCTCTTCATTCGTAGTCTTGAGTATCATTAGAGTTTATGGAACCTTTTTTAATTATACTGTCACTAAGTGAAGGCGTTTACATGAAGTTTCCCCTCTCATGGACATTGTTTTTTGGATGAATTTACAATGTCTGAAAGATCTCAAATACAATTCAAATTCTGTCTGTTAATTTTTTTTAATCTATTTGTTAGAGCTTTTTATCTGAAATGGCTTTGCTTTTTTTGTTGTGTGAACATGAATCATGGGATGATATATAATCCTGCTATAACAAAATCTAATTCAATTGTATGAAAATAGTACAACTCCAAGGACCAGAATAGGGTTTAGTCCTCGAGAATTCTTAGACGAAACATTAAACCTGAAAAGCATCATACTAATCTAAGCTATAACTGTAGAACGGATCCCTTGAAGACCACCAAAAGGCTCAACTGGCCTTTGTTCTCTCATTTGTTCAATCATACAATAAATCTTTGCTCGTTCTCAAACTGTTGAGAACTTTTTGAAGCTTGTAGAAGATAATCATCTTGATTAGCTAGCGTTTTCTCTGTAGCTAGAGGATTTTTTTCACTTTTTTTTACTAATTGTTAAATTCTACGACATAATAATAATATACGTAAC
Organism: Brassica napus; assembly: GCF_020379485.1. Lineage (NCBI taxonomy): Eukaryota > Viridiplantae > Streptophyta > Magnoliopsida > Brassicales > Brassicaceae > Brassica > Brassica napus. The sequence continues at coordinate 33,987,379 of NC_063442.1, read as the reverse complement.
AATAATATACTTGCGTCGATTTTTTTTTTTGTCAAAGGAACACACGACTACAAAGTTGTTTATTTTTCATGCAAACAACTTGGTATTGGAGAGGTCTTTTCCTTAAGGTGAGGCTGTTTCCACTATCCACCAATCTTTTGTATTTGAAGTATAAATAAAACTCCTTGCTGTGCTTTTAATATGTCATGTTCTGAATTCTGATTATAATGCCATTCCTGAAAAGAAGGAAATTCAAATAAGAAATAAAGAAGAAGTAGGACAAGATGTGACTTTTGTCACGTTATAGTACGTATCTTAACCAAAAACATTGTAGGTGAGAGATCACTGTATCCAAAGAAAGGCACGTTTTTGAACTTGACAGGCCGCAAAATATGACCTTTGAGAACCTATCAACAAATCAAACGTTTGGAAACTATATTCGTTGACGAAAAGAGTAATTGTAGATTTGTAGTACATAGTTCGTATATACCTTATCTTTAGATCATGCAGTAAAGATCGTAAATCTATTATGTTAATACGAACAGTTAAACACATTAGCATTTTAAAGTTCATCAGCCATACTTCAAATCTTAAATTTAGTTTATATATGAACAAAGAATGTAAAGCTGTGGATTTTAATAGAACCAGAGTATCAAAACTAATCTCTCTCCAGTTTTTAATACTAATGATTTGGTGGTTTATCAATGATCAATGATCAGTGATGACTTTTTAAAAGGAATTTTTTACTGATATATCATGAACACTCGGACATTACAATATAAATATGAACTATATCATGTAACTCTTTTTTTTTTTTTTTTTTTTTTTGCTAAAAAATATATCATGTAACTCGAAATGGCTATTATTTGTATGCAGAGTAGATTATTAATTTTGAGACAGATAAATCGAGATATGTTTTGTCGATCTTGTTATACATACAGCTGTACTATATTCTGGCATAGCATCATTTGAGTGAGTAAAGGATAAAAATTAAAATTTAAAACATTTTATATACGTCGATTTATTTATAGAACATATAGTAAGGTCTATGCTGGTTTTCTGTGAATAGAAAGTGTAAATATATAAGTTGATAAATAAACAGAAAAATGTGCAAGTATACTAGTATAGTAATACATTTTTACTTGTCCAAGATACTTTTATAATATAATAAGACATATATTTCTTTTGAGCCACTCAATTTTTTTCTCTTGGGTTCAGTCTTTTACTGCTCATATTATAAATTTATATCCACACCAAACTATAGACTTTCACATTTTCATGATTTTAAGCAAACACGAAAAATAATACTAACGTGGAATACTCGTCTAACAATAGCCGACCAACGTAACTATAACGATAAGACGTCGAAACGTGTCAAAATAATAACCATGAAACTACATATTCTGTCTTTGTATTTTCGTCACTTCTATTCATTTATATATTTATTTATTTTCATTCAGTTTTCGTTTTCAGTCTGTTGTCAGCAATTCTCAATTTCGCAAAGAGGTTGGAATTATTGATGAAGAGAATGATTGGTGGGTTATCTCATAACGTGGCAATATGTAAGTGGTTGAGCAAACAGACGGCTATGCTGAGTTGGACTTCATCCGAATGGACGGTGATGATAAGTTTGTCGGAGCTCGCGACGGGTCGGTTTCCGGCGTGCCACCCCTTCACGTGTCACCTTTTAACAAAATCACATGGTTTTGACATCAGTGGAATCTGGACCCCTCTAGTTTCTTTACACCCTGGTTTTAGTGTGTAATGGATTCGTTGAGGCTTTTGTATATGTGGCTAGTTTATTCTCCATGACACCTCGATAATTGATACTGTATTTGTATCCTATAATAGTTCAAGGTTTTACCTAATATACTTGTTTCATCAGGTTTAGTTAGTAATAATGTGATTATACCTGATACATCTCAATTATTCACAATTCGTAATCATAAACAAATTCAAGTTGTAATTGTGATGTTGCTGAACTTAAATCTTACCTGACTTTTAACATGCATCATAGACATTAAACACTTAATCATGATTCGTTGCAATTAAACCAAAGAAAGTTCTAGAATTTTATTACATGTTTTACTTTGACAAGAATGAAATGCTAGATGTCGATGCAAATTCAATAGTTTTTAAATGCATTGGTGCAGAAAAGTTGCGGCTTTTTAAAATGTGAAATAATGGCAGATTATGGTATTGAAAGACAAAAAGAAGAGATCATATCATAGACAAAAAGAAGAGAGCATATCATATACAAAAAAGAGCACCATATAGTATACTATTGGAGTCGGTCGAAATGAAAATGACATTTGGGTGATGGGGCGGCGAGGCTAAGTTAAAGTAAACATAAACCTCCATTATCTACCAGAAAATATAGAAAAGTTCAAATTTAAATGAATCAAAATTACTAAAATACTTCAAAAGTTGTGGTTCTAATAGCACTCCACCATCACCACTGATTGGCACTATTATAGTATACTACTATGATAGATAGAACTCTACCTTTAACAAATATTTACGAGTGGATATAAAGTTCTTGTCTTATGAGATCATATATAAACCAACTAATCGCATACTATAATTTATTATTTATATATGCATGTTCAGTAGATTTGGATCAACATTTTCTTGTCTCAGACTTGGTTCAAAGTATTGTAATTTTCTATAACGTAAAACTTGATTATTTCCGGTTCTTAAGTTCGTTGGCTAGTCTAGATAATTGATGATTGGAAAACTGGAGCTACGGTTCTTTACTTTACGTATTAGTTATAACTATTATCAAGCAATTATTAATCATAATTCTTTTTTTCATGACAACTAGCTTATAATTATTTTGTGAAAGTTAGTACGGTAATAATTTCATAATCACTCATACATTTCTATATTCATTTGTTTGCTTAGGGAACATAGAATTTTATTCCATAACAAGACCTTTAAGACATACAATAACGTATATAATTTTATAATATTTTAAATATACATGCAAAATAACAAGAGGAGCTCTTACTATAAAACCAGAGCACATGTTCCTCTCACTAACCACACAACAGAGAAGTAATAAAAACCATTTGTGGAAAGAAAGAAAACAAAGAAACTAGTTATGGCGAAGGACGTGGAAGCCGTTTCCGGAGAAGGGTTTCAGACAAGAGACTATCAAGATCCACCGCCAGCGCCTCTGTTTGACCCGGCGGAGCTGACCAAGTGGTCTTTCTACAGAGCAGTCATCGCTGAGTTCGTAGCTACTCTCCTCTTCCTGTACATCACCGTTTTGACAGTCATCGGTTACAAGATTCAGACCGATAGTACTGCCGGCGGCGTTGACTGCGGTGGAGTTGGTATCCTAGGTATCGCTTGGGCTTTTGGTGGCATGATCTTCATCCTTGTCTACTGCACCGCCGGTATCTCTGGTATGAATCTTCTTGAGTCTTGACTTTAGCTTGGTTTAGAATCATGTGGTTAAGTTTTTCTTTAGAAGAAAAGTTGATAAGTAAAAATGAAATCACTAAATCGATTTTGTCGGTTAACTGGTAACCATAAATCCATCACAGAGACATTATGAAATGAATTTGAAAAAAGCAAATATGAATAAAATAGTAGAAACGAAAAAGAATAGTGTTATTATTTCCTAAATTTAATGTAGAACAATTTTTTGTATAGTGTTCGATAAAGAAAAATTAAAACATTATTTTTAATAAATAATGTATTTTTTAATGTTTTTATTTATTTTTTAGTAACCATTCAAAGCCGAAGTGTTAGGTTACATGAACAGAAAACGAGTTGTAGAAACATTTATTAAGGGTCGTGAAAGTTTAGCTTATCTGAGTTAATACCCTAAACCGGAGCATACCAATCAAGATTGAAACCGGTTAGTTGATTACATAGCGTGTCTTTAACTGTCAACTGATAACATATTGTTTGTTTCCTTAGGTGGTCACATTAACCCGGCAGTGACATTCGGGCTACTCTTGGCACGTAAAGTGTCGTTGGTTAGAGCCATATTGTACATGGTAGCTCAGTGTTTGGGTGCGATATGTGGAGTTGGGTTCGTCAAAGCCTTCCAAAGCTCTTACTACGTCCGTTACGGCGGTGGAGCCAACTCTCTAGCCGATGGTTACAGCACAGGAACCGGACTAGCCGCAGAGATCATTGGTACTTTCGTTCTTGTCTACACCGTCTTCTCCGCCACTGACCCTAAACGTAGTGCCAGAGACTCCCACGTCCCAGTAAGCCTTTAAAAACATAGTTTGTTTATAAAAAAAGCAAGTGTTATAAACTGATATGTCCAATCCTATACTAATACTTAATAAAAAAATGAAATGAAAAGGTGTTGGCGCCACTTCCCATTGGATTTGCGGTGTTCATGGTGCACTTGGCTACCATTCCCATCACTGGAACTGGAATCAACCCGGCAAGGAGTTTCGGAGCAGCCGTTATCTTCAACGAGAGCAAGCCATGGGATGACCACGTATGACCTTTTGTCCCCATTCTATTTAACTAATTATGTTAGGATATAATAGTTAATCATTTTAACTAACTAGCTTTGGTTATTTGATGATGACTAAATAAAATGCAACAGTGGATATTTTGGGTGGGACCATTCGTTGGAGCTGCGATAGCTGCATTCTACCACCAGTTCGTTTTGAGGGCTTCAGGTTCCAAGTCTCTCGGATCTTTCAGAAGTGCTGCCAACGTTTAAATACTCTCTCATTTCCACCAATCAGATTCTGAAATAATAAAGATGATAATCTTTTACTCTATGTACAAATTATCCAAATCAGTTTCAGTTTGTTATCTTATTTGTGTGTATTCCACTTGCTCTTTAGTGTGTTTTCGTTGAGTGCAATTGTTCTTATTTTACGCCAATGCCAAGTTTATGAAGTGACTAGAATTGAAAATCAAAGAGGTTATGGTTTGAGTTTGGTTTTTTCATAAGTTAACAGAGTACTATTTATAGTAAGTAATACCATTAGGCGACTTGGTACTGTTATTAGTTGAATAAACGGAGCACTAAAACTAGTAAAAACACACAAACATAGCAACTTCATTGAAAAGAACATACACAAAGGTGGTTCATAGTGACAACTGCTTATTTTAGGTAGAACCGAACAAAGATTTTATCAAACATAGAAAAACAAAATAACTTATCAAACAACATAGTTTTAGTTTTTAAGCTTCTTTAGTCTTCCCACCACTGATGAACAAAGACGCCGCTGTTTCTTAGACTCCTTATGATACTGGTGCAGTCTCTGTACCCTTTGCAGTTTAAAAACAGTTCATCAACTGAGCAGATCGCACCGCTCTTTATCAACTCAGAGAGAAACTTCAGTTCAGCGTCACTTGTGTTCATCTTCAGAACCACAAAATCAGCAAAGCTTGCTGTTTCCTTGAACCATTCTAGAAAATCAAAACTATCATCTTCCACAAAAGGTTCTTCTTGATCTCTAGCTACTCTCTCCTTTGTTGATGCTAGTCCCGGGTGATAGATGAAGGTTACACCAGGACTTTTGACGTAAGAAGTCAAGACCGATGTGTTGTGATGCACAAAATAGCTATTAAAAGCTGTCTTCTCGATTGGATACGAAGGGAAGAACCAGCTCGATCTAGTTGTTAGATGATCCGCTGCTCCTATATCAATATAAACCAGCCTCTTCTTAGAAGAGAGATCAATGAACTCAGGCAAGTAATGAATATCAGAATGCTTCTTCTCCTCGAGAAGAGGCTCTAATAATCCAATGTATGGACGGTTGTTGAGTACGGATGATGAGCAATTCAAACGGAAACTACCTTCACCGTTTCTCCTGAAGACAACCAAAACATGTTCACCAAAGGAAGCAACATGAACAACACTCGACTTCTTCAGCAGTGAAGAAACAGGAGACACTGAGTCAGACCCCACAAGCATAGCTCCGGTTCCACTTGGTTTAAGTAAACGCTCCATCTCATTAACAAGAGGCACAGGGACAGAAACTATCTCGAGATCAATAGAGAAGACAGAATCCAAAGGAAGCGTCTTCATACTTTACCTCACTTACAAACTTCCTGTGCTTGAAAGCGAGAACCTTTGGTGACACGTAAGCCACACGAGCATCAGAGATCCCTTATAACTTCAACGCAAGAAGAGCTGAAACCGATCTTGTCCCAAAACAGAGAGCTTTAACATCGTTACTCAGCAAGTTTAAACCTTTAAGCTCTTTAACGACTTGAGTAGTTAACTTAATATTGTTGTCCTTGCATCTCTCCGATTCAAGATAGTTCCAAACCGGTTTGAGGAACCTGGTGGATAGCAGCAACCCGTTGCCTGAGACGAGGAACGGACCTAGAAACGCGAAGTTCACAGCGCACTCGTCGACCTTACACGGGTGAGTCTCTCCTCCGTTGAGGCTTCGCAGTAGAGATACAACGGAGAAAGCGAAGACGATCACGAGGGCGCGACGGAGAGAGGGTTTAGGGGTGAGTTTGAGCTTGAGATCTTCATCAACGCCCATGGCGTAAAGTTATGAACTTTGAGGAGCGGAAGTTGAAAAAGATCGGAATGGAATTGAATTTGATTAAAGAAGGAAACTTTTTAGCGAGTGCAAAACCTGGAGGAGGTATGGTTTCCACCCACGAGGAGAACTGTTATTGTTTTGTAAACCTAACCACACCCTTCTCCGCTCGCGTCTCTGCATCTGATCCATTGAAGTTCCTTTTCAGATTTGGACTACATAGTACGATGAACTCTCTTTCTCAGGGAAGATGATGATGATGATGATGATGGTGTGTTTTTCTAAAGTCTGGGGAATGTGGAGAAGAGAAGTGGAGATAGAACAAGGCACGACGAGAGATCTGTTTGATTCGAAAGCACAAGTGAAGTAAGAGCAACTCCAATGGTGATATCACCATTAGAATCCTTAGCATTAAAATAATATATATATATATTTTTTTTAAATAGTTAAGGACTCTAAGCATTAATGTAGGTCCAATGGTGTTAGCCGAAATAGAATCCTTAGAATTTTTTTTTTTTTTGAATCTTTAAAATATTTTAAATTTATTTAATATAAAATAAAATTTTTCATTTATTGAAATACTAAATGTAAAGATACAATAATTAAACATCTTCATCATTACCAAACTTGTTCCAAATATTTTGAATCAAATCATATTTCAATTGTGCATGTATGTGCGGGTCACAAACACGTCGCCGTATGTCAAGCATAGTACGGAGATTTGAAGCCGCGGGAGAAAATGACATATCCACCTGTGAACTTCTACTCGAGGCTCCTTCTTCAAACTCTGATGTATCATACTGAGTATATCCATTGCGTTCATTTTCTACTATCATATTGTGTAATATGATACATGTTCGCATTACCATCCCTATTTGTGTCTTATCCCACAAAATAGCCGGATTTTTCACTATTGCAAATCGAGCTTGCAATACTCCGAAGGCACGCTCCACATCTTTTCTGGTTGATTCCTGAACTTTTGCAAATAACTCGGCTTCAGGCCCTTGAGGGTTTGATATAGATTGGATAAATGTTGCCCATTTTGGATATATGCCATCTGTGAGGTAGTATGCCAAATCGTACTGGTGTCCGTTGACCTCATATTGTACCCTTGGAGCTCGACCTTGTAAAATATCATCAAAAACAGGAGACCGATCGAGAACGTTAATATCGTTTAATGTACCTGGAGGACCAAAAAAAGCATGCCATATCCAAAGATCTTGTGAAGCTACGGCCTCCAAGACAATTGTTGGCTTTCCTGATCCACGTGTGTACTGTCCTTTCCAGGCAGTTGGGCAATTTTTCCACTCCCAATGCATGCAGTCGATGCTTCCTACCATTCCCGGAAAGCCACGAATCTCTCCAATATCGAGTAGTCGTTGGAGATCCTCTGGAGTGGGCCTCCGTAGATACTCATCTCCAAATAAAGATATTACGCCTTCTGTGAAATTGCTTAAACATGAAAGTGCTGTGCTTTCTCCAAGTCGGAGATATTCGTCAACGGCGTCAGCAGCACAGCCATAAGCAAGCATGCGAATTGCCGCCGTACACTTTTGTAGTGGAGATAGACCTAACCTCCCTGTAGCATCTCTTCGTAACTAGAAAAAAACATATAAATAATATTGGTGAAGTAAAATGGAAAAACTGACACAAACTAGAAAAAAAAAATTAAATTCCTTTTTTTGTATATGCCTTATTAAATGGAAAAACCGACCAAGTGATTATCTAGTTCTTAGATGAACATAAATTGGAGCTTAGATAAATTGGAGCTTAGATGAATGTGATGATTAAATGGAGTTAGAATATAAATTGGAGTTAGAATATAAATTGGAGTTCTTTAACGTGATGATCAAGTTCATTAACGTGATGATCAAGTTCATTAAAGTGATGATCAAGTTCATTAACGTGATGCTATAAGAAAACGACCAAGTGATGCTATAAAAAAACAAGTGATGCGATAAAAAAACACGATAGAGAAGAAGAGCAGAGAGCTATGATTTTATACGGAAAACAACATCTACTTCAAGAAACAGAGAGCTTACAAAAGTAGATGATCAAGTGCAAAGACAACAAACTGAAAGCAGAGAGATACAAGTTTTTTGAGAAGAAGAGTAGTAGAGTTATTACAAAGCCGAGATAACAGAGTTATAAAGCCAAGGGTTACAAACAACCCGTGACTTGGTTCACATGAAAAGAGTCGCAGAAACAAACAAAACACACAGCAGCTTTCCAGACAACCCGTGACTTCGCTCACATGGGCTTGTTCTTCACCTGAAACACGTAAAATGAGATTCGTAAGCATGAGTAAAAGGACAAGTAAACAACAGTAAGTAAGCGTTAACAAACCATCACAACATCTGAGACATTAATTTCATTTTCAAAGCTATTTCCATCTCAGTCAGTGGGTCGGTTTTAGCAAACAAGCTTGCAAGCAAACTCTGATCTGAGATTTGCTTTTTGGTCTCCATCAAATCTTTAAGTTGTCCTAATTCTTCTTCTTTTCCTAATTTCTTCCTCTTACCAGCAGCCTTAGCTGCCTTCACTCCTATGGGTCTCTCTTGTGGCTCTGTCACTGACCCTCCCGCATCTGAAGCACCTGTTTTGCGCTTGTCTTTCCCATTGTCCTTCCCGAGAGAGGTGGAGCACCATTTGACATCATGCCTAAGCTCTCTCTAGGCATGTTCCAAGTTGAACTTAAAGCCCTTGTCATTGAAGAAGATCTCCAATGCAGCCTTCATCACATCGTTGTCATTTTGCCCGCTTCTCTGCTCCCTCTGTGCCATCTCGTAGCTACCACAAAACTTACACACCACATCGTTGATCCTGGCCCATCGTTGCTTCACTTGCCCAAGTTCGCGGGGGATTGTACCAACCAGTAAAGGGCTGGAGTTGTAGTTGTCTAGTATCCTCTTCCAGAACGCAAGGCCTTTCTGTTCGTTACTAACTATTGGGTCTTTGCTCGTGTTGAGCCAAGCACCAATGAGGACTATATCCTCCTTTGGTGTCCATTTTCTCCTCTCTTTGACCGTAGCCTCATCGGAACATTGGCTGGCTACCCCTTCGCTGCTAACGAACGGAGGTTCCGATGAGTCAAGGTCAATAACCCCTTGGCTCGCTAAAAGGTTAATAAAACTTGTGGAGGAGTTTGCCATTTAGGAAGTAGACTATGTTTTACTGGACTCTAAGCAAAGGGGGTGGCTCTAAATAAGTAGTTAGCAAAGACTATGTTCTACATAAATGAATTTACTTCTAGTAGGAAAGTGTCTTCTCATTACAGGTAAAGACGCCTAAATGCAGTTAGGCACAATTAAAGACGGGTTTACTTTTCATTTATAACTTTCGAAATCACAACAACAAGTTATACTAGTTTGAACTCTAAAGTTGAACTATAAAGTTTCAACTATAAAGTTCAACAATAAAGTTTGAAAAACTATCTACCTAGAGTTTTAAAAACTATCTAGCTAAACTATCTAGCTAAAGTTACGCAAATACGTTTACAGACTAACCTTCGAATGGCTGCTCTCAAGTTCATTCAGACGCAAATGCATCATCTTCACCTGCTCCTGAACATATATCAGACAAACCAATCTTTTTGTTACACAGGTTGCGTTACAAACAGGCACAAACATGTTACAATTTATATTTCCACTCACCTTAAGCGCCTTGCATTCTCTCTTCAACTTTTCCTGCTCGTTGAATATTTTTTTGAACCTCTCAACCTCTTGTTGCATACCCGTAACCCATGGTTGCCTGAAATGCATCCCGTCATTCTGCCAAAACATAATTACCATTATCAAACTGCACATTCATTTCAAAGAAGAAGAGATTTAGTAAGAGAGAAAACTTAATACCTCGAACTCACAGCAGATGAAGTATCTCTTCCCAGGGAGGTAGTCATATGTGTCGTCTTCATCAACGACTTCCTTCGTCAGTGATCCACAGGGGCAGAATTGAGGAATACCTTGTTGCGCATCTGAAACGGCATGAAGCATGTTGTAGTAATCTTTGCGGGCTTTCATATCTCTTAATTCTTCCTCCATTTCAACACCTGCAACAACAAAAACTAATCGATTTAGAAACTAAACCCAAGACTTAAATCGATAAAGAACTCAATCCACTCCTTAATAACTCAATCCCGACCCTTAATAACGACGAAAACAACAACTAACTGACGCGCGGTGAACAAATCTTGAAGAAAACCCTAATTCGAAAAATTCCCAACTCGATTTGAGAACCGAAATCAATTAAAACCCCTCGATAGAACCCTAATACCAGATGAATCAACATGCAACAACTCCAAATGCCAAAAAAAAACCGTGAAACCTCCGATTTACCTTCACCCTTCTCCAGTCGCCGAATCGCCTTTGATATCGCGAGAGCGCTTTTTTTTTTCGTGATCGAGAAACCAAATGATTCTTTTTTCCCCCACGCGAAACACACCCCTTCCGCTAGCCTATCACGTGATGCCACGCACTTAAGGATTAATCTTTAAACCTCCTTCCCTAAGGACTCTTTCTTACCTAAAGTTAAAATATAACGATTATTATATTAGATTTTGCCTAAGAATTCGCGCTAAGATAACCCCATTTCGACCGTTGCGGATGGTCTAATAAAGTGACAACTGCCAAAGTAACGCCGGCATGCCACGTGGTTAGCTGTGAGTGAAGCCTTTCATGTGTGATAAACCAGTTTGATCCGGGTCGATCAAATTAAAGACCCGTCCCTTCATTGAAGCTGCTAAAGCACATGTCTAATATGTGTTTTGATCAAAGTGGCTTGATTGTACTCTGTTTTGATTTACTATTTTTTTGTTTATATTATTTTCTGTTCACCTTAAATCATGTAACCAGCTAGTTTTTACTTTTCATTCTCTTTTTTTTACTCTATTTTCTATTTGATTTTAGTTTGATAATGATTTTTCAACCTATGTGATTTTAATTATTAGATTATAAAAATAAACTTAAAATAAGTTAAGTCAACATTTCTTTAAAATTTAGAAACCAAATATATTTACATATAATAAATTTACAAATATTAGGTAAATCAAATTTTTAGTAATGATTCATATATTTATTTATGGGCAGTTGTCAAAAATAGCATTTTTTAAAGTTTATGTCTCAAAAAGGGCACTAGAAGGAGAAAGTCACAAAAATGATATTTATTAAAGGGTAAAATATCTCTAATATCCTTGGTTTAAAATTAAATAAACAAACAAAAATAAATAAAAAATAAATAAAATAAAAATAAATAAAATGAAAAAAAGAATTTTTTTTTTATAGTTTCAGATTATATGTTTTCAAATTCGAAATTTTTATAATTTTTTTTGAAACTTTTTTTTTATTTTTTTTTCAAATTTTCTTTTTATAATTTAAAAATATTTTTTGAAACTGTTTTTTTAAATTTTATTTTTTATTTTAGTATTTATTTTTATAAAATTTTAAACCCTAATTCCAAAACCCCACCCTTTAACTCTAAACCCTAAGGTTTGGATTAAATAACCCAAGGGGTATAAGTGTATATTTACCTCTTTAATGAAACCTATTTTTGTGACTTTGAACCTTGAGTGCTACTTTTGGAACAAAAACTTGGTTTGGTGCTATCCTAGTCTTTTTCTCTTTATTTATTTTCAAAATTTCAACTATTAATAAAAAATTATAATATATATACTATTTAAATTTTGAATATAGTACCATATTTTAAAAAATATTCTATAAGCCACTAATATTAGAGATGACACATGATCAAACCAATCTATACAGTTTCACATATAATAATTAGAGCTTGACCTGCACGTCCGTGTGGATTTGGTTTTTACCTTTTTATAGTTTTTAGTGACATTTTTAAATATATAGGTTATTTATATATTTTTAGGTTCCTACAAACTAATCCGGTTCCGGAAGAATCAACTTAAACTTTATCCGAAAATTTATTATACCCAAACATAGTTTAATTTTAAATCCAAAAATCTGATATCCATAAAAACTGATATGTATGTGAATGTATATTTGAATGCCCATGTCTAGCTGATTATGTAAGCAAATAAAAATAATGTTTAACCGCTTTGAATTCTTGTCACTAATAGAGTAATTTTATTTAAACACGTGAAATTAGTATGGTTAATACGTAAAATAAATGACATTAAATTATTATGGTAAATACAATCAATGAAATAATTCAGAAAAATAAAAAATGAATGTGAAAAGTATAATAAAATACTTAAATGAAAATAATAAATGAAATGGTTAGATTATTAAAAAATGAAAATCTGTTGAAATCCACTTAGGTAAATATTATTTTTACTTCATTTTCATTTCAATAGAATAGATATAATGCAATTTATCCCTAGAAAGTACTCATTAAAGAAGTATGGCTTATGACTTGGCGAGTGAATCCGATCCACCGACGCTTGACAATATCACGATTCCAATTTTCTATCAGTTGGAGTATTCATTATAATTTATACTTTAATAACATTTATTGTTGCTTGCAATAGTTGTTTTTGTTCCAGCTGTGTTGAATCTTGACTTCTTGATTGGTACCTAGACATCAAAAGCTTAGACTAAAATTAGAGAGATAACAAGAAAAAGTCAAAACCATAAAGGTGTATTAATAAATTAATTCTCGAGTGTGTCCTTTCAGGATTCTTCTGCTTTTACGGGCTTATACAAGGAAGACCCATTTTAGCCACACATGTGAAGAGAATAAGATTATCAAACACCTTACACATCTTCAAGTATACGTAGCTACTGACACTTGGAGAGTTGAGACTGAGATCCAACAAAATATTAGATGATGATGTCTTATGATAATTATCAAATAAATACTATGATCATTTGTTGTCACGTCGTATGAAAAAGTATGGTCAAGATAGGAGTGTGATAAGGGGAAAAGACAAAGAAATGAATGTTCCAAAATCGGTAGGTGAGTGACTGACCCTTCCCTCGGTTTATCTCTTGTCGGTCGTGTCGCGGATCTCTTTTTTCTTTCCCACCAGTACCGTTTACTCGGACCGTGACACAATCTCGTGTTTAAGCTATGAGATGTTTAAATTAAACATATACACAAAAATAATAGAAACAACAAAAGGCCAAGTGACTTTTGGGATATTCACTCATAAAACAAAAATGCAGGTTATGACATTATTTCAGAGAAACCAAATAATTAAAATAGATAAAGAAGGCATCGATCCTTTAGTAGTGTCTGCAGAGACTGAATGAAAATAAAAGAGTGACATTCTTCAGGAGTACCAAGGTTCCCATTATTGGCTGATGAAGAAAGTCTTCCGGACATAAAACCCTGAAAACCAAAAACACCTTTTCTTCTTCTTCTTCTTCTTATAATTACATCAGAAAAATTAAAACATCTCTTTCGTCTCATCCATCTTCTTTTCTATGCCCACAACTTTGTCAGCCTCCAATATACAGTCAGATTTTGATCTTCTTATAAATTAAAAAAAAAACCCAGCAGAAACTTTTATTCACAGGGCTTTTCCTTTACCACTTTAGATGGAGAAAACATGACTAAACAATCAGACAGCATGATCTCTAATCACTGCTTCAAACTAGAACCGCCGATCTTGCTGCTCAGTGATCCTTTGTTGTCCTTGGGGAAGCTTGAGCTCAAGAGTGCAATCGCAGGATTTGCTTCTGAGCTGTTGGATTGGGATTCTGAGGCACTGGGCCTTGTCCAGATCTTTATATGGCCTTCTCGACAAGCTGTTACCACTGATTCTTGTGTGAACATCAGACCCGAGAGTGGCTCAGTGTGAACACGGTGAGCTATGACCGGCGAGAGCTTTGGAACATCACGCTTGCAAGGAGCGGGTTGAAGAGTTCCCATTGGTATGGCGTTGTCCCAGTGAGCAGATTGGCTTCCCGTGCTGTAAGTGGGAGATCCTCCTGGTGGTCGCCTGAGTGGAACCACGATCTCATCCATTTCGAGGTCCCAGAGAAGCAGCTGTGTGTCCTGGGGATTCAGCAAAGTGTGAGAGAGGCGAAAAGACTTAGAGATGAAGTCACTAAAGGAGCATGAAGCAACAATACCTGACCAACTGATCCGAACCGGTACATGACATGCTCTCCTGACCCATCCGTATTTGGTGACGACCAATAGGAATCAAACGCTACTCCACTTACCTGAGAGCAAGCATTCCAACACGAATCAACTGAAGAGAGTCTGAACTTAACAAAAAAATTAAAATCAAAATCAAAAACCTTACCCACGAGTTATGACCCTCACCCCACGCCACGACCTTACGATCCTCCATACTCCACACTTGAACCAAGTCATCTTCACCTCCTGTCAATATGTACTTCCCATCCATACTGTCAATATCATCACGTTTGTCAATGTTACAGTTTCATTCTGAGCAAAATGATGAAAATTTTCTAAAGGAATTGTTTCAAGTCACCTCCAAGAACAGCACAGCAGAGCACCATAATAACTTTTTCCACCACACACTAGCTTCTGGGTTGAGAAGTCAAAAACGCGAAGATAACCTGTAAAATGGTAAGAAAGCTTAAATGATTTAGTTAAGAAACACTTCTTTATCAAGTGTGTTACCATCTCTTCCAACAGTGGCCAAGTGTGACCCATCGTTTGAGAATGCAATGCTGTTGATTGAACCTTGACAGATATGCCATCTCGCAACAGGGTTACTCTGCATCAATTACTCACGGAAATCAACAATATTACATCCATACGCTTCTAGCACCTATGTAAGGATCTATTGAAATGGTTGCTAACTCAAGTACCTTGCTATATTTTGCCTTGTCAACCGTAAATTGTGTAGGATCTCTTATAGCAGGAAATGTTGAATCAGTGGCACCATCTTTGTTCTATAAGTTAAATTAATCAGGATCAAGAATTAGACACGATCATGCAAATTAAAGCAAAACGTAAGAAATAGTTTTCTGAAATCTGAGCTTGCCTTCTCATACACGTACAAATTGCCATCGGCATGAGCAACGACAAATGCTCCATCACCTCCAGGCACCCAAGCAATACTAGTACAACGGCTGTGACAAAGCAACAAAGTTTATTTTAATCCTAGAGCGGAAATTACTCCAAATTATAATTAAGTTTCAGAGGTCAAAGGACTTTTGGCCACATTCATGTTTCAACTCAACCAACCAAAACTGTTATCCTCAGAGACTACATCATGTTCTGTAGTTAATTGAGTAATCTACTGTCAAAAGATTCCTTGAGCATACACATCCATAACAAGTCAACGACAAAAAAAATGAACTATCTAAACTTGTTTCATTGTCGTTTTATGTTCCATCTTAACCAACTAAAATCGTTCTCCTCTGAGACTACATCCTGTCCGTAATAATCTGACTAATCTACTGTCACTGAGAATTGCCTAGAGCATAAATCCAGTAGATAAACTGCCCAAGCTTGCCTCATTGACAAAACACTAGCAGAAGTACAAACAAAAACACGCAAACAGATCCTTACAGAAAACAAACATGAACCAGATGAATAATGACACAATAAAGAGGTGACGACAGGTAAAGACTCTTGCCTGTTATTCACGGAGCCGTCTTTATTATAGTGCAGTGCTCCAACAAGCTTCTTAGAGACGTCCTGTAGTTGTTGTCTCAGCGATACAGTGTACACTGCAATAACACACACACACAGTAACTATCAATCCACGGTACAACGCATCTAGATGAGAGGTTAAAAAGACCGAGCTCAAAATCCTTCTCACCATCGCCAGAGTTCAGCCCAATAAGTAAGTCATGCCCATCCTTAGCATCAGGATCAAAAGCATGGCACATGGGGTTTGAATTACTGAAATGGATAGACTTTACTGGATCCTACATCAAAAAAAAGATGAAAAATTCTCAATACCAGAACACTACAGCCAAGTCTTGAAAAGAAACAGAACAACCAGAAGTAATTAATTACCTTTTCCTGTGAGTTCAAGTCACAAATAAAAACAGCATCACCCACATTGAATACCAAGTAAGTTCCTTTCCCATCAAAGTTCGTATTCGTCATCATAGAAGTGCTGGAGTTAGAAGCAGCAGCGAAGGAGCCACTAATCCTCGAACTAGCACTCACGTTTTTGCCCCCTCCATTACCTCCAACAAAGCTAAGCGCGCGGTTCCCATTCCCGGTTAGCAACCTCGCTGTCGCTGAACGGAATCCGCTACTCGCACTGTAACCCGAAGAAGTACCAGTTGGAGTCGAAGGAGCAGCTCTTTCCTTAAGCTGAGCTAGAGTTACCTAACAACGCAAAAAGTAAACTCTCCATTAGCTATATAATTCTAAAGGAAAGCAAAGCTAATGAAAACCCATTGACCAAAGCTAATCAACCTTTAAGCAAAGCTAATGAAACCCATTGATCAAAGTTACAACCTTTAAGCAAAGCTAATGAAACCCATTGATCAAAGTTACAACCTTTAGGCATTGCTAATCAAACCCATTGATCAAAGTTACAACCTTTAGGCATTGCTAATCAAACCCATTGATCAAAGTTACAACCTTTACGCATTGCTAATGAAACCCATTGATCAAAGTTACGACCTTTAAGCAAAGCTAATAAAACCCATTGATAAAGTTACAACCTTTAAGCATTGCTAATGAAACCCATTGATCAAAGTTACTGACCTTTAAGCATTGCTAATCAAACCCATTGATAAAGTTACAACCTTTAAGCAAAGCTAATGAAACCCACTGATCAAAGTTACAACCTTTAGGCATTGCTAATCAAACCCATTGATAAAGTTACAACCTTTAAGCATTGCAATTCAAAATTTCACTAAATCTCTAAAAAAAATTCCGATTGAACGAATCAGAAATCAAAAACCCAAAATCAGATTCGATCGAAGCAATCCGTAAACGAATAGACTAACCTGAGTAACGGTTTTGCCATGAGCGTAGTGAAGGAGACCAGAAGAATGAGTCTTCTCGTAGTGGAGCTTGTACTTGCCTTCGGGGGTCTTGAAATAAGTCTTAATCCCAGGTGCCTGAGGGTTCGCAGCCGGTGAAGACGATGAAGATGGCCCCGATATCGTTCCGTTAGAAGTGTTCATCATCTTTGCTTTTCCTTCTTCTCTTCTCTGATCAGAAAAAAGGTTCGACGACCCGATCCTCCTCTTCTTAGGGTTTCGTTTCTCTCTTTCCTTTTATCTCCAGGGACGTGTGCTACTTCTCACAAAACAGAATTTTATTATGACCACCAACTTTAATTTTTTTACTTTTATTCAGCTTGCCTTGTTTTTTTTCCAACCATTTGGATCAATCCACCAAACAACTAGTATAAATAATTTTTTTATATATTTATTTGGGCTAATCAATTTTACATCTTATTTGACTTGTGATATCTAATCTTTTTTTTTTTTTTTTTTTGTCATCAGCATTACAGCATCATGTTGACTTTGTGAACCAAACCGGGTGAGCTAAAACCATGTGAACGACAAAAGACGATTGCTTCCTAGCACTGCGTGCCAGACTATCCGCCTTTGAATTTTGCGTCCGTGGTACATAGATAATGTCTGCTCTTATGAAGCTCTCCTTCACGATCGTGATGTCTTCTAAATAATTTGCAAAAGCTGGCAATTCTTCTGGTTCCGAAACCATCTTCACCAATTGAGAACAATCCGTTGCAAACGTAACCTGAAATTGACGTAAATTCCTCATGCATTCCATTGCCCAGAGTAACGCTTCTATTTCCGCATGAAGAGGCGAAAGACTAGCCCTGACATTTCTCGCCCCCAACAAACCATCAAAACCTTCCAAAGTACTAAGCCAACCTTGTCCTGAGAAACTAACACCCTCTTTCCATGAGCCATCTGTAAAACACCATCTACCTGGTATCGACGGTAATATCGGATCTATTATTGATGTTATCATCCTCTGATCGATTGCTATTTGTGCTTCCGCCTACAATATCGATTCTGTTTCAGCCAGTTTAAGCGTATCCATAGGGTCCATATCCAAATTACTAAAAACTTTATTATTCCTAGCTTTCCAAATGTACCAAAGTATCCATGCAAACTGATGATCTTCCATCGACGGGGGAATTCTCCAGAATAGATGATCCATGTTTGTAAAGAGGGAATTTGTTGGAAAAATAGTTGGATTTGATGGTATCTTCGAAAGAGCCCAAACCTGAAGAGCTGGAGGACATTAAAAAAAAACATGATTTATCGATTCCTCCAGAGCTCCACATCTTACACAACATATATCCCCTTTAATCCCTCTTGCATGTAAATTCTTCCGCACTGCGATGCATCCTGTCATTAATTGCCATAGAAAATGTTTTAATTTCGGTGGACACCGTATTTTCCAGCAGTGAGCCTTTAAAACATCCACTGTAGGACCAATCAGTAACGGTGGTCTATCTCTATCTGGATAGATACGTTCTACCTGATATCCTGATTTAACCGAAAATTTTCCATTTTTTGTAAAGTGCCATCCATCTCTATCTACCCGTTGAGTCCTGTCCAGTGGTATACTTTCTATAAGTTTTGCATCCTGAGGATCCACCAACGCACGAATTACCTCTAAATTCCAAGTACGCGATGTAGAATCAATGAGGGATTCTACTGTAAGGTCCGGATATAAATTGTGTTGATTTTTATTAGCTGGTCTCGGGCGAGTAGTTGGGAGCCAAGGATCATTCTATACAGATATAGAAGACCCTGATCCCACCCTTTTGATTAGTCATTTGCTAACCAGAGATCTAGCAGAAACAATACTCCGCCAGCCATATGACGGAGAATATGAACGAATCGGTTCCAAAGGCGAAGCATTCCTATAATACCGACCTTTGAAAACTCGAGAGAATAAAGTATTTGGCTTTTCTATCAGGCGCCATAACTGTTTACCAAGCATTGCCGTATTAAAATCTGTGATGTCTTTAAACCCCAAACCTCCTTCTTCTTTGTCTGCACACACCTTATCCCATGATTTCCAATGCATGCCTCTTGTGCTTCCCCCTGGACTCCACCAGAATTGTGAGACCGCACTCGTCAGTTTCTTTACAGTTGCTTTCGGCAAACGATAGCAGGACATCGTATGATTTGGTAATGCAGTGATCACTGATTTAATTATCACTTCTTTTCCTCCTTTTGTGAAGAACCTAAAAGTCCACCCATTGACTCTATTATTTAAACGATCTTGGACGAAACTAAAAACTTGAATCTTTGAGCCCCCCATATTTTCCGGTAAACCCAAGTATGATCCCATGCCTCCAAGGTTCTGGATGCCCAAAATATCTCTTAAATCTTGTTTGACAGAATCTTCAATCCTATGTCCAAATTGAATTGAAGACTTCTCAAAATTTATTAATTGTCCTGAAACTGCCTCATATTCCTTCAAAATCCTAAGGATAGTTTGATACTCATCCCTTTGAGCTTTACAAAAGAATAGACTATCATCCGCAAATAGCAAATGTGATATCGACGGGCAAGCTCTCGCTACCTTCATCCCCGTTAATTAATGCCCTCTCTCTGCCTTTTTTATATTTGCAATTAAGGCCTCTGTGCATAGAATAAATAAATAAGGCGATAAAGGATCTCCTTGACGTAAGCCTCTATGGGAAACAATAAGACCACGTGTTTGACCATTTATGAGAACCCGATATTGAACCGATGATATACATTCCATCATTAATTTAATACTTGTGATATCTAATCTACTAAATTAGAATCATACCTTTATCTAATAATACAAAGTTATTAATTTATATTTAAAATGGACTTAATAAAATTGACATGTATCATATATCCTAACAATAATAATAATAACAATTTAATTACTCTAACCAATCAAACATCACAATAGAAACAAATCTGAAACATGATGAGACATTGTTTAATGGTTGCGCTTCGAGCTAATTTGAAACATGATGGATGATACATTGTTCTATGCCTATATCTAGCTTGTAAGATACAAAAAGATTAATGTCTTTGACAACATTTTGACATGTTGTGTTTAGTTGTGACTCGTGTAAGTTATCTACACAAATAAAGTCAGAACGTCTTTTTCTCCATTCTATAGAAATGAGAAATTCAGTATTATCAGTTTTGTCCCTTACTTACTTTGTTGACAATCTTACTTAAAAAGAACCAAAAAGAAAAAAAAAAGAATCTAGAGTTCAATCTTTAAACTCAATAATCTTTGAAGAAGATACTCTCACTTGGCAGCAACACAGCATTACCTCTGACGGTTTTCTCCGTGGAAGTTCTGGTAATTGGCGAATTATGAAGATGTGAAGCCTTAGATGCGAGTAGAGAACCTTCTTAGATGTGATTTCGGGTTGACCCGTTACTAGATTTTTCGGAAGGTGAATATCTTTATTTTTTACCAACATGATTAATGGATCACAAAGTTTCAATATATATTAATGTGATCTATACAGATAGTGGACGCTGCGGTGTGTAGCTCTGGAACTTCCGGAGGGAAACAAAAGAGCAGCTCTTCTTGAGAAGAAGGGAAGAGGGGAATAGAGTGACTAACCTTGAATCAATATCGATATTTTTCTAATGGTTACTCAAGTTATTTTAATTGCAATTTGCGATTGTGAAACATAGTTATATATACATGTATTATTGCATACAGTTTATTGGTTTTGGATTTAGATATGAGATATCTAACTGATGAGTGATGATGGTTCGATAAATGTTTTGAGTTAAACCGGTTAAAACCGATCTTTGATTTGATTTGATATCAAATTTTTAATAAATAAAAGTGAAAAGAGTGTTAAACCGGTTTGCTAGTGACAATAAACATGTAGGAACCAAGTAACATAAAAATTCATTCGTCTCTCTCGTCTACTTCCTTTCTTTCGTTGCTAACTTGCTTTCTTTTCAAACTGAGATTCTAGTAGACCCTACAAACAGAATCTAACAATAAGTTTTCGCTCAAACAACATATCTTCATCTTCTTGGAGGTGATATCTTAAATTTTCTCGATCTTCTCTGAGATTTTTCAGAAGCTTTCGCGTAGAGGGAGGTGACTTAGAGCAATGGCGTTCTCGAGTATCCTCCAGAAGAAGATAATTTTTCGTGGTGCGAGCTGCTTCCTCTCATATCAAAATCTAGGTACGAAATGGTGTGAAAAAACAGATTGATTCTCATGTTCGTTCGTTTAGGGAGTAGTTTGAAGCGAAATGTACTCTATCGTAGTAGTATTTTCTCGTCTGGTTTCGCTGGTAGTTTCTATGGAAATCCACTTCCAAGATCGTTGGGATATAGGTTAAATCGTAGAGCAAGATCGCTGGTGTTTTTTTGGGAGATAACAATGGATATGACCGAAACGAAGATAATGATGATAAAGAACGGAAAGCTCGTAGATGTAGAGATTCAATGATTAAAGAGGTCTTTGATCGCTCAGTGTTGTTTGGTGTTGAAGCGGCACATGCTAAATTGTATCACATATGCTAAATTGGTCCAAACAACTTGCAGAATCTCTTTCTGGTAGCAACACCCAGGGAAGAAAGGTCTTGGTTGATAAAACACCTGAACAGTCTGAACTTGATGTGGCCTACATGGAAGCTCTGGTAACTGGTGAATTATGAAGATGTGAAGCCTTACGTCCAACACGTCGGCGAGTGGAGAAGATGTGATTTTGGGTGGACACTTTATTAGATTCTTTGGAAGGTGAATATATATTAGTGTGATATGTAAATATTGTGGATTTTGTGGTGTGTAGCTCTGAATCTTCCGGAGGGAAACAAAAGAGCAACTCTTATCGAGAAGGAGAAAAAAGGGAGAGTAGAGAGTAATCTTGAATCGATATCCATATTTTTCTAATTGTTACTCAAGTTATTTAATTGCGATTATGAAATATAATGTCTTGTAATAAACTTACAACACCATCTTAACTAAATACACTAACACTCATACACACAATCTCCATAACACAAGTTAGCAACTTTGAAAACACGCCAATTGCAACATAATCATGCAGAAAATAATTCACAAACAAACATAAACACAACCCACTAAACTTACAAACAAGTTTTTAAAATGGTAACAACATTTATTTCAATCCCAAAATAGCCGAACGAACATAAGATGCTCTCGAGACACATTATTTTGGTCAAAATGTTTCCATTCTCAGATACAAGAAGTTGTACTCAGTTTGTGCATTTAAAATAATACATTTGTGGCTTTTTTACCGCCTATTTATTTCATATTTTTGCCATTTTTCTTTATTAATAAACTCATTAGTATGATTAAATCCCCTAGACTATATTTGCGAAGTGATTTTGCCATATGTCCTCTCTACAATTATTTTTACAGAAAAAATAATGACATGGCTAACAAGATTGATGACATGGCTTATAGTTAATATGACATGGACAATCACATTTATTACTGACATATAGTTTTGGTAAACTTTATAAAATATGGCAAGAACTAATACATTACATTTAATGTTAATTTATATTTTTGGTAAACTTCTTAAAATATGGTAATAATTCATAAATCATCACTAAAATAAATATATTGAAATATGCATTAGAAATTTCGAAATAAATTATTTAATTGTATTTTTATAATTATACAATTTTTATTACTAATACTTTCAAAAATTTCTACATCTTTTTTAAAAAATTAATAAATTGTTGATCGTAATTTCATTAGTTTCTTTTAGATATCCACAAATTTTATAAATATTGTTTAGTTATAATTTTTAATCTCATATACTATATTTGCGAAGTAATTTTGCCACATGTCCTCTGTATAATCATTTTTACAAAAAAAATGATGACATGACTAACAAGACTGATGACATGGTTTATAATTAATATGACATAGACAATCACATTTATTACTGACATATATTTTTGGTAAACGTTATAAAATATGACAATAATTAATACATTACATTTAATGTTGATTTATATTTTTGGTAAACTTTTTAAAATATGGTAATAATTCATAAATAATCCCTAAAATAAATATATTGAAATATGCATTATAAATTTCGAAATACATTATTTAATTGTATTTTTATAATTATAAAATTTTTATTACTAATATTTTCAAAATTTTCTACATCTTTTTTAAAGAATTAATAAATTGTTAATCATAATTTCATTAGTTTTTCTTAGATATCTACAAATTTTATTAATATTGTTTAGTTATAATTTTTAATAACTATACAATTTTTATATGATTTTTAGTAATTTTATACAAGTTGATTTAATACATTTAACCAAAATAAATAGATAAAAATTTATCTAAGATTAGAATTTTAAATATATTACATATATATTATTAAATGTAATTTAAAATAAATAAAATTATTATTTTTTCTTAATTTTGTGCTTAAAATCAACTTTATATTAAACATTAGTCAAAAATAATAAAATATATTATATTAATAAATTTCATTTTAAATATAATTTAACTTTTAAAAAATTTATTACTGCACATGGTGCAGGAAAACACCTAGTACATGATATATAAGAAAACATTACCATAAAATATCACAAAGAAGAAACAAAGAAAGGCGAAAAAAACAATAATAATTGATAATAATACTAATTACTAATATTCTCCAAAAAAAACTATAATAACTTTGACAAGAGTTCCTCTAAATAAATACTTCATTCTCCATTATTTTATAAACCCTCACAAAAGATACAATGGTATTAGAAAACTCGATCACATTTTCTTTTGATTGAATTTGATTGATTATGTATTTTATAGTGTTATAAAACTTAAAACAATATAAAATCTTACACATCAAACATCCTACCAAATTTCGGTGAAATTTTTATGCACTTTGTAAACTAGACAATTCAAACATAAGTTTTATTCTGAGTTCTATTATTGGTAAAGCGAAACCGAATTAAAACCAGATTAAACAATTATAGTTTACTTAGGGGTCTAACTTTGCATTACAAAAGTTACGGTTTGAAACGGAAAATTCATGAAATGCAAGGGGTCCAACCGTCCAAGTAATAGTTTTCCAATGACAGGAAGTGGCTACGTAGTGGTGGACAAAACACGTGTAGTAACATATCTGCGTGTGTTTGTGTCTTAATAATCTCTTCCCTTAATTGTTTGAAAACAGATCTCCGTTTCTTAAAAAATCATTCTCCTTCTCATCATACCATTCTTACGTTGCTGGTGCTGATCTTAACAGATCTCGGATCGCAATCATGGACGGCGAAGATTTTGCCAGAAAGGTATCGTCCATCGTCCATCGTCCCTATACTTGCTGCTTCTGTATGATTCAACGGTTATTTTTCTGTGATGCCGTCAATTATATTTCTTAGGGATGTTTGGGAACCTATACTATTTTGTTAATGATCTAAGAAACCAATGTGATATGCATAATTTAATTTTAGGAAAAAAAGAAATTGCGATCTCATTCAGGTGTGAGGTTGCATGCATGCGTATCAATTTTCAAGTCTAGCTTCCCCTGAACTATGCAAAAAGATGAATCTATCTTAGGTCTTGTATGCACTGTTATGTCGTCTTCTCATTTTGAAACATTATGTCACTATTGATAGTGTGATGGTTTACAAACGATCGCATTTCCTGTTGCATGCACGTTTTGCTTGGTATATTCGAGGCCCTGGTGTGTTTTGTTCAATTTCTTGTGAACAGCACTTGATTTCCTCTGTCCTAGATCTTTGTTTCTATGCTTGATATGATATGCACTCGTTTGGTTTGGCAATTCGTAGGCGGCTGCTGAAGCCAAAGGAATGAATCCGGGACTAATCGTGCTGCTTGTTATCGGAGTTCCACTTGTTGGGTTCCTTGTCGCCAACTACGTGATGTACGTGTATGCTCAGAAGAACCTACCTCCAAGGAAGAAGAAGCCCGTTTCTAAGAAGAAGCTCAAGCGGGAGAAGCTGAAGCAAGGAGTCTCCGTGCCTGGAGAATAAAAACCTACCTTAGCTTCATCACTCTTTGTGTCTTGTCCAGAACTGGATAAAGTCTTTTTTTTTGTTTGCTTTAATAACATTTTTCTTCCTTTAATTGTGTCATGAGATATGTATGATGGAGACACATAAGAAGTTGTCTTCTCCTAAGTTTTGAATATGGTTACAAAGAGAGTTGTTCTGGGAAGCTTAAAGGGACATGCATCGAGCTTCAGCTTCAGCTAAGATACATAATAATCACATGTAACTCCACATTTCTTCATATTGTTACATATGACTCCACAAAGCGCCTCTAATGTTACAAGAATTAAAGAAAGTTTTGTGTATCCACTCTAATGTATAAACTGGAGACTTCTTTTGTGTTGCGGCCTACTCTCATTAACCATCTCCAACCAGACGTTATGCAAGACTGTATATATATCATCCCTCTCCGGATGAAGAACGTCCTCAGCAAAGAATACATGCCTTTCATCCTTAACTTCAATCCAGCTCTGTCCGGGAACCTTTTTAACATCATGCTTTCTCATCGAGCTCCTCAAAAACGCAGCATCTTCCCAGTTTCCAGAAGAAGCGTGTATCCCACAGAGCAATACATGAGCTGTAGAGTTGCAAGGATCGATCTTCAGAATGTTTTCAGCAGCTTTTCGTGCGAGATCAACGTTTCCTTGTGTTTTACAAGCAGAGAGCAGAGTCTTCCACACCACTACATCAGGCTCCAACTTCATTTCGTTAATGAATGTCTCAGCTTCATCTAAATGCCCAGCACGTGCTAGCAAGTCGACTATGCAAGAGCAATGCTCTTTCGTCGGTGTAATCACGTGTTCACTTTGCATGATTGAATATAGCTTCAAGCCTTCTTCCACTAACCCAACATGACTACAAGCAGTAAGAACACCGACGAACGTTACATAGTTTGGCTCTGTTCCTGAACTTTTCATTTCCTTGAACAATGTGAGAGCTTCTTCTCCAAATCCAGATTGTGCATATCCAACTATCAGACTGCTCCACGAGACTACATCTTTGTTATCCATTGAATCAAATATACTCCTCGCTTGCTCCAACGACCCACACTTGGCGTACATATCAATGAGTCCGTTCGTTATAAACTGTTCAAGAACCAATCCAGTTTTTAGATTATAGCAATGGACTTGACTTCCTAGTTTTAGAGATGAAATCTCCACACAAGCACGCAGCAGATTACCCATGGTTATGTGATCTGTCTCACATTGAGAGACGAGCATCATCTTAAACAATCTCAACACCTCTGCTGGCTGTTCATGCCGCAAACACGCCGTCAGAATAGCGTTCCAAGAAACAGAGTCTGCTTTGTTTCTAAACTCTTCAAACATCTTAAAACAACAGTACAAATCCGAGCAGCAGCCGTACATGGTAAGCAGAGAGTTGCAAACCGAAAGATCCGTATCCAAACCATACTTGACGACTAAAGAGTGAATCTGCACGCCTCGACGCAGTCCCATTTCGTTCGTCTGACCACAGAGCAAAGAACGCAAGGAGGTAGCGTCAGGAGCAAAACCAGAGCTCCTCATCTGAGAGAAAAACGATACAGCTTCATCACCGTAGCCGTTATTCGCTAGTCCAGCTATGATCACGTTCCACGATGCTGTGTCAGGCCTTCCTATCTGATTAAAAACTCTCCTCGCAGATCTCAGAAAGCCGCATCTAGCGTACATGTCACAGAGAGAGCAGCCTGCAAAGGGGTCTTCGGAGAAGCCAGACTTGATGCACAAACCATGTATTTGGCTTCCGTAATCTGGTCGAAGGAGACTGCTGCAAGCTTTCAAAGAGCTACCGAATATATATTCGTTTGGCTGGAAAGTTCCACCATAAGACAACATATCTTTTAAGTGCCCCAGTGCCTCAAACTCATATCCAAGTTGCGAGAACCCTGCGATGATTGAGCCCCAGGAGATAACATCCTTCACTGGGACACCACAGAACACTCTCCTTGCATCTGAGATTTGACCAAAGCTAACATACATAGCAATCAGAGCATTTTGAGCGAAAAGACTAGAACTAGGTTCCACCTTGATGACTTGACCATGCAGTTGCTTCCCTAACGCAGCATCACCAGCACTGGCGCAGGCTTTGATGATGCTTCCAAATGAGAACTGGTCAGGAACCAAACCTGCCTGAAGCATTTCCATGTATAATTTGATTGCTTCCCCTTCCTGACCGTTCTGAGAGTAGCCAGTGATCACAGATGTGTAAGACACCAAGTTCCTCTGAGGCATAAAATCAAAAACTTCTCTAGCTTCCCTCAGCGAGCCGCATTTACCATACATGCTGAGAATGTGATTGTTGAGAACGGTATCGTGCTTGCAGTAGGATTTCGAAATTTGATCGTGTATCTTTCTGCCTTGTGATAGAGATCTTGAAGAAGAGCAAGCGCAAATTAGAGAAGTATAGGTTTGTAACCTTATCTTGAAGGTTGAGTTCTTTTGCGCAGAGTCGAACGCTTCCATTGCTTCCTTGTAAAACTTTTGTTTGCAGAGGGAGTTGATGTGATCATTCATCGACTCTTCGGTCTTGATGGTTGATACCACACTTGATGTTGACGGTATCTGACTGTTTCTGAAGGCGGCTCTAGCTCCTGATCTTAACATTTTCTCCATTTCGATCAAGCTCTTTTGATCCTAGCAAACACCTCTTTGCGGATGGTTCAGCATGAAAGGGATGTCGTTCAGAGAAGCATCCAACAAACTAAGCAAAGGATTCACTATCTTAGCAAATGCACAAGAAGCCATTTGCGAACTCTTGTGTAGCCGAACAAGAAGTTTTACTGGTGGCATTAGAAGAGGTACCTATGCCGACGAGTAAATATTGCAGGCATTTTATCGAGCAGGTGGTGTGCAATGTCAAAAACACGAAAGAGACGGTAGTAAAGCTTTGATCTTTCAATTAACATGAGCAAAGCGTTACCAATTTGCAGTAGAAACTAGAGAAACACAGATGCTAAAACCATGTAATCTTCCCCCAAGTTCGAAACACAAAGACAAAGCACATAATCTACGAAGATGTTAGATTATGTTTCTTTTCAACCGTAATGATAGTGGTTCAAATTCTGGTGACGGTTTAATCTTTGGTTCAATTAGTTAAACCAGTGGTGAAACATGAAAGAGAGAAGGGGTGGGCCTTAAGTTTACTTTCTGGCCCATCAAAGAAGATGGCGTAACCCGTGATTTATCCAAGTAACATTTGATCACGTGTTCCGATCGATGGATAATTGGATATGATCAAAACTGTAACATGTGACTAAACTAAAGAAACAATAATTCGGATGTAAGATAATTCATACGGCAAGATCTGGACCACCTGGGCCATATAATGATAACATGATCAAAAAGGCTGTTAAAAATTAAATTTATTGAAATGTAGATTTTATAATACACAAAAAAAAAATGCTAGGATTGTCTTTGTTTTGTGACTTGTGTTGCGTGACCGTTCGTTCGTTTGTTCTGAAGTGAGCAATATGAGGCCGAACAATGGCACGTGACTCGGGCCCGTCAACAAGCGCGTAGCTAAAAAAACGCCTCTTCCACGTTCTTTTACTTTTCGTTTCATTCTCTCAATTATTTCCTAAATAACCCCCTAATATTTAGTGATGGCATTATCATTCCCCCCATGAGAATTTAATCATTCCAAAAAACAAATCGAGTTTTCAGTAGAACCACAACGAATCCAAGGTCAAATGTATGCCACTAATGTGAAAAGGTTTACAGAAATAAATATTTCAAAGTATTGAAAATGAAGGAAGAGATGTGGAAACAACACAATCATTACTTTAGGCGTTATTTTTGATAATACTTTATTTTTTCAACAAAGTTGAAAACAAATTTTGCACACTGAGAAAAAAAGAGAGGCTTCGTGAGTCAGTGAGAAAAAAAAGCAAATCCGACGAGTCTAAAGATCAGTTCTAAACTTCATTCTGCAATTCTTCAGTTTCGTTTGTCTTTTCTTTTTTCTTTATTAATTCGATTTATTCAACTAAAGGAAGCTAAATCGACGGACAGGTAAAAAGAATATTTCTTCACGACTCTGTCAAAAGAATATTTCTCTTCTTTATTTTTTTTTCATTCACCTGGTTTGTTACCAATTCTAAACTGATATTTTCCTTGATTTGTGAAAAAAACTTATCATTCTTGAGGTTTTGGATGTGATCACAGTTAGAACGCAACATTCATTTTGCGTTTCTAGGTAACTTTACATGTTTGTTTTGCTCATTTGCTGTAGAATTGTATGAGTTTAAGGTTTATATATGCTTATCTCTACTCCAATTCAGTCGTAATGATAATTATTTTCCTGCAAAAAAGTAAAAGTGTTTTTGTTGTGTGTTTTATTCTTCTTTTTGCAGAATATGTTACAAGATTCTAGTTTTAGGAAATATGTAAATGATTAATTTTCTGGGTATTGTTACTTGTGGATCTGTGTTTCTTTTTTGGGAAGATCCACCTAATAAAACAAAATCTCACATTGACTAAATGCCAAGATATTGTCTCTTCTCCCACATAATTCCATTTTTCCTTTTGAAAGTAAAAACAAAAAAAACCAGAAAAATTGGTGACTTGACAACCAAAAAAGATTATGGGTAAGATATGGAGCTTTCTTTGCTTGTAATAGGGTTTATCTTTGTGCTTTGATACATCACATTGACGGCTACATCTCTTCTAAATAGACTTCAGAATGTTTATCTTTCTGTCTCTTCACCTTTCGTTTGGTGGCAATAGTAGTCTCTTTGAAGCTAACTAATAATGTATATTCAAACTCTTTTTATTTGTTTTTGTACACTTGCTTAAGCTTTCTATTTCCTTTGAGTCTGATGTATAAATCCTTATGATAATCTTTTCTACTTCCAGTTTCCTCTTTTGCTTCTTTTTCACACATTCACTTTGTCTTCATGTAGTTTTGTCAGATTAGAAGCAATCATTACACAGTTGATTACACACAGCACAAAGAGGGTTTTAAACTCTTGATACCAAAAATGCAAACTCCAAAATTAAGGTAATGATCCCATCTTGTTCTTGAAATTCTTTTTTTTTTTTTAATTATTTTCAGTGTTCTTGATGTGCTTGTGATTGTGTGATAGGCCTGGTTCTTTGGAGCTGCCACATAAGAAATCCTCTTTACCAGCTCCCAAACTTGCTAGGAGAGTTAAGCCAAGCGGGTTAGAATCTGATCCAAAAACCAAGACATCACCAAAAACTCAAACCCCCAAAGTAGCTACTGCTGATCGCCGCTCTCCAAGAATCCCTCTTAATGAGGTACTCTTGACGTTACATTGATATTAAAGATTCTTGACTTGGTCTAAGCAATTTACTTTGGATTCTTGATTTGTATTTGTATATTTCAAGATTCAGAAGAAGAGGACAGGGAGGGTACCAGAGCTTGAATCACAGGTATCTCAGCTTCAAGAAGAGCTCAAGAAGGCAAAGGAAGAGCTAAACAGATCAGAAGCATTAAGGAGAGAAGCTAAACAAGAAGCTGAAGAAGCCAAGCAGCAGCTAAGGGAGATCAACACCTCAGAAGATTCAAGAATCGAGGAGCTGCGTAAACTCTCACAGGAGCGAGACAAGACATGGCAATCTGAGGTTGATGCTATGAAGAGACAACACGGATTGGACTCAGCTGCTCTGTCTTCCGCCATCACCGAGGTTCAGAAGCTGAAGTCCAAGCTCTTTGAGACTGAGTCCGAGCTAGAGAACTCTAGGTTTGAGGTAAGGTCTTTAGAGAAACTTGTTAGAGACTCATCATCATCATCAGGTGAAGTGGAAACTCTGAAAGAAGGAATGGAACTTGCGAGGCAAGAGATAAGCCAGTTGAAATCTGCCGTTGAAGTAGCGGAGAGGAGGTACCAAGATGAGTATATACAGAGCACGCTGCAGATAAGAAGCGCTTACGAGCAAGCAGAGGCGGTTAAGACAAAGTATTCACAGAGAGAGGCAGAGTTAGCTGAGGAGCTGAAGAGAACTAAAGCTGAAGTTGAGGTTTTGCGCAAAGGATATGAAGCTGCTGAAGATTTCAAGAAGCTTGAGTCAGATTTAGTGGAAGTGAGAGGGGGTTTGATGGATAAGGAGATGGAGTTGCAGAGGCTGAGAAGTGAAATGGAGAAGAGAGTTGAGAGCGCAAACACTGAAGCCATGGAAGCTGAGCTAAGGAGAGTGAAGGTTCAGTGTGAGCAGTGGAGGAAAGCGGCTGAGACGGCAGCTTCTATACTGAACAATGAAGAAGAGAGGATTGATTCTACTGAGAATGGTAAAATGTTGAAGAAGTTTGGTGTGTTACTCAAGAAAAACCACAAGTAATAATTTGATTCTTTTTGGATTCTATTTTAAGATATTGAAAAATTGGCATTGCTGTTGCCTGTAAATTTGTAAAATTCCATTTGATTTCTATAAGTTTATTTTCTCTTCTTCTTGTAAGTGTTGCCACATTTGGTGTTGAAAACTGTATTTGTTAAGTGATATTTTGCATTCAAGAATCAAGAACTCAGGTTATGTTTGGTTGAAGTTTACTCACTAAATAAACTACATTACTTTCTGTGGACCTAACAGAATTACATTGTCTATTTTATTGGCAGTTTTTAAGCTCTAGATATTAGTATCATAGTAAATAAAATAAGGGTAAATCGCATAAAAACTCTGAAAATGTCACCCACTCACCCTTTAAACCCTCAAGTTTTTTTTCTAGCACTTTTAACCTTCAAAGTGACATTTGTATCATAAAAAACCTTCAACCTAAAAAATGACCTGTCGAACAGGTAAAAACGATGAGGTGTCAGTTTATTTCAAAAAAAAATAACTATTTAATTGATAAAATAAATAAAAATTCAGAAAAATTAAAGAAAAAAATAAAAAAAAACTAAATAAATATTCAGTAAATTAAATAAAAATTCAGAAAACTAAATAAAATTTATAAAATTAAATTAAAGTTCATAAATGTTTAAAAAAAAAATTAAATTAAAAATTCCAAAAATTCACAAAAATTAGAAAATTCAAAAAATATTTTTTTAAAAATAAAAAAAATCTAAAATAATTACAAGATTTTTTTTTAAATGACATATCATCGTTGACAATAAAAGTTTCAAACATATCGCTCCTGACGATGATGGTGTCTCACATAACCATTAACAATGACGGCGTGGTAGATGGTAGATATGTCAATAACGACATACCTAGAAAATATTTTGAATTTTTGTGATTTAAAAAAAAAGATAATCTTGTGTTTTAAAAAAAAGTATCTTTAAAAAAAATAATCTTGAAATTTTTTTAAAAGAAAAAGATATTTAGAATTTTTTTTTTGTGAATTTTATGAATTTTTAATATATTTTTTTTTTAATTTTATGTATTTTAATATAATTTTTTACTTATTTTAGTTTTTAATTAATTTTTTGAATTTTTATTTAATTTACTGAAATTTTGTTTAGTTTTCTGAATTTTATTTAATTTTTTAATTTTCATTTATTTTACTGATTAAAAAATTATTTTTTGGGAAAAAACTAACAGCTCATCGTTTTTACCTATACAATAGATCAATTTTTTTTTTTTGATAAACAAATAAGTTAAGTTGAAGTTTTTTTATGATATGAATGTCAATTTGAAGGTTAAAAGTGTTAGCCAAAAAAATTGAAAGTTTAAAGTGTGAGGTGATCCTTTTGGTGTTTTATGCGATTTTTCCAATAAAATAATATATTTGAACTTTACTGTAAAATGATAAAACTAAGCAAATTATTACTTAAATAGTTCTAAACATTATGCTTGTAGAGAGACCCATCTAATAACTTCTCAAATTTCTAGTATGAATATTTAATTAAAATTGTTGAGTAATGTTTTAGGTATGCGGCGAACCAAAAATTTTGGTCTCCAGATTATGTTAAGCACATTTTTAAATTTAATTCAATCAGTTCGATTTAACAATTTGTTAGCTCATTTCTTTTTTTTTTAAACCAAATCAATTTATACCAATATTTTGAACCGTAAATAATCAAATTATTCGAATTTGACTGAATTTAATCGAAATTAAAGAAAATCTAAATTATTGAACTAACCGACCCGACTAAACCGAACTAACCAACCCGCATGCTTATTATTTTTGATATACATATTTCCAAAAATTATTAAATTCCCTTTATTTTATAAAGAACAAAAAAGAGTATATACTGTCTGTAATATATAATAAAAATAGGATAAATGGACGGTGATAAAAAAGTCTAAATCCCTAATCTCGCAATCGCAGAGCTTCTCGCCTCTCGTCTTCTCCAGCGTCCGATCAATCTTCTCTTTCTCCTCCGATCATCCTCACTCTCTCCCGCCTTTTTCAAATCATCATCTCTTTCTCGCGCTCGCTCTCAGGTTCGTTCTTCGACTCTCTCTCATCAATTCCCCAATGAATGTCGTTTTAACGCTCTTCTGTTGTTAGATGGCGGACTCGCAGGCTAAGTCGTCGGGGATGAGTCCCGGAGTAGGAGGCGGTGGAAGCCACGAGAGCGGCGGAGATCAGAGCCCGAGGTCGATGAATGTTCGTGAGCAGGATAGGTTTCTCCCGATCGCTAACATAAGCCGAATCATGAAGAGGGGTTTGCCTGCTAACGGCAAGATTGCTAAAGACGCTAAAGAGACTATGCAGGAGTGCGTCTCTGAGTTCATCAGCTTCGTCACCAGCGAGTAATCTCTTTGAATTGGGATTTAGGGTTTTGAGTCAATATCTGAATATTCTGTTTCTTATTCCTTAAAGTTGGTTCCTTTAATTGTTTGATGGGTGTTTGTGCAGAGCGAGTGATAAGTGCCAGAGAGAGAAGAGGAAGACTATCAATGGAGATGATTTGCTTTGGGCTATGACCACTTTAGGATTTGAAGAGTACGTTGAGCCTCTCAAGTTTTACCTGACGAGATACAGAGAGGTATGTTCCACTTCAGCTTATTCAGTTTCCTAGTTTTGTTGAACCAAAGATATTACTCACTAACTCTCTGTTTTTCTTCTCTTTCTATGCTATATGGATTGGAATCTTGCAGATGGAGGTCAGTGGTTCTCATTTTTCACTTACCGCTCTTCTTTTATGTTGTATGATTGTGTCTCATTAGGATTGTTTCTGCCATTTTGATAGGGTGACAACAAGGGATCAGGAAAAGGCGGGGAATCAAGTGCTAAGAGAGATGGTCAACCAGGCCAAGTAATCTCTCCAATTGACATTGTTTTTTCTTTCTTCTTTCTTTTGCATTGTGCTTATGTTTCGCGTGGGCTAATTTAAAATTTTCCCCATATTTACCTTTCTGAACAGTTTCTGCAGCAGGGCCAGCAAGGCTCTTTCTCACAAGGTCCTTATGGAAACGCTCAAGTAAGTGCTTTCTCTTAGCAAAGGTTAATTTTTACTTCTATGTAGTTCTCGCATAGAGGAGAAATAAGAGTACACACAAGAATTATAACAGTTCAATGGTATAAAATTTGTTCGGACTTTTAGTATCCAGAGCTTAAACGACCGTAAATATTATGAAATAACCAAAAGAAAAACTGATTAAACTGTTTTTTTTTGGGTGACTGTAGGGTTCGCATATGATGGTTCAGATGCCGAACGCAGAGTAGTAGTAGAACGATATTCATCACAATCTCCGGAGATTCATCTATCTATTCATGTTCTTGTTTCTGAGAATCTGAGCGATCCACTGTTCATATATTTGAACTGTGGTATCTCTTGTATATGAGAATTGTGTTTTAGTTTGAGAAGAGATTGTGGTTTGCTCAAAATATGAGAATTGAGAAGCAACTTTTGTTTCAACATTTGATTGTTTTAGTTTCTTAACTTTAACTTTTGGTCTTAAGAAGAAAAGCCTATTGATTCATCCGCAATTGCGTGACTTTGTTTCATAAAAACGATTAGTTTTATTTGTTCTACACTTGCTTGACTTCAGTAATGAAGGATAGTACTGATACGGTTTAGCTGGAATTGGTTGAGGTTTATAAATCTGGTTCAAGAATTAGAGCGAACCGAGAAGTCGTATTGATTAAAGTACCTAAACCGGATCAAACCGAACCAAATAGAATTCTAAACCATAAGGATTAGGGAACCAACCAAGTACCAACCGCGCTCACTAACTCAAAAACCCTCGATCTCTGGATAGGTGGGAAGAAAAGGAATCTAACATTCATTCAAATCTCTTCTTCTTCCTCTTCTCTCTCAAATCACTGGGGATCTGGTGCATTTCGATTTGTCTTCTTTAACTCTCTCTCTGCTCATGGAAGACAACGAGAACAAGAAAAGCGAGGGGGAGGTCGAGGGCCTTGGTCTGATTGATGTCGCTGCTGAGGACGATAGCCTCCTCTTCTCCTCCTTTCCCAACCCCACCAGCTACGAGTTTTCCGGTAAATTAGCGATTGATTTTGGGTTTTAGATGGGTTCTGGGTTTAGTTAATCTTTTCGCTTGATTGTGGTTTGGTAAAGTTTTAGTCTTTTGCTTACAGTGTGGTTAACCCTCTTATTTAATGCTAACATTCAGAGGCAGATGAGGATGAAAAGTGTTTGAACAATGAAAAGGATCAAACTTTCTTGAGGGAGACAGATCATTGTAATGAAGAGATACTGGTATCTTCAGTAGAAGAGAAGGAAGACGTGCTTCAACCTCGTGAGTCGCCTGAGCCTCAGAAGGTCACCAAGAGTGGGAAGTATAACTTGCGCAAAAGTCTTGCCTGGGACAATGCCTTCTTCACTAGCGAAGGTTTATTGAGTTTCGAAGCAGCTACCTTTTTTGTTTACACTTTTAAGTGAAATTTGCTAATTGGTGTATTGTCGAAATCAGGTGTTTTGGAACCTGAAGAAATATCCAGTATGATGGAAAGCAATCATAAGAGTGAGAGGAAGGGTTTGCCGACTATTCAGGAGGATGTTAACAGATCTACGGAATCCATTTCTACTTTTCAAAGCGACTGCACTGTGGAAAACAGTCAGGAGTTTGTTTTGTTTGAAGATGTCAGAGCGTCTATTCAAAGGTCTGCTAAAGCTTCTGATGCTCCTACACCTGGAATAGATAATGAACTGGTAGCAATAGAAGTAGCAACCAGCCCAAGTAAGTCTTTTTTTAGTGTTAAAGGAACTAGCATTGCCTGTTTAAGGGGATATACGCCTTTACCAAACATTAGCTTGCATCTTTGAGTATAATCAGTTTCTATGGTTTAGCTCGAGCTTTATTTTTTTTTAGTGGCTTTCTACATAGCACTAGGTCTACCTTTTAGTTTGTGGTTCTCCACCATTAGAGCCTTTACAACTATGAAACAGTTCTCTACGTCTTTCTCTTTATGGCTTCTTGGAGAGCTACGTTTCCTATCTACTTTGTGAAGAGTTTATAGATACTGTGTTCTAGTTTGTGTCATTGGAAGTTACTGTTTCAAGGTGTATACATTTATGTTAAGTTTTGTGTCCAAGTTAACCATCTTTTGCATACCATGTTTGAAATTCCAGCTTCAAGTACAGTGGAGGTCCTTGCCTCTCAGGAGAAGGTAAATCTGCTAACAACTGCGCCTACTAACTTTTCTTGACCTTCCTCCTCTCCTAAGCCTTTCTTTGATTTATTTACTTCTTAGATGAAACCAAAAGCCAGTCCTAAAAAGCTGAGTATTAGAGCAAACGGATCAGGGAAGGCAACAAAACAGGTATATCATCTTCATTCACTTCCTCAGTTGCATATTAACTACAGTCTACAGGATTTATAATAATGGTTCCTTCTGTTGGTTAATGAACTCGAACTGTGACAACTGTCTCTGTTAGATTTATCAGTTAGGAGCTTGTCCATAACTTGTCCTGTTGTACAATTATACAGCCTGTTTCTGCGACAAGAGGTCTCAGTACATCCGTTGCCAAGCCTACACCTAACAGACTCGGCAAAGCCAGGCTCTTGTCAACTACATCAACGAGCAGGGCATCCCTAGATGTTAACAAAACTAAACTCGAAAAAGATTCCAAATTACCTGCGGGTTAGTCTCAGAACTCTTGTTATCTTAAATGTTGTATTACTTGTGTCTGTTTCGACCATATTTGATGACTTTGAAGTATATGCAGGTAAAGAGCCTTCGGTTCCTAGAATACCCATTTCACGAAGACCCACATTCCCAAAACCTGCTGTGGTTAAGTCAACTTTGCGTGCTTCAGCTGCCTCAAAGAATGAACTGACATCTTCCTGCTCTTCGCTAGAGAGCTGTGCCAGTGCTGCTTCATCCAGCACTTCTCACAAATCTGCTCTAAATCCGATAAAGAAGAAGAATGATTCAAGTTCCAGAATAGCAAATAGATCTACATCTAGAGGTATTATGGGCCAGCCAAGAATCCCACCGCAGCCAACCAAGAAGACGACCAAGTCCAACCTTTCGTCTGCTGGTTCTATCAGTGACTGTTCATCAGAGTCATCACGAGCTTCTGCAACTAGCCAAACGGCTAAAAATATCCAGAAAACTGTCTCTGGTGCAAATGATACTGTGAGGTCTCTCAAGAACTCTAAGGATGCATCTGTTGTTCAAGCTGGTGCTAAGGAAGGCACGAAACGAGTTTCAGCTATCAATGGTGGTTTGGTCCCTCCAGGTTCCATGAAACAGTCAGGTCTCCGTGTGCCAACACCAAAAATCGGTTTCTTTGATGGAGTAAGTTCCCAAAACCAAATTTGCAACTTTTGTTGCTCCTAGTGATTGGTACCAGCTCTTTAAGTATTGTCTGATCTATTTCTATCTGGAATCTGAGTATGTAGTTGATGTCTCTCTCTATCTCTCCTTGGTAAACAGGGAAGACAGGGATCATCTTCATCTGCTGGTAAGAAGGTTGGAAAGTCACCGGTACAAGAGTCTTCAAATTCAAAAACTAAGGCAGCAGGTTCAAGGCATGTTGTCTCTGCCTCGTCTCCAAAACTGCAGAACAAATTGTATTCCAAAATCAATGCAGAGGATCAGCTTGAGGGGTGATGGAATCAAGATGATGATGCCTTAATCAATAGTTCTTTTATATAATGGAGTTGTGTTCTCTTCTTTTCTTTTAATAGAACTTACCCCCCTGAATGTTAGATTCTTATGTAATGTAACCCATCCCTTAAGTAAAAGAAAACAGTAATGTTATCAATTGTGCGCAAGAGAAACTTAAATCAAACTAGTTTATAAGATATTGTTAGTTGTTACTACAATATTACACAGTACCTGGTCTTAACTCAGTATCTCATATTTAATCAAGAAGAGAAAATCAGAAAATCTTGGTTTCTTTTTGCTAAAGGACAGATGAATTAAAAGTTGAACTCTCCGAATAAACTCATCCTCAGGCATATAGATGTCCGTGTCAATGTGATAACGTGTATTGGTGCACAGAGTTATCAGACGAGACTTGATAATATTCATCATGTATTAGTACAGTTCAAAAGGAAAGTAGCATTGCACCAGTCTCAAAATAGATTACTTACAGTATGTTCTTACACAGAAGCAAAAGTAAATTAATGAACTTACAGTATGTTCTTACACAGAAGCATATACAACTCTGTTTTTTGTTTTCAAAGCTTTTGACTCATTTGGTTTATAATAAGTTCTCTCCTTCATAGTCTCTCACATCTCTCTCTCTCTCTCCAAGTACTACACTCACCTTCCATACTCTAGCTCTCTCTCTCTCTCTCTCTCTCTTCCAACGTCCTCCATGGCTGAAAATGAAGATGATGTTGTCCTTCCTCGTTTCTTCAAGGTTTTCCTCTCAGAAACAGCCTCTGAATCAATGGTACACATCTTCTTCTAGTATTAACTAGATAGTTATGGCTTAAGGGAAAGACTCTTTAGTGGGTTTTGTCTTCATCATGTTTCTTGCATCAAGCAGTAAGATAAGGAACAAGTGAAAGTGATAGAAAGATTCTTGATTTGTTCCTTTGTTCAAATCTTGATTTTTAGTTACCAAACAAGTTTCTGATGTTCATACTTTGATTTATCAGGCCATCCCAATGTCCTTTAATGAGCATCTTGAAGATCCACTTCCACAGAAAGCTAAGCTCCAAGGCACTGGAGGTGGAGTTTGGACTGTGACCTTCACCACAATACGTGACTGTGCTTATTTCACATCTGGATGGTCCAAATTTGCAGAGGACCATGAACTCAAGGACGGTGAGTTCTTGACCTTTGTCTATGACGGTCACCACACCTTTGAAGTGAGTGTCTTCGGTCATGGTCGTTGTAAAGAGACAAGAGCTGTGGTGGAGACAGTGGACCTTTCTGATTCTGGTGAAGAAGAAGAAGAAGAAGATTCTTCAGTGGAAGATGATGGTGAAGTTGAAAAAGTGAGCCAGAGTATCTATCCTGTTGACAGCAACCAGACAGTATCAGATGATGCAGGTGAGAATGTTAATTCTTAATAATTACTAATCAACACACAAACCAATGCTAAAGCACGTCTTTGACTCAGTTGTTGCATGGCTTTCGAGTATGGAGGTCACTGGAAATCCATGCTTTACCACCAACCTCAAGCAGAGGACATATGAGCTGGTAGAGAAATGAGTTTATATTCGGTTACTGTCTTAACTTTATGGCTTACTCATGTTCTGTTGGTCTTGTTCTGTGCAGTTGATTCCGGCAAATGTGGTTAGAGAACATGCGCTTACGTTTGGAGACAACATCAAGTACATTGATGCAGAAGGGGTCATGAAAGGGGTAAGAGGGAAGTGGGCTGAGGATAGGGTTTGCTTCAAAGGATGGGACAGTATCTGTAGGAGGAACAGGCTTAAAGAGCGAGATACAGTCAACTGCGAGATGCTTCATATCAGGAAGAAAGTTCACTCAGTCAAAATCACAGTCACATGTGGTTGAGTCTCTTATCATCAGCTCATCACCATCATTATCAAGATACAACGGGAGACATGCTTAAAAAAAAAAGCCACAGAGGCATTCCATAGTAAGCATTCAAAATACAACAAAAACATCAATAAGTTCATAACAGTCCTGAAACAAACAAACATGACTGTTATGAACTTATTGATGTTTCTGTTGTATTTTGAATGCTTATTATGTAGTGCCTCTGTGGCTTTCTTTTAACTATGTTTCCTGTTGTATCTTGCATGCTTATTATGTAATGCATCTGTGAATTTTTAAGTATGTTTTTTATAGTATTTTGAATGCTTATTATGTAATGCATCTGTGGATTTTAAAGTATGTTCCATATAGTATTTTGAATGCTTAGTATGTAATGCATTTATGGATTTTTAGATATTTTTCCGGAGGTGAAAAAACCCAACAAAGCTTGATATAACACTGAGACAGTGAAGCAAAAAATGTAGTTTACATCTCTGACACACTAAACATGTAACTCACTTCCTGTGTGTAGTTAATTATGTTCATTGGAGACTTAAAAACATCATTAGTTACGCTAGAACATTCCAATGTTGGATGCAATACAATATCACTACATAATTTCTACAACATTCCGATGTCGCAAGCTGAGGAGTACTTGATTAACATAAGACTGACTGAAGATACAAACATTATAAGCATAAATATATATATTTTGATTCACAATTCAAACCAGCCAGTAAAACTAAAGACAGATGAAAAACTGAATACTAAAAACCTTTATTATATATAAAACATTCAAACACAAATATTGATCTTATATTGTATATAGTAGCATTGCATTTGTTCACCAGTGATGAAGAGTTGGTACGAGCTCAAGAGGGACTTTCTTGGCGATGTTTAAATCTCCAGCTTCGTCCATGTCAATGTCTTCAATAGCCATCCCATTGGGCAAACTCCAATCAAAGAAGTAAAGAAGGTTAAGAAGGCCAAGCTCAAGATTAGCCATTCCCAAGGCCATACCAGGACAGCTCCTACGTCCAGCTCCAAACGGCAAGAGCTCGAAATGCTGACCTTTGAAGTTGATACTTGTATCTGAAAACCTCTCAGGAATAAATTCTTCAGCTTTAGTCCAGCATTTTGGATCACGTCCTATGGCGTAAGTGTTGATCTTGATCATGCTGTTCTTGGGAATGGTGTAGCCATGAACCTCTATCTCGGACATTGTTTGTCTTGGGAGCAAGAGAGGAGCAGGTGGGTGTAATCTGAATGATTCTTTGATCACTAGCTTCATGTACTCAACTTTCTCTAGGTCTTCTTCTGTGATTCTCTCTTTGTTGGATCCGAGTTTTGTTCTAATCTCTTCTTGGAGTTTGTTCATTATTCTTGGATGTCTGGTTAGCTCTGTCATGGTCCATATCATTGTTGTTACTCCTGCGTTTATCCCAGCCAAAACCACATCCTGATAACATGACATACGTATAACTTAAGACGAAGCAACAAAATGAACTAGATGTATAAATGGGTCATATTAAGTGTTGTTGTATAGTACAACTTTTGTTACAAAATAATTGTTGTTCTATGATTTTAATATAGTTTTTTCACTAATTTAATATCTTTTATCCCAAATTAAATTAAAAAAAAATAATGTTATATAATTTTAATAGTCAAATAAGGGGGAAACCGAATACTTAATCGTTTTCTTAATTTATGTGAAGATACTTTAAACAAAATCTATTTTGCAAAGGAGAAAGTATAATTAAGAGAAACTCACTGTCATCATTGCTTTGAGATGATGAGAGGTGACCTTGAAAGAACCTGATTTAGTGGGTCTATTGATCATATCCAACATAGCACTAACTAAGTCTGAACGATCTTGGGTTTGTCCAGCTTTCTTATGCTCATCTATCACATGTTGAAAGAAACTGGTGAGCCTGGAAAAGGCTTTGTTCATCCTTGAATGCTGACCCGAGATACGGTCAACAAGCCAGCCGAGACCCGTGGGGAAGAAGTCAGTGAATGCCAATGCGCATACACTGGTTTCTGCCTCTTGCACCAGCACTTCAACTCTGTCCATATCGATGAAATCACACTCATGGAAGTTCTGTCCGAAGGCGAGTCTAAGTATGACACCGGCGGCGAAAGAGTACAAGGCTTTTCTCAAATCCACTAGGGTTTGTGTTTGGGCAGATTTTGATATTTCCTTGACTAGCAAGTCACCTTCTTCCTCTCTGATATACCTGAAAGACTTTTGCTTTTGCGGACTAAAGAGCTCGAGTCCCACGAGTTTTTTCATCTCTCTCCATTCCTCACCATACTGAGTGAACCCAATGTCTTTGAAGTTGTGAGTAAACAATCCGTTGCCCACCAACTTAGGTCGGTTGCATGTCTCTAGGTCATGAGTCTTGAGAGCTTCTTTAGCTGCTTCCTTTGAAGAGAACACGACCATAGGGACGACCCCAAAGCGAAGAAGCATCACTGGTCCATGTTCTAAAGATAGCTTGTGAAGAGTGCTGTGAAGCAGTCCTCCAAGCTGGTGCAAGTTTCCAATGATGGGAAGACCTGTAGGTCCTGGGGGAAGCTTCCTTTTCGAGGGTAAAAGCTTTTTAAAAATGATCAGAACGAGAAGGGAGATGAAGAGGAAATAAAGGTAGATAGACATTATTATTCTTACTAGTACTAATTATGTGGGATTGAGCATTTTGTTATCAGAGAGGATCCATATAGGCGATGCATGCATGTGGTTAGGCTTTTGTACTTAAATGAATGTTTTATTTATTATACCAGATGAACTGAATCAATTAAGGCAACCGTCCCGAGACATATCATGTTCTTGGGTATGTGGCTGGAGAAAGTGCTATCTCAAAAACACAGGTTAGATATAGAGCTCTCTCTCTAACCAAACCGACAACATACAATACGTGACAATAAACAAATCTATCATTTTCTTATGGATCTGATTCTTGTAAGTTTGTAACCAGAAAGTAATTAGGTTTGATAATTATATAAAAATGAAATATTCCATGGGAAATATGAACTATTCCAAAAAAATTTAACCTCAAACCAGGCTTGGTTTTTTTAATATAATATATAAATATGATTTTCCCATGGACTGCTGTTGATATTTAGCTAAGAATCAAGCTGAATAGCTCTTATGGTAAGTATCTAGTGTGGGGGCTTATAAATGAATAATCACATATATATATGTGATTCAAAACTCTGACTACATAGAGTTTGGATCACATTATGATCTTCCATTTATAAGAAACATATAATATAACATTCAAGTTATGTCTTTAAACAAAACCATGTTTCATGTTGACATATCAGAAGTAAAAGTTGTTAACATACGATCACTTTATTACGACCCATCACTTTATTACGACCCATACTTCTAATGACGTAGAATAATTTTAAATTATTTCAAGAGCTTTTTGAGGAAATCAGTGTCTCGTAATAAATTGATCGTATGTTACTTAACCATTTACTTCTGATATTATGGCAACATGAAATTTAAAGACCACTTCAATCATTCAATGTGGGAGGGGGAAGGGGAGAAATTTTCAAATTTAGAATAGTACAAGTTTCAGTGAAGATATAAGCATTATGAACATGAATATATACTTTCTTTAAATACAAGCCATCTAGAATAAACGTAGAACAAAAACGAAATAAAATATAAAATATACAAATCAGGTCTTGTATATATATTATTGTTTAGAAACGATAAAGAGTTGGTACGAGCTCAAGAGGCACTTTCTTGGCGATGTTTAAAGATCCGACTTCGTCCATGTCAATGTCTACAATTTTCATTCCATCGGGCAAACTCCAATCAAAGAAGTAAAGAAGGTTAAGAAGGCCAAGCTCGACAATGGTGGTTCCCAAGGCCATCCCGGGACAGCTCCTACGACCAGCTCCAAAGGGCAAGAACTCAAAATGCTGACCTTTGTAGTTGATAGATGTATTTAAAAACCTCTCGGGAATGAACTCTTCAGGGCTCTTCCAACATTGTGGATCACGTCCTATCGCGTAAGTGCTGACTTGGATCATGGTGTTCTTAGGAATGTTGTAGCCTTGGATTTTGATGTCCGACATTGTTTGTCTTGGGAGCAAGAGAGGAGCAGGTGGATGTAATCTGAATGATTCTTTGATCACTAGCTTCATGTACTCAACTTTCTCTAGGTCTTCTTCTGTGATTCTCTCTTTGTTGGATCCGAGTGTTGTTCGTATCTCTTCTTGGAGTTTCTTCATAACTCTCGGATGTCTGATTAGCTCTGTCATTGTCCATATCATAGTGATTACTCCCG
Organism: Brassica napus; assembly: GCF_020379485.1. Classification (NCBI taxonomy): domain Eukaryota; kingdom Viridiplantae; phylum Streptophyta; class Magnoliopsida; order Brassicales; family Brassicaceae; genus Brassica; species Brassica napus. The sequence goes on along the minus strand of NC_063442.1, from coordinate 33,942,950 downwards.
CGTTCACTCCCGCCAAAAATACATCCTGAATAAATTACAAACCTAATAATTTACATTTCTATTTTATTAAAATAAAATATTGTTTGAAACTAACTTTCAGTTATGTTATTTATGATTTTTTCTATTGAAATTCTTAGATTTTTTATATATATTAACTGTAACAAAATTTTATAATTACTTTTATTTATGTATTTAATAATAATTAAATAAATTTGTAAACAATGTCAGAATATAATTATAACTTAATTAGATTTTATATCTTAATTAAAAATGAAATTAATCTAGTAAGAAATTTAAAATTAAAAAATATAATAAATATATATAATTATATATAATCAAAATAATTATGCGAATTTAAAACGGAGACAGAAATCTAGATTATTAAAAAATAAAATTAAATTGAAAATAAGATGTGTATCTTGCGATTCAAGTTATTATATCGTTCTTTAGGTTATCTTCTTAATTAGAACAATAAAGTTTGGTAGTAAGAAGTTTGTGCACACTCACTGACATGACTCCTCTGAGATGATCGATAGTGATCTTCAAAGAACCAGTTTTGGTGGGTTTATTAACCATATTCAACATGGCACTGACGAGGTCTGAGTCTTCCTCAGGTTGTGAAACCTTTAAATGATCATCGATCACATGTTGGAAGAGACTTGTAAGTTTGGAAAAGCCTTTGTTCATCCTTGAATGCTGACCGGAAAGCTGGTCTATAAGCCATCCAAGACCCGTGGGTAAGAAGTCAGTGAATACCAAAGCGCCTGCGTTGGTCTCTAGTTCTGTCACCATCTCTTCTACTTCCTCCATATCTATGAACTCGCACTCATGGAAGTTATGTCCAAAGGCGAGTCTAAATATGATCCCGGCGGTGAAGGAGAATAGGGCTTTCTTCAAATCAACTAGGGTTTCTGTTTGAGCAGAGTTTGATAATTTCTTGACCAGCAAGTCACTCTCTTCCACTTTGAGATACTTCAAAACCTTTTGACTTTTGGGACTAAATAGCTCGAGTCCAACAAGCTTTTTAATCTCTCGCCATTCCTCACCATACTGAGTGAACCCAATGTCTTTGAAGTTGTAACTAAACAACTTCAAACCGGCCAACTTAGGTCGGGTACAAGTCTCTAGATCATGCGTCTTGAGGACTTCTTTAGCTGCTTCCTTGGAGGATAACACGACCACAGGGACGACACCGAAACGGAGAAGCATCACGGGTCCATGTTTTAAGGAGAGATTGTGAAGAGATTTATAAAGCAATTTTCCAAGCTGGTGCAAGTTTCCTACGATGGGAAGACCTATAGGTCCCGGAGGAAGATTCCTTTTTGAAGGTGAAAACTTTTGAAAGAAGAATAAAGAGAGAAGGAAGAGGAAACTTAGTAATAAGAAACTCATTTTCTTGTTTGTGTTTTTATCTCTCTTGTTCTCTGTTTTTGGAGTGAAGAGCAACTTGTTCTCAAATAGGCAACTAATTAAACCAATACATGTGGTTAGGTTTTTCCACAAAACCAAAGTTTTTTTCAATTATGTTAGAAACTTTTGATTTAAACAACTCTCTGGAGGCTTATCTTGTTGATGTATGGATGGAGAAGTATAAGTCCATAAACACAATTTAGTTATAAAGACCTCTCTATGACCAAACAAACAACATAACGTTGCGATAGAAAAAGAAAACATTATTGCGGATCAAGTCGGAACTGATCGATATGTGTAGCCACCAAAAGACATGTTGTGGATCATCAAATTTCTAATTTTTTTTTTGGTGCAACTAAAGTTTCTAAAGTATAATTGAAACCACTAGAAAACCCTTTCAAACTTATTAGCTTTATCCATATTCTTACTAGTTTTATTTTGTTCTTCTACCAAATCACGTAAAGCCTTTTAAAATATTATTAACGAAATTTCAGTTTAAGAAAAAAAAAGTATATCTCCAAGTTCTTAAAATAGCAGAATATAAATAACTATTTCCCATTTTAATGATTTAATTGTGTGTAAAACAGTATTCTTTAAATTCTTCTGTCTTCTGTAAATTAACAAAAACAGATATAATTTTAAAAAATTATTCCCTCCATTTTAAATTAGGTATTATTGTAAAATAATTTTTTTGTTACAAAATAAGTATTGTTTTATGATTTTAATGCAGTTTTGTATTTAATTTATTTTTTATCTATGATTAAATTTTATAAAATAATAAATAATATAGAATTAAATAAGAAATAATTGAATATTTTATTATTTTAATTTGTGTGGAAAAACTCAAACTATATCTGATTGAAATGGAGTGAGTATATATGTATTAAAAAAACATTTTGGGTCCAAGTACTAGGACTGGGCAAAAAATCTGAACCCGAAGAACCGAAGCGGATCCAAAAAGTAGTAGTGAATCCGAACCGAAATAAATTAAACATTTGAATGGGTTCGAAATTTTGGTATCTAAAGAACCGAAACCAAATCCTCCCGAACTGAAGTATTTCAAGTATTCGAATATATCCGAAATAGAATTATATACCTAAATATATTAATTATTTTTAGATCTAATGTATATTGAAAACATCCAAAATATATAATATATATCTAAGTTGTCCAAAATATTTAAAAATATATATATAAATAGTGAAATTAAATGTCTAAAACAGAAAATATACTCAAAAGACCAAAAATACTTGAAATATCTATTGATTCTCTATCCAAGTATTCAAACCAAACCAATTTAGTTACATATGTTATTCAAATTTATATATAATATATTATTTTGTTTGTAGATTTTGAGAAATTTAAAGCATAAAACAAATTTTAACGTTTTAAAAATAATTTAAATGGTTTATACGAACTCGAATCGAACCCCGAAATTTAAAAATATCCGAATGGGGCTAAAATCTTTGACCCGAAAATCCAAATTCGAATAGATCTGAACCGAATCCGAATGGGTGTCCGAACACCCACCCCTACCAAGTACTATAATTAATACTTCGGTTCAATAAGAACATTATAGAAGTTTTGACTCCACAATTTTGGTATTTGGTAGTGTATCTTACAAGTAACTAAAAGAAGACTTCATACTTTTGAAAACCATTTTTTATAAACTCTGAGTTGTGAGTTGTGTGACTAAGTTATACTTTAGTAAGCCTTTTTCTTCTTAAATCTTGCAGAAGCAATTACTTTAATGTCGTGTCAACTTCTTTTTTGTTTGTCAACGATGCGTATGTCAGAATAACACATTCAAAGGACCATCTCAATAACAGAAAATGAAGGATAAAACTTTAGATTAACATAGGTATTAATTGTAGACATTATTAAAACATTATTGGTAAAGTACCGATCACAAGACATGATAAGCTTAAAACAATTTTAGATAAAACAAAGCCACACCAATAGTATTTAGACAAATATGTAAAAATATGGATCTTATTAAAATGATAACGTTCTCTTCACCAGCGATGACGAGTTGGAACGAGCTCTAAAGGAACTTTCTTGGCGATGACGAAAGCTCCATCTTCTTCCATATCAATATCTTTAATGGTCATTCCCTCGGGCAAACTCCAGTCAAAGAAGTAAAGAAGGTTAAGAAGGCCAAGCTCAACGATGGTGGTCCCTGTGCCCATCCCAGGGCATATCCTACGACCGGCTCCAAACGGCAATAACTCAAAGTGCTTACCTTTATATTCGATAGGGTTATCAACAAACCTCTCGGGGATGAACTCGTCGGGTTTGGTCCAGTATTTGGGATCACGTCCTATCGCGTAAGTGTTGATTTGGATCATAGTGTTCTTTGGGATGTTGTAGCCTTGAATCTTGACGTCGGATATCGTTAGTCTTGGCAGCAAGAGAGGAGCAGGTGGGTGTAATCTGAATGTTTCCTCGATCACTAGCTTCAGGTACTCAACTTTTTCTAGGTCTTCTTCTGTGATTTTCTCTTTGTTGGGTCCGAGTGTTGTTCTAATGTCTTCTTGTAGTTTCTTCATCACTCTCGGATGTCTGCTTAGTTCTGTCATCGCCCATATCATCGTGATGGCCCCAGCGTTCACTCCAGCCAAAAACACATCCTAATCCAATGATATAAAAATCATTTCATGGTTTTGTATTTCTAAGAGGATATCAAAATTTAATTAAGAAGCATAATTTTTGAACCAAGTCAGAATTAAAAAAACTACTTATGCAGAACCGAATCTAAAATTTGAGACGATAAACATTTACTAAAAGTTTTAGTTAAAATCCATAATTTAGGAGTCTATTTATACAATTTTCAAAAAAAAAAAGAGATAGAGATTAATATTTCAATAGATTGTGTCCAGATCCGTCCATTGACATATTGTGAAAACGAGGTAATTGTCCATACATTAAGTTACTTGCCTCCCAAGCTATAAAATATTTTTAAATATAGAATTTTAAAGATTTTTCTAAGTAGCTGTTCATATATATGTGTGTCCGAATGGTCAACCATCGAAACTGAAGTATGAGAACTCTAACCTCAAAATAAAACTTTCATGCTTAAAAATTATTAGTACTCACCGACATGACTCCTTTGAGATGGTCATCAGTGACTTTGAAAGAATCGCCTTTACTGGGTTTACTGATCATATCCAACATGACACTGATGATGTCCGAGTGATCTTGGGGCTGCCCATTCTTCAAGTGATCATCGATCACATACTGAAAGAAGTTGGTGAGTTTTGCAAAGGCTTTCTTCACCTTCGAATGCTGGCCAGAGATCCGGTCTATGACCCATCCCGCAGGGAAGAAGTCCGCGAAAGCCAAGGATCCGAGGCTAGTCTCTGACTCAAGCACCAGCTCTTCCACTCTCTCCATATCCACGAACTCACACTCGTGGAAATTCTGACCAAAAGCGAGTCTACAAATGATGCTGGCCGTGAAGGAGAATATTACTTTCCTCAAGTTAACCGATGATGAGTTTTGTGTCTCATCAACAGCTTTTGATACTTTCTTGACCAACACTTCACTCTCTTCCTCTCTAATATATCTGAATGACTTGAGTTTCTTCTGGCTAAAAAGCTCTAGCACCGCGATTTTCCTCATCTCTCTCCATGTCTCACCAAAAGGAGCGAAACCAATGTCTTTAAAGTTGTAAGTAAACAACCCGGTGCCTACTGTTTTAGGTCGGCTACAAGTCTCGAGATCATGAGTCTTGAGCACTTCCTCAGCTCCTTCTTTGGAGGAAACAACGACCACAGGGACTACCCCAAACCGGAGAGACATAACTGGTCCATATTCATGGGAGATTTTGTGAAGAGATTTGTGAAGAAATCTTCCAAGTTGGTGCAAGTTTCCGATGATTGGAAGACCCATAGGTCCTGGAGGCCGCTTCCCTTTGGACGATGAAAGCTTTTTTATAAAAATTAAAGAGAGAGGGAAGAGTAAGAGGAAGCAAAGAAAGATAGACATTTTTGGTGGACAAATTTCTTCTGCTATATGTTTGAAGTGATGAGTAACTAATGTGTTCTCAAAGGCAATATATAGAGCCACAGAGGCAATGCATGTGATTGGATTTTTGACTAATTCAAAGTTTCTAAGTAAATTTATTTTCCTCTTTATATATCAATAAGAAACTGTTTATTTTAAGTGTATCCTATCTTATAATAGGTATATTTCATGTTCTCAATGCTGATTTAAATGTATTAAAAATTGTGTTAGTCCAATGTTGTATATGTCAATTTTTATTGAAATGTTACTTTAGTAAAAATCCACTTAAAATGACATAAAGTTGTTAACAAGAAGGTTTCACTCTGTTATACTTTTGAGTGAAACGGTGTTTTGAATCTAGTAACCTCTCTTGCAACACATATGTTTGGTTAAGGCTGGGACTTCGGGTATTCAGGTTGGTTCCAGATAGGACTTCAGGTATTCATCCTATTAAAAATCATGAAATGATTTGTATATCACTATTGGAGTAGGATATGTGTTCTTAGCTGGAGTAAACACGGGAGCTAACACGAATTCCCGATCGGTTTCAAGTAAAAACATAAACTAAACCGATATTCGTGGACAATCAACATTAATACCAATCAGATAAATAGTCAATGACCGAAACCGAACTGGTCCACTTTGGATCAGGTTCGCATTTTCGGTTCCGATTATGTGTCGCAGACCTATGTTTGGTAAACACAAAGTAGTTCTATGTATTTTTGTAGAGAATTCTTGCAAGTAAATCTTCAAAACCTCCTCGACCAAAAAGTGCATCGTCAATTGTTGTGGCTGACTGGCCAAAATCGGAATATGCTACGAATCCAAAACTAAATATTAAAACATAACTAGAATTTGGTCCGCACAAATATTAGTTATTTTATTTTTATAAATTAATATTTATTTTTTATGATTATTATTATTATTATATATTTAGATATGTTGCCATATAATTAACTGTATTCAAAAGATTCAGATTGAATCGTGTAATATAATTATTTTGGGTACAAAATATTTCGAACTCGTTTCAGATACATGGTTATTTTGATATTTTTAAGTTCATATACATTATTAGAACATAACCATCTAAACCTGAGAGTACCCGACTCGAAACTCACACATAAATTTATAATATTCAAGTGGGACATAATATCAAATTCAAAAACATCTTATACCAAAAGAAAAACAAATCATACCTGAATGGGTATCCGAGTGTCCATGTCTAACTGATTCTATAAACAAATTAAAAATACTATTTTTATGTGTTTGGCTAAATTAAGTGAAATAAAAAATGTTTCTTTATTTTGTAAAATATTTATATCGTCTGAAAAATTAAGTGACAATATATGTAATACATTTTTATTATTTTGATTTAAGTTATTATTTTTCACATAAACTACGTCTATGAATTATGTGTTTGACTACATAAATTTTTACCGATTTAAATTAAGATAAAAAATAGTAAAATAGACTAAACTGAATTTTTAACCATATGCAAAACACGATTATTTTACATTTTGATTTTGTAATTGGTACAAAGTTAATGTTGATTAACTAATAAATAAAAATCTGCAATATTGTTATTATGTTAATATAATTAATGATGTGATGTATTGTTGAAGTAATATAATTAATAAAGTAGTTAAGATGAATGAAAATAAGAAAATAAAAAATCGATATAATAAGTCTGTTGAAAATAAGATTAGTTTTATAAGTGAAATTATTAAAAAGACATTATATTTCTTTTTTTTACTGATATCCATATTTTCAAACAGTATTATACTCGTTAATACTACTATTATCTATGTTTCTAAACATTTCAAATATACTTTAGTTTTAATAATATAGATAAATTATGAAAAATATGTATAATAAAGATTCTGTGTTAGTGTTTTATGGCTGTATATATTACTATTTCGACAGAATGCATATTACAGAGAAGAGAAAATACACAAATATCTGCCATTTACAAATCTTTTTCTAATAATTTATCCCTTATTGTTACGTTATTTGTTTTCTACTTCGAGCATCTGCTCTATTAAATAGAGTTTTTTTTTCTATCTACTCCTTTCTAGACTATAAAAAGGATTATAACGATCCAACTAAATAAATATTCCTTTTAATCATTATCATACAAATCTAACCAATATCAATATACTTTTAATAAACATAATTCTATTCTTTTAAAATATAATTTTTTTATCGACTCCTTTTTAAACTATAACAAGGTTATAACGATACAACTAAATAAATTTCACTGATCACTATCATAGAAATCTAACCAATATCAATATACTCTTAATAAACATACTCTAATTAAACCAAATATACTTTTGAAATCTACTCTATCAAACCAAATTATACTCTCTTTTTTTACTTTTATTAAATACTTTTTTAATTGGTGATTATGATATGAGCATCTTAACAATCATATCATTTTATATCGATTTTTTTATTTTAATTGGTGATTATGATATGAGCATCTTAACAATCATATCTTTTTATATCTATTTTTTTGAAAAATTAAATACATGCACAGAATAATTAGAGTATGTTATTATAGAATAGATAATGGTATCCTAAATCGTATAATGGTATCCTAAATCCTATAATCGTATAATCGTATAAACACTATATATAATAACATAGTCCCGCTCAAACCAAATACCACAATTTTTTTTAATTTTTTTTATTAATAACTAAATCTAAAAATTAAATATCAAATATATAAAACAAAATTTGTTCTTAATAATATAGTATTAAATGATATAATTTGAAAACATATAAATATTTCACAGATAATAAAATTAAATTTTGAATATTTAATAATTTGTAGTAATACATATTAAATAGTACTAAGTTACATTTAAAAATTAAATAAAAACACAAAACGTTATTTCAACATGAGGATTGTATTAAATGATCTAATTTCCTACCATATCCATATAATCATGAAACAAAATCACATATACAAAAATCTACAAGATAATATAAAAGATAATCTGTTTATAAATACATTTTAATTGTTTAGTTATTAAAAATAAAATTTCTTGCGCCAGAGCAAATTAAACTAGTAACTTAAATACATCATTTACAAAAATCCATAGACGTTCGTAAACAAACAACCAAGCCATATTGTAGATAGTTTTAAGCAAATCCAATTCATCGAACTATACCAGACTCAATATTTACTTTGGCAATCCTAAATCGTAAATTAAAAACTTTCTTTAATAAGAAAAACCTCTAAAGGCCTCCGTAAAGTATGATCTTCTTTTAGTTATTACAATAAATCTTTAAACACAACAATAAAAACTATATATAAAAAAGACCTTATTGATGTCAAAAAGAAAAAAAAGACCTTATTATATTCTATTTTTGTCATCATTTTCTTGTGCTATCTACGGAATTTGTCTTTTTTTTTCTGATTCGGTTACAAATATGCTCCCTTATCTTTTACCAATTCTTTTGTACCAAATCTTTTTTATTACAATAAACCTCTAAACACAACAAAAAGAAGAAGGTGAAAGCGTGTGTGTGTGTGTCTGTGTGTGTGTGTATGCGTTCGTACGGTTAAACCGCGTGTACGAGTCTTTGTCAAAGAACTTCAAAATATTTTATGTGACAAGAGACTGTGGTTATAAAATATACTAGTTAAATTATATCTTACGAATATTATTATTTTAAATCAACAATTCTATGTTGACTATAAATTAATATCTTATTTCTTTTTATTAGAAAGTCATAACGTATAGCTGTGTCAAATGTTTACTTCTTCTTTCTTTCTTTTTCAGCATGTTTACTTCTTCATATTTGAATCTTTGGGATGAAAAATGATAAGATATTGGACAAGCATTTGACCTGCTTTAGTTTATACATATTTTTCTCCATACCAAGATTTTGAACGTATTCCGGAGAACATATAGAGAGATAGGTTAAGGTTGACAGAAATATGAATAAAAACTGAAAATTCAAATCTAACTCTCAGATAATATGTTTATGCATGTACTTTTGGTATATCTAACCAAATCTATAATTAAGAATACATATTAGCTGAAACCTCCTTTCGGTGATGGTCATTAGGCATTGATATATCTTTATGGGCTAAATAGGTGAGTAACCAAAATGAAAAGTGTAGTGAAGGAACCTAGGGGGTTGCTCCGAGAAATCAATATAGCCATGTTATTCTGTTATTTAATCCACTAACTATATGATTTTCTGTTGATGAAATTGACCTCATGAAAAAAAGATTAAACAGACAGAACAGAAAAAGTTTTTTTACCAAAAAAAAAAAGAAAGAAAAATCGACAGCATGGTCTACATATTTTATTATTATTTGTTGTTCAATATAAAAATAAATAGTGTGATCCATTTAATTTGGTTATAGTTTAATCAAGAAACTAATTTTATTCAAAATAAAAATTTAATATATGGCGTCAAAAAGTGAATAATTATTTTCCTAAAATAATTGACTGGTTTATGCTGTCAAAAAAATGACTGGTTTATGCTGTCATAATAATTGTATTTTAACTTGATGATTATGATTATAAAGTAACTAAATTAGGATAGAATTTTAATTTTTCATTTTATAAACGAAAACTTAGTATATATTAGTGCATAATAATAGTTCATTGCTAATTACAAAATTAGTGAGAATATTTACATAAACATTTTGAAAATTAGGATATTGTTAAAATATTTTTAAACATATTAATTAGAATTTTAAATATAATATATATAAATATAGATTTATATTTAAAATGAAAAAATATCATGATTAAAGTAGATACAATGTTTTTATATTATTAGCTTTAATGAAATACATTTTAATTTTTATACATCTATTATATAGTTAGCTAATGTTAACCCGTCTTACCAACGTAATATATTTTTATTTTTGAACATAAATATTTATGCTTATGAAAGTAAAATATATAAATTTAATACACTTTTATTATATTTATCTCAATATAATAATTGTCTTTTAATATGATTGATTATGATTATGCAACATATAAAAATAAGATATGATTTTTTTATTTTAAAAATGATAACTGAATATATTAATGTACAATAATATTTCAAAACTAATTTATAATAATATTTCAAACCTAATTTCGAAATTAGTGAAAATATGTAAATATTTTTTTTTGGAAAAGAAGATCTTGTAAAAATCTTATAAAATAGATTTATTAGAATTTTATAATAAATATATTTATATTTAATATGAAATGATATCAAAAGATATTATGATTGAAGTAGTTCAAAGATTCTATATATTATTAGGCTTAATAAATTACTAGATTCTGACCCGCCCTAAAGGGCGGAGATTGATTTGTCAAATTTTAATTTTAATATATGTTATATATAATATGTGCATATAATATTATATATTTTTGTGTACTATATATATATATATATATTTGTTTGAGTTTTTTGATAAATTTTGTATTCAAGATAGTTATAGTAGATTTGATCAAATCTAATATTATTATGAATTAAATAATGATATGATGATCCACGTTCTTATAGTAGATTTGATCAAAGTTAATTTAAAAATATAAATATGGGTTCATATAAATTATGATTTGATCAAATCAAATATATCTTCGTATCTAGATGATAATCCACATTTATATATCACCTTTACATACTGTGATATGATGCAGGTGAAAAGTAAATATATGAAGGTAAAGTTATATGAACATAAGCATACACGGTCTTTGTATTGAAGAGACATTATAAATGAGTCGAACATTTTTTCTCTTATGTTTGGAATGATTTGGAACTCGTTGATTTAAGAGTGGTTCAGTTTTTTATGATCTAATTATATTAAGAGATAACCAAAAATATTTTAATTATGTTATTGGTTAAGTTCAATCTTTCTAGGTTGGTAAAGATTTGGTTTAATTTAAGTTGATAGGTTGCATTTTATAGGAGAAGTGATATATTCTAGTAACAATTATGAAAGAGCCCAAAATCTAAATGACAATTTCAAGTAGTAGATAAAAACCAATCCCTAAATTAATAGATTAGATTCTAATCTTTGAACTACTTCAATCATAATATCTTTTGATATTTTTTCGTTTTAAATATAAATATATTTATTAAAAAAATTCTAATAAATCTGTTTTATAAGATTTTCACAAGATCTTCATTTTCAAAAAAAAATATTTAAATATTTTCACTAATTTCGAAATTAATTTTGAAATATTATTATAAATTAGTTTTAAAATATTATTGTACATTAATATATTCAGTTATCATTTTAAAAATGAAAAATAAAAATCATATCTTATTTTTAATCTTATCTATTATACATGTCTTCTATTTTAATAGATAAGATGGTTTGAAAAATAAGATTAGAGTAGAACAACCAAAGAAAAACATATCTTTATGAAATGTTTTTTCTGTTTTATCTAATGAATTTGTTATTTTATTTTCTGAACAAAGATGGCAATCGACAAAAAGATTACAAATATGCTCTTCAGATTAGATAGTTTTTCTAAACCAACTATAAAGAAATATAAAACTAAATACATACCAACACTTTGAACATAAAATTAAGAAACACCCAATCACTGCTTAAAACTAGACGAACGCAACAAAAACCAAACTTCGATGCTAATTAATACAACAACTTAACCAGTTATTTCCAACCAAAATAGAGAAAAAAATTGAAGCTCCAGCCAAGCTCAACTCTTTCAAAGTGTTTATAGCACATTACATACCACAAGAAAGAAAGAAAGTTGAATAATGTTTATGATTAAAAGGCTTCGTTCTACATATAAATATCAGAAGCTCGTAATGTTCGCTCTATTTAATTTAAGTTCTCCAATTTTATCTTATTGTCAAAATAAATATATATAAAACAAAACAAAATATGGGCCTTATATATTGTGCTGGGCCCAAGTAAATGTTTAAATATATTTGTTAATAATATGTTTCAATTTTTTGAACGTAAAACCCTAATTTCTTGTTGAAACAATGGCGACGATCTCTGATCTTTCGTGTCATCTGGTAGAAGAAATACTCCGAAGGGTTCCGATAACTTGTCTAGGAGCAGTGAGATCAACTTGCAAAGATGGAACATTTTATCTCAGATTTTATGTAAAGCAGAACTGCAGAAGCAAAAGAGCAGTTTTTAGGGTTCATGATAAAATATTTTAAGATGTGTTCATTGAGATTCGATGTGCATGAAGAATTCACAGTAAAGGAGATGCTTGATTTAATCAAGTCTAGATATCCGAAGTTTTTGTCTGCGACGGCTTGTCGTTATGCGTCACTGTCACAAGAGACGAGTACAGTCAACGACTCATGCTCTGGAACCCGTACTTGGGACAAACAAGGTGGATCCAACCAATAAGAAGAGCTTACGATAGATCAGACGTATATGCTCTTGGATACGACAAGAGCACCAACCGTAATCACGTAACCACCAAATCTTGAGGTATTGTTATGGTTCCAAGGAAGATGAATTTGAAATCTACGATGTTAAGTCCGATTCATGGAGGACTCTTGATGTCAAGCTACACTGGGGCTGGGGCGAAGAGTACTTCCATGTCAGCACATCGCTGAAAGGAAACACTTAATTACTTTTTGGACCGCGATGGACATGATGAGATGTTCACTGGTTTCCTTGTCTGTTATGATTTTACAATGGAGAGATTTGGAGAGCTGCTTCCTCTGCCTTGATCTAGTTATAATTCTAGGGTTACTCCTATCTCTTGTTTTCAAGAAGAGAAACTCGCGGCTGCCCAGTCCTATATCTGGGATGGGAATTTGGGTTACAACTAAGGCTGAGCCCAATGAGCTGTTATGGAGCACTTCTTTAAAATTAATTTGGAAGCTATTCCCCGTACTCATCGTTTTCAAGCTCGCAGTTTCTTCATTGATGAAGAGAAGAAACGGGTTGTTTTTTTTTCTAATGGCAGTGTTACCAATACCAAGTCCGAGAGGAATATTACAACGCAGCTTACATCATTGGAGAGAATGGCTTCTTTAAAACAGTGGATCTTGGAAGAACTGACACTCCCCATTATTTTTTTGGTCCATTTGTGTGCTCCAACTCTTATGTTCCAAGTTTAGTGCAAATCAAACAAAAGGAGAGAGAAGAAGAATAGGAAGCAGCTCTAGTCATCCCTACCTATGCAAAAGAAGAACAATAAATTTAATTTAGCTTGCCCTTTTTACAATAGTATGTTATTTGTGTCTTGCATCACCTCCTTTTTTTCTTGTTTTAGTTGCTGCAATGTACTACTTCTAAACAAGGCTAATCATTCTGAAACTTGACCGAATATGGCGTTATATATTGTTGTAAGGGTGCTCGACGGCTTTTTTTTAAAAAAATTATAGACGATTCTACCGCCAATAATTTTACCCGCCTTCTGGAATTCACGCTTGACTGCATCACCTGAGCTGTCCTATCAGATCCACGCGTACTCTTTGCGCCTCGCCTCCTCTTCTTTCAGTCGAGTTACTTCGTACCTCTTCTTTTAGATTCCTAAAAGGCTCTGTGAACTGTAATTGTGAAAAGGTTGGAAGATCTGGCCAAAGAAGGTGATATCCCTGTAGATTAGCTATTCTTTAGTAAAAATGAGCTAAAAATATGCTACACATCTTTTGTAAGCCTTTTTCTTTTAAATTCGCATAATTTCGTATGATCTGGTGTTCAGGTTTCTGTATTTATAAAAGGATAAAGTTTGAAACTCTTTACATTGTTTTTAACTAGTTTTCTATTTGTAAGTGTTGTCCTTCGCGATTGAATTGGTGGGACATAATCTCTGATAACAAGTTTGTCCAAGGAGATAAGATGTCTCTATACGTTATGGTATTTCTCTACAACACTACAGTATCTCTTATGTCATGTTGAATTTCTGTGTTAAACTATTTTCTTTTTGTGAATAGCTTACTTGCTCTGTTTTGTATCAAAGGGATGTGACAAATTAGTATAAAAAAGTTGCAGAGGATTTACTATATTAGAGACAATACTTAGTGAATTTATTCTGCTATCTTATTTTCTTATGAATTAATTGAATTAAACTGTTTTGGATAGGTTTTAGCAAAAAGGAAAGCGAAACCGTAATGAACCGGAGAAGAAACTGAAAGTTTGTTTCCTTTTAACTTAAATCAATTTTTGTTTCTTCAGTGCTCATGTTTATGTGCATGTCAGGGACGAAACTTTCTGTGTTCAAGACGAGTTTGTGGAGGTACTTTAGTTTTTTTTTTTCCTCCATTTTTGTCACTTTAAATTTCGTTCAAATGTTTTCAGGCTTTGAACTTGTTGAGTCTTTGGTTTTTTACTTTCAGGGTGATTTGACTTCCTTTGCTGATATGAAAAGGGTGTGGCTATCCAGAAAGTTTTCTTATGTTTATGAAGCACTTCCTAGCTCCAACTTAGTGTTTTTTCATTCAGTCATTACTTTCCCATGCCATTGGTAAGTTTAGGTCTAACACAGAGATTTTTGGAACCCTTATAACTAGTTACCCTTTGCCGTTTGTATTCACATGGTGCTTGTTATTTAGCTAAGCCTTATGTCTACAGGCACATGGTTTGTGTTGATGGAGACTTGCCTTCATGAGATCCAACCTTTCAAACCCAAGTTCTGGATTTGTAACTCAATTCGTAAAGTGTTTACAATCTGGTGATTGCTTACATGACAAGGTCGATCCTTTTTAACTAGTTTTCTTTCTTCAAGCCTAGAAAGTGAAAGCTTCTGTGATGTGATTCATTGAGGGATCTTATAGTTGATGCAAACGACAAAGGTGTGGAGATAGCTACTGCTGGTGGTGAAACTAATGCTTGACAGAAAGGTGTTTATATTTGGAGCTGTGGATTTTGATGAAGCGTGTACAACCAAGAAAATTCATCTATCGATAGAGCTACGGAACGCACTTGTGCGGTGTACCTATACAAAGTATGTCATTTTGTCCCTTAAGTTACAAATCGTGATTTAATATAACCTTGTAAGTGATATGATTCTCATCTTGATTTGGACATATTAACCTCTGACACCAAGATT
The DNA here is from genome assembly GCF_020379485.1 of Brassica napus. Taxonomy (NCBI): domain Eukaryota; kingdom Viridiplantae; phylum Streptophyta; class Magnoliopsida; order Brassicales; family Brassicaceae; genus Brassica; species Brassica napus. The sequence goes on along the minus strand of NC_063442.1, from coordinate 33,927,516 downwards.
GAGCTGACTTAGCCAATGCAATCACCGGTCAAATGTTTTTTATGTATGCCCGCTAATGAAATAGATATGGCAATTACATTTAGGTTTTGAGTCGATTTTTCATCCTTTTCTAGTAATACTGGAAGTCAGGTTGTGTTTAACAACTACACACATCTCAAAAAAAATCAAAGAGAGCAAGATGTTGATGAGGAGAATATCCATCAAACGATAAAGGCATTCATTATAAAAAAAAAAGTTTTTTTCGGATGAATAAATTTAATATTCATTCAAAAAGTTGATTTGGAGAATATGATAGTTTTTTGTGAAATTTAGTATCTAACAATGGGGAATTAAGGATGTAAATTAGGGATGAGGTTTTTTTTACTATTTGGACATATATTATGTCATATATTCTCTTGAGTATTTGTTATATTTGCTGTATTTTCTAAGAGCTGAGTAACAGAATATAGCCATTGTCTTGTTGGAAGCTAAAACCAAAGAACTAACCATGGATTATAGATGTTGCTGACACAAAATAATTAGATTAGCAATTGATGTTGTACTTTAAGATAAAGGATATACAATAGCATTGTTCTTTTCTAGTAGATTAGATGCACCAGAATTGCTGATATTTTTAAAGTAATAGTTTTTGTTATATTTAGTTGAACACGTCATACGTATGTATGTGGTGTGTATTTTGTCAATATTATAAAAACAATTAAACTAAAAGAGGAGTTTATGTGGCTGATTTGGACAAAAGTGACTATGATGATTGTATATCTTCAGATAATATGGGACCCGGTTAAGGGGGTTGGTGAGATGAGTGGTGTTTGCTGGATCTTTGCCACTGTGGTTGTTGCCTTGGTGGTCCTTTTACCGAGGGCCCACACATTGAATCCCCAATATTTATTTTATTTCTTGTTGTTTTTATTTAATTTAATCCTAATAGTAAAAAAATTAGAACTTTAAATAAAATTAAATATAAAATACGAGAAGTAATATATTAGGATTAAAAATATTTTAGCAATAGTTGACAAAAAAAAATATTTTAGCAATAAAAATATAAAATATGAAAATGATATTCATGAATAATCATATAAATAATTATATTTTAACTGGTTCAAATTTGATATTAAATTTAGTTTATATATCTAAGTTATATTAAATCATATCATATCATTTAGAACTCTATATTAATGATTTGTCGAAAAAAAAAATATTAACGAAGATGTTCGCTGGTGATCTTGTTTTTTTGCTTAGTCAAATATGGCGAGCCTAAGAGCATGAACATCCCAAGTTTTTTAGAGAGGTTTTTGATAAAATACGGGTCTCACTGATGTGTGGGTCTCACAAAAATTTTAAAAACTAATTCCCAAAATCACCAAATAAGGATCGGTAATTGGAGAGTTTTTGCACTGTTTGCGAATCCTACCGACATGTGGCAACCTGCGATTAGTTTTTTTTTTTTTTTTTAGAAAACAAAAAAAAAATTCTTAAGGACCCTTTGCCGATAATCTTGGTCTAATAGATTTCACTCGTGGTGCAGAGTGAAGAAAATAATAGGGTTGAAGAGTAATTATATACTCCTAGTAAATAATCTTTTACGCAGCCTTTCACTATTTTAATGATGCTACAGGTATAGAGTTTGATTTGTCAACTTTGACTCCCATTTCGCAACAAGAAACCGCGTTTTCGTTAAGAGTCCTGTTTTATGAAGAGTCAATACATAATTTTAAATGTGGAAACTGATGGTTGATAATATATAACGTAATGAAGTTTGTTGTTGAGTAACTCGTCTTTGCGAGCCCATCTCTTTGTAAGCCTATCATCATGTTAAGTATTTGTTAAGCTCAAGAAAATCCAGATGCTTAATGTCTGAAATTAAGATTAAGAGACGACTTAGATACTAAAGACGCTACAGAAGAGAAAGATGTCACCGTGAAGGGGCTAGTCTCACTAATTTTGTTGGAAGAAACAATGATGCTCGTATCTTTTTTATTTTATACTCCCTCTGTTCTTTAAATATATATTTTTTAAAAACAAAATTTGTTTTAAAAAGATATATTTTTTATATTTTTAATAAATTAATTAATAAAAAATTATATTTTTACAATTGTGTTAAATAAAATCTCATTGGTTAAAATTTATTGAGAATAGTTAATTAAGAAAAATAATATATTGGAAACTACAATTTTAAATTATTTCTTAATAAATGTGAAAAAACTGGATTTTTTACGAACGGAGAGAGTATTAATCAGAATCTCCCTTTTCAGTTCTGTTTAATGCATTCTGTTCATTTCTTGCTATTCTTATCAAAAAAGTTAAATCGAAAGAAAATGTGTTCCTCGAATAGAATACTACACCAGATCATGCGTCCACATTCCTGTTGAGAGGAATTTAAAACGTTAGATGGTATATTCAACTTACATGGTGATGTTGTAAAAATGATGTGTTGATTGTTCTAAAAATTTAGCTCAATGCATGGTGTTTTCCAGTTTATTTTCTTTTTCCTTAACTATTTTCTTATTAGTTACATGTTCAGTGAAATATCTCGGGAAAAATATATGTAAATAAGTGCCAAAGTTATGATTGTAGTTTCCTATTGGAGTCATCGCCTACTACAATAATGAGAAAGAGCATGTACACATGCAACTGTGCAAGCGTTTGAATGAACCCATCTTACGAACCCATTACTTCTTTGAACCACATTACATAGCTTAGTATAAAGATCCTTTAAATTTCCGTGTTCAGTTGACTTGCATTAGCTATATTTATGTATTTAAAAAAAAATATTTATGTTTATATCTCTATAAAATGTTAGTTATTTGTTTATCGGCTACATGTTAGCAGCAATTAAACTTTTGTTGGTCATTTATTTAGGTGGAACTAATTTTGCCATCTATATCACTAAACTAGCTCAGAAAAAAGTTTCAAGAAAAAAAAAACTAGCTTAGAAAAGCACTTGTCTTTTTTACTCATAGCACTTCACAAATAATCGTAGCGGATATTATTTTTCAATGAAATCGACGTTCCTGTATAAATCTAGTGATATCATTAACTTAGCCCAAGCTTCTTAAATATTTTGTTTGAGCTCAAATGTTCGGTCTTGTTATACATTGTAACTGAAATATATTACTGGCTAGTAAGGTTTCTTATGCCAAAACAAATTCCAAGTAGAAGATATCGTAGTATCTAATTCTAATCTAACCCAGACATAAAAATATAATAATAGTATTAAAAATATATGAATAAAATAATTCATGCTGGTTTGGTTTCGAATTCGACGATTAAGTGGGTATAAGAATATTTTTTAATCTCAGAAATATTGCAACTCATGTTGATTTTGATTTAGCTTTTTTTTTTGCTAAATGATTTTGATTTAGTTCGATTAGGTTTTCGATTAACACCCCTGAGCTCGTTGGTCATCTAGCAATATAATAAAGCAGCACCATATAAAAATAACTGCAAGATGTATTTAACTTTTAGATGATATTTATAAAATGAAAGAGTATTGATATAGGATTATGACTCGTGGACGACATATCTATACTATTAAAGCAGGATCATATTGTCATAATTACCTTAGTCTGTTCTTTCCTTTACTAACATTGCATGTTTCATTAAGGACAATCAAGTAATATTAATAACACATCTATATTGGATTATTATTTTCGGATCCAGCCCACATCAAATCTCTCTTGGGCCATTTGGGCCTATTAAAAAATCGGATTCAATTCTCACTTTTTTTTTTCTTTTGGGCCATTGAGTCCAAGTTCAAATAATTTGTTCTCAACTATTCTTAATTATTTTTTTTCTTTTCTTAATATAATTTAAGCATTCATAAAAATAATTGAATTTTTTTATTAAAAAGTATATTTTTTTATTAAAAGTATATAATTTTTTTAATTAAAATATTAACCACATAATAAAATTAATTTATCAGAGTTATACCAACTTAATTCATTAAAAAAATAAAGTTTAATTTTTTAAACATAAATACTCATTTAAAATGAAATACGATAAATAAAGATAAAAATTTTAAATCTTTTATAAAATAAAGCACAAATATACAAAAATTAACCCGTGCTTTGAAAGCGCGGGTCAAAATCTAGTACATATTTTAAATTGAACTCCTATTTTAATATATATACAAATATAACATAATATTACATATTTATTCTCTTGATTATATATTAAAATTGATATTGAAATGCTGTGTTATATAACTTACATTTGGTGGGCACTTGGAAAATGTCTACTACGTTGTTACACATTTTTTTGGTAAAAAGTTAAATACGTTCTTACACATATTTTTGATAAAAAGTTAAATACGTTCTTACACATTATACCTACTCCCATATTCATTCCCAAACCATAATCACTCGTAAAGTCTCACCAACCGCAAAACGCTATTTCCCCTTCAGCCACCAGCCACGACTACCTTTTTCCAAAAGAGATCCATTTGCGGCTTAGACCAATCTCACGTTTTACATTCTCAACCGTTGGATCCTTACAAGTCATCCAACGATCATCATATCGTTAAACTCTCACCCACCCCTCATTGACAAAACTCGTTCACTTCTCTTTGTTGTGCTTACCTAACATTAAACACTACTTCATTGTCTCCTTATTTAAACCAATCTTCTCCCTTCTCTTCTTCCTCAGGAACTCAACAAACTCCAAAGCATTTCACCTACAATTCAAGAAGCTCTCTCTCTATCTCGCTTCCTTCACCTATAATTCAAAAGATCTGATCCCTATATATTAAACAGAAAGGTCAAATACCTATGGATCAGATTAACAGTTCAGTTCACCAGAACGGCAAGATCGAAGCCATGTTGTGCGGCGGAGTAGAGAAGACGAAGGTGGCTGTGGCGGCGGATCCGTTGAACTGGGGTGCAGCAGCGGAGCAGATGAAAGGGAGTCACTTGGATGAGGTGAAGAGGATGGTTGAGGAGTATCGTAGACCGGTGGTGAATCTCGGAGGAGAGACGCTAACAATCGGACAAGTCGCGGCGATCTCCACCGTAGGCGGAGGTGTTAAGGTTGAGCTAGCGGAGGCTTCGAGAGCCGGCGTGAAAGCTAGCAGTGATTGGGTTATGGAGAGTATGGGCAAAGGTACTGACAGTTACGGTGTCACCACCGGGTTTGGGGCGACCTCTCACCGGAGAACCAAAAACGGCACCGCATTGCAAACCGAACTCATCAGGTAATTAATCAAAATATTGTTAAATCATGCATATTAATTACTAATTAATTAGAACACGCATGCAAGGAATGTGATCAAACACTAATTAATTTTCTCTTTTTCGTTTTATAAAATTGGTGTTGGAATCAGAAAATTAATAATTTAGTGGATTCAGTGGATAAATGGCAGAGATTATTTGGTTCGGTATAATTGTCACTGAATATAGTCACGAGGAATAGGTTTCTCTTTGCATGGCAAACACGTTGCTCGGTTAATCGAATCGGGTCGGGTCGGGTCGGGTTTAGGTCTAACTATAGTTTATTTTATTAATTTTTAATAAAATGTTATTTGTTTGCTACGTTTCAGATTTTTGAACGCCGGAATATTCGGTAACACGAAGGAGACATGCCACACGCTACCGGAATCCGCCACGAGAGCCGCCATGCTCGTCCGAGTCAACACTCTCCTCCAAGGATACTCCGGGATCCGATTCGAAATCCTCGAAGCGATCACCAGCTTCCTCAACCACAACATCTCTCCGTCTCTCCCCCTCCGCGGAACCATAACCGCCTCCGGCGATCTCGTCCCCCTCTCCTACATCGCCGGCCTCCTCACCGGCCGTCCGAACTCCAAAGCCACAGGTCCCAACGGCGAATCCCTAACCGCCGAAGAGGCCTTCAAACAAGCCGGAATCGCTTCCGGATTCTTCGATCTACAGCCTAAAGAAGGCTTAGCGCTCGTTAACGGCACGGCGGTTGGATCCGGCATGGCGTCGATGGTTCTATTCGAAGCGAACGTTCAATCGGTGTTAGCGGAGGTCTTATCAGCGATCTTCGCGGAGGTTATGAGCGGGAAGCCTGAGTTCACCGATCATCTGACTCACAGGCTGAAACACCACCCCGGACAAATCGAAGCGGCGGCGATCATGGAGCACATCCTCGACGGAAGCTCGTACATGAAGCTAGCGCAAAAGCTTCACGAGATGGATCCGTTACAAAAACCGAAGCAAGACCGTTACGCTCTCCGTACCTCTCCTCAGTGGCTCGGCCCTCAGATCGAAGTGATCCGTCACGCCACGAAGTCGATCGAGCGTGAGATCAACTCCGTTAACGATAATCCGTTGATCGATGTTTCTAGAAACAAAGCGATTCACGGTGGTAACTTCCAGGGGACTCCGATCGGAGTCTCCATGGATAACACGCGTTTAGCGATCGCTTCGATAGGGAAGCTCATGTTCGCTCAATTCTCGGAGCTTGTTAACGATTTCTATAACAATGGCCTTCCTTCGAATCTAACGGCTTCGAACAATCCAAGCTTGGATTACGGATTCAAAGGAGCGGAGATCGCTATGGCTTCGTATTGCTCTGAGCTTCAGTACTTGGCGAATCCAGTTACAAGCCATGTTCAATCAGCTGAGCAACATAACCAAGATGTTAACTCTTTGGGACTCATCTCGTCTCGCAAAACGTCAGAAGCTGTTGACATTCTCAAGCTGATGTCGACGACGTTCCTTGTGGCTATATGCCAAGCTGTTGATTTGAGACATCTTGAGGAGAATCTGAGACAGACGGTGAAGAACACAGTTTCTCAAGTGGCGAAGAAAGTGTTAACCACTGGAGTCAACGGTGAGCTGCATCCGTCGCGGTTCTGCGAGAAGGACTTGCTTAAGGTTGTTGATCGCGAGCAAGTGTTCACGTACGTGGATGATCCTTGTCTCGCCACGTACCCGTTGATGCAGAAACTGAGACAAGTTATTGTTGATCACGCTTTGTCTAACGGTGAGACTGAGAAGAACGCAGTGACTTCGATCTTTCAAAAGATCGGAGCTTTCGAGGAAGAGCTCAAGATGGTGCTTCCTAAAGAAGTGGATGCGGCTAGAGAGGCTTACGGTAACGGAACGGCGGCGATTCCGAACAGGATTAAGGAATGTCGGTCTTATCCGTTGTATAAGTTCGTGAGGGAAGAGCTTGGAACGAAGTTGTTGACCGGAGAAAAGGTTGTGTCTCCGGGAGAGGAGTTTGATAAGGTGTTCACTGCAATGTGTGAAGGTAAGATCATTGATCCATTGATGGAGTGCCTCAAGGAATGGAACGGAGCTCCGATTCCTATATGCTAAGACAGCATTCCTCTGTTTTGCTCTGTTTTTGTTTTGTTGCTTTTACTTTTTTATTATGTTTGAATTGAGTGTTTTATCAGTGAGTAATTGTAATGTGAATGGTGTCACTTTGTATGATATATATGAAAATCACGTGTAACTATTTGTGGATTCGACAGAGTTGACAAAAGAGTTTGATCAGTACTTCTTATTTGTTGTCTAGCTTCAAAATGTACTTGGTCCTGGTCGTTTATATGATACAGAACAGAGGCAACCATGTCTGAAACGTTTTGCTTTATGTCTCGTCTTGAAATGGTGCGAGAGAAAAAAAAAACAATCTTTGTCAAAATTTAAATGTTGCAACATTTGTAGATGTTTTCTTTTTCAGTGACTCTTGCTTATGCTTAACAATATTATTAATCATACTTAGTGAGGAAGTGTACACCATTATCTAAATCAACATTAGTTCTCTCTGGAAACATAGATCCACAGATGAAAAACCAAAAACCAAATGAAAATATCTTCACTCTTACATGTACATGCCAATGCATTTCCGTTGATGCTGAGGAGCGCCACTGCAACGGACGACATCGAGGAAAGTGTTTTCATCGCATGGAATCCATAATCTTGATGAGTCAGAACTGAAATCATAAGCATCTTGAGCTTGATCAAGCAATGCCTTGAAGATTGGATGTTTAAGCAAACTCATCTTTATCACAAACCTCTTGTGATCATCACCCACATACACTACCAAATGTCCTCTTGGAACATCTTTAGGTATAGCTTCATTTTCCTTCTTGAACCCCCAAGCAACCTTCTCGCAACAACTCTCACAGAAAGATGAAGTACAAGGTATGACTATGGATTTGCTCTTCATGGTTTTCAGTTTGTTTTCACATGCTTTTATGAACTTGTTCTTCATTTTTTTTTAAGAATATAGAAGGAGATAGATCAAATGAGAAGGATGAGTAGGGAAAGAGATTGTGAGGTGATGAGAAGTACAATGCTGAAGAACATGTGTATATATAGATGATCGATTGTAGAGCTTAGATAGTAAAGAATCCATGGTCCATAGAGATATTAAATGTGATGTTTTTGTTATGAGATGGGCAAGTTTTTTATTTGATAAAATACATCACGAGGGGTTTAGATTATGATAATAGTTTGCCATTTTGTTTTCACTCGTGCGGTTCCGTTATATTTGCTCATCAAACTGAAAAATCGTTCAAACGTGCACTGCATTATTACAGTTGCGATTATGATATGTTATTTTTTCACATTGGGATCAGAGTTGTAACTGATTTCATGCATGGAGGCTTAGACCCCACAAAAGGAAGAATAGTGTGAAGATAAGAGGTATGAAGAAGAGGGATGGGTTTAAAATTTTCTTGGACGAAGTGTGATCCTAAATTTATGATTCAAGGATTGTCTTCATTAGAAAGATAGTATACAAGATCTGATCTACGCTCTAGTTTAAGTGACTTTGTTACAATACAATATATTTATATATGTTACTATGTTAGTATGAAAATTGTGTAGTTTGGGTTAAGTCATTTGTACAAATGCAATATCTAATTCATATTTGAATATAACCTCAAAGGGTGATGAGCATCTGAAAATTGATTATGATCAACATTGTTGAATTGTACTTATGATAATATTAATAAGCTATCTGTGTATGTATGTCTGGTCTTTAATATCTAGGGATTCGGGTGAAACGGTTATTTTGAGTGGAGTGCAAGTGTACATTCATAAAGAAGTGTCAATATTTGCAGGGTCCAATATGATTGGGACACAGAACAGAGCCAGAACAGAGTACTTATTCATTATGATTCAGATTCATCCCCCCGAAAATAGCTGAGTAAGAGAAGAACAATCATTCCTTCTTACACATAACTTTTGCAGATGCGCTTATGGTATGTTATTTTTAGGTGTACAAGTACATAATCTGAAGTTAAACTCGTTTGACGTTGGAATAAAAGTTAGTTTTACTTTCAGACTTATCCTCTCAAGTCTATTTACGAAACTATATATTGTTTGTTTATACTTCAGTTTTCAATGTTTTATTATTGATTCTAATTTCAAAACAGTTTGGATCGTTAGTCTTTTTTTTTTTTTTTTGTAACTGAGGATCGTTAGTCTTTGAGCCGTAAAACTAAACATATCACCACCATGCTCCTTAGAACAGAGTAACATCTTTTGTATATTAACTCCTCTGCGTGTTTTCTCATGCATTTTAAGTTTCAGTCATGAAAAAGATAAAAAAAAAGAGAGTATTTGGATCAGACCGAAGTGATATATCACTAGACCCGGGACGGGCTAAGCTGGTTTGAGATAAGAATGAGGGCCATTCTAAACTATAGCCTGGCTTCTTCTGCATGAAATTTATTGTGGGAACGTGAGGTTTTTCTGATATTATATGTCATGTCTTTTGAGGTTCATACTTCTCACAAACAACTCATTTGATGACCTCCACATTTAATTTAATGCACCAAATTCTAGCAAAAAAAAGAACTCATTTGATGACCAAGAATGATTTACCAGGGTTCAAGAATTAGGTTTTCTTTGATATAACGTCAAACATAACAAAGACACTTTATTATCAAGTTACATAGAGATGACTCTTTTTCTTCTTGTATTTGAAAAAAATCATAGTGCTGATAATAACTATATGAATAGTTGTTTTGTTATCATTATGTTGAATATGATTCTATTATACATGGTAAGAACACAACTGCGTGTGTATCTAACTACTAAGGCAGATAGTACTTATGGCATACTCTATTGCTCATTCAATATCCTTCGATTGACTAGCCACACTTTGCAACTGAATATAAGAGAAACTCTTAACCCTATTGTTCATTTTGTTTGAAGAGCATACATATTTTGACTTTTATTATTTTGGGGGAAATATAGAAAAGAAACGGCCACGGATGAGCTAGGGAGCCATACCTTGTTACACCCACAATTATTTGATTTGACTTTCCCATGTGAGTTTAGACAGTTACTAGCTGTCATTCTTTTACCCCCTGCCCCTCTATGATTACATTAATATTGAGCACACAATTTTTTTTTTGGTAATCTTGAGTGCACAATATATTTTTTGGTAATCTTGAGAAATAAAAAAGTACACAAATTTGAGTACACAAATGTTCAAGCTCATTTCTGTATTGATCGTTTTTTAAAAAACTTTCTGTATAGATCGTGAAACATTTAGATTTGAATATTATAAGGATAACCCGACACTTGGTCGTAGATAACAATGGAACTAAGAAGGGAGTAAGGGATTCGCTGATAACTGGCTTATTTGCATTGTCTTGATCCTTTATTCTTGCACATTTTCATTATTTAGGATAGCATTTAAGCATGTTTATGTTGCATTCCATTACATATGTCCATATCAGTTGATGAAAATGTTAAATGGTGACTTTGGAGCATTTGGAGATGGTTTGAAAGCAAGATTGGTGATTTTCGAGATTGATACGAGATGACCAAGTGACCCAGCGGCCTAATGACTTCACCGCGACCTAGTGACCTCATCGATAAGCTGCTGGAAGCATGCAGCAGTCAAGTTACACGCTGTGATATTCAGATGACAAAATCTAAGTGTGGGAGCGGCCTTGTGCATCGGTGTCATGACACCGCTGAAAAAGCACATGCCCCTATCCAATATCGGGATGCTGCAGCAGCCAGATGATGATGCCATGAAACCGCTGTGAGCGTCCCAGCGGCTTAGTGGAGCGGTTTCAACATGCCACTGCGAGTCCAAAATGTCAACAATTCGGGATTTGACCAGATGTTTACCCATTTGTGTTTATACATTTGTGTTTATCCATTTGTATTTGGGTAAACTCAGATTTGTTGGGTTGACCGGTTTGATTTTAGATTGCTATAAATACTTTTTATACCTACTAGGGTATTTTCCGGGCTGCGCCCGGGTTAATTTTCTATAACATTTTTATAATACTCAGATCTCATGAATCGAAAGACAATTATATGTCTATCAAATACAAAACTTGTTTAATGGTAACTTGGAAACAATTTAGTTTACGCCTTTGTATTTATTTGTCATCTAAAACATAGAGTGGTGAAAGATCTAACTAACTTCATAGCCAAAAATGAGTTTAAGATTTAGATACATGAACCTTTCACTAATTATCTACACATAATTTTCTTGGCATCACTTGTGAAGAAATAAATTGTAAAAAAAAAATATAAGAAAATATGTCTACGATAATTCTCAAATTCTATATACCTTTTGAATTTCAAACATAAGTTATATCATGTGCTCCTCCTTCAAACAGCAAACACCACCGGGTTAAAACAAAGCCCTAAACATCTTCTTTTTAGATTTATTTACGTGAAGCAGTGTTACAATTATATTTTTTGGTAACACCAAAGTATTGTCAAGTATATATGTATGAATACAGCTTCAATAAGTTAAATCAGGTCATATCTCATATTTCCTGTATATTTTTAAAAATTATTATTTTTGTATATATATTTTACGATAGAGATTGCAATAATATGATTAGGATACATGTTAAAAGGTTAAAGTTATCCCTATATGTTACTAAACATAGAAATATAGACATGTTATATTAAATTTTTAAAATTGTCAAAAGTTTTGATATGATAAGCAAAAATTAAGTTGAATATAATATATCAAATAGAGTAGTTTGTTTCTTAATCCATCTTGAGACATTTTCTGCCGTCTTAAAAAATATTGTTTTGTATTTCTGTGGACCTTTCTTTTAAAAAAAATGTTTAAATCTTTTTGTTTTAAAGTTTTTGAATAATATTTAACCAATGCAATTTTTGTTTTGATTTGGAAGATACATACACTGATATAGTTTGGTAAATTTACTATATTTTTTGGAAGTATTGCAGATACAAAGGTCACCAAAAACTTATCGCTAATCTTAATTGTTATGGAAATTAGTGTGCGACAATATAAACATAACCCAACCCTTTCGATCATCTGATCTTCTTACGGTAGTTTAAAAAAACAATTGGGAATTGATTGAAAAACATAGATACTATACAAAGTGGAGTCAGAGTGAAGCGACACCAAGATCAGCGATAGCGAGGAGATCTTTTTCCTCCGTTCAGATCTTTTGAAGACAACTTCCAAACTTGTCATTGAAGGATCTCCAAAACAATGATGTCTTCTACTTTATCTTCTTTCTTTCTTTCTCTCGTCGCCAACCTTATTCTCCTTTTTCTCTAGGACTATATGTTTCTTTGTCTCTTATTCGTTCTTTATCTCATATTTCTTCATCATTGTTTTCTGATAAAGGGTTATGAACAGAGAAGACACGAAAAGGTTTACCTCTCGTCTCCTTTAGCATCTCTTGAGAAGGGACTCTTAAAGATATTGGAAATTTTGTCATTTTGAGATGCTTAAGCTATGATTTCCTTGGTTTTATTCTTTAGCCTTGTCGTTTGATTTTTATGAGAAAGAAGCAGAGTTATAGAGAAACTGAATAAATCAAGCATCTTTCTTGTGGAAATAAAACTTTGAGTTTTCCTTGTTTCTTCTTGCTTTCCTCCATCGCTCCAACCGATAGCAAAGTCTTTCATAACTCCCTCGATGTGGTTTCTATTACCGCTAGAGACACCCATCAAAAACAGAGCTGAACGATGTTCCGCCCCTAACATATGACACTCCCAGACGGAATATCACGTAGAAAACATACATTTTCATTACTAACTCAACAATTAGGTGCTTTCTCCTTAATAAGAGAAGACTGCTTGTTTTTACCAAAAAAAGAAGAAGAGAAGGCTGCTTGTAGTGTTCATAACCAATATTACTTATTAAGACGTCAGAGAAGTGTACAATTTTAAGGGGAAAATATTATAATCATCAAGTGTACACTTTTACAACGATGACGAAGTGTTTGTATTTATTGCTATAAATCCGAAGGTTCACAAAAACCTAAAATACTAACACTTCTTTATAACGTGTGGGCTTACTTCAAAATTTCAAAAATTCACCGGTCCATTCTAGTCTCGTCTTTGTTCCCATCTTAATCCTTGTCTCATCTCACTGTCAATTTTTCCCAAAATCTGATCTCCTTCTCAGGTCCCTGTGTATCATCAAAAAAAGATGACAAACCAAAATCAGATTGTCTTCTCAAGTCTCTGTGTATCATCAAAGAAAGATTAAGACGAACCTATTCATCCGAGGTCACGTTTCAGAAAGTAACTCAAAGGCGAAAATTCTAATCAATGAAGTTTACAGAAAACAAAGCAAGATTAAGAAAGTAAACAATTTACACATTTACAGAACAGAGTTAGGAAAAATCAAATGGATTTTCGTCTCCATTATGGCAGATGCAAATAATTTGCTTGTTTTGAGCTATGAACAGATGCCTCTGCATCATCGTTTTCCACAGACAGGTAAAAAGACAGCAAAAAATCTTTGAAAACTTACTTCAGTCAGTGCCGGTCCTGAGATATTCATGGTCCAATACGAAATACAAAACTGAAGCCCCTAGATAATATATAAACATATGTCGATAAAAAACTCAAGTTTATAATAAGAAAATTACAATATCCTCAAAACTAAAAAAACTTATCAGATCTTAAATATAGATCTTCTTGCATTTTTTTCTGCAAAATCATCCATCAAACTTTCGTAATCAAGGTTCTTGATCATATCTTTTTCAATCGACAACATAGCCAAACCATTTAATCTTTCTTGTGAGATAACAAATTGTCAAATTGATATATTTATAAGTAATAACATTGAAAAAATAGACCCTAAAATTTTGACAAAAATAGTAGGCCCCATAAGTTTGTATCGAATGTTTTGGTTCAAGCGCGGACCTGACTTTAGTAGATGCAGCCCATCGGTTTCCTGAGCTGAAGTAATGGATTTATCTGTTACTGAATATACCTACCTTGACCAAAATAGTAATCGAAATAAGAGATTTCTTAAATGTTTGCGAGTACACGTTTCAAGAGTATTTTGCTTGGATCAAAATTTTGATATTCAATGATTTATATAGGAGGATAAACAAAGGGAGTTGAAACGAAAGCATGAAAAGAGTAGTAAAGAACCTGATTGATTGATGGAGAGTGGGTTGTGCTAACAGGAAATTGTTGTGATCCCAAGCGATGATGATGATGATGATGATGATGATGATGATGATGATGATGATGATGAAAAAGAAGAGTCGCCACGATAATGGCTTTCATTGGAGATTTGATATTAATGAGATGGGTTTCGTATTGGCCACTGGATATTACTAATGGCCCAGACGCCTTGCCCGGTTTTTGTATTGGTCGACTTAAAATTGTTATGACATGGCAAAATAGCTAGTAATCTCTGATTAGCTGAATATATTAACTTACGTGGACACGCTTAGAGGGCTTACTATCATGCTTTTAGTATTGTTAGATTCTTAGGATCTATCTTGTTTTCTCTAGACACGAACATATTTTGGTGAAAGATTCAATCTTTAGCCTCTTTTCATCTTTGTCTTGTGTTTATTGGATTATCTTGATCACTAATCATGATTAACCTTCAATCACTATTGGTTTTGGGTTTATCATGTCTATTAGCGAGTAGTTAGTTACCTTTTGAATCCATGGGTTAGGTAGATTTAGGATGATTAGTGAAGAGTTAAGGTGATTAATGGTTAGATCTTTGTTTCTATGCAAGTGTTTTTAATTTTTGATTTGACTTGATCACTTTTATCTTGATAATAAACTATTTTATACCCATAACGTGTATGTTAAAATCTTTGACTGAACTTGATATTGCTCTAGCCTAAATAACTAAAGGGATTTGATGTTAGAACTGCTAAATGGTTAGTAGACTTAAATATAATGCATGTCTGAATGATTTGAACCAATGAAAATTGATGTTTGACTCATGATTGCATAGAATCTTTACTTTGGGAAAGGATTGATTTTTATTTGTGTTTTAGGCCTATAGAAACTTGTGATTGCTTAAAGTTAACACATTGACTTGAAAACTAATTGCCTTGAATCAATTGCCTTAAGCCCACAAGTTTTACCTAATCATTTGATTGAAAGTTTTAGATATTGCTCTTGTTTATTTGGTTCTTGAATTGATAACTACTTAGATTGAGCATTTACTTGCATTATCTTTGCTTCGCTATCTTTTAGGATTAGATTGACACTTTTATACTACTTTCACATAGGATTAGCAATAGTCCTTATCACTCGCGAATAGTCCTTATCACTCGCGAACGAACAAAGAACTCCGGTGGCTTCCATATTTCTATGATAAAAGATTACTAAACGAGCATGGTTTAGATTTTATTTTATTTTTGATTGACATTTATCTGAACCATAGTCCAACTAATCTTTTAAGAGAGAGTATAGACGAGTAATCTGTCTTCGGGTTTTAAATGAAGTCTAAAGTATGATTACATGTCGTCTGATCCAAGCAAATGACAATTTAGATTTTAACATGATTTAGACCGACGGATTAAAGTCTTGTTCCAAATTCGTTTCTTACTATTAGTCTATTAGACTACAACCGCATGGTTTAGATTTCATTTGGGAAAGTGAATTTATTGAGGTAATGATGAATTCCAAAACCTTTTTTGTTTACTGAAAAAATAGAATTCCAAAAGGACCAAAACCTTTGAAGAAATGAAATGGTATTCCAGACGCTTACCTTGCACGACTCCGCCCTTGAGCCTTAGGAGATACAGTCTTCGCAAGTTCTGTATCCGAGAACGCGAGCAAAACACGAATTTGTATATATTTATCTACTAGTCCAAAATATATGAAAACTCACATTTTCATCGTTGATAACTTGATATTAGAATTCGATCCGGAACAAACTTCCCTGCATTCAAACAGAAAGTCTATCGTGCTTATTATGAGCTTCATACAGGCCCAATAAGACCCAGTTATGATGGTTGCTTTGTTTGATTGATTTAGCTCTACCACCAGAACCGCCTGACCCACCGGACCCTCCACCAGAGCCACTGGATGTTCCCCTCTTGAAGACTACGGCCTCTTTACAGGACATGACTTATCCTCCCTCGCCGCCAATCTCTATAGATCTGTGCGGTGCTTTCCCGAGCAGATCTCGAACGCCGCTTCTCCACCTGCCAACGACCTCTATCGCAGCTAAGTGCCTCTTCCCTGAAAGTGGAGGCCAAATGAAATGCAGGCAAGACTCCACCGGTGAAGAATCGGCCGAGCAACACCGATCCACCGACGTTCCACTCTCCAATCTTCACGGTGGTAAATATATGGGCTTTATTAAATTGTGTTCGGTACTGGACGTTGGCTCCTTTTCAAACCCATCAATTTTCATAAGTATGTTTATCTGTGATAATCAAACCACTAAGGGTATTCACTCGATGTTATATCGAGAGGCTTCATCAACTTCCTCCTCAGCCTGGGAGAGATCACTTTCATCCTCCTTCCCATTAGAGGAGAGATCACTTATGTCTTTCTTCCTTCTCAGGAAAAGACAATTTTCACATTCCTCATGTCAAAGGGAGAGATCTGTTTCATCTCATTCCTTTTCTTGGAGAGGAGTTCTCTCAGAATTATTTCTGATGAAAAATTCCAACTTCCTCACCAGTTTGTTCTCTTGCGTAGAGGTTTGTACGGGACCAGAAGAGACAATCGAATTCGCTTTGTCGTATTTCGTAGGTGGGGGTTGGTGTCTAACGTCACATTTCAAAGTGACTAAGTTTCAACCATCCGGCTATGCTGTGAACCTTCAATCGATGGAGTCGAGACTCGTCTCAGATTTACAGGCATTTGAAGATCTATCTAGTTTAATTTCTGTTGCTTTTATGTTTTATTGTAATGATCAAAGAGGATGGCTAATTCCCTCTTGTAACCCAGAAATTTAGTTAATGAAGTTTAATGTTTGACAAAAAAAAAAAGCTCTACCAAATCATTGTTGTGAGGAAATTAATTGCGATTGATCATTTAGCCATTAGCACGATGGGACTGCGATGCTAATTGCTATGTAGTGGGTCTAGATAATTCCGAAGAAGAGACAGTTGTCTCAAATTTATTGCATGCTCTTGGGAGAAAAAAAGTACAATTATTGAATGAATATCATCTTTAATTATTTGGATTTTTTTTTTTTTACTTTCGATAAGTTGTTACCATCCCATTAACTTTGAATTTACAGAAACAAAATATTAATTTAAAATATCAGGCGACTGTAAATGGTGGAAGTTTCCTATTTGGGCAACTAACCAATTCTTCTTGTTGATTCTTATGCCTTCTCCACCACTTTAACGGTGGAACTTTCCTATTTGGACTAGTGGTGATTATTATTATATCATCGTCACAAGCCACAACAATAACAAACAATCACATCACTTAAAGGCTCATCAAATCAATATTTTGTTTTGTCTTTTCCTAGTGGAACACACAGAAAACACTTGTAAGAAATTCCCATACTCCTAAACTTTACTTCTAATTTCTATAAAAGGACGTACGACATATTGCAAGAAACAAAACAAAAACAAAAAGAAATGAAAATTCAGACAAGGCCTGTCCTGGTGGTGGTGGTGGTGGTAATAATGGTGTTTATGAGCTCTTTTAATGTTGAGGGAGGCGGGAGAGGGATACACAGCCAAAATCAGAGACTTCAACATGTTCAAAAGGGTACAACCGTCATTCCATCAGCAAGAGGAGTAGACAACCATCATAACATTCCAAGACAAAACTATGATAACTGGGGTGGCAAAGGAGGAGACGGTGGTGGCGACGATGGAACCGGTTAGAAACACACAAGACAAGACATGACTGAGACAAGGAAGCGCCTAAGATATGTATGTCAGTATGTTTGTATATATATGTAAAGAGTCTGGTGTAGTTTCTGGCAATTATTGTGTGCTTTATGTGATGTCTCCTAAGTATATATGTGTTACTTTATAAGAGTGTTTATATATGTTATATGATGTATGAATGGCATTAAAACTCACATGAAATGAAACTATAAACAGGTTGTAGAAAAATCATGAACAACAGTACCATGACTTAGTGACCCAACGATGTGCTTCTAGATCAACTGATTCGGATTCTGACCGATATATATATATATATATAGTAACAAGATTCATTCAGTAACTTTCTTCACGGACCAAAATTAATTAAACCGAACACTCACCCTTTCGACTGATACAATATGCTCAACATAACAGCTGAGTAACTTTTCAAGACACGTCCTTCAAACATGATAAACTTTCTCACAATATTCAAATGATATTTTACAATTCGACACACTATCGAATATCATAACTTTAAATGTGTGTTTTTGTAAGAAAAACTAAACATTCCCTTTTCAGCCAATAATGGTAACCGGTTAATGACTTGGGCATCGTTTATACTTTATAGTATGCGGCCTAGACTGTTTGTTATTTTCCCTCTAGTCCATTGTTCACAACTCATGGGCCACAAAGAGAAGAAGTTTTCAGGAGAAACTCAACAGCCCCAAAGAACATTTGCAATATTAACTTCGAGCCTACGACACAGTTTGGTAAAGTCTTGAAGCCTATTTATGGGGAATAGACATAAAACTGCTAATTATTTGTAACCATGGAAGTAGTTAGTAGTAGGAAGTTTGGAAGTAGAGAGTTTGTAGGATCCAGTAGGCATGCACTTATGGGAGCATTCATTCATCATAAAACTGGTTAGTTGAGTCAGGCGGAAAAAGAAGATACAGAACTTTTGTAAGAATAGAACCCTCACAACAACACTTCTTTGGAAATTCAGCTAAACAGTCCAATTATAAGGCAGCTGACCAAGCGGTTTCATACCATTCTTATCTAAATGGTGGTAGATATATTCCATTTGATCCTTCTTTGACTATTGATGGTCCTGTCAAGTAATCTATTTGGACTTTCAAACTAGGAGCATATGTTTCAGCGTTTCAGCCATGACAAGTTTTCTAGAGGGTATTAAAGCATACACAAAAGCCTAATATTATGACTCATGACAAATCCAAAAGTCCATGTAATTAAGTTCTTATGAAGATATATTCATGTATCAATGTGTGTGAAGAGATGAAGAGAACTAACCTTGAGAGTTGCATCTCTTTCATCCTATTTGTATTCTTAATCAAAGCATTGCTAAAAATGGTGCATCTTCAATTTTTTTTTCCTTTTCTTCTATTTTCCTGCACTTAATGAAACTCAATGAGCTACATCATTTTCTATTTAAATAAGTTCTTTTGAGCATGAATTCTAAATGGGCTATCTTAATACTGCCTTTGACTGCTTACAATGACAACACAAAGAAAAGGTGAAACAAGAATTCTAAGTGTTGTTACTTCAATAGGGTCATGTGCGAAGGAAGAGTACAATCAATTTTGATACGTAAACTTCAAAGGAAAAGTGTGGTTTATGTCGTACGAGCCTATTGAGTATTGAGCTGCCGCGCTGACCGGAATTACCTATGTGGGGACCGGTCTACGCAGACCGACCATTCACATTTCAGATGTTCACCAAAGCTCTACCAATAAGTATGCACATTTAAATCAAATGTTTGACTAAGACTAAAGAAAATATTTAATAGAGAACATCGGGTCCTAGTCCACTCTGGATGTGGTTATATGATTACATCTCTTCAAATTGCACACATGCAAGTTCGTCCTATGAGGCGAATTGAATATGCTATCTTTCCAGCTCAAATGTTTAAATAGTTCCCTCTCTAAAGATATATAGTCATAAATGTTACCGTTCAGTTCACATTCATTATATAGATACTCAAAAATAATACTTTTAGTAATTGTGAATTTCATACGATGTTTTTAGTCGAAAACAGTTTTTGATAGGTAAAAATCGAAATTGTAAAATCATTCTTCTTCGTAAAATTAAAAGTGAAATTATGGTAACATTTCGTCAGCCAATATCTACCAACATTTGTTCGCTATTTCTTGAAATTTACTGGTCAATTCTCCATGTGTATACTCTTGATTAAACTTAATAACAAACTTTGCTGAGATACGTAAACCCTTAAACGTATTCTCAGTAATCTATTATCTTTTAGGATTCATAGTATGATATAATATATCAGTAATTACACATACTCCGGATAAAAGTAAAAACACTATTGTTTTTTTCTACCTCTTCACTCAATCTAGGGATTCCTTTTTAATACCTAAAACACTCACCGGTAGAGCCCAAACAACAGAACACGTACGACATTATTACTATTTTCTAAAATGCATAACATCACATATTAATGCTACGTATTTCTAGAAAACAAAACATGTTACTATCCATCATTTATCGTACCAAAGCCAATGACCCCTCGCTCTTATTCATTGGCTTCGTTCCCTCCATATATTGACTTACCGCTCCCTCTCTCTCCCTCACTTCACATCTCTACTACAAATTTTCAGAAGCAGAAACCCCAAAAAAAAACTCCATTTTTCGATAAAGGATACAACATCGCTTCCTAGCTAGTATAGTGTTGGCCAAGTGAAAAAAAAAAGCAATGAAAGAAGAAAACTGCACGAGCAGAGCATGCGAGCGGTGCAAGACGTTTGGAGAGAAGTGTAGCCACAAAGTGAAGAAACAGAGAGGCAAGTTTTACATCCTTGCCCGTTGTATCGCCATGCTAGTCTGCGGGCGTGAGCGTGACCACGACCGAGACCGTGTTTCGAATTAGACTTTTACCTTATGCTCTTTTTCTCTTATTGTCTTTCTTTAACTTTCTCTTCTTTTGGGGATTGCCCTTTTCACTTCTCCCTCTAGTATCAAACATTTGGACTAGGGTTGCTATTTAAGTTATATATACACATGAATATATGAAATTGATGTAATGCATTCGTAGAAATGCTTTATTGATTTGTAATTTATGTATTTCGTTTGGATTTTTGAATGGTAACTTCTAAATAAGTTTGTAGTTGTTCAAATAATTAATTATTTACTCTCTCTTGTTTTTTCCTAACGCTTTGGACCTGAAAGATCTTCACTTTACTTGGAATTGTGTATGCGAAACTTTAATTATACTCAGACCATGCGTTGAGCCTCCGAATTAATGCTCATTGTCATGATCATAAATTATATCTTATGAGATAATAGAAGAGCCAAATGCATGTGTTTTTAGCATAATTACAAACTTTATAAAAATACACTTATTTGTGCTAGTTGTATTTCTGAATAGGTCATTATAATACATATCTTCCGCACTGAATTTTATTTTGAAAACATCATAGATATTGAGGTCATAGATCAAATCTCATCCACTATGCTTTTATATAACATCTAATAATACCCAACAAAAAAACACAACGTAACTGTCTATCAACATTAGTGTTCACCTATATTTCAGATTATCAATGCACAATAGAATCGTATTCTGAGTGAAGTTCAGTGACGTTGAATATGCAATGGGAAATTATATAACACAATGTAATAATGCCAGAAAGATAAAATGGGTGAATTATGATAAAGTCTACAGCCTTAGAGTCCATGTGACTCGAGTCAAATTCACACAAATAATACAAATGAAAACTATGCTCCATTTTCTTTTCTATTTTGTCGGTTTGGGGAAGCTGAGATGTTTTAACATGCAGTACCTAGGTTAATCATCAAAGCTAATAGATTAAAAGTATGATTGTGAAAAGGATAACAGTAACATTTAGACACTCTGACTTTAGTGTTTTTCATCCGTTCATAAATTTATTAATGCTTATAGTAAAGGAAAAGCGAAGGAATATATAAGATACGAACCATCTAGGAATCAAGTGAAAGTAATAATATGAAATAAGTTGTGTCAAGTCCTTTGATGAATGGTTCATCGTAAAAACATATCTTATAATAGATGTAAAGGTGTAAAGCGAAAGATATCAGTATTTTCACTCCCAAGTCCCCAAAAAATATATCGTACTGCAGATAAAATACGTATGAATTTTTCCAAAGTACAATCACAAATTTTGACCAATGTACTGTTATACTGTTTCTTTTTGCTAAAAACAATATAGTCATTGTGACCACCACTTAAAAAGAAAATACGACCCAATAGTAGTAAACAATAGTAACAGTGGTTATTATATAAGATGTGAAAAGAATCCGAAGCCAAAAAAGCAAATAATTTAAAACGAATCCAACATCACGTGCATGCTTTTGCTCCAAGTCTTGAACATCTCCGACACGCCGCAAGGCGCAAGCGATGATAAAATACATTAATTCTTTCGCAACGTTTTGAATTATTGGTGTATCTAGTGATGAAAACTCATCTGATATACTCTAGAAAATTAACAAAAGATATGATTGTTCGCTTTTTCGCGTTATACATACTGAATCTTAATATCCATGTCCGGCTTGAATATTTGCATCGTGAGTATATGTAGTACATATGTTAAAAACCAAATGTAGGTGGAAATTTGTGAGCCGACAATGGGAATCCTTGATTGAAAGGTGTGCATATACACTCGTGCGGTCCCTCCTTGTTACTATTTTTCATAGTTTTTCCACTGTTGTATTTATATCTACAGAATCAGAACATTGTTTTATCAAGCTGTTTTCTAAGTGAAATTTTCAGTTTTCCCCAATTATTTATGATATTTGCGATAATTGAGAGCGACTTTGCTACTCTTTTCTTTTGTTACTTTTTACTAGAGCCGGTGTCCGCGCTCCGCGCGGATTACATATTTAATTAAAGTATGTTAATATTTGTGTTAATGGATTTCTACGTGTTTTCCTGGGATTAAAACAATGGTGTAGAGGTGCCGCATGTTTGTATAGAAAACGATCATCATCTAAGAATCTTCATCACAAAAATGTTTTTTTTTTGCCAAAGTATTTAATTATTCCTATATGTGTCTTCTAGGGGTGAATGACGAATCTGTTGATACAGTTGGGAGCATGATTTTTTTATTAAGAACTAATTGTGGTTTTTTATATTTTACTAATAATGTTTATATTTGTTTTATTAGATAAGTTTTGTAACTATAAAATGAACAAAAATATCTTTATTTAGTACTTATATAAAATTATATAGAGATAGATTATTAATTTATGATTCTGATGGGACTATATATTAATTTGGAACAAATATTAAGCAACTCAATTAGATTCTTGCAAACCAGGAGAAAAGAAGTGGTCGGTCATATCGTCTGTATTTTTACCTTTTCCCAAGTTTTTAAAACGTTTCGTAGCAATAAACAAAAATCAAAACGTAGCATTGTATTTATATATTTGGAATCTTATCAGATAAGATGTAACTTTTCTTTTTTTTTGTGCACTTCAAATTTAATAAGATGTAAATAGTCAAAAATATAAATATATATATATATATATATAAAACATAATTTGTATTTTATATTTGTTTTATTAAAGATTTGGATTAAAGTATTAAATTAATATATCAATACTAATAATGTTTTTGATTCAAAAATGCACTTGTAAATTCAAAATACCTCCCATAAGCGGAAGATCTTTGGCGGTTGGTTTGACCATGGTATTGAGGAACAATCAATCCTTAAACAAAGGAAAGAATATTTAAATGTTAGGCAAAGTGAAATGGTTTGATAATAAAACATAGTGAAAAAGGTCTCAATGGATAAAATCGAACCATGAGATTAATTACAAACTAAAATCTTATAAAGCCAAAAAAAAACTAAATATTTTATATGACCGATAGACGTGAACTACAATTGTAGTAGCTTAGCAGGCAGGAACTATTATATTAAATCAAATTTTTTTGGCGGAGACCAATAGCTAAAGACGGAAGATTGTCGGTCTATGTTTAATCTTAACCAACTAAAATCGTATACGTTTGTTCGCACAGATTATCAATATGAATCTATTATTAAAACAATTGAAAATAAACAGTGGAAGGTGAGCCAAACCCCACGTCCCCAACCGCATACGGACTTAACTATCCAACTCTTAAACATATCACTTATGCCAAAAAATTGACAAAATTGTGACTTTCAAATATTGACTTACACAAAATCTTGAACGGTTGGCGGTGGTGGTTTTTTCAGAGTGAGAGGGGATGAATATAATAGTCTTCAGATTAGAGTTCTTGATCCTAATGGTAGAATATATGTTATTTAATTTTCAATGAATACAGTATGCATTTTTGACATGAAATATAACGATTTCCTAAATTAAATTGTTCACCAGCTATAAGAATATTAAGTATGGGGCAAGTTAAAGTTGTAAAAATCGATTTTGATTTAGGATGGCAAAGATGTGGTAGCTAGAAGACTAATAATCAACAATCAATGCATGCATTGTTTTATTATGATGTAACTGGAGTTGAACCAGGTTAAACCGTGACTCTTCGCATATTTTAATGGTTGATTTTTTTTTTTTAAAGTTCAGTCCGGAATAACATGGCATAATGGTTGGTTCTGATTATTTTGTTCATGTGGCAAGGCTTAGGAAGCTAGGATTTAGCTCCTTTTATATAGTAGGATGATGGAAACTTGATTTGTACAAAGTCAGCATCATTGACGAAAGAGATGGGAAAACATAACGTTAGTCTCATGATTATTGCCCCGATAATACATTAGGATGTTTTCTATAACTCTGCTATTTAAAATTATATTTCTATTTATTGTCTTCCACTAACTTTGAATCAGTATCCGGTTGAGAGTTTTGTTGTTTTGCTACTTTTTATGTTTAACGTTGCTACAAAATTAGGAAGAAATTGTAAAGATACATACGTTAGAGTTTTGAGTTTTGCAATATATATCACATTACTACAAGTTAGCGAGAAAGGGAAAGATATCTACCGTTAAAGTGCATATTCAAAGTACTTTTAAAGAACCCCTAGTTACATTTCCTCACCCTCACCACACTGTATATCATCTCAGAACACACAAATTATATTATATTTTAAGTACGTATATAATACGAAGAACAGAACGACAGTATCATCTTTGAAATTATAAGTTGGAGATATGAAATGGGTTAAAAGAATTTGTTTTAATTTCGAGGCAGGAAATGCGTCGTGAAAAGAGAAAAACATGTCAAACACAACAAATATTTATAAAAACTATCAACATATAAAAGTACATAAATAGATTTAGTTCCCTCATCTATATGTCATATGTGGCATATGCAATATCTTGGATTTATGTGTCTTTGCTCTTTAGTTAGAGCATCCACAACGGAGTCTCTTGCTAATTTTTTTAGCTCCAAAACTTAGGTAAAAAATAATAAACAATTCGATGGGTCCCGCAATATATTAAAGATTGACCTCTTCAAATCCTTTTCTTAAGATCAATTATCTTGAAGTATTGTAATTGTTCACGAGCTCCGCTGTTAGGTGACGGTTTACCATTGGTCATCTTTTTTTTTCCAGATAAAAAAAAATAATAATAAAAAAATAAAAATAAAAAGTTCTAAGGATTTTTTACCTAGCATCACAGTTGAGAATGGTCTTAGTCTTTCTATATACTCTACAATAAAAGTAAAGATACAAAGTTATTTAAATTTTAAATTCTTATTTACATTTACACCAAAAAAGAAAACTTAAATCCAAGATTATTACGGATTTAAAAAGGCGATTGGACATAATAGAAAAGATGAGAAAAAGGATGAGAATTGATAAGTTTTGGGACCCGTTAGGGTTGGAAAAGAAGAGGAAACACGTGCATTTCTCTGACACACGTTGAAACCCAAACACTTTCCTCCGTTCCTCTTTCCAGTATTTATCTTATACGACCTTTTTTCCATAACCTCAATATATTATAATATCTTCACCACTTATAAATTAAATAACAATAACCTCAATATATAATTTTTAGTGTAATGAATATATATATCGTATTTGAAATGTTTTAGGTCTATCAGTTTTGTTATGTAAGAAATTAAAAGATTATAGTATCTGTTATTCATCACATCAAGATTAATTAAGGTTTCAAACTTTTTTGTTTCCAAGACGAATGAATCAGTACCATACACAATAGAAAAGAAAAATAAAAATAAAAGGTTGATGCTCTCGAGTAGTCGTGTGAGTTTCTAAACTAGACCCCCACGTGGCGTTGTCTCTTTGTAGCAGTCTTTATAGACTTCTAACGTGCGTGTGTAGATTCTCCAAGAAGGCGGGCCAACCCCATGACCGCCCTCTTTCGTCTTTACACCATTATCTAGCTATAAATTCTATGAATGAGCACAACAAATAAAGGTTTTGATTTCTTTTGTTGGTTAATCTTCTATACCAACCTAATATACTTGCTGCCATGTTTCCAAATCAAAACTGATAATACTAATGTGTAACACCAATCTTCGATAACACTCCATTTTTTCTTTTATAATTTACACTAAAATAAAATAATTCTATTATAATATACTTTGTTCTTTTATATTTTATTCTATAATAAAGTAACACTATTATAGAATAATACCATTAGAGCAAAAGTTATACTATAATAACGTTATTCTATTTTAATGTAAATTATAGAGGAAAAAATAGAATGTCATTGGAAATGCTCTAATACTAGCTAACTTGATTCGTACGAGTGTACCGCTACTTAAGAGATATACGAATTAGGATGTGGGACTACTATACGTTCATTATCGGCAACATAATTTAAATTTTATTACAGACCCAAGCTCGATTCTAATGTTGATAAATCTTTACTATACATTCATTATCGGCAACAACATTAACATCTACAATGATGTAGTCTCAATGAATATTTCAGAAAAATAGAAAATGTTAATATCTAATTACATAATTATTACAATTGTTATTATTATTAATAATTATAATTTCATTAATATCAACCATAAAAAGAGATCTGAATAGTACAAGA
Source organism: Brassica napus (assembly GCF_020379485.1). Lineage (NCBI taxonomy): Eukaryota > Viridiplantae > Streptophyta > Magnoliopsida > Brassicales > Brassicaceae > Brassica > Brassica napus. The sequence continues at coordinate 33,900,510 of NC_063442.1, read as the reverse complement.
AATCCGATTCAACGGCGAAACAATGAAAAAACACGAAAACAAAGAGATTGTGACAAAACATGTGAAACAAATCTAAGAAGGAAATAGAGTCACATGGAGAAGTTCCACGATCTCAAAACGCAGGTTCCAAAGTTAGACCGACTCTCAAACTTTAATTCTTCAGAACACAACCATCTCGTCGTATCTCAGGTCATGGAGTCATGCACATCTCCATATTAACTCTGAATCGAAGAGGAAGAACAAAATCGGGGAATCGTCATCCTCAAGAGAGATCTCTCATCATGGAAACATCCATAACTGTCGGTACGAGCCCTTAATTCAGCCCCTAATTCTGATGACTGACTTGCAGAGTCTTCGGAAGCCTCACCACATTCCTCGAGCATCAAGCGCTATCTGTCAACTCCAATGAGACACCAGATTATGGAACCTTTCTATAGGTCCACTGTACCAGATACTTAAACGGACGATGGAGAATAGAGAGACACACTACCGTAAAACCACACGAACTTCGACGAATCCGTCATATATGCACAAAAATCAATGAAGCAAGAGACAAGGAAAACCTCGTCACGTCCGACAAGACATCAGTCCTCACAGATCAAGACTCGTTAAAGAAGAATCGAGATAAAAAAATCGTTATACGTAGTTAGCTTCTCAAAAGCTTATTTTAAAAGAAAAATTGGTATTCTGTATGATTTTTTTTAAAATCATTGTAGATTTCATCAAAAAGGAACTATTGATGATGAATAATTGTTTTTAAAGTGTATACTAACAAACTTTTAAAAAGATATTAACTAGAGCCTCATTATAAACCATTTTGAAAAGAGTAATTCTTGGGTTCACCCCCTAAGGTGAACCTCTAGGTTCACCAACCAATAGGATTTCATTATTTCAAATTTGATATCTTCTAAAAAAGGAAACAAAATATTGTCAAGTTATATTATGTTTTTAAAGTAAAAAGGTAAAAAAAATAATAGTTACAAAAAAAAGTTTTTTTTTTTAAAATATTGTTAACGTCGTCAGCAAAATACTAAACCCTAAATCCTAATCCCTAAACCCTAAATCCGAAACCCTAAATCCTAATCCCTAAACGCTAAAACATTCAAGGGTTTATGATTTTTGTGTTCAATGTTTTTGATTTAGAGTTTATGATTTATCCAAGGGTTTAGGATTTACCCAAGGGTTTAGGATTTATCCAAGGGTTTAGAGTTTCGGATTTAGGGTTTAGGGATTAGAATTTATAGTTTAGAGATTAGGATTTAGGGTTTAGTATTTTGCTGACGACGTTAACAATATTTTTTAAAAAAAAACTTTTTTTTGTAACTATTATTTTTTTTACTTTTTTATTTTAAAAACATAATATAACTTGACAATATTTTGTTTCCTTTTTTAGAAGATATCAAATTTGAAATAAAGAAAATTCTATTGGTTGGTGAACCTCTCCTTAGGGAGTGAACCCAAGAATTACTCTTTTGAAAAAATTCGCCAAAAAAATATCTAGTTGCAAACTTCTAGTTCCACAACTAACTGAAGTTCAACATCTGTTCTATATAATACAAAATTCAAAAGATTCATCATGAACACTTTAAATTCATAATTGAAATAATGAAAAGATTCCAAGACTCGTTCAATCATGGGAAGATTTGAGATGGGTTTGAGAGATGAGCGCAAATTTGTGTTATGTCGTTTGGTAAATGGACCAGGCTATGAGCCTAGAGATGACAACAAATTATCGTTGTCTGCCAAAAGGACCAGGCAGGTCCAATTATTTTTTTTCCGGTTGACAAAAGAAAGATGGACCAGCCTGACAGAGCCAGGGGAGATGGTAAAAGCCTGCTCGTTTTTCACATATTAAATTTACCCACCACAAAACAAAAGAACAAAACATTTTACTTCTACTCACTTTTCATCATGTACATAACCGATACAGGCCTCAAAATCAGTCTATAAAGACCCAACTAAAATTTACAATGTTGATTCATTATCGATACAGAATCGAAATCAAGTCCACAAAGGCCCAACTTGTTATGAGCGTGAAGTTAGAAATTACATGGTCAACCAATGGAACTATGATTTTAGAAGGCTATTAGGTTACTACCAAGGTCTCTTTCAAACTTTAGAATCCCATTTATCTGTAATTTATTTCATCATAAATCCATATGATATAATAGATTCGCACTAATTATTACTAGGGGCGGTGCCCCGCGTTAGAAATATTTGAGTTATTATAATTGAAAATGTTGATGGAGGTGGAATGGAGAAAAAGAAGAGCGAAGAAGACGTATAAGAAGAAGAAGACTGAAGAGAATTTTAAATTCTTATTAATGCGCATGTGTAATCTGAAATTCTTTTAACTGGAATGGAATTGAAGAATGCGAAAACCAAGTAGACATATATCTAAATACTGCATGTTTAGTTGTGCTATTGTGTATCATGTAAATAACATGCTTTCCATTTTGAACGACAATTGTAAATATTACGTCAACCCTTTTTAAACTATTAAAATTTAGAAATTGTTATCCTCCGATGATGTACATTGCAGAAATGGTTTTCAAAAGAAAAACTGGAAAAAATAGAAAATATGGTAAAGTCTGAAATAGAAAATGCATAGTAATATAAAAATTGTTAAAGAGACGGAGCAGGGCTGGGTTGACGGTTTGGTTGCTTTCAAACTCTCACAGATATTTCTGCAGACAGAATGGCACCGGAAAGGTGGCTTTGTCGGAATCAGGAGACAACGAAATCAACTGAGAAATAGTTATAGCTGCCATGGTGAAGACAAAGAAAACCTGTTTCGAAACAAAACATATTATATTTTTTTTAGAAGGAGTTAAGACATGAAGCGTTATAATTTGCTGAATTTATTTTTGGTGTGTTACCCAGAAAGCGTTGCTTTACCGTTAATGTTGAACCAGCGCAGAAACTATTGGTGTATGAAGCAAAGAGGATGGAACGAGTGTTTAACAGTGATCCATGGAAGCAGATCTTCTGATGGTTTTCAAGGATCCACCAAGTTCCATGGGAACCAATGGTATAAGAGAATGCAAGAGTCTGTAATCAACGGTCTATAACTCAGTTCTGGCTGCACGCACAAAACCACCACTGCTGCTGCCTACACACATATATGTATTTGCATCACAACTCGTTAGTCTAAATCTCAAAACCAACAAACTCTCTAGGATTTGTTTCAAACAAACCTGGTAAAGATGTTTCAAGACCATCGTGTCTTAATAGCGGATCTATGACGTTTGTTAACTTGGTTCTATCAGTGAGATAAAGCATTGCCTGACAAGAATAAAACAAAAAAAAACACAAATTCAAGATTCCAAGACTTAAGAGAGTTCAAAGGAAAGAACAGTATGAGTTTGTTTTATATATAAGTACCCAAGTGATGATGGTTTCACATTCACCAGGACCTAGCTTCTCAACAGTTTTTTTCCCAAAAGCAAACACTTCGCTCTTTTCTGTCAATTGGCCTATATTCATTTATATAAAACATAAACATAAAGTTATGGTAATGAGGAAGATATGCATATGCATTATCATAAGAACATCATAAAGTTAATATTTTACCGTCGAGAAGATATTGGTGCAACGTAACCAACTTTTCCAGAGAGTTTAAGGTTCTTCTTCTTTGGTCCATTCACAACAGCAAGACCAAAGTCTGAAATCCACATTTTTCATAAAGATGCAGAGCTTTAAGATCAATAACAAAAGGAAAATGATACTCTAAAAAGAAGGATTTGTTTACCTTAGCGTTGAAATTACAATCCAATAATATGTTGGAAGATTTCAAGTCTCTGTGAATGATCTGGATGACAACCTTCATGTAAATATTCTAGTCCCCTAGTTGGAAATACACACACACAATAGTTGTTTAGTAATCAAGAACTGTTGTGTAAACACACAAGAAAGCATAGCCTAGCCTGCTCTCACCTCGCTATATCAAGAGCAATCTTCATACTCATAGGCCATGTGATTGTGGTCGCTGAACCCCGAGAAGATCCTGAGCCTATGAGTACATATGAACATAAAGTCTAAACTCTTTAGCTACTGAGAATATGTTAATATGTTTTTCCTACCGTGCAAGTAAGATTTCAGAGAGACATTTGGCATCAGCTCATAGACGATGAACCTTGTGGTTGGTATCATTCGTGCTATAATAAGGAGATTATATTTGGGTGCTGAATCTTGCTCAATATCTCAACCTCACACTGCAATTTCTCCAAGCGTTAAAAACAAACTTTAAGCATAGCAAAATTAACTACTACTACGGCAAAGTTTTCAAGAAAAGAAAGATTGTAGTATTGCACCTTAAACTCTTTTGCTGCTTCATCATTGCCACAGTCTAGCTTCTTAACGGCAGCTTGAACGTTCTTCTCTAGATCTCACATGAAGGTTCATCCAACTCTCAGTCATCTCCTATTTATAGATCTCACGCGAAGGAAACGGAGAGGGCGAAAGCTTTACTGAGTTAAATGTGAATAACAATTATTGCTTGAACAACAGGGAGGCGAAGAGATGAGAGGAGAAACATTAGATTTGCAGATTAAGAAAAAACGGTGACGGCAAGTTTGATCGAAGGATAACAATGAAGGTCTAATTGAATACGCAGAGTTTCACTTCTATTTGAAAACCAAGAGTTTCATTTCTTTACTGATCTATCGAACCAGAGAATCAGACTAAACTCCGATTCATTAGACCAAACGAAAACCGAACGTAATGCGGGACCCACAGACTTTAAAATATGCATACGTGGACACTCTCAAAAGAGAGGAAAGTGTCTTATTATATATAAGACTAGATCTTTTATCCGCGCCCTGCGCGGATTGTTTGTTATAATCAAACTTATATTTAATCATTTATTTATGTTTATTTTAAATAATTTATAGAGAAAAAGACCAAAATAGCACTAAATCAAGTTTTTGTTCCCAAACTAACACTCAAGGCCAAAAGTCACAAAAATAGCATTCAAGAGGTGGGATTTAGGGTTTAGAATTTAAGGTTTAGGGTTTAGAGTTTAGGTTTTAGGGTTTAGAGTTAAAAAGTGAGGTTTTGGTGATAAGATTTCAAATTTTGAAAAATAAAAAAAATTTAAATTTTTCAAAAGATAAAATGCTATTTTGGTCATTTTAGTTTTTGAGTGCTATTTTTGTGATATAAACTTAGAAAGGTGCTATTTTGGAGATTTGCCCTAATTTATAATATTATTTATGGAGTGAGTTTTTTCATCTTCTAAACTTTCACTTTAAAATGTAGAGCGGCTAAAATATTTATTATTCTTAATGAATAATTAGATTTGTTAATATATAAGTAACCATAAAATTTTTAAAATATTAATTTGATAATTATCATTGTCCAAAACTAAATTATACTGTGTTACAAAGTCTTTATTAACTTTAATAAATAATTAAATTTGTTAATATATACTTAACCATAAATTAGAAATGAATTTTATTGATTTGATAATTATCATTATATATAGTTTGTATTGTGTTATCATTAAAATATATTTTACATCATATAATTTTTAATATTTTTTCAAAAGAGATAAATCTCTATACAGATTGTATATAATTTTATACATGGATGTTTTCAAGTTTTTACGTGATAAAAGATATTTTTTTGTGATATTAAAAAACTGGATATTTAATTCTTACTAAATATTTCAAATGCATTTCAATTTATTTTACGTGATAAAAATACTTATGTTATGATGAAAATTTTTTAGATATAAAAAATTTGTTGTTTAATTTATTATTAAATATTTAGAACGTATGAACAATAACTTATTCTAATGGGATTTGAATTGATAATGTATTTGTTTCTAAGACTTTGGGAACGTGTTTAATGAATAGACGTGTTCAATTTCAAAACGTGAATAAATGTATCAATCCGAGAAGTGTACAAACTTAATTCAAACGTCCACTATATCCACTATTTAATACAACTTCTATTACCTTCTCTCAAACTTCTAAAAATTACCAAACGCTTTCCAAATCCGACTTCATCTTCTTTTATAGAATGATGATTCGTAGTGATAAGATTGATCCTGAGAAGCTGAGTTTTACAAAGATATAAAAATACAACTGGTTCTAATCGTTTTGCTTCGTTCTATTAAAATTTGACTGAATTGGTTTAGTAATGTTTTAAACACTCCACTATGTAACAATAACAAAGAAGCATTTGGCAGGAAAATAGATTTCTGGTTTCAAAATCGAAGAATCATCAAGCCATCTGACACTACAATATGCTTATAGTCTTTTGAGAGAAAGGATTCCATTTCTTAAAACCAATCAACCGGAAAAACAAAGAAGAAACAAAACTCTAAGCTTATATTGTATGAATCTACCAATTGATGTCTCTAAACTCTAACTCATTGGTCTCCAATATTTCAAGCAGAAGAGGCGACCCATGCTGAGCAGTCCCTTGATTTTCCCAAGAGTGATTATGTCTATCGACATCTCAACCACCGCAAAGAAAAGTGTAGCCATGTGCATCGAGGAAGTGAAAGAGAGTCACAATCACACCTAATCAAGGTCAAAACGCAGCTGTATTTTGGTATTGACAATGAGCCTAGAGGTAAAAGAAAAGGTTTATAGCAGAAGATGTAATAATGTGGATGAGTCTTTGTTGTGGAAGACCAATACTTGTGTGAATCGAACATAAGAAAGCCAAAGAGAGCACTGAAGAGACTCGCACACAAGCCTTTGACGCGAAGGAACTTTGTTTCTTGATTCTAAACACAGGAGCCGGATTCATATGTGTACCTGCTTGATTTGGAATGGACAGAAGCCTTTGTCACTGAACAGAACAACTCAAACGTTAATTCAAGACTTAGACCACGTGACCCTCTCAGCTGTATGCGCGATTGTCTTTTGTATCAGCTAATTAACACCAGACTCTGTTTGTTAATCAAATGACAGTTATGACTAAACCGGTGTAGGGAGATGGCTACAGAGTTCGGTTTTGACATGCACAGGTAAAATTGTACCTTCACTGCCTTGATGTTCCGCAGTTATTGTACCTCTGATGAGATCATCATCTTCAAGCTGTTTCTTCAGATTTTCAAGGTCGTGGTCCTCCGCCCCTCCAAATCCTATACATATTGGCTTCACATACTTGTTGGTAACTGGAAGCTTCCGAGTAAGCCCTTCAGGAAATGTATCGATACACCACAAAATCGAATTAGAGTATTGTTGGAAGAAGACTTAAAACTTCGATACATTATCACATATTAAAGGTCCAGAGAGTCCCATATCTAAAATACCTGAACTTGAGGTATCTTTTGTGATAGCCTTGTCATTTTTATCGTCAACCACACTTATAAAATGTCATAAAATACACAACTAATTATAAATCATGTAATATTACTTGATGAAAATTCGATAAGTAAGGTTGTATTGTGATAACTGCTTCCCATAACGAACATGAGTTCTTATCTTCTGTACAAAACACAAAGTCATTCACCAAAACTTAATCTGGAATTTTACCAAACTATGACATTAGTCTGGCATCCACTTGCAAGAGATAGAGAGTTGTTTCAGGTTACCTTCATGAATTCTCCATGGAGATCCGTAAGAAGCTTTTGTATCTATCTACATCACAAGATTATAGATTAATCCAAAGACACAGAGAATATTTGCAAAGTGTATTCCTGTTTCCTTTTATATACTACGTTCTGTGCTTCATGAAATAGAAAGCCAAGTAACAACCTGAAAAAGAAGACATATGCAAGCGAGTTATTTTTGATCACAGTAATGAACATTAGGCAAAGATTAAAAAAGTAAAAGAAATTGACTGGAGGCTGAACAGAGGACGAATTTGGAATCTTACTTTAGTTGCTGTTGAATCTCCGGGGCTGAAACTCTAATGCTGAGCTTCGTGTTTGTGTTTGTATCGTAATCTGTGTGTATTGGCCCATAATTATGTATACTAAGAGCGTACGATTTCAAAGTCAATCCCTCCGGTTTGAACTCGAAACAAAATCTCCCAGAGTCGATCTCATCCTCCCAGCCAAGTAAATCAAAAACATCACTGCGAAACAAAAGTCCCATGTTGTATCTTGTCGCCCTTCAAGCCGGGGTTGAAGAACTCCGGCACCGGACGATACAGCCTCAACGCAGCCGATAAAGCCTCTTTAAGAAGATGAAGCGAGCCCAAAGAAGTGAGAGCTTACGATTGTGAAATCCATTTTCGGGTTTCAATTCCGAACAATAACCTCCTCTCCCCAAGTCGATCTCATCCTCTCCGCATATTAAATTGAAAACATCACCAACAGGCAACAGCATGGTTGAAGAAAACATTGAAGGCTTTATGAGAGCACATTGAAGTACCAGCACTCTCATCGGGGACGTTATGCGGGATGAGTTGGGGAGAGAAAGAGAATCAACAAAGAGATCGGGATGAGTTTGGGGGAGGAAGAGAATCGACAAAGAGATCGAGAACGGTGATTAGGGTTAGTGATTTTGATATTTCAGAGAGGACAGCGATATAACCCGAACCGTATCAAGAGATGGGTAATGGGCTGCGACCAATATGGTATGAAGAGAGGCTCGGGAGAGATGGGTCATACGGGCCACGTAGGTGACAAATTTTTTTAAAATTGCAAGCCCACAAAGATGACATGGCACTTTGGTTGGTCCTGAATATTTGTGCACATGTGGATAGCCTTATGAAGCTCAAATTTAGCTTCTTTTATATAGTGGGATTCATTAGACCAAACGAAAACCGAACGTAATGCGGGACCCACAGACTTTAAAATATGCATACGTGGACACTCTCAAAAGAGAGGAAAGTGTCTCATTATATGTAAGATTTATATAAAGAAACACTAAATAAAAACCCAACAAAAACCAGTGAAAGGTTTATCAAGAGAACAATGTACAGACACAAGAGACGGTCTGTGATCATATATATTTAACTATAGAGATCATCGTCCTCGGCTGCTGCTCCTCCCGTAGTAGCAAACGGGTCAGCTCCACCAGCCGTGGTGGCAGCGGCTCCTGCCCCTGTCACTTGAGGAAACCTGAACTCACTTCCAAACCCACGAGACTGTTGGAGAGTCTGAGCAAATGCCTGATACTTGCGAATGTCTGCATCACTCACTGATCTCCTCGCGTACTTCATTGATTCCTCAAAATGACCAGCTTTAATATCTGCAATCTCCTCCTCATCCTCTTCCATTGCTTCTGGTGCCTCTGCTCTCTTCCTCTCCTTCTCAATATCCTAAAAAGGAAACAAACACAAAAACAAAAATCATAAGTGCCGTGCAAGAAAAGAAAACTAAAAGAGTAAATGTCATTACCAGAACTACATACCTTCTCGATGTTCTCTCTGATCGCGTACTTGCAAGAACGCTGACAAATCTCTGTGATGTCCGCGCCACTAAACCCTTGAGTGTATTTAGCAAGAGCCCTCAAGTCAACATCTTTAGCCACCGGAGATTTCCTCAAGCAAGACTTAAAGATCTGGTAACGAGACTCCTCATCAGGGAGAGGAATGTAGATGAGCTGGTCGAGACGACCAGGTCGAAGAAGCGCAGGGTCGATGATATCTGGTCTGTTCGTTGCTCCGATGATAAAGACAGTCTTCTTGGCAGACATACCATCCATCTCCGTAAGAAGCTGGTTCAACACTCTGTCTGCTGCACCACCAGCGTCTCCAACGCTGCTACCTCTCTGAGTGGCGATGGAGTCGAGCTCATCAAAGAACAGGACACAAGGAGCGGACTGGCGTGCTTTGTCGAATATCTCTCTGACGTTGGCTTCACTCTCTCCAAACCACATTGTGAGAAGCTCTGGACCTTTGATGCTGATGAAGTTGGCTTGGCACTCGTTGGCGATAGCCTTGGCCAAAAGGGTCTTCCCACAACCGGGAGGACCGTAGAATAGGACTCCTTTAGATGGTGACATACCAAACTTCTCGAACTTCTCAGGATGCTCCACTGGATATTGAACAGTCTAAAAACATAACAAAGATATGAACAGATAAGTCTATACTCAAGTGAAAAACTGAATAAGGATACTGAATTGTTGAAAGTAAGCATGGACACATTTATCCAAACCAAACCGTACCGAGAAATTTGGAACCAAACCAAATTTCTTAAATATCAGAACGGATCCTAGGATACCCGAATTTTAAAACTACAGTTTATATAACCGAGATATATAAATTCTGTTTAGTTTTAAAATAACCAAATATACTATATATAAACCGTATTACCAATAAACTGAATTATCCTAATATTTGTATCCTAACCGAACCGAAATCGAACCAAATTTGCATAAGTAACCAAACGAATCATATTTTGTCCAAGGCTAGTCGAAGCTGTAAGTTTTACCTCTTGTAGTTCCCTCTTGACATTCTCAAGACCACCAATGTCCTCCCAAGAAACATTAGGCACCTCGACGACCTAGAAGAAGGAGAAAATAACAGTTTAATAAAAACGATAAATACCAAAATAGATTGAGAAATCGTGTAAGATTGAAACATAGAACTCACCGTCTCACGTAGAGCAGAAGGATTGCTGTTACCAAGGGCTGTCAGGTAATGCTCATTAGTCACAGCCATAGAATTGAGAATTTCAGCATCTATCTCTTCGTCTTCTATGTCAATCACATCCATCTTCTCTCTGATGCACTGGAGAGCAGCTTCAGTGCATAACGCTGCAAGATCCGCACCAACGTACCCGTGTGTGTCTTTGGATGCTCTTTCCAAATCAACCTGAGTAAGAGCAAATCATGTCAGTTATTACAAACAGACTAGGTAAACAAAAGTGTGTGTAGAACTGAACATTACGTCTTCAGCAAGCTTCATGTTCTTGGTATGAATCCTGAGAACCTCAAGACGACCAATCTCATCAGGAACACCAATATCAATCTCCCTGTCAAAACGTCCAAACCTTCTCAAAGCCGAGTCAATGCTGTTAGGCCTGTTGGTCGCTCCCATAACAATGACATGAGCTCTAGCTTTAAGACCATCCATAAGCGTCAAGAGCTGAGAAACAATCCGTCTCTCAACCTCTCCGTTTGTCTTGTCTCTCTTCGGAGCAATAGAATCAATCTCATCAATGAAAATAATCGAAGGCGCATTCTTCTCAGCTTCCTTAAACGCTTTCCTAAGGTTGCTCTCACTCTCACCGGCCATCTTGGACATGATCTCAGGACCATTGATACACAAGAAAAACGCACCGGTCTCGTTAGCAACAGCACGAGCAAGTAGTGTCTTCCCAGTGCCAGGAGGGCCATAGAGCAAGATTCCCTTGGGAGGTTTAACACCAATGGACTTAAAGAGCTGTGGATGCCTCAAAGGAAGCTCAACAAGCTCTCTAATCTGAGCCATTTGTTTCCTGACACCACCAACATCATCGTAACCAACTTCATCCAACCTCTCCTCATCCTCTCTCTTTATCGGTTCACCTTCACAGAATATCTCTGTATTCGGAGCCACAACACAGTACTCAGCAGGATCGGTCTCAATAACCTTGAACTCAATGCTTCTCATCCCTCCTCTAACCAAGAAAAGATCACCCTTCTTCACCGGACGGTATGCCTCCAAGAAATAAGCTGGCAAGATGCAAAAACCAATATGTTAACATATAACCAGTGATCTAAAGATCGTTTCGGACCTAAACAAAACGATTTAAAAAAAAAAAACTTTCTAAGCATTCAAAAAATCGGTCTAGTCGCCCGCCTAATCAATAATTCTCTATAAAGAGAATAATTACAGCCTATCGATTTCTTGAACATTGCATAGAATACTAAGGAACATATAAGCAGAGACAACATAGATTGACATCACAGGACGAGGAAACACTCACGTTTAAGGTATGCATCAAATATATTGCCAGTAACTCCTTCAATAGTATCATCAATGGGCAAAACGTGAACACGATTCCCATACTTGACATCAGGGAACTGGTGAAGAGATATAACATCTCCAAGCCTAACCCTAAGGTTAGACCTGACAACTTTGTTCATCCTAATCTTTGGCTCCTCACATGTATCATCAGGTAGGGCAATACACACAGTATCCTTCCTCTTCTTTCCCTGCATAAAGACGTTGTCCAAAAAGGAGAGGAAACCAAGATTTCAACACATACAACTAAATAATCATTCATGAGAGACCCTACAATGATCACCATTCTAGAAACTTAACACGGATCAAAAGGACGGTTTTTGATAAACCCTAAAAATAAAAATCATACCTTGATTAACACGGTATCTCCACGGAAGAGCTGTAGCTTCTCCATGGTCTCAGGGTGTAGATACACGATGGAGTTGTCATCGTTGATGGCCTCATCCACCACCAAACGATTTGCCGCCTTCTTCCGCTCCAGAATCGCGGTGCTAAAATCTTTCTTCGTCCCCTTCCTGAAAGATTCAAAAAAGGAAAAAAGACATAAGACATCGAAACTAGATCAAACTAAAAAAAGCTGAACCATTCACGAAACGAAATATAGAGGTCTAGCTACATTGAAATCGTCGAGTACTTACGAATCAGATGAACCAGCTTGATTCCTCATGGTTAGTTTGTGAGTAGAAACAGAGTTGCGCAAAGAGAGAAGAAAATATCTTTGAAAGAGAAGTTTGTTTTTGAGAATATGGACAGACACGTGTGTGTTTATATAGATGAAGATAAATATGTTCCTTGTAAGCAAAGTTATTTATTTTAAAGATTTCCTTTTCTTTTCTTTCTTTGGTATTTTTTTACCTTTTTTATAGCAATCACATTGGCAAATTTCTCAAAAGAAATTCTAGACAACTTGATATTGTTGGATAATTTCAAGACTTGTGTAACGTTAATATATTAATAAATGTTTAATTTGTTATGAGATAAACACACAAAAAAAATAGATATATGGCAGAAAAAAAAAAAATTTCTATTTAGATTAGATTTGTGTTTTCATATCTTAATTTTCAAAATATAAGTATTACAGAGAGTTGTTCCATAAAATTTAAGATAAACATTAAGAATTTTGCTTTTGAGAAGTTTCTAAAACAATAAAAAGAAAATTGTTTTCATAAACCAGAAAAATATGGACCGTTAGATCTTCAACGTGGCCACCAAATATTGAAAAGTCAAAATACTCAAAACCCATGTTCTTCTCTCTCTCTTCTTTTATTCCACATCTTCCTCTAGTTTAAATAGGGAGAATGTGTAGAATATACCCAATTAAGATCCAAATTAGCTGAATGCACATAATTATGGATAACAAAAAAAATAACTTTTTGATACTGTGCAGACGAAAATACCTCATGCTTTATCGAAAACAAATAACTCTAGATTTATCAGCTAAATATTTACATAGCAGGTAACAATCTACACACCAACTAACATATTAGTTAATAATTTTAGTATCATCTAACAATCTATGTATCAAACAAATGTATCAACTAACAAATCATATATCAGTTAATGAAACTATTAACAATTAATTAGTTATTTATCAAATAGCCACAAATCTATTTGTAACAGCTAACACTTCATGTAGGGCTGGGCAAATAAACCGAACCCGGAAATCCGAACCGAATCCGATCCGATAAAAATGAATCCGAACCGATCCGAACCCGACATAAATACCGAATGGATCCTGTTTTTTGGTATTTTGGGTTATGAGTATTATCCGAACCGAATCCGGACCTAAATGGATATCCGATAGAACCCGAAACATTTAAAATCACAAAAAAAACTTCTACCAAATATGATCTTAATTCTTAATATGTATCCAAATAACTTTAAGATATTATTGAATTTCTAAAATAATTATCTGTTACATGAAGGTTGATGCTGGAATGTGGCGGTTGATGCATGAAGTTTTTAGATTTTGGTTTTGTTTTTATTGAATAATGTTTCTCATTTCATGAGAACTTATTTTTGTTTTATGATTTCATTTATCTGTTTTTTTTTCTATCACTAACTATGTTTATCTTTCGCTTGATTTTGAATGATCACCGTTTGATGTTTTTTCTTATTTTTGAATCGATTTTACTTATGTTTTGGCTATTAAAATATGTACAAATCATGTATTTTAAATCCGAAGAACCGATTTCATTTATGTTTTAGTTACAAAATAGGTACAAATCAAGTATTTTTAAACCGAAGAACCGATTGGGACCCGAACCCGAAAGTACAATGGGTTATACCGGTTTTTTGAAGATTTACTAACCCCGACCCGAACCCGATAGAACCCGAACCGGTCCCGAACCGAACTTTTATATAACCCGAATGGGGTTGATTTTGATAAACCCGAAAAACCGAAACCCGAATGGATAAAACCGAAACCCGATTGGGACCCCGAATGCCCATGCCTAACTTCATGTATCGATTAAGAATCCATTAAAATCTAAATAATAGCATGTAAGTAATAAAATACCTACTAACATATATATTATCTAAAAGTTGATTGTGAATCGAAATTGAAAACATTGGAATTGGGGTGAGATAATAAGATTAGTATTATGGATGTCAAAAGAAAGAATAAAAAAAAATAAAGATTTGTATTGAATTAGAAAATGATTTGAAGAATCTATACGAGAGATAAAGAGATTATAACACATAAAAAAGAAAAGGGAAAGAGATAGAGATAAGAGTATTATAGTCATAAAAAATATTAAAAAAGAAACAAGGGTATATGGCAAATTATATGGGCTTTTGGGTGCATTCTTACCAATTTCTCGTTTAAATATCTATCGAAAACTCACTACGAAAAACTCGTTAGGCGTTCTTTATAATTGGAAGCTAGGGTATGTCTAATGCCAATTGAAAAAATTAGGGATTATACAGAAACTAATAAAATAAAGCATTTATATTTTGTGGTTTTATATAATACATTTCTAATGAAATAAAATAAATATGACTTGGTTCTGTGATTCACACTTCTTTCAAATGCTTTACAACTGTTTACCAAAAAAAAATGCTTTACAACTTGAGTTCGAGGAGAAAAGAAGGCGTTTTCTGCCTGTTTTTAAACTAGGGTCCGAATGGTAACCGCGGAATTAGTAAAATAAGCGGTGCGGAATTAAAGTGCGGGACGGTTCAACTGCGGTTCGTGTGTTTTGCGGAATAAGTGCGGTTTTGATAAAACTAATGGTGCGGAATTGTGTTTGATTGGTGAAAACATGATTTACGGAATTGAACAATTAAATAAATTTAAATAATATTAAATATATCCATCAATAAATCAATACAATTTTAAAGTTAAAACTTTCTATTTAGTATTATTGGTGTAATTTTTTTTATTATTTTAATTTTTTAAATACAATAAAATCATATGAATTACAAATTTAAAATTATATGAATAATATAAAAATTAAGTAAAATACAATAAAAGCATTATCATTATTTATGCAATTTTAAATCACCAACCATATGTGTTTGTCATAAATATAGTAATATTATAAATGTGAATAATGTTTTTGGTTTCATCTCAAGTGCGTGTATACTTTTGTTTAGAATAATTAACTAACATACATCGTTACTAACCAATTTTACTAATCATGCTAGGTTACTACAATAATTTAAAAATGATATAAACTGCAATTCATACCTGTAAAAATGTGTACGTTCCTTTCTGATGAGTAAAAAAATAGAAAGTTTTTCTTAGAAAAAGTTTAGCGATAAAGACAAAGAAAAAAGAAAAATAGTGGTATGGGCTGAGTTAATTCACGTAGTTCTAGCAATATACTGGTAAAATATATTAATTAAAATAAAAAGGTAGTTATTATGCACTGTGTGAAAGCGTTTTTCAACGGACCGCATGTTTTTACCCGAAAGGCGGAATTGAAGTGCAGTTCTCTATTTCATGTGTATTTTGGTTGTCTCGAATTACGTGTGCGGATTTCACTTTTTTTGAAAAATAGAAAAACGCCTCTCTGTCAAAAAACGCGAATGGTGAATGCAAAATAGTTTTTATAAAAACGCACTGAAATCCGCAAATTGAATGTCACCGATCACTACCTAAGTTTAATGTAAAGCATTTATGTCATTAACCAATCATCTTCTTCGTTCTTTATATTTTTTAGGTTTCCCGCGATTTTGACTCTGACAGCTTTTTATTTTTACCAAATTATACAATTTTTCTTCTTTTTTGTTATTTTCATAAAAACTTTATGAATTACATTATTCGGTTTTAGGATGAAACAAGTAAGATTTTTTTAGGAATCCCAATTCGTCACGTTTAGTACCCTAACATTTTTGGTGGCCATCCGGCCCTCGCTGCGTTTTAGAACGTATCTCTAAGACCATATTCAACAAGACAGCAAAATACCAAATTTAGTGTAATTACATTTCTAACAAGATATTAAAATTGACACTATCTTACCAAATTTGGTGTAATGTGAATAGTGTTACAATAAATTTGGTGTAACACTATTCATCACACCAAATCTATAAAATACATATTTTATTATGTTTCATTTAATTATATAGTTTATTTACTATCAAATTTGTAATTAAACGTAAGTATATTGTATTATTTGTATTTTAAATTTATTTTCACACAATTTAAAAATTAAATTTTTTTTTCAAAATAAATTATTAAATGAATATTATCACTTATCACTTACAAATAATAAAAATATAAATAATAATCTAAATGTGATAAAATAATTATTTCTCAATTATAAATAATAAAAATATAAAAAAAATTGAAAATGAAAGCATCAAATATATAATATTACTTTGGTGTAAAGTTTGGTGTCATTGTTGGAAATGATAAAATTATTTTGACACCAAAACACTAAATTTGGTGTAATTTCAACACCAAATTTGATGTCATTATTGAAGATGCTCTAAACTTTAAACGTATGACAATATTTTTTTTACTAAATGTTATTAGATTTTGGTTTGTATTAGACATGATTTATTTTTTTTACTTCATATATTCGAAAGGACAATCTATTGTTACAACATCATCCAAACCAATTCAAGAAAGAAAAGGCGTAGACAAATAACACATGGTAAATCGAATTTACCAGTGAATAAAACAAAAGGGTGATCTGCAGCTAGTCATCCGGTTTGGTGGTAATATGATTCATAGGTCATTGAACGGCCACCACCGTTCGAATTGCATGCATGAAAAAAAAAACAAAAGGGTGATCAAAAGTAAACATTCGATCATTGGACGTCTCCCACGTCAAGAAAGATACTTGGGCCGGTCTAGAATAGACCATAAGATAGCCCTGGAAAAATTAAGCTCATAAGACAGCCCAGAGCAAAATATTCAAGCTACAGTATTCAAAAAGATGCATTTGTTTCTGCTTTTACTTGCCCTTTAAGGCATTTGACCAATGCTAATTACTGGAATTTTCATATTCTAAGTTTCCTAACACATATGTTACAGTTACACTTGTGCTTTCTTTTTACTGCTTTCTGAGTACTTAAAAGTTTTTGATCTTCCAGAGAAGAAAGTTTTGATTCAACGGAGTTTTCTTTCATGACAAGGCTTCATATCTTATCTTATGGCTCTGTTTCTTCCTCAGAATGATTTTCTTAAACGGGGAAGAATCATTATTTTTGGCCTGCAGTTCACAGCTTTTCACTGCTCTTTAAATTTTCTTCAGATAGTTAGATGCCTTAAGTTTAAACCCTCTCTCTCTCTCTCTCTCTGACAACAAAATGAGTTACGGATTTAGTTAATCAAACATTCAAACTTAAGAATGCTTTGTTGGCTTACACTTTCGACATTGGTGGAGAGAAGATACAGAAAGATCTTGTTTTATCTTTTTATCTCAACCACAATTAAATACTTCATCTTCTTTTCAAAAACCCTTAAGAAATTGAATTTCAAATTGGATACTTGAATAAATAATTGAATTTCTAAGATGATGTAAGCCATAACCCCTGAAAAGAAAAGATAAATATAATTAATAACTTGGTGACTATATAAAAAAATAAGAGATACTTGGAACCTACTCCAAAACTATAATCTATATGACTTGATAAAGATGACCAAGAATGAAAGACAAGACCTAACTGATGCATGATGTTATTATCCACTAATTTATTTGTGTTCGTCATCTTTGTGAACATTTCCCAAATTGGGTAAACTCATGACTTTACTATTTAAGCAAAGACAAAAGCTCTCAAACTAAAAGCACAAATTTAGAAATAATTTAGTTAACTAACACAAAAACAAAAATGGATTACAAGAAGGAAGAAAATCTCCGTAGAGGTCCATGGCTCGAAGAAGAAGATGAACGGCTAGTGAAGTTCGTTACCCTTTTGGGAGAACGTCGTTGGGATTCTTTAGCGAGAGTTTCCGGTACACTTCTTGTGACACTTCCCAAAAATAGAAAGTTGCCATATATCTAAGCATATGTTTATTTGTTTCTTTTGTTCATACTTAGGTTTGAAGAGGAGTGGTAAGAGTTGCAGGCTAAGGTGGATGAACTATCTGAATCCGAGTCTGAAGCGTGGACCGATGAGCCTAGAAGAAGAAACTATCATCTTTCAGCTCCATGCTTTCTGGGGTAACAAGTAAGAGACAAAAAGCTTGAATCTCTTACTTCAATGATTGTACTTTCAGTTTGAACTTAACATGTATATCGATAGGTGGTCAAAGATTGCAAGGAGATTACCCGGTAGGACTGATAACGAGGTTAAGAACTATTACAGAACTCATTTTAGAAAGAAATTGGAAGGTCAAAACTATGGTAGGTATCTCTTTCGTAGTTGTGATATGTTAATTTCAGGTCATCGTTAAATTAAAAGATGATGTATTTTGCTGCAGATAAGATCATTGACTGGAGCAGAAATACAGGAGAAGACTTGTTGCGCAAGTATAAGGAAACTGAGATCACGTGGACAAGGACAACGACTCAAGAACATGGATTTGATAAAACTGTGAAGGAGTCTAAGCAGATGAACATGGAGAGTGATAAAGAAACTTGTGGTGGTATTTTCGAAAGAGAGAGCTTTGGTGTTATGAAATCACCATACGAAAACCGGATATCGGATTGGATATCAGAAATTTCTACAGACCAAAGTGACGCAAATGTTCTAGAAGAACGTACCAGCAGTAGCAGTGAAAACAATATTAATATCAACGTTGGTTCTTGGTGGTTTCAAGAGACTAGGGACATTGAAGAGTTTTCATGCTCTCTATGGTCATAGTTAATATTACAGCTTGTTTCTTGATCATATGATGAAAACGTCTTCTAAAAGTTGATGTTGATAAATAAAATCTCTTTCTTGACTTATCATATGATCGAGTTTTTTTGTTTCTCTTGCTGTTTTCGCAAAATAACAAACTTATAAAGGTTAATGCATACCCATAATAACAAAATAAATAAATGTTGCACAGTTGTGTATGTCAGGTCTTGTCATGTTATATGCAACAGCAAACACACGAGTTCATGCTACGAATAAAACACTATTTAGTTTTTTCCATCAACATAATTGGTTGATGGGCTATATCTTTAATATGAATTAAATTTGTTGTTTGGTGTACTTTTGAGCCAAATGATTTGTCAAAATGTTGATATTTAATTTATATAGGGAAAGTATGTAATCTCTAATATAGAAAATTAAAATATCCTAAAGTAATATACTTTTTTTGGTAGCCCTGAAGTAATATACTTATACAGTATGAAGAGTAGATGCATGTATGGAATGCCCTCTTGTATAAAATTATGAAAATACAAAAAGGAAGAAGATAATATATAATCTATGTTAGTTATTTAATTAAAGAGGATAGGAATACCAGAGCATCATGGTTACATATCTACACAATATGACATACACAGGCACGTGGTGTTTATGGAAAATTATAAAATTATTTATACTTTTGATTATTTTAGACAACATTCGTTGAAATAAAATTAATACTACATAATATTGTAGTATTAGGTATGGAAGGATTTGGTTCAAAACCTCTTTATATTTCAAAAATAATAATTTATCTCGCTTGGTCATATTTACGTTAGAAAATGTAAAATATTTCCCTTTGCTAAAATGATAAACTGAATTCACCATAGTTTTTCGTTTTCAAGAAAAGACATAGGCCATTGAAGAAACTACACAAAAGTGAGTTTGGAAACATTCTTTTTCTTGTTCCTTGATTAAATTGGTAATTCATGTTACAACAACATGAACGAATATGATATCAAATTGAACATGAAAGCTATAACAATAATCGAGAAAGATAACCGGTTGGTTGAACCGGTGCCAGACATTTCATCGGTGTAGTCATTATAAGAATCTAGACCGCCACTACCTTCGGATCCAGTAGTAGTCCACATCCCCAAATTGTTATTCCTGTTACAAATCAAAACCTCCTCAATCAGCTCCATTTGACTTTTTAAGGCTAATAAGCGATGATTATGAAATAGTGGGGGAAAAGAAATTAGACAAAAGAAACAAAGAAGAAGATAAAGTTAAAGGCAAAAGTAGTAGAAAACAAAATAATTCAAAAAGAGTACATAGACATAAATATAAGAAGATTCAAATAATAATATCTTTGTCTAAAAGAAAGGCTAAGAGTGACTGAATAGTATGAGTCGTAACGTAAGAATCCAAACCTGCCACCAACGCCGAGAACGCCGCAATGAAATGTGATTTGGTCGATGAACGAGGCAGATTTAGGGTCCACGCTATACGCCTTCTCGTACCTCATCTCAGCACCTTCTCCAGATGCCACGAAGAACGCTCCATTAACCAAGATGTCTCCCTCCGATCTCCAGTTCCACCCTTTCCAATCGCCATCAGGCGTTTCTACTCTTTTAGTCACCTACACAATACATAATATGCATTAACGTATAACAATATTATATTATACATTAAAGTATAAAAATCTTTTGACGTAATGGTATACTCTTATCAAATGACCTAAAATGGACTAACCAGCATTGATGAATCACGTGTTTTTTGTTACCTCTTTGGCAAAGGGGTTGGTTGGGGCGGTATAACGGTTACCCTGACTATTAATGGTCGGGTTACCGCTACCGCCAATCGCATACATTTCCCATTGAGTAAAATCGTTGTTAACCACATGGATATAACCACGTCGACATCGTGGCATCCTTTGTACCAATTTCTCTCCAAAGTGATTAAACGCAATGGTTACCTGAAAAATCACACAAACGTTCCAAAATGTTATAATAAAGTAAATTAATTAGTCACTGGAAACGGAATTTCGGACTAGTTCGTTAGTTTGTGTGTGTGTGTCACCTGCATGCCACTGTCTGGCTCGTAGTGATCGCTGTGACCAAGAAGCATGACTTCATTGTGGTGTGAGAAGAAGTTGTTCGATATTGTAATCCCTGTGGATCCCATCACAGCATCTATCAACCCATCTTTACATCTCGATAGAGAACAATGGTCAATCCATATGTCCTTTGATCCGAAGATGGAGATACCATCACCGTCCGATTCCGTTCTTAATCCGTAGTGCGTTGGACTTGACCGTATGTTAGTATTCCCTAGCAAAAGCGTAGGCAGAATGCTTTTATGAATCAACCAATGAATGCTAATACATTTCATTTCAATGGGGACGAATTTAATGTTTACTATTTATAACAATGCCTTTATCAATAATCAGTATATGAATAGTTTCTTTGTTTGCGTGTGAAAACACCAATGAATGAGAAGGAAAACATGTACACCAAAAGGGACCTACTAAAAATATTCTGGTCAGGGCAATAATTATCTTTGGGAAGAAAGGTTAAAAGGTTAAAATAACAATTATTGGCCGTAAAAAAAGAGTATAAATTACCGGATGGGTGACAATGGTGGATATGAATGTTGTGAATGATGATATTGGAGACATATTGAAGGGTGATGCAACCACCACCAACAATATGAACATTAGCTCCTCTTCCATCAAGAGTCTTGTAACTGTTGAATATTAGCTCATGCTTTAATTTTATCATCATGTTGCTTGGGAACACTATCCACAGTGGCTCTACTTGTATCACTCCATATCTGCCACCAAAAAGGAAAAGGTTTTAATTACAAATGCTTTAAAAGTAGAGACCAATAGATACGTATTTTCACATTGTAAACCCGATTCCTTTGACATTTGGTAAAGATTCCCCAAATAATTCAAAAACTTTGGAGGTCCCAATACATTTGTTTTATTGTGGTTGTTTATTGTCTAGATTTATCATATTATTATTATCTTGGTTGAAGTGTTAGACCAGATTGATTAGTAGCTTAAGTAGTACTAGTATTTTAGCACTGTTCTTGCATGCGAGGCTCCACCTACTTTGGCTATCTAACATGTGAACCGGGTGGGACATTCAAAGAACAACGCTAAAACTGTAATGTATGTAGTAATGCTAATTTATAAACATCGTCAACATTGCATTTCTATCTTTCAAAACAAATAATCAATTGGTTTAGCCAAAAAAAAAATAATAATAAAGAGACAATTAATCAAACGTTTTAGGAGTTTTACCACAAAATGGAGGGCTTATTTGTAAATTTTCTTGTCTAGAAATGTACACAAGTGGTGTTGAAAAAGTCATGTACGTGATAGATTGGTGTGGGGGCATGTGAATAAGAGATGACAAAAGAGAGAGAGAGTAAGAAAAGTTATTGCGAGTAGCTAAATAAATGGAGCTTAGCCAGAATCTTATTTCACATTGGATTTTAAAAGTGTATATGTAGGGTTTAGACACTAATGACATGTTTATCAAGTAAAGTATATAGTGTTGTTAAGAGTATTAAAGATGATATCTTTGTCTTGAACCACTAAAAAACAACACATTGTTTGTCTGATTATACAAGACTTTCTTAAATGAAATCCGGTTTAGTTGGTTAACAAAAAGTACCTGAGAGTGCCCGGTTTAGGGTCGACGACATCATCGTCGGAGGAATCAGTGACGAAGTAAAACCGGCCGCCTTTGCCTCCCAAGGCATACTGTCCGAAACCGATTCCACAATCGGCTAGCCTTTGTCGGTTATTAGGCCAGTTTGTGTCACATTTCCAACAGTCATCGATTGGGTTACCCGTGAAGCACTGATTTGAACCGGCCTGGTCCGTCGTATCCATAGCTTGACGTCTCCATATAGAGGCATTAACCCTCCTGTGAAATTATTAAACCGGATAATTACAGTCGGTACGGCAGAAAGGAGATTAAGAAGAAAAAACCAGAGACTGAGCAACCCAAGATTCAGAAGAATACACTAGAATAGCTTGTCAAGTTACATTAAAGAAACTAAAAATCTCTGACAAAATGTAGATCCAGAAGAGGAAATGTAATATGCGTACCAATGAACATCATGAGCGACTAGCTCTGGGTCGGGATGTGGTATGAGAAGGAGAGTTTTGTTGAGCATGGCGAAACCCATGTGTGGAACAAACAGAGAAAGTGAGAAAAGTACAATGCAGCTTCTTTGAAGCATCATTGTAAGAACAGATAGTATGGATTTGGAGATTTAAGGTTTTTTTTTGCTTGTTTAAAGGTCAGAGAAGAAGATAGATGAGTGAGACGACATAGCTTGTTCTTCTTCTCTGTTTACTGACCAGTGTTTTTAGTGAGTGGCTTTTTAGAGTGTGGTTTTGCTTTTGTAATAATGGCTTTCTTGGCTTTTGTATTTTTATTTTTTTTTCTTGGTTCTTTTGGAAGAGGAGAGAGAGTGTATGTTGTTTTCCACTGACTGTCTCGAGGACTGAGAATCCGCTTGTCTCGAGGAAACGGTCTTTTAAAATTTTCTTGAAAAGCTATTTTGTTTTCATAAAATGTAAATCTAGTTTATCTAAATTGAAACACGATATGAGTAATATCCATAAGGTTCAGCAGATTTAACAAACAGTAGGCAGGCTTTAATATTTGAGTCTCTTTATCAGGTTTTCACCTTTTATTATAAAAAATGATGTGACATAACGATAATATTTTCTCACGAGCTATATAAAATGAATGCTAGTTTTAAGGAAGAAGAAGTCTTGGTTGTTGTCTTGTTGACCAGAAAAATATGTTCTCCGTTTAACTGGTGTCATCACATCAAGCTTGCTAGAGATATATTACTCGTTGCATGAGATTAAAACAAACACACATATAAGTGTAGATTTGATTCGGTTAAATAAACTTTACATATCTTATAGTTAGAAATTTCACTACAAGAAAACAGGTCGTTTCCGACTACGGTATTAGTCGGTATTCAGTCGGTAAATGGTCATTTCCGACTGATTGACGACTGATAAGAGTCGTCGTAATATACCTCATCGCTAAATATTTTAGTCGTAAAACAGTCGGTATTTAGCGACTGTTTGACGACTATTATGATCAGTCGTAACTTCAGTCGGTAATTAGTAGGGCATTTGGCGACTGATTTACGACTTATTTAGTGACTATTCTACGACGGCTTAGTGACTGAATTTAACGACTGCGTTTAGCGACTGAATTTAACGACTGAGTTTAACGACTGCATTTAGCGACTGATTACACGACTGACTTAGTGACTAACTATCTCTGTAGGAAAACAGTCGGTATATTACTGCTACCGAATCACGACTGATTAGCGACTGAAATGCTTAAAATTTACGACTGATTTCGCGACTGATATGCGACTAATTACCATATTTTTTTGGCTGTTATATATATGATTTTGGTGTATTGTTTTTCTTGTCCATGATTTGTTATTTAAATCTGCTATTAGTACTACTAAAAACGATTTTGAAATCATAAAAGTTTTAAATACATGTACCATACACAAACAAAAGAACTCCATAACTTAGGAGTATTCAAGTTTCAAACAGAAAGAACTCCAAAGAGTTTACAAGTTTCACACATCCAAAAGGTAGTTTTTCACATAGGAGAAGGGAAAGACCTAAACATGATGGGGATCAGATGAAGCTGTTTCTTTGGAGATGAAGTCCAAGAATCTCTGGTCTGTGGTGGCGATGTACTTCCGAACCATTAACAACTCATCGATCGTAGCTTGCTGAGTAGCTATAACTCTGGAACGCTCTTCCTCAACCATTGCCGCAGCAGCAGCAGCTTGGGCACGATCTTCCTCAGCCTTTGCAAGAAGAGCAGCTTGTTCTTTGATTTGGCGTTGAGCTTCTTCAAGTTGCTGTTGCATTTGGATGAAAGAGGACAAGCTTCTTGGGTCATATGCCACTTCATTAAGTTGGTTCTTCAAGCTTCCAAGGCCATAAATTTGCCCCCTGTCATTGGTGAAAGTGGCCTATAACAAGCAATAACAAGCAAGACTATATCAATAACAAGTGAGAGACTATTATGAAAGCAAAAAAGAAAATGTTGAGTAAGAAACCCAACCTGAATAAACAGCTCATTCTCCTCTTCTATTGATAGTGGTGGATGCTGCCCAGTCTCAGTGTGATCATCAGTCTCAAGGGTGGCCAACTTAGCTTCTTTTTGCTTCTTGAAAGCCTCAATATTACATTTAGATCTTATTTGCATTCAACATTCCATGCTAATACGAAGTCACGATTTATATTGCTCGTTAGTCGTTACTGAAAACATATTTTCAATGCTTTCGACGTGTTTACCTCAATCTCTACATGTTATAAGTGCATATTTTACTTGATTTTTAATGATCAACAGGCGATCAAAAGGTAGACAACCCATAAAATACTTTTAGAATATGTATTTTGACGTGAAGATTTATAGAATTCAATATCTTTTTCTGTTGGCTATTCATCTACACTAAATCCAAGTGCGTCACATATGTATTACAATTCACGCTCTATAACTTCAAATACGAAGTTTTTTTTCTCCTAAAATGAATTTCAAAATTTCAAATTTGAAATTTTGAGTAGTGAAACTCTATATTTGAAGTTTCACTATTCAAAACTTCAAATTTGAAGTTTCATATTTTTGTTTGCATTTTGATCTCTACGATTACACATCACATTTATAATTCTTAAATATTTTCTTATTTATCGTATTAATGCTTAAAAAATTTATATCTCCTAAAAATTTCATTTTTAAATAAATTTAAGTTTTACACAAAAAAATTAAATAAAATTTTAAAGTAAGATTTAAAATATTTTAAAACTAGATTTAGACAACAACAATACAAAAGAAACCTAACAACAAAAAACTTTTTTAAAAGTTACATGAAGACATAACTATTACAAAAAATTAAATATTACAGCAACACTAATAGTCAGATAAAATTGATCTTGAATCTCCAAAATCTCTAAAATATTGTCCAAACAAATTTTGTGTAACCGAAGATAGTTGTTGTTGTTGTTGTTGTTGTTGTTGTTGTTGTTGTTGTTTTGATGTCTTTTTCGTACAATTCTTTCTTATTAAGATCGAATGTATTCACTGAGTATTAATATCATCTTTAGAAGTTAAATAATTTAGCAATATTTATTTCTCTTTTTTACTTTTTTTTGTTTAGATCTAATGTATTTACAAGTTTAAGATCACCTAATTTTAACAATTTTTACTTTGTAATTTACAAATTAAAAATAAAGAGATTCATTTTTAACTTCGAAATGTACTAGTTGATCATATATGCGTTACGGAAATAACGTTATGGAATAATACGATATTTTGTTTGGAGTTTAATATTAATTATGTTATTTGATTTAAAATTTATATTTTAATATAAAATTTTATTAATTAATAATGTTGTAATATTTTTATGTATGTGCTTAGTTATTTACAAAACTTTTATGAATTTAAATTAATGATGACAAATATAAGGACCATAATATAAGATACAAATAGGTTTGAAGTTAAGTTTGAAGTTTTTCTTTTGGAGAAGAACACCTTGAAACTTCAAATATAAAGTTATTGAAACTTCATAATAGAGTGTCTTTTGGGAGATGTTTAGAGCATCCGCAACAGCAATTCTTAAGGGGAGTCCTTAGGAAAAAAATAATTAAATAATCAGTGGATCCCACCAAAAACTAAGTATTCAATTCTTAAAATCTCTAAATAAAGACTCTTTCTTAGTGAATCCTTGCACTATTTGTGGGTTTCCACGACATGTGGCAGTCCGCGATTTGTTGATATTTCTTTTTTTTTATGTGAAAAATAAAAAATAATAATAATTAAAAAATCAAAAACACTTTTTCTAAGTACTCTAATGGGGTATCGCCATTGGAGATGCTCTTAGACTCTAATTTGCAAGAATTCAAAAGCTCTTCTTTCAAAACTAATTGAAAACAATGAAGCTACTCTTATCTTTTATTTACTACATTAGGCATCAAAATATTTCCATGTTTATATAAAAAATTAGGAAATTGCCCCTATAACCATAAAAAAAAATATACTATCTAACCAAAAACACTTTCTCTTTCCTCATTTCTCTTCCTATCTCTTTCTAGCCTTTTAATAAAAATCTAATTACACTTTTTTTGGTTATTTGGCAAATAAGCCTTTTTCCATGTTTTCCAAAAAAAAAACATGTTTTCATGTGATATTTCTAAATAATTTATAATACCAATGCTTTTAGCAGATCAATAAAAGTTAGTTTAGCGATCGCATATGACATAGGTAGAGACGATGGAAATTTTACTACGTTTACCAATCGGAGCCAAGATATGTGATCTAAGAACATATTTATCTATGTAAAAAAAAGAGTTTCTTAAGCAAAAAGTACAGGGTGTCCCACAAAATAACAAAAACTGTATGTCCAAGTTGCTAAATAAAAGACGTTTTCGGTGGATTTTTTAACTGTTCGCGGACTCCACTGATACGTGGCGGTCCACGATTTTTTTTTTTTTTAATCAGATAAAAACGAAAAAAAATAAGAAACTCATTAAGAATTTGTGCGATAATGATGCTCTAACATCTCAAGTAGGCAACATGCAACTTCTACGAACCGCAACTTTTCTTCCATATGAAGACACATATACACGCACGTACACAAACAATTACCATGAGTGTGTTGTTAATTTCTCATCAAAGCTCGTGTCAAACTAGGATTGTTTTTTTATTGACAAAAGACAAACAAGGATTGTTTTTTTTTTTTGTCATAAAAGTTCAAATCATTGTTTGCCAGTCAAGCGACATGGTAGAAACACGAAAGCAAAAACTATAAAAATAAACCACCAGTAGGTGGGCAAAAAGAAACCTCCATGGGAGGAAATGAAAAAGACGAAACAAGAGATAAAATTTCGGCTTCAAGAGCTGGCTTCCAGCTGAATCTGCGAAGATAACCAGACAGGACCATTGCGAGCAACATAGAACTGGTGTCTGTGATCACGAGTAACACTTCCAGCAATTAAGTTGGCTATGATAGTGCAGTTAGCTTGTACCAAGTGAAGTTTTGCTTCCGAGACAGCATGAATAGCAAATAGGGCCCGTTGACAAACATGAGGATTACCAAGGAAAGACATAGGAAAGTCCAGAGCTGTTTGTGCTTGATCAGAGGAGATTTCAAAAATCACTCTCTTTAGTTTAAAGTCTCGTATAGCTTCTGCTGCCCAAGAGATAGCTGTCAGGTCAGCCTGTACGCGAGAATCAATGCATGAGAAAACCTGTCTGCTGTGATATAAGACGACACCTTTCGAGTCTCGTACAATCCAAGAAGCTCCAGAAGAACACGAGCTAATATCCCAAGAGGCACCCACATTACATTTCAGAAACAGAGGAGGAGGTTTTTGCCAGCTGGGAGAAGAATCCTCTGATGACACCGTTTTCTCTGAAAAAGGGAGGAGGGCATGTAGATTCAACCAAACCGCTGCTTCCTCCATTGCCTTGCTCAATACTAGAGAGGGGTCTGGTACATATTTTCATAGCAAAAGGCGTTTCTAGCTTTCCAAATATGCCAAAGAATCCAAGGGAAAGCAAGACGTACTGATGCTCCGAGGTTTTTCTTTTTGCTGCAGGCCAAAAGATGGTGGAGGTTCGGGAAGACTGAATTTTGAGACCAGCCCCCTTGAGGTATTGGGAAATTAGAACGTTCCCACACTTGTTTCGCAGTCTGACAGTGAAACAAAACATGACAAATATTTTCCGAGCTCAGACCACACAACGAGCATGTCGCGTCAAGGGGGATACCCCGAGTAATCAGCTGCGCCTTCACCGCTAAAGCACCGGAGTTCATCCTCCATAAGAAGTGTTTGAGCTTTGGAGGAGCTTTAGTTTTCCAGAGGTTGCTCCATAGTTGCTTTTCCAAAGGAGGCAGAGGATTAACCGGAGGGTCGTTTAGCTCCTGTAAAATTTCGAGGAGTTTATAACCACTTTTGGAATCGTATCTCCCATTCTTAGAGAAGCCCCACAATAAACGGTCCTGACTAGCCAACTGGAACTTCGTGTTAAGGACGAGGTTCCTGTCTTCTTCTGCAATCACTTGGCTGACTAAAGCTCTATTCCATGTTCCAGTTTGAGTATCAATAAGGTCAGCTACAGACAGCGTGAGATCCACAATTCCATCTTGACTGTATCTAGGTGGACGAGGGACAGGAGCTAGTAACCAGTTATCGAGCCAAAGCTTAGTACTCTGCCCATTCCCGATCTCTTTCACCAAACCTTGCTTAAGTAAGTCACGACCATGCATAATGCTGCGCCAGGCGAATGAAGGTCGTGATCTTATACCACACTCCAAGATAGAAGAACGGGGAAAATACCGATGATGCAGCAGGCGAGATAAGAGAGAGTTTGGGGATTGCATGATACGCCAAGCTTGCTTAGCAAGCAATGATTGGTTAAACTTCTCAATATCGCGGAATCCTAACCCGCCAACTTCTTTGTCTGTACACAACTTTTTCCAAGCGACCCATGAAATCTTTTTCTTATTGTTCCCACTGCTCCACCAGAACTCCACCATGGCACTAGTTAGTTTTTCGCAGACATCTTTTGGAAGTTTAAAGATTGACATGACATAGACTGGGAGGGCTAAAGCAACTGATTTCAACAGGATTTCTTTCCCACCTTGAGACAATGATTTCGCAAACCAACCTCGCAAGCGTCCTTGTAACTTCTCTCGAATAAAACTCAAAAGTTTGATTTTCGATCCACTGCAACATTCAGGAAGACCCAAGTATGTCCCTTCACCACCTTCTTTATCAATACCCAAGATTTCCTTGATAACTCCTTTTGAGGCCTCGGGAACTCTAGAACCAAAGATCACAGATGACTTGAGATAGTTAACCATCTGACCTGATGCATCACCATAGAGCTTCAAACAGGATAGAATTTCTAAAGCTTCTTCTGGATTAGCTTTACACAGCAGAAGACTATCATCGGCGAATAAAAGATGATGAATGGAAGGGCAGGAGCTAGTCAGTTTGATGCCGTGGAGCCTTCCTGCTTCCTCAGATGTATTAAGGGAACTCACTAAGGCCTCAGCGCAGAGAATGAAGAGGAAAGGCGACAAAGGATCCCCTTGGCGAATGCCTCTTTCCGGTTTGATGAAACCATGTGAATTGCCATTTAACAGAACTGAGAAGGAGACAGAGCTGACGCAAGCCATTATCCAGCGGATCCATGTGTGAGCAAAACCCATTTTTTTGAGCAAAACTTCCAAGAAGTTCCATTCAACCCGGTCATAGGCTTTCGACATATCAGTTTTAATCGCCATCCAACCCTCTGCAACCTTATCGACAGTCCGTAGACCATGCACCATCTCATGTGCAATGATAATATTGTCTGAGATGAGACGGCCAGAGACAAAGGCTCCCTGAGTTTCTGATATAATCTCTGGTAGGATCTTTTTTAAGCGGTTGCACAGTATCTTCGAGATGATCTTATACTGTACCGAACATAAGCTAATCGGCCTCATGTCTTGCATTCTCGAGGGATTTGGGACTTTTGGCAGGAGACTAAGCTGTGTGTGGTTCCATCCATCTGGAATGACCGCTGATCTAAAGAAACTCTGAATCTCAGCTGTTAAATCTGGGCCCACAATATGCCAGAATTGCTGGTAGAAGATACCAGTTAAACCGTCTTCCCCTGGAGCACTACTCCCCTTCACACTGAAAGCAGCATTCTTTATTTCATCGGCTGAGATGGGGGATGTAAGATGGTCATTCATAGTGTCTGACACTCTGCTGCGGAAGCCTAGAAATAATGAATCCAAATCGGATGGATTGGAGCTCATGAATAACTCACGGAAATACTCTACTGCGATATTGCCTTTAGCTCCTTCAGAAAAATGTTCTTGTCCCAGCTCATCCAAGAGCATCAGCACTCTGTTCTGTAGACGTCGACCTTTCACACAGTTATGGAAGTATTTCGTATTGCGATCGCCACCTCGCAGCCATTCCTCGCGACATTTTTGTCTCCAGAACAACTCTTCCTCTCGAAGAGCTTCCTCTAGCTTGAGTTTCAAGTCTTTCATACGATCATAAGAGGGATATCGCTTGGACACTTCCAATTCCAGAGAAGCTTTAAGCCGTGAAATCTTGTCTCTCGCATTGAGGTCCGAGTGTTTCTTCCATTCTAGAATCTTGCGACGACAACGGTGAATGCGATCCATTGTGCAACTCTGATCACCCACTTCGCCTTCCCAGCTTAACCTCACCAGGTCTTCAAAACCTTCCCTAGAGAGCATTCGTTTATCAAAGAAGAAACGTCGCTTGCTTTGATTTTCATTTTGCAAGGCAAAACGAATCAGGATGGGTCTGTGGTCTGAAGCCCACAGCTCTAGGTATTCCAAGTTAGAACGAGGGAAGAGAGAGAACCACTCATCATTACCAAAACTCCTGTCTAAGCGACACTGAACCCAGTCATTTTCTCTCCAACCAGCCCATGATAGGCTGATTCCAGTGTGTCTGAGTTCACGCAGCTTGCAATTCTGAACCAGATTGCAGAAATCCCAAAAACTAGCTTCACTGCGAATTGCTCCACCACTTTTCTCATCATTAGAGAGAAGTTCGTTAAAATCACCAGCTAGTACCCAAGCCTCATCTCTGACCAAACCTATAGAGGTTAGACGGTCCCAGACTTGGCGACGATTTGCGACCACCGGGTCGCCATACACACATGACAAAAAGAAAGCAGAGGAGCCACACGTGACCTTCAAATCTATAATCCTCTTGTCACTAGATAACAACTCCACCTTATAGCTATCCTTCCACATCACAGCTAACCCTCCACTTAAGCCCTCTGGATCCACCGTGAGAACATGATCATAACCTAAACTTTTCCTCAAACCAATAACGTAATCTGACTGTTGCTTTGTTTCCATTAAAAAAATAAAATCCGGGAAGAACTTGCGACGAAGAGCCCGGAGTTGGCGAACTGTGTCGATGCTTCCTGCACCTCGACAGTTCCAAGACAGAATACTCATTGGGGAGGCAGCGGCTTCAATACGGAAGCCACCGTAGATTCTGAAAGTTTTTTGTTTTTGTTTTCTGTAGCTGGCAAGGGAGACGCCGCCTTTCGTTTGGAGCTCGATATAGGTCCAGACTCGCTTGGAATAGAGAGTGGGGCAGGCAGTTTCAGATCTTTGCCTGTGGCTCTTCGTTTCCATGCCTGAGGACGTCTCCTCTGCGACTTGTGAGCTCCTGTACTTCCAATGACTCGCCCTTCCGAAGAAGGGCCAAGCTGAAAACCCGATGGAGCAATGGGGGCAGAACAAGCAGGGAACAAGGAACCCGAGGACTCCGTACCTTCACCACTATTGTCATCATTGTGAGACCGGGGAGCTGCAATCTGAAGGGAGTTGTCGATGTTGAGATTCCAGGAGTGCCGTGTAGGAGAAGACAGGCCCTTTTCCTTTGTCCAGCTCTTTAGTAATGCGCGTTAAGTGTACTGATGAAGCTGCAGTGTTCTCAGCTATCCCTTGCTTGACTCTTTCAATCCTAGCCAGTCGCTCAGTAGGATCGGCGTGTGATATATAGAGCATTGCCATTTTACGATCTTCCCCTGAAAGCTCTGGGAACATGAGTGGAAAGCCTGGAGGACCACTCAACGGCTCGGTCAGCACCGGACCTCTATGTTCCACTCTTGGCACCTCAACAACCGACTGCACTCTGTTAAGGCCCTTTTTAAGGAAAGGACACTTAGCTTTCTCATGCGTCAAGCGTAGGCAATGGAAACATCGCTTGTGAATTCTCTCGTAGTCAAACTCAATTGTTACAGTCCCTCCTTTAATCGTGAGTTTACGCGAAGCTTTTGCAGGATTATTGGTATCGAATAACACCAAAGCCCTTATGTAATCCTTAGTATGAGATACCTTAGGATCATAGGCTACTTCAACAACTTTGCCAACTTCGGAGGCCAGCTTGTGCATGGTCTCAACCGTAAAAAAGTTGACTGGGATGTGACGCATTCTGATCCAAATCAACATAGACTGTAGGAAGCTTGCTGGTGGATTTGCTGTCCAACGCTCCAGAACCATAGTCCAATGGTTGTAAGACCATGGCCTATCTTTCAACACTGTCACAAGATCCTCTTCCCGCTGAAACACAAACTGGAATCTGTCCCGAGACAGGGCGATACCACGCACTCTCCCATAAACCCTCCAAGCTGTTGGTATGTATTCTATCATCCTCTCCATAGACTGACAATCTGGGTTTAAGAGCCTCCCCAACAAGCTTGTTTCGTTTTCATCAAAAACTCTAAACCTCGGGCTATCCGGTAGAGTCAGAGGTTCTTCCTCCTCCAACGACATCGATTGAATAGCTTTCTGGAGTAAGTCAGCCATATCTTCACGACAATGAGAGTTTCCGGCGCCGGTAGAGAGAAGGAGTAGCAAATTCTTAGGTAAGAGATCGAGCGTGATTGAAGTAAATTTGCCTTTAATAACTCAAAATTCGCTCATAACTTTTTGAGAAATCATGGAAAAAGGAAAGACTTGGGGATGAGAGAATCAAAGAGGGAAAGAAGACCGATCAAATAAGGAAAAACAATATAGGATGGGAGAGAATTAGGTGATAGAATAATGGAGAATTGAGACTTTCCAAAAAACGACCACCTTTGAGTGTGCCGGAATAAAATTCCACTCACGGAGAGGGAAAGAAATTTTTTTAAAAAAGGAAACCGAACTTCACATAGAAGCTCACCGGAAATCGCCTTAAACGAGAGAAAAAAGAGTCTCGGTTGAAAATAATATTTGACAAACAAGGATTGTTATGTGAGCGTGATTGAAAGATTATTAATGTTAGATTACTAATATACGACTAAGTGTGGCGCTTAGTTACGTGATATTAGGCGCCATCTTTGGAGGAGAAAAAAAACAGTATGTAGATATAAATTAAAGATATAGACTTGCTTGTATTAAGATCACTGTAACCAATCATAATGTCTAGTAAGGTCATTGCTTGTATTATTTTCTACGGACGATGAATTCATTAAAACGCCTACATTACGTAAAGTAATCTTCTTTATCAACTTTTGCAATAGTCTGTATCTTTTATCATCAATATGTAATTATCCATAAGACCATAACCCATAGTTTAGAATCTCCAATTACTATCAAAGTGAAAAACAGTTAGATTAGGATATTTATCTCTAGATATTTATGGCTTTGGAAACTATACATACCTCTACACTTCTTCACCTAACTAAATAGGTAAAAAAGTGTATTAAAACAATTTAAAGAAATAAGAAATTGTGTTCATGACCTTCCAGTCGAATATACACATTTAAAACAATTATTTGCTTCATATTATCGATTTCAGGAATCTATATATATAAAAAAATGTTCGCCTCTCTTCCGTGAAGCCACGTCATCAATTTGTGCGTTCTGGGAGTGATACGTGTCCCATTTTATATTTAGGGCCAAAATAAATGAATACAGTTAAGGGTAATTGAACCCAACACCTCTAGCACTGGTAATTTCTCTTAGAACCACTAGGCTAAAGTCACTTTTTATAAATATGTGACCGCGAAAATACTTATTATCGTGTCAGCTGGAAGCCCATGCTTCTTCTGCTTGTGGCCAGGGCCGACACTGAACTGACGTCAAGATGAAGATTGTGAAGTTAAAACTTTGCTCCAAACAGTTTTGTAATGTTTCCAACCTTTATAACTTGATGCATATAATATATATCAAAATACATTTGTTGTACACGCTTTTATTAGTTTTGCTTTTAAAAGAAAGTATTTACAGATATAAATGTTTTGTGCCAGTGAAGTAATGGTTGAAAAATCTTTATACATATGTCATTTTAAAATAACACCCAACTTCTATATATAGTCAATACATATGTCCATGTTATATTCTAGACTAAATATTTTCTCTTTTAAAAATATAGAAAACAATTTTTTTAGTTTACAAGCAAATGTTGTAGAGCAAGTATGCATTATACAAAATAATATATATTTAAAATCCATACACAAAAACATAAAAGTTGTTATAGGCCTCTTTCTGACACATGCACACTCCACTATGAATAAGAATTAAAAAAAACAGTATTGTCATCAAACTTTATCACAAATCCACATTTGTACATCTATAATTATGAGTTGGACAATTAGTTAATCTACTAATAATAGCAATCCCAATTAATTCCAAAGGTTGTGAGTCCACTTATGTTGAAAGGTTGTGTCTTTTGAAAAGGAAGTGTAAAAGGGTTGTGTCTTTTCTAAAAGTTCTATGTTGGAAAGTTGTGTTTTTTTCAATTAATTTCTAAGGTTGTGAACTACTTATGTTGAAAGGTTGTGTCTTTTGAAAAGTAGTGTAAATGGTTGTGTCTTTTCTAAAAGTTCTATGTTGTAAGGTTGTGTCTTTTCCAATTAATTTCTAAGGTTGTGAACTTTAATTATGTTGAAAGGTTGTGTCTTTTGAAAAATATGTGTAGAGGGTTGTGTCTTTTCTTAAAGTTATATGCTGTAAGATTGTGACTATTCACTAGTATCTTTTAAAAAGTGAGAAGTTGTGAGTATTAGAAAAATGCGACTATTCATATTGAAGGGTTGTGACTATTCAAATAGGCTTTAAAAAATCTATAAATAGTCTCTCCCATGCATTTTTCAAATCAAATTTTCACTAATCTACTAATAATAAAATGGTGAAAAAAATAATGTCAAAGTTGTAACTTTTCATCTAAACAAGGTGTCTTTTCATTTCAAAGTGGGATTGCTTTAAAAAATATTGGTTTTATTTAAGTAATGTGTTAGTTTATATAATAAGTGTTGGTATTTTATAAGAACTCTCCCAAAAATAAAAAAAAAATATTATAAATGAGACGGGTCATATTAACGTAAATCAACATATATTTATTACAATATTCAATTTTCTGAATATTCATTTTCAATAAATAAAGCAGGTAGATAAATATACAAAATAACAATTACCAACATATAAATTATAATTGTTTAAAATTATAAACTAATAATTTTAATATTATGTCTTAAATAGGAAAAAAAATTATATATCATGCAAAAAAAAAATTTGCATTTTGTTCAAAAAGTGGTTGAAGATAACTATCATGTGAAAAATGTATGAAAAAACTTAAAAAGGATGAAGACACAATTGTATGCAATATGTGTTTTGATAAAAAATTAAAGGGAACATTAAGGTTTATAAAATATATATATATATATATATTTGAATACTTTGAAATCATATTTTAATCATCAAAATTAAATTTAATTATTTATATGATTTAATTTTTTTATCATGCATATAAAATTATAAATTATAAATTATTCTTTATAAAATGAGTTCCCGTGCGATATCGCACGGGCTCTTTGCCTAGTTTGATACAATACCAAAGCAAGAATAATCGAAAAACAACTATACCACCGCATACTAATAAGTAAGACATAACAGATAACCAAATTCTTGAATCTTAAAACAAATTTCAACTCGAGCATTTAGTGAATATCAAATTAACTAATATCCCACCCGTAGGGCGGGCCGACCCTAGTCATTAATACAAACATGATCTAAGCAAATCTAAAGCTAACTATTTATAAGATAATCTTCTTCTTTTTTTGCTAAATTACGTATTACTTGCTAAAAGTAGATATGTTAAGAGTGACCGCAAAAATACCTTGTTAACAACTAGCTCCCTTGTGGCTCGATTTCCTTGCTATATTCATCTTGTCTTACTAGGCCTTTTCTTCAAATCAACTATAAGACATTAAAAATTATATAACTAAGTAAAATAAAATCTGACGACATAAAAGCTTATATATTAGTTCTGATACGGAAGATACACTATCTTTGACCGCAGCGCTGTGTTAGGTTGGCCATCTCTCGCTTCTAGGCTCTCGGTCTGGGAGGGGAAATAGTCAAAAGCTCTTACCTCACATTATTAATTATTCGAATCTTTGTATTATACAGTGGGTCCACTCAGAACTGCATTTTGTCAATAAAGTTAATGATTTTAAGGTATTTACAGTTTTTTTTGAAGAAAGTGGTTTTAGCTTTAATTTTCATCTAAAACCTTAAATATTACCAATAATGTTTTATCTTGGTTTTTAAAGCTACAACCAAAAAATTAAAGCTACAGCAAAAACACACAAAAATGGTTGTAAAAATCTTATTTTCTAAAGCCTCATTTTTTTAGTCGTAGGAAATTTTAAATCTACATCACTTAAAGCTAAATCAAAAATCCTACAGACAAAATGCTAAAGTAAATTTTCTACAGTTACAACCCAACCAATCACCCCCAAAGTAATGAAATTGTATTTACTATTTTACTTTATATGCTCTTCTCAAAAAGCATTATAACATCATTATCTACGTTTTTTTAGAGTTAGGTTCTGAGAGGAATATAAAAAACAATTTCTTAACTTTTTAATTAAAAATTAAAAAACAATTTCTTATATTACTCTCAGAATCCCACTCCAAGAAACCGTAGATAATGATGCTCTAATGAACCTATGTTATTTTCCCATAGAATTTTACGTTCTTTTTTCTTCTTTCTGTTAACTCGTTTTCTCATCGTATATTCGTATTTACTTTTAACTCGATTGCATAATACAAATTAACAAAAAGAAAATATGGTGGATCTATAATTCTCTTGGATCTTAGAGCATTGTGTTTGAACTATAGAAGATTATCTTTTCGTTGTGTCAAATTGATGCATGGAAGAATGAGAAATAATTATTGATGAATAGAGAAAATCAGAAAATAGAAAGGGAAAATAACAATTATAAGAGTGCATTAATTAACTTATTTTCTTGGTCGTTCAAGTTAAACTCACCACGTTGACTATGTTATTAGCGTTAATTATATAGTTATATTAGCTCGTCCCAAGTGACATGTACATCTTTAACAGCTATACAAACTTTAGTACCTTTCTATGTCGTGGTGGACTAAAATATCTACATTTTACT
Source organism: Brassica napus (assembly GCF_020379485.1). Lineage (NCBI taxonomy): Eukaryota > Viridiplantae > Streptophyta > Magnoliopsida > Brassicales > Brassicaceae > Brassica > Brassica napus. The sequence goes on along the minus strand of NC_063442.1, from coordinate 33,862,402 downwards.
ACGTATGTGCTTAGCATCACACGTTGGTTTTGGAGAACTTGAGTATGTCTAATATATACTTATAATCTTCATCTCATGATACACCTTTTTGGTGAGACTAAACAACATTTCATATATATTGTTTTATATGTCATCTTCCAGGAAATAACGAGCTACGTAGAGCCATGCAATTAAAGAGAAAATTTACAATGGTTTAGTTCATGTTTTGCATGTTTGTTTACGAATTTTTTTTGTGGATGTTTAGATTAAATTTCTGGAACATGCTATGTTTACATTAATTTATCAGCAAACCTCATTCTTCACTCATCATACACTCGCCTCGTCATTGTTTGAAGACGGTGAGTTGGGTTCGTTCTGTTTCTCGTAACGCCAAACAAACTCAATATGCAATTTCATTCTTCATTCATCATACACTCTCGTCTCTTCATTATTTGAAGACAGTGAGTTGGGTTCATTCTGCTTCTCGATCGTAACGCCAAACAAACTCAATATGCAATTTCATACTTCAGCCTGTCGTGTATTTCTTGTGTAACGTAAGGAATGCCAGATCCTTGGTGATTAAACCTTCAGTGGCTTGTTAGAGCTAGACTTGCAGGCTTGGATCATCGCTCCATCGATCAGAATCTGAATGACCGCATCACATCTAACTGATCCTGAATCACATTTCTCGACTTGGTATATTTAAACCTATAAATAACTTGGTAGCTTCACAATCTGCCTATTACTTATGCTTCACTGTGATTCAGTTCACGTATTATTTAATAAGCTTTCATCGTTAAACTCAAATTGTTAGCTAAAACGATGGCACTTATAAGAAGATCCAGATTAATAAAAGAAGGTTCATTAACGAAATACAGTTTAACATTTCTTAGTACCAAATCTACAAATTGTCAACAACAAACTCATCTGTGTATATATTATATAGATCAGGACTGATATAGATTACTAATTTCAATAGGGCAACATGTATATTTTGGATCCAATATATAAACTACATTCGATTTGCTTAAATATATTACATTTTGTAAATAAAAATCCAGTACGCTACCATAGCGTACATGCGACAACAAGAATCATTTCCAAAAACCTTGCATTGGCTTTTTGTGAACAGTTTGATTTTACACTGACTTATTTTCTTTACGATATTTGATGCTCTTTTAAAAAATTAAGTTATTTTGTATTCAATGTTTTTGCTGATCACTTTGCAAAGAGAAGCATGGAAAGCTCCGAAACTATTTTGTCCGTGTGAATAGATCATGAAGTTTGGAAGAAAAACATTTGGACTTATTACTATGTTCTCGTCCCCAGTCAGATACAACTCACATGAGGATAGATTTAGTTCGTCCACTTGTTTGAGCATTAACAAGTGAAACATACATATCTCACTTTTACATATTTATAAATTTCTAGACCTTTTACTGATATTTTTGAGGAGCTATACAAATTAAAATATTATATGATTTTATATAAGTAAATAGAGAAAAATGAGTAAAGGGTTGATAAGCAAACTCAACAGATACGGTTTGTACTGAGAAACTAGAGAAGATTTTAAAGAAAGAAAATATAAGATACGAAAAAACTATTAAACATAAACAGAGGAGCAGAACGTGAGACTTTTGAAAGCTTGGGACGAAAAAGTAAGAAAAGAGTTTAAGCACGCGTCTCGAAATATGAAATTTAGTTTTTTTTTTTCCTAACCCACATACATCTTTATGTCACGTTTGCATCTGCTCCTATCGAGAAAGATATATATTCAATATTGTAACCTCAGTTTGTAAAATTTGTAAATCCGACCCATAAAATATTATAGAATTAAGGAAACTTCCATACATTTTCAATCCGTGAAAAAGTGCTAACTGGTAACAACGATAGAAATACAGTTCCATGGGTCCATTATTGTCCTAGAAAGACAGTTCCATTGGCCCACTAATGTCCAATGATTATTCTTGACTGATCTGAAAATATAAACTCAACAAGGAATAAAAGCCACATGATCGAGTAATCACCATCTTAAATCTCAAGAGAGAAGGATTAGTATCGGTGAATGAGTTGCTTGCATGCATCAGGGTTCTTCGAATAATACTCGACCTCAGACTGTTAAAAATAGGAGACAAAAACATAGATTAATGCTTACGTACTTCGTTACCATAGCAAATCTATTGAAAAGTTGGAACTAAAACGACATACCTTACGAACTCCTGTTATGGCAACTAAAAGCTTTTGTCCGAGCAACTCGTGGAGGACTTGGTCTTTCTCCAGAGCTTCAACAGCTTCTGAGAGCGATTCAGGAAGTCTCTTCAGTGTCGCAGCCACATCAGCCGGATTTGTATCTGATGTTTCATCAAACAAAAATGGTGACATGTAAGATGCACTTCATAACATATATATATATATTGCGCAAAAATACTATCAGAAACGATTTCTTAAGACTAAAATAACCCTCAAAAAAATATGAGAATGAATGACAGAAAGTTCTTATTACCTATTGGCTCAGGAAGTTGAAGGTGACGCCGGAGACCATCAATTCCAGCAGCCATTATAATGGCCAAACTAAGGTGAGGATTTGCAGCGCCATCACAAGTTTTGATCTCAAAATTAGTAACTAAACCATCAGGAGCTCCGGGTGGAGAGGCTGTTCGTATAGCCGCCTCTCTGTTCTCCTTGCCCCAACATTGGAATGCTCCACTCCATGTGTTAGGTTGGATTCGGTCATAGCTGAAGATTATTACAAAGTGAAACTTAATATGAAACAACTGACTGAAGAAACTCGATGGTTCTGAAATGATATCACGGTGCACCAGTAAAAAAAACACATTTATTTGGGTTAATTAAATCTTTTAACTGGGCATTTGCTTTAATCCAGTTTCTTTTTCTTGAGTTTGTTCACAACAAAACAAAACCATTCGAGAAAATACGTTTTTGCTTACCTGTTTGGGAGTGGAGCTATAACTGCTAAGATTGAAGGAAGGTGAAACAAAACCCCAGCCATGAACTCTTCTCCGGTGGAAGACATTCCATGAGCAGATGATTTATCAGATGCTGGGAAGACATTTTCACCGTTTTTCGATAGACTTAAATGCACATGTGATCCAGAACCAATGTCACACAAATCATACCTGGAGAAAGCACACACACAAATGCATTCTTTTAAAAAAAATCAGTGGTTAAAGTTTATAGTTCAGTGGGGAAGAGACTGACATACTTTGGAACAAAGGTTGCTAGCAACCCATGTTTCCTTGCGACCGATCTTATAACTTCACGTGTGTATACCAAGTTGTCGGCTGCATGGGATGCGACGGTGTAACCTAGAGATACTTCAAACTGACCTTTCCCAGATTCCGCATGAAACTATGACAACAGATATACATGTCAAGAACAGATGATATATAGTTATTAGTTGCAATCTATGGCTGATCAGCATTCAATTTTAAAAAAAAATGTTTTTAACCTGTTCAACAGTGATGTTCAAGGATTCGAGCGCTGGTACAATTTCATGGAAAAGTGGAGAAGCAGCATCGTATGAGGATGTGGAACAGTAAGGACCAAAGTCAAAAGGAACATACTCTTCTTTCCCTTCCCTTTAAAAAGTGTTTGGCAAGGTTCATGAAAATGATTGGATTAAACAAAGAAACCAAGATTCAAGAAACTTATAGTCACATACCTCACAATATTCTTGAGTAGATAAAACTCATTCTCAAAACCAGCATTCATTACCTAAAAGGCCAAAGAAACTTGGTGTTCAAGCTACATAAAATAACCACAGAGGGGGTAGAGTGGGGGTATAAAAGGAGATTTTTACCAAGTCAAATTCATCTTTAAGAACTTTTGCGACTCTTCTTAAGGTCTCTCTTGGACAATACTCCCATGCTTCACCAGGCTTTAGGAGCATGTCAGCTAAAACCATGCTCTCTTGCTTTGTCCTGACGGTAATAAACATGATATGATCAAATGTAATAAAGAAGGAAGGAAAAAGATGTTAAATGCAACGAGAATGAACACGAGCAAGGTACCATGGTATTGTCCGCTTGGTTGATAGATCTGGAACCAATCTAATCTCACCCACACCAGTCAATTTAGACTCTTCTGCTGGTCCATCAGTAAATGAAGACATTCCCATTGATGCATGAGTCAGACCAATACCACTCTTCTTCACACTTTTGTTAAAACGATTCGCTTGAACGGCCTGTACAACAAACATAACTATAGTCAAGGTCATGTAGTTATAAAGAAAAAAAAAGTCGAGATGAATTAAGAAACACTCACACGGCATCTTTGTTGTCCAGATGTATCCACCCAAATAATGCGCACAAAAGAACTACTATCTTCTTCAACATCAGGCTCCTTCATCTGTGGTGCAAGCGAGATTCTTCTTTGGGGACTAGAGGAGTTAACATCTAGATTAAGCTTATAAAATGCAATTGAATTCCGTGAGAAAATGTCTTTAGCTGCATCAATAGCTTCCATGAGTGAGAGATCACCACTGGCGCATGCATCACGCAGAACTAAGTAGATGACCTCTCGTGCTTTCTTTGCACCTGTAAAAGCAAAAAACTTAGTTCAAGAATGAACCGAGGAGATTTCTAGTTTCAAAACTTATAAAAAAAAGAGGTAGCAACTCGAACTTTTACCTAAATAGTAGGTCTCAGGAGATGCATATCCATCAGTACTGAACATCACCTGCAGTATCTCTTATAGTTTAGCTTTTCATGTCACACATGAATAACAAAAAATAATGTTTATTTTGTTTTCTTGGGTGTATTTAACCTTCTTTGTTGGGGCCAAGTCAAGAAGCTCCTTAACTGAAGACACCATACCGTGGACACTAAGCTTTGGAACCGCTAACCCAAAATCAAGATAAACCTAAAGAAACAAAAAGATCCATCAAAGAGTAAGCAAAAGTTATCGCATAGTTTCACAGATAAGTGAAGTGTTCATGAAGCAAAACCTGAGAATAAACTGAAGACAAATATGATGCCTCCTTTGAGAATGGATAAGACGCATGAAGAAGAACTATACGACACTTTGCAAATCTTTTGTCCTCAAGGAGGGTTCTAAGGTGAAGAGGATTTGCCAACCGCAAGTCTAAATCCCTGTCGCCAAAACTGGTTCATGCAGAACAAAGATTCAGTTTTGTATAATGCAAAGTCAAACTTTATTAACATCAACACACAAAAACATTAAAGATCCTCAAGAAGTCTACATACCCTGTGTGAATCTGCAAAGGCAAGCCGTGACGTTCAGCTATCTCCAAACTAAGTGTAACAATGTAATCAATCAAGCTTTTGTTTCCAATTCGGACAGGCTTTCCAGCTGCACAAAGAAGATAATAAGTATTGACGATCTTTAAAGACATACTACAAGACCATAATACATATCAACCTTACCTTGCAAGACTTCAACAAGGCCATTCTCAGCAGCTTCTTTGCTCACATGAGTATTAATATCCAAACCGCTACGGTAAGCTGCAACAGTTTTCAAAGCAACAATCTCTGGAACAAGCGTGACCCATCCAAACGTCAAGGTAAAACCAACATCACAAGTGTATTAATATTTTATAAACCATGAAAAGACCAGCTAAAAGGATATGAAGTTAATCTTTCAACAAAGGCTTTAGTGAACGAATCAAGAGTCCAAGAAGAACTGATCTCCTCGTCGAGGATTTGCTCTGCAAGAGTTTCGACTCGCAACACTCGACCAACAAATGGAACATAGTCTCTGTGCCACTCGATGTCATGCTTCTTGTCAAGCTTCAATCCATCATCGATGAGCAGAGCAGAGATTCCAGCTTCTTTGAAACACTTGGAAGTGAAAGAATGCAAACCAGAGGCTTGGCGATGTTTCTCAATCGCTTCCAAAGACACTTCAGTGCCATAGAGTTGAGCAATCTCCCGCAGATTCCTCTGTAACCAAAACATTTATACACATGAGTAAGTCAGCTTATTTTTATGAATCCAAGTAACGTAGTAAGCAATTCATTAAAATGATGGACTAACAAGAAAGCCCATTAACAAAGTCATTAAGAAACTAATCACACACAAAACGATTCCGTTTAGAGAGCTAAATCAAGACTAAGAGCTAGAGGGAGTGTGATCGATCGATAAACAAACATGACATGAGACACTTGGTATACCTTGAAGGAGAGAGAGTGTGGAGCGAAGGATAAGGCGTCTCCGGTGGCCTCGGAGAAAGTTCCGATGAAGGGGAAGGAAGATTCGAGAGAGACAATGTTGTGAGCGTGAGCATCAACTAGCTCTACTTGATCTATTGCTTCCTTCAACTCCTTAAATTCCATCTCCATCTCTCTATTAGTAAAATTAAACTCAAACTCAAGAAGAAGAAGACTGTTGGAACAAGTTTGTTTCGTCTTGGTTTTATACTTGAGAACGTTACAGTCACAGAAGTAGTAGTGATTTTCTCCTCTTTTTTCGTCTTGGTTTTATACTTGAGAACGTCACAGAAGTAGTAGTGATTTTCTCCTCTTTTTAAGTCTTCGTTTTGTGATCTGACTTTTGGCCGGTGGACATTGATGTCTCTCTGACTTTTTTTCATTCACGTCGGAGTTTGGTGGAGATGAGCTATTCAGCTTGTCCACGCAAACCATCACCGTCCACGTGTCATTCTTAGGTGACAAGGATAACCTTTTTTTTCTTGCATGTCCCAATTCTCTTGTCCTTGTTCACCTTGTGATTTGTGTCATTGTCAAAGCACTGCCACTCGTATCCTACTAGTTGGTGATTCGGATAAACTTTCTAAATTTCTAAAACCGGTCTAGTCATATTCCTAAATTCCGGTTCGCATCACAGTGTCACCAAAGTGTGTCTCTAAGCTTTGGTTAACAAATAGAACCGAAAATCCATTTGGTTAGTTTGTCTTTTCACAAACCGATCAAACCGTTGATAGTAAACCGGAATCCCAAGTAAGACAAAACCACATCAAAATGATAGTTTCCGGTCCTATTACAAAACCAAGATTTTAAAACCGAAGGTTTCAACTCGAAATCAAACCGAAGATACAAAAAGATGAAGCAGAGCAACTCTGTCTTCTAGAGTTTCGTCTACGCAGGAACATTGGAGTCTTCTCGTCTCCCAATCTTTTGATGGCATTGATACAACAACCTGTTCAAGGTTCTTCTTCTCTTTCCGCCAATGAAATTATACAAACGATTCACTGCTTTTCTCGGTAACATTCTCATACCTCTTCTTGCTGTTTATGATTTTACGTTTCATTGGGTATTTCACACTTGCACTAGCTTTATTTTCAGCAACTTATATCATCATCCTCTGTTTTTTTTAGGCGTGTAGCCTCTGTTTCAGCGATGCCCACAACGTGCTCGACGAAAAGCCCCAAAGAACGTAAAGATAAAAAGACATCTGGCTTAATATCAACAAGACACCAAGTAGATCCCAAGAGAGAATTATCTCGGATTCTTAGAACAGACGCTGCTGTTAAGAGCATCGAGAGGAAAGCCAACTCCGAAAAGTACAACACTTTATGGCCAAAAGCTGTTCTCGAAGCACTTGATGATGCCATCAAAGAGAATCGATGGCAGTCTGCTCTCAAGGTACATCTCTGTGGTTACAATTGGCTGTTGAGATTCCATGAGATTCATTTTCTTGTTTCTCTGTTTTTTTTTATAGATATTCAGTCTTCTCAGAAAGCAGCATTGGTACGAACCAAGATGCAAAACCTACACAAAGCTCTTAAAACTCCTTGGAAACTGTAAACAGCCAGAGCAAGCCAGCTTACTCTTCGAACTAATGCTGTCCGAAGGACTAAAACCCACCATCGACGTCTACACGTCTCTTATCTCCGTCTACGGCAAATGCTCTCTTCTAGAAAAGGCCTTTGCAACTCTCGAATACATGAAATCAGTTAGCGACTGCACCCCGGACGTCTTCACTTTCACCGTTTTCATCAGCTGCTGCTGCAAGCTCGCTCGGTTCGATCTAGTCAACCGCGTCCTCCTCGAGATGTCGTACCTTGGAGTCAGGTGCAGCACGGTGACTTACAACACTATCCTCGACGGGTATGGTAAAGCAGGCTTGTTTGAGGAGATGGAGAACGTTTTGGCTGATATGATCGAGGATGAGGATTCACTTCCAGATGTTTTCACGTTTAATTCAATCATTGGTTCTTATGGAAACGGTGGAAACATTAGGAAGATGGAGAGCTGGTATAACCGGTTCCAGCTTATGGGAGTGGAGCCAGACATCACCACGTTCAACGTACTGATCCTGTCCTTTGGTAAAGCTGGGATGTATAAGAAGATGAGCTCGGTGATGGATTACATGGAGAAAAGATTCTTCTCGCCGACGGTTGTCACTTACAACATTGTGATCGAGACGTTTGGGAAAGCGGGGAGGATCGAGAAGATGGAGGAGGTGTTCAGGAAGATGAAGTATCGAGGAGTGAAGCCTAACTCCATCACTTACTGTTCGCTTGTTGACGCGTATAGCAAAGCTGGTCTTGTGGGTAAGATAGATTCGGTTTTGAGGCAGGTTGTGAATTCGGATGTGGTGCTGGATACGGTGTTCTTCAATTGTATAATCAATGCGTATGGTGAGGCTGGTGATCTGGCTACGATGAAGGAGTTGTATATACAGATGGAAGAGAGAAAATGTAAGCCTGATAAGATTACTTTTGCGACTATGGTGAAGACTTATGCTGCTCATGGGATATTTGATGCGGTTCGTGAACTTGAGAAACAGATGATTTCCACTTGCGAGAGTTCAGGTATCCTTTAAAAAAAAAAGCTGTGTAGTTACTGTGGTCATAGTTGTTTTCTAAGCTCTGTTTCTTCAATTTGATGCAGGCAAGAAGAGGCTCATGGGGTGATGTGGTGATTTGGAAGCTGTTCACAGTAAGAGGATCACTCACAAGCCTGTAACTTAAGTTCTGGAATCGGCATGGTTATCAAGATTACTAGACCATCATGGCCATTACTTAATCGAATATCAGCATTGTTGATAGTTCTTGGTCTTTGTTAGTAAATAAGGGACAACCTTTGTTCTGTTGTGTAAAGGGTCTGATTGAGTCACTAGTTAGATTGTGTGTTACGTCTTATTAATATTTTTAAAATGTGTGTTTGAATGTACTATCTGCTTAACCTCAAAGTTGGAATCAAGGTCTGTTCATATCCATAGGCCCAGGATTAGACAGTTAATAATACCTTTACATTGTAAAACATCCTTTTCAAAAGGGATTGGATTTTTAATACAATAAAACCAACTTTTAATACTAAACATTAGGACACCATGCATCAGGTTTATATTGGATCTGTTTTATTATGTAAACTCGTATCAATCATACATTTTGAAAAGGGTTCACGCTTCTGAGTGTATGTATATAATGAAACATGAACTGGCATGTCGAGACTATTTAAATAAATTTTACTCACATCTTTAAATTAACAAAGAGAAAAAAGATATATATTTGGTTATGAAAACATTATTAATAATCTTTCTTACTGAGAGAAACCGAGAAGCACCGGCATAAGAGAATCTTTTCGAATATCTCCAACCTCACTCTATTTTCTATTTTTAAATAGAGTTTAGAGTAAAAATATTTCAATAATATTTAAATTTCTATTCTATAATATAGCAAAGATTAGGGTCTATACCATCTCTAATGGTTCACCATATTTTTCATTCTAAAATAGAATAATTACATAATAGAATTGTGATATATTTTAATGGTATTCTATTTTATAGTGAAAAATAGAGTGATGGAACAAAAGAAAAACAACTTATTATATATATATAGAGTAAACCCATTTTTACTGTATTATAAAGTAAAAATAGAGTGTCATAGAAGCATTTTTACTTTAAACTCTATTTTAAAGTATAAAATAGAATGAAATTGGAGATGTCAATACTATATATATAGTCTTTTTTTTTGTCATCACTTTATTTTTCATTCGAAATAGAATACCACTGAAGCAACAACCAACTATATTATACTAGGGTCGGCCCGCCCTACGGACGAAAAGTTATAATAAAAAGTGATTTTATAATACGGACGAAAAGTTATAATAAAAGTGATTTTATAATAATTTATGAAGTAATTTAAAATTATGATAGATTAAAAAATATTATAAACGAAAAAATAATGAAAGACTTATGAGATCATTATAATTTTTTTTTTGTTTTGAATTATAATGACAATAAATTTCACTATTTTCTGATAAATAATATTATATTTTTAATATTTATTTTAATTCAAATGTTTTGTTTTATAATATTCTTAATTAAACTAACTTATTTAAGGTTTTTTTTTGCGAATATGATTCAAAATTTGAAGTCATTCCTAAAGTAATTCATGCTTTTTTTTGTGATGTAATTGTATATTCCCTTTATATGTATGTTTTGTAAAATTTTGTTAAGAGAAGTATATAATAATGTTTATGGGTTTTGAGAATTTTAGAGTGTCGAAGGATTATTTATGTTAAGATTAGTTATATTTGAGTTAAAATGTTTTAATGAGGGGGTTCATTGAATGATTTAATGTGATAGTCAATGAGGATACATGAATCCAACCGACTTCCATAACGGTTCCAAAATTCAACCAAGGGTAGAAGAAGTGGAATCGAACAGCCAAATACGATGCCTTCCAACTGACCTTGATCGGAATTCAGCGTGGCCGGTGCAGCAAATCTTCATTGGCTATAGGTTTTAACCAGAGTTGTTAAAACGCAGCAGATTTGTCTTTCGTTTGTCGACATTATTTTTGGAGAAGAAGCCGTCTCATGTGGGACCTTCTCATGTGTTACCTTACCGCCCAAAAACCCAATTATGTTAAGTCCAAAACACTGGTCTGAAATATTTATTAACAAAAAGAGAAAAATCCATTAATAATTGTGATTAAATGAAACAGTGAGTATCATCCAACCCGGACACGTGTCGACCTGTCAGGAACTAACTTTATGAAGTGGTAAAGCAGGAGTGATGCGAACATATTTATATATATATATATATATATATAATTACTATATTTTAAAAAAAAAATAGAGTAAATATTGGAAATAGTCTTATCTCTAGACTCAGAGCCTCTCTGCAAATCCAGAAAACATTATATATATATATATGATTTTTAGTGATTTTTTTGGTTATAATAGATGATTAAGATGCATTCAGTAAATTGTTTTCTTTTTGGTTATATCATCTATGTAGCAGATTTTTACCAAAACAATATCTATGCAGCAGATGAACTTATATGTACGTAGCTTTTACACTTTTCTGACACCTTTATCATGGCTAGAATTTACAGGAAAAAAAAAGATGATGAAACTAATGCACTCGTAAGACTAAACTAATGAGATGCTTTGAGTTATCTTAAATCTTAACTATGCTTTCGTCGGCGCTTTAGAATTGTCAAAACACAATTTTGTGATCTAAACACTGACACGTGCCTACTAGCTGCATTGTTTCTAAAGAGTGACCTTATTTTTTTTTGTAAACTGAAGAGTGACCTTATTTTCAATAGTAAATATCTTTTCTTTTGTTTTTCTGGTATTTTGTAAAAAGTAACTGTGGCTGCAATATCCTAGGCTCCTAGCTGAGTAAAGTTAGAGCAAAGCTAGTTTATTAAAAAAGGCAACTATAAAATTAGTTTTGCCAAATAAATTGAACACAACCGAAGAAATCTCTCATGTTGAATCTAAACTATACTAAAAGCCAGATATAAAGCCCTCTGAGGGGGTCCACGTCGGATTGAAAAATTCACCAGTAATAATACAGCATTCAACCACGTCAGCTCAGTCCCTCCTGCGCATCACTCACATATGTTTTTGGGCTTCGTTAAGTTGGGTTGGTCTTCAAGATGTATCCATGCCCTTTCTTATTATACGTTGATGAAGTGTTGCGTTTCAATTAGGGTTAACTGTTCTTCTTCTTCCCTTCTCCAGAACTGATATTTCTTAGGTGTTCTCGATCGCTCTTTCATCTTCTTCGTTAGATGCCAAAACGAAACCAGTAACCGGAAATAATATTAAAACCCTCCGTTAATCTCTTGCACACTATCTCTATTTAATGCAATTTCTGTTTCTGTAAGGCGGTGGAGGTTCATCTATAAAAAGGTATGATTTTTCTATTTTGAGAATCATCCTCTCATTCTTCTAAGCTAACCAGTAAACTAAATCTGTGAGATATGGCTAATTCCTTCTCCGATTTGCAGACGGGACACTCTTCCTCTTCTGTTGAAGACGGATTGCTTCGTTTCTGGGAGTCCAGGATTTTCCACCGTGGTAGAGAACTTATGGGAGTGGATATGCTCTTACTAAATTCTCAGGTCTTATTTAACTCCCCCTTTTGTCCATTATCATATTATTTAACCGGTTTAGTTCTTTAGTTTTATATTTTTTTTGCTACTGATTTTGATGGAAAGAGAAGGAAGTTGAAAGGTGGGTCTGTGAATGAAACTTGAAATCTTCATTAATTACTCCAACCCCAACAGACCATGGCACACCTGTGATAATGACAATTGAGACTTAGATGTTTTCTTAAACATTTTTCACCGTTGTAATACTGGTCATGATTTTCTTCTTTTGAGAGATTTATGTTTTTTTATGTGTGCGTAGGTTACCTGGAAGAAGCGGAAGCTCTACAGCAAAGATTTTAGGGAAAGATATGGAGACAAGGCGAAAAGGGCTTTTGAGTGGAGAAGGAACACCTGAGTCCGTGAGTGGCAGGCAGGACAGAGTCTACAGTGTTCTTAAAAGAGGAAGAAGATGATAGTCTTTTGATTTTTGGATGGTTTTTCATGAGAAAATCGATGACATATGTTTCACTTGAGGTTGAATTGCGGAAAAGCTTTCCAAAGAAGAGATTCTTAGTGTAACGTATAACAAACTCAAAAAAGCATTATTCAAAGATTCGACATCAATCTTGACAACTTGGACATCAGTAGCCAGTCACAATGCTTGCTTGGAGCCCTTAGCTATTGCAGGTCTGATTCCTTACATCAAAAGTTCTGATTTTTTTTCTTACTCCCTGTCTAATGATCAAGAAGTTTTTAATACAATTTGATTTTATATATCAATGAATTATACTTACAACATCTTTCTCATAGGTGTTTTGATGATTTAAGCATTTAGTTGGTTACTTTTTGGTTTACACTTGGTCAATATCATCTTCCTCTGTGTTCATAAGCTTAATCTATGACCTTTGTGATTTATTTTTTTCAATTGTTCATATTATAAAGGTAAATTGAATTTGGAGTTTGCCGTTTGAATGGTAAGGGTCTGCATTAAGCTTGGTTTTTAGGACCAATCAGACACTGTCACACCTCTGTGCAAGGTCTTCATCAAGATATCAGCAAGAGATGAATCACAAAGAAGGACACGAAATCTGAAGTTTGGCAGTATAATCTACAATGCTGCAAAGATTATTTTTGATATCATTATCTTTCTTCTCTTAACATGTTAGCCGTATAATTGTGTGCGTAAAGTAATGCATGATGACAAGTCAAAACTTTTACTTGGCATAATGAGTTTTTTTTCGTTGTCGCTTTATACTTTTTTGTAAAGTTATGACGTCAGTTCCACCAGGCAACAAAACATGTTAATAGGAAGGAGATGTTCAGTAGACTTCAAGCATCACCAATGAAATCGACGTGCCATTAACCAGTACTACAAAGCTCTTTGTATTATGCTCTAGAGATTAAATGTTTTTTGGTCAACGGAACGGCTTATAAATTAACCGTATTACAAAGCTCTTTGTCTTATGCTCCCGATAAAAAAACAAACGGCTTATAAGATTAGGAAAACCACCAATCAGTCTCCGCACACATAAAATTAGGCATAAGTTTATTTATCTAGAATTGAAGAACCAAACCATACGGACTAAAAATATTGAAACCAAAACCGAATCAAATGTGTTTGTTGCAGACACATCAACACATCAAGGAAAGGTCCAAATACAAAAATTACAATTATTTTTGAAATTTTTCAATCACTATTTAACTTTGAATCCAATCAAAATTTTTATCTTTTTTTTGTTAACAATTAATAATGTAGTTAAAGTACATAATTTAATCTCAAATACATAAATTTTACAAAATAAATAGAAAATTCATAAAGCAAGAATGTTAAAATAACCACCAAACTTATGTTCAGATCATAAAAAATGGTAAAAACCCACAACCAATGGTTACTCCATAATCAAATTAAAGATTCACAAAGATTAGTTTAATAACAAGACATAAAAAAAAAAAAAAAATTCTGAAAATGCATAAGATAACTTGAGCTTAGCCAAAAGTTTAGTCAATTGGTGGTTTGTAGTTTCTTACAGGCTTCCTCCTGCTCCAAGTTTCCTTTAAACACTCCCAATATATCTGAATGTCTTTTTCGTTGTTAAATAAGTTTGAAATTCCAACAAAAATTTAGCAAACAAATCATACATTTAGTAAATAATTCATAATATAATTCTAAAATAAATAATTTCAGTAATAAATAGAGTAATTGATAAGAATGAAAAGAAATCAAATAAAAATGTAAGTACACTCCTACATAAAAATAAAAAGGTTTATGTTTTTAATATTAATAGCGTATATAAGAAAAAAAAACATACAATTATGTTTTACAAATTATATATCAACTATTCGAAACTAAAATGTTAAACTAAAAACAATATATTAAAACTTCTGTCCGACTATCCTAAAAACCATTATAAAAAAAGAGAACTCTCTCATTCTAAAGCTGGCAAGTCAATAATTAGACTTCTCAGTGCGCGACCATCCCTATCCCACAAACACAAAACTCATCGTTTCATTTAATTTAAAATTCTAATTGTTGCCGGTTTTACTATGTGTTTGGGTCTTAGGATGAAGAGACCACCCGACCGGCCCGATAGAGTCGACCCCAATCTTCTCTTTACGCCGTAGGGTTCATCTCCTATTTTTGCTCGATTGCGACATCTGATCTTCATCACCGAAACACTTCCAGTTAATTAAATCAACCAGATGTAGTCTTGAATGCGAGGCGGTGTAAGTATATAAGGTTAGCCTTCCTCCTCTGAAAACCATCTTTTGAATCAATCACGCAGTAAGTTTACTTTCTGACAAATGACTAACTCATTCATCTTCCTTTCTGTTTGAAGACTCGGTGCTGCTCCTCCACTGATTGAGATGCCGAAGTTGATGACAAAGAGTGGACCTTCGATTGAGGTTTGTAGAATTTCTCAAATAATTGCAAAAAATCACTTTCAGGAATCGATCATACTATTCTGTCTCCTTCATGGTATCTTCGCATGTTCATCATAAGTTTCTTCTATGAACTTCTCATATTTCTTAAGGTCGGTTGTGGATTATTTAAGAAGATTTTATTTTCTTGGTTTCAAATTTTCTTGGCACATACAAAAAATAACAAGTGTCAAGTTCAATGCATGAGTTTAAAGAACAACTTTTAATAACAAATAAAAAGATTATCATCAAGAAAACAAAACTAAGAAGAACTTTCCATCATCTTCCAACTTATCTATATATTCATAAGTCAGTCTTGCTAATTTGCCAAACTAATAAAACAAATCTATTACAAAAATGTGAGTAGATAAAACTAATAAAATTATATACAACACTGAAATAACATAAATCAGATAATCTCCATCCTTTTATACCATATTCTATATTCTTAATAGTTTATAAACATGTTTATTCTATAAAATTTGATATTCACACAAAAATCAATAGTTAAATGTCTACAAGCAATTTTCCGCGCGTAGCGCGGACAAACGATCTAGTAAAGTTAACGATGGTTGATTGTGATAAGTGATAACACTAATTAATTTTCTTCAATAGTATAGTTTAGCAGACTTTATTTGACCCGCGACTTTTGTAATTAAACTAAGTATTGTCTTCTTGGTCCCATTTCATGATATGCTTATTCAAGAGAAGGACGAGCCATGTTATGATTCGATTTAAATAACGATACGTCTATATACTTTCCAGATGGATATGATATTTTATAAAACACTGTCACATATATACGACTGTTTGTTGATTTTTTTTCTTACAGCAGGAAGCAAAATTCAATTCGAAGTTTTATTGGAAAAGTAAATTCTAATATTTTAACGTCGGCTCTCAAGACCGGTCAAAACAAATGGTGTATATAAACTCTATCCACGTAGCTATACATTTACATATATCATTTGTTAAACAAATTACCTTATATTCAATCCCAAAACGTAAGTTTTCTTATCTTTCAAATTGTAAGATCTACCACAATGTCTTCTCATGATCTTGTTCACTTCGTTGTAATACCCTTTATGGCTCAAGGCCATATGATCCCACTGGTCGACATCTCTAAGCTCTTGTCCCAGCGTCAAGGTGTGACTGTCACCATCATCACAACTACTCAAAACGTAGCCAGGATTAAGTCCTCACTCTCTTCTTCCTCTATCTTTTCGACTATCAACATCGTTGAAATT
Organism: Brassica napus; assembly: GCF_020379485.1. Taxonomy (NCBI): domain Eukaryota; kingdom Viridiplantae; phylum Streptophyta; class Magnoliopsida; order Brassicales; family Brassicaceae; genus Brassica; species Brassica napus. Next base: position 33,845,984 of record NC_063442.1, on the reverse strand, counting down.
AAATTTCCCTTTCAACTAGCTGGTCTACCTGAAGGGTGCGAGAGTGTAGACATGCTAGACTCAGCAGGCGATTTGGTTAAGTTCTTTCACGCGGCAAACACGCTCGAGGAACAAGTCGAAAAGGCTATGGAGAAGCTGGTTCAGCCACGACCGAGCTGCATCATTGGAGATATGAGCCTTCCTTTCACGTCAAGCCTTGCCAAGAAACTCAAGATTCCCAAACTTCTCTTCCATGGATTTTCTTGTTTCAGCCTTGCATGCATACACGTGGTTCGAGAAAGTGGGATATTGAAAGCTGTAGAATCTGAGGACGAGTATTTTGATTTGCATGGGTTGCCTGATAGACTTGAGTTCACTAAACCTCAGATCTCAGTCCTTCAGCCTGTTGAAGGAATTATGAAAGAGGGTACTGACAAGATTATTGAAAGTGATATTGACTCTTATGGTGTTATTGTGAACAGCTTCGAAGAGTTAGAAGTTGATTATGTAAGAGAATATAAGAAAGCAAGAGGAGGAAAAGTATGGTGTGTAGGACCTGTTGCCTTGTGCAATAACTTAGAGTTTGACAAAGTTAAGAGAGGAGACAAGGCTTCCATTGGTCAAGACCAATGCCTTCATTGGCTTGACTCGCAAGAAAAGGGTTCAGTGCTCTACGTTTGCCTTGGTAGTCTATGCAATCTCCCCTTGGCTCAGCTCAAGGAGCTAGGTCTAGGCCTTGAGGAATCTAATAAGCCTTTCATTTGGGTTATAAGAGAATGGAGAAAATATGGAGGGCTAGGGGAATGGATGGAAGATAGTGGATTTGAAGAGAGGATCAAAGATAGAGGACTTGTGATCAATGGTTGGGCACCACAAGTGTTCATCCTGTCACATGCATCAATTGGAGGATTCTTGACTCATTGTGGATGGAACTCGACCCTAGAAGGAATTAGTGCAGGAGTTCCACTACTGACATGGCCTTTGTTTGCTGAACAATTCTACAATGAGATGTTAGTTGTGAAGATACTAAAAGCAGGATTAAAGATAGGAGTAGAGATATCCATGCAATATGGGAAAGAAGAAGAGATTGGAGTGACGGTGAGTAGAGAAAGTGTGAGAAAGGCTGTGGATGAGCTGATGGGTGATAGTGAAGAAGCACAAGAAAGAAGAAGAAGAGTCAAAGAACTTAGTGGCTTGGCAAATAAGGCTTTATTGGAAGAAGGAGGATCTTCACATTCTAATATCACAATGCTCATTCAAGACATCAAAGAGAAATCACAATCTCAAATATAACTAATGGAGAGTTCAGTTATTGTTGTTAAGAATGTTGTTTCTAAATATATTTTTAAAGCTTCACGTTAAAAAAAAAAATAAGTTTTTGTCAAAAAAAGTTAATTAGGCTTAGCCTTTTGTAAAAATTATTTCAAAAAATCCAAAAAAAAAAAATCAAATTTTCATACTCTAATATTATTATGCCCCATTATTGTTGAAGAAGTCCAATTTTCTTGTTCTTTCTAACCCAAAATCAGTTGGAATAGATATAGCTGCAGGTTCAATCTACTAATAATAGCAATCCCAATTAATTCCAAAGGTTGTGTGCTTTTATAGGAAATTTGGAATCTCAATTTTTGTTAAAGGTTGTGTTTGTTCATTAAGGTGTTTTTTGATTAAAGGTTGTATCTCTTCAATAGTTTCTAATCTCAATTTTTTTTTCACATTTATTGGAATGTTTTCATTTTTTTTTATTTAAATGTATACAACTTTACTAGTAATCTTAAATAATTCCAACATATATGTCTTTTCATTATAATTTACTTATGACTGTTTATTAATAACCATTAATGGTAGGTACTTTTTCGTTTATAACTGTTTTCACTTTTTAAAATTGTATCTTTCTAATTTATGTCTTTTCAATTATATTTAAGGGTGTCTTTTCTAAAAGTTCTATTTTGTAATGTTGTGTCTTTTCCAATTAATTCCTAAGGTTGTGAACTTTAGTTATGTTGAAAGGTTGTGTCTTTTGAAAAATATGTGTAGAGAGTTGTGTCTTTTCTAAAAGTTCTATGCTGTAAGGTTGTGTCCTTCTAAAAATTGTCTAAAAGTTGTGACTATTTATAAGTATCTTTTAAAAAGTGAGAAGTTGTGAGTATTAGAAAAATGCGACTATTCAGATTGAAGGATTGTGACTATTCAAATAGGTTTTAAAAAATCTATAAATAGTCTCTTCCATGCATTTTTCAAATTAAATTTTCACTAATCTACTTGTTTTTCAAAAATAGTATTATATGTATTGTGTGTTTAACGTCTGCTATGGATTGTGTGTTTCATAACAGTAAATTATTTTTTCCGTTTAATACTACTTTTGACTTGGAAATTTTTTATATTTTCCACTTATTTATTTTCAACCTAAATGTTTTTAAAAAATTGTTTAAAAAATCATTAGAACGATTTAAATGAATTATTTGCAATCATTTAAATAAATTATTATTATAATAGTTTGGATGAATATTTGTAACTGTTTAAATGAACCAATGCAATTTTTGATTGTTAACCATTGCAATCTTTGGTGGTTAACCATTGCAATTTTTGGTCTCTATATATATAATAGTTGTGAACAATGAAAAAGATGCAACAAAATATTGAAAAAAAAAAGAAAGAGATCGATTTTTTTTAAATAAACACTATTTCAAGGCCAGAAGATAACAATCCCATAGGGAGAGACAAACAATGTCACAATAATGAAACAAAACCCAAAAAAGAAAGAAATAGACTCGGTGTTTGTGGGAATAAGAAAAAGTAACTGTTTCCTTTCAATAAAAAAAGGAATCTCCAACAGAGATTGCATATACAATTGTATTGAAAGGATGTGATATGATAACTCTTAAATTCATATTTGCAACCGAGTCTGCGTGAAATTGTGAATTCAACAACTGGTTAAAGAGAGAAAGCATTGATTTTGAAAAACGTGTTCGATGCAATAATGATACGAGGAGAAAAGGAGTGAATTGTATGATGGAATTGATCAAACACCAATCACAGTTATTGAAGTAAATTAAAATTAGTGAAAATTAAGGGGCAAGGGAGCCACGGTAAACGCCAGCAGTATCCCCAAAGTCAGAGCAAATGAGAGGTGCTCCCTGTTCTTCTTTGGATCGTCGTGAAAGAGAGAAACAGTTACAAGATTACACACGAGTTTTACTACTTACAAATGAAATTTTGTTTGTATCTTTAGAAAATGCATGTGTTTCAAAGATATTAGAAGCACATGAAAAATGGCAAGATGCAATGAAAAAGCATCACTTTAGTGATACACCGTATTAATCGAAAACTAGATTCTGACCCACCCTTAAAACAATGAGTATATTTTTTGTTTTACATTTTTTTTTAAATTTAATTTTTAAATTTATGACTTTTAGTTATATTTGTGCTTTTCTTTGTATATTTATAACATGTGTACTTTTGGAAAGCATTTGGTACAACATATATTTTATAAAATATATGATATATCTATTTTTCTAAAAATGAGTTTTCGTGCGATATCGCATGAGTTCTTTACCTAGTTACATCAAGAAAAATAAGCGAAAATGGTTGTTAGATCTCTATATTTCTGTGAATTTGAGATTAAACTGCCGTTAACAGAATGACACGACATAAATCATTCATATCTGCCTGAAGAATTCAATTAATAGCACATTGAAATCAAGCTAATTTGTATCAACCACTAAAATAACACATCTTTGGTATATAAATAACTTACACTAACAATTGTGAGATATTTGGATCGATGCCCAATTAATCTCTTAAGGAAGACAATATTGATGACTAATTCGCTTCTGAGTTCTTTAGGGAGATTTGAAACATGGTCCATCTTGGTCTCACCAAATGATATCAATTTTGTTTATATCAGCAATCGAACCTAGCTCCAACGGTTTTATGATGTGCTTCTAATTAATCCTTACCTTTCTAATTAATCCTACCTATGTTTTGGTTTTTCTTCGTTTAATATTAGTATATTTACAAATAACGAAAAATCAAATTTGACATGGTAAACTGAGTAGTAATCCCTTATGTTTCAAACGCATTTTTTTATATTTAAAAGTGCGACAGCTGTAGTTTTCGGAAATATTGCATAGAAGTTTCTTAAAATATCTGAAACTTCGTATTCATGTCTTTGATTTAATTTCAGTTTTGCATGTATCATATGGTTTAATCAGTTTTATTACTAGTTTAGTTTCGTCTATATATATATATATTTGTTTATATAATTAGTATATATTTTTAAGGTTATTTATATATTTGAATGTGTATGCAACTTTTTCAAATACAATAATTTTCATTTTTTTGCTGTAAATTAATTATTTCAAATCATCACATATATATATTGCTTTTTATTATATATTTGACATATTGATTTTGTGTTTGATTATAAAACCAAATACTTTATGCACGAAAAGAAAACATATTTAAAAATTAATTTGTAATTAATTTATTATGAACATGACCCGTAATTCAAAAAAAAAACAATTTTTATGTTTATTCATTTTAGATAATGAATTACTATATATATAAAATTTTAAGATAAGTTAATTTTTATACATGTATTATATAATTTACTGATGTTAAACTGTTTTACCAACATATTATATTTTAGCATAAAATGTTTTATATTTATTAAAATAAAATATATTAAATAATCAATTTAAAATAATTTTATCATATTTAGTTCAATATAATGGTTTTCTTTTAAAATGGTAGATTTTATTATAAATAGATAAAATAGGATATGTTTTTTTTTTCATTTTATGTACAATCTTGACAGATAAGATCTTGTTATAATCTTTTTCAAAAGATTTGTTAGAATTTTTAAATATAGATATTTATATTTAATAAAAAAGATATCAAAAGGTATTATGATTTAAGTAATTATAAATATTATATTATATTATTATTAAGGAAATACATTTAATAAAGTTTCTAAATGATAATCTAACTAAAAATATCACACGTGAAAGAAGTCATGACTTCTATTTTAATAGATAAAACTAGATTTTGACCCGCGCTTTGAAAGCGCGGGACTATATTTCTTTGAAAATTTTATTATCCCATCAGTTCATTAATATGTTTAGCTATGGGTGTTCAATTTTTGGTTTAGCTCTAGTTTTTTTTGGGTGCAAATTCAGTTGTGATTTCGGTTAGTCTATTCAAGAGATGTAGAAACTGTTTAGTTATTTATGAAATTGAGTTTGGTTTTGGTTATTATGGTTTTTGGTTCGGATAACAATATTAGAAACTTGATAAAATTTGAGTTTAATTCGGTTTTCAGTTCCCATTTTTGGATAATTTAGAATAATTCAGGTAAAAATCACATTTGGAATTTTGTTGGATATAATAACGGATAAATCTAAATTTTTGAATAATGTTTATTGGGTAATTCAGTTCTATCGAGGAATTACGACAATTAAAGATCTACGATAAAAAGTAATAGGATAATTCATTTTTGGGTTGTTCGGTTATAAATAGCAGTTTCAGAATATTTGATAATTTAAAACTGTCAATAATTAATATATTAAGGTATATAAATTGTATTTAAGATATTCAGGTACCTATTCGATTCTCGTTAAAATTCTAAATAAATAGCATATGTTTTAGTAATGATTAATGTTAATAATATTAATATTTGGTTATGATTTAAATAAAAAACATATGTTTTCAATAATGCAGTGGTATAGATCTGTAAATATTTTTTTAAAATAGAAAGGTAACTCAAAAAAAGATCTTATGTTTTCATAGTATAGATTCTTTGTATTGATCATATCCCAAAAGTTAAAATAAGAGTATAGATTCTTTGTATAATGGAGGATTAGGTATAAATAAATAATTATATTTTTAGAGTTAACTAATCTAGACTTATGGTTTAGATTTAAGTAGAGACATTTTGGAGCGGGATGGAGTTTAGGATTTTAACATATATATATATATATATATTTAAAATTCAAAATAGAAATTTGAAAATAATTTAAAAGAAATTTTCAAATTTCAGAATAAGTTTTTTCTATTTATTTTAAATAGTATAAGGTTGTAGTCCAATTTAGACACAAGTTGGATCAAATTTTGTGATTCTATCTTAATAATATTGATTTTGACACCCATTCCCGAATATGGAATATATTTTTTCAAATTTAATTAAATATTAAAATGTGTAAACTTTTGTATATTTAACTTTTTCAGTGTGTGTACATTCTTATTGACATCAATCTTCTCCTTCATCTCGATTGAGACCCTTGATTGATTCGCCTCTTCTCCTAGCCCGAGAATCAGCAGCCACCATGACACCTTAGAAGAAAAAAAGCGAGTGTGATTGTTCCTTCCGCAGGCTTCACCATCTGTACAGCTTCTAACTAAACTCATCAAACTGAAACCCAAACAAAAACTAAAATCAACAACCCACACTGCTTAGCGAATGAACACAAAAGATCTCATCAAATAAATAAAACTCACATATGGTTTTCAGGGAAGATCAGTGGAGGACTGAACAGAAAAATCATCAAACATATTGTTGCCAATCGTAGGAATGGAAGTCTCAAAACCATCTGTATCAAGCGTCATCTATATAATATTCCACAACCCACAGTTGAACGTGATAAAAAATCAAACTAAATAGATGTCGTTCAGTATTATTAGGGATTTAGGGTATATTCCCTTGCTTTTAAAGTATTACGAAAATAAAAATAATTACGTAGATGTTTACTGCTTGAATAAACAGAATTACAAAAATACTGATTTTAATTAAAAGCATATATTAAATATTTCTCAGTGGCAGGGAATAGTAATTACGTACCAATTTAAAGGGTTCCTCAAAAAAGGTCCTTTGGTTTTAATAGTATTGATATTTTTTTTTTAATTTGATCACATAAGAATAAGATATGTATAACGTTGGTATAACTGGTTAACCGGCAATATAGTCACACCAAAACCAAAAGATAAAAGGTAATTTGAATCAAACTTGTGGTCGATATTTTCACATAAAATGTTTAGACCAAACCGGTGCTATAATTTTATAATAAAATGTTTAGACCAAACCGAAGTTAGAATTTTATAATGTTAGGTTTGACTTATGTTTATTCAGTGGTTAAGTACATTTAATAAGTTACACATTACAATTCTATTTATTCGAATATAATTGATGCTGGTTATCCAAAGCAGAATTTTAGGTGTACTAGATTTTTTAACCGCGCTACGCGCGGATAAGATATTATATGTATTTCACAATTCTAAAAAATAATGTATAATATTGTATTATATTATTTAAAGAATATAAAATAAGACTACATAACATAAATATATTTTTTATTTTTTCTTTGTGAAAATCATTATGTTGTTTGATTGTTGTACTTAATTCACATATTTGCATAGATATTTGTGATAGATGAATAACTATATTTTTATTATCAGTAAATAATATATATTTATTATATAATATAAGAAAAATGAAATTATTTACTTTTTAACAAACTTGTCTCATGTTGGGGACTCGGTTATAGACATATCATATTCGAATGAAACATTTTTACACTTATCAATCTTCTTAACAATTAAGAAACAAATCTGAATATCAAAACAATATCTCATACAATCTCTTTGTGGAATAACTGCTCTGAAGAAATTGAATTTATGCATAAAAAAAGACTGGAAATGGATGTGCATATGTGTTATCTAAGTCAGCTTTAAAAAAAACTATTTATAGTTCATATATCATTTATGTCCATCCTATTTTTTTGTCCATCATTTCTTAAACATCTTGAAATAAGTAATGCTAATTAATAATAAACTTTTTGCTCACAAAATAAAAATCAAATTTGTTTAATTATCGCTTAATTTGTCTAACTGATATATGTATTTCTCAATTCTAAAAAAATAATGTATAATATTGTATTACATTATTTAAAGAATATAAAATATGACTACATAACATAAATATACTTTTTAAATTTTCTTTATGAAAATCATTATGTTGTTTGATTGTTGTACTTGATTCACATATTTGCATAGATATTTGTGATAGAAGAATAACTATATTTTTATTATCAGTAAATAATATATATTGATTATATAATATAAGAAAAATAAAATTATTTACTTTTTAAACAAACTTGTTTCATGTTGGGGACTCGGTTATAGACATATCATATTCGAATGAGACATTTTTACAGTTATCAATCTTCTTAACATTGAAAAAACAAATCTACATATCAAAACAATATCTCATATGATCTACTTGTGGAATAACTACTCTGAAGAAATTGAATTTATGCATCAAAAAGGACTGGAAATGGATATGCAGATATGTTATCTAAGTCTGCTTCACAAAGTACTATTCATAGTTCATATATCATTAATGTCCATCCTATTTTTTTGTCCACCATTTCTTAAACATCTTGAAATAACTGATGCTAATTAATAATAAACTTTTGCTGGAAAAAAAATCAAATTTGTCTTATTATCACTTAAATATTTTATTAATATGGTCTAAGAAGCTTTTAAGTGATATCATAGTTTAATTTATTAGTTTTTTTGTTACTTTTTAGAGGTTTTTGTATTTAAGATTTTTTTTCATATTAAACTTCTATTTCTTTCACAGAATTGATATATATATATATATATATATATCATAAAAATTACCATCAAATCAGTTTTACTTATTTATTATTTTGTTTGAACGAAAATACACTTTTTAAATAATTTAATTTAAAATAAAATTATATATTAATTTGCTGTATTTTAACAATTTCATTGATTTAATTAATTTGCTTTGGTGGATAACTTAAAAAGTTTTCATATGAATCTGGGAAAGCAAGCTTATGTTGTTATATTATATTTATTTTGTGTATATAGAATCTATATATAATGTTAGTTTAATAAAGAAAGAACATTATTTTTTTTGTAACTTCAAAAAGATACATTATTATAATTTTAAATGAATCAAAATTGAATAAAATGGTAATTAAATATTTGTAAATCTAATTGTTTAGTTGGATTCTCATGAAAAAAAAAATCGATTGGTTAAACAAATGTTTAAAAAAAATTTGTGGTATTTTTTTGTCTATAAATTATAAAATTTATTGAATTAATATATTTAATTATTGCATCCTTAAATAATATTTTATTAAGACATTAGAAAAATATGTTTTGAGTTGTTTTGTCAAATTGTACAAAAATCTATGCTTTTTCATATTTGTAACTTCAAAAAGATACATTATGACAATTTGAAATTAATCAAAATTGAATAAAATGGTAATTAAATATTTGTAAATCTAATTATTTTTTTTTATCTTGTTTAGTTGGATTCTCATGAAAAAAATCGATAGGTTAAACAAATGTTTCAAAATTTGTTGTGTTATTGTTTTGTCTATAAATTACAAAATTTATTGAATTAATATATTTAATTATTACACCCTTAAATAATATTTTATTAAGACATTAGAGAAGTATATTTTAATTGTTTCCTATGCTTTTTCATATTTGTCACGAAAATTTATATGTTAAACTTACTTTTACAAAATTCTTAACTTTGTCACGAAAACAAAAATCTATGCTTTTTCATATTTGTCAACGTTCTCACACTTTCTAAGAATATATTAGCTTAGTCACTTACTTATTTTTTTTTTACAAAACAAAGTATCGGAGTCTTGAAAGTTGAATTTATATTATTGTAAATGTACATAAGAGTTTGTGATTATATACTTAGTGGTTCTTGTATATGTGTCCAAGAATGTTTCAATGGCTTAGTGGTAACTGTCCTATATATATATCATACTAACCCGGGTTCGATTCTCACCTTCGCATTGTTTTTTTTATTTTTTACGAAAAGTAAATGAGATGACATGGCAATTTCGGGTTCTCTGATTGGTTGATTTTTCTATCCTATGTGGACACCCTCTCCATGGCTTATATCCCCCTTTTAGTATAGTATAGATTGTTGTCATATAGTCTCGATTAGTTAGGCATAATAATGATAAGATTATAAATTAAATGTAACATAATTTTCTAGAAATATGTCTATTAAGTCCATTTAAAAAACACATATCTATACTATTAAAAGAGAAAAAATCCTAAAAAATCTACCTATAAAATGTTACTGCACCCTTTCATTAATTAATAATATTTTTGGTCTAACATAATATTTCCCTAATTATCTCTAACTATACTGTAGTATTAAAGCTCTAACTATATGGTAGTATTTAAGCTATTATCGATTCATATGCATTTAATAGTATAACACATTAAATAATTACATTTTCTAAGTATATTGATGACCGTAGTAATCACTTATGTTTCCATGAAATTCATATACATTTAATAGTATAGATATCACATCAAATAAAACTGATCATATACATTTAATAGTATTACACATAAAATAAATACCATTTTTGTATATGATAGCAAAAACTTTTATTACCAGCCAAGCTCTATAACTTCTGGTTTTTATACTTCGACCTACATCATTAGTAAAAAAACAATAAACAACCTAGAACATAGTCTTTGAGTTACAAAAAAAAACATAGTCTTCAAATCTTAAAATTAAAAATTCAACCAACGAACACCATAGCGTCTTCTCAAAACTATTTGAATAATTTTATACCAAACTAGGACTTTGGCTACAAATAAATAAATAAATATTATTGTAAAATTAACTTCGAATCTAAATTAAAGAAAATAGATAAATTTTATAATAGATTAACACTAATAAAAATAAAATAATATTTAAGTATAACTATAAATTAGATTTTGTAAAATATTTCATGTGATACACTTCTTCTCTAAAATATTTTATCACTTAACATTATGGTTGTTATGCATTAATGTAGGTCTATATTGGGTTTGGATCTGTTCTTTTGGATCCGATTTGGTTAGAGTCTATAATTCAAATATCTATAAAATATATGTAATTTTGGTACAAAATAGGTTCGGATCAGATCGGTTATTTTGGACCAGAAAAGATTCAAAGTACTTGAAATCCTTAAAAAGCTAAAACACGAAAATCTAAACAAATACCTGAAAATATTCAAATACCCAAAAACCAAAATTATCTGAAGAACCATATATATCCAAAGTTTTATTCGAATACCCGAAATATAATTTTGAAATTTCACCGAAACCCGAAACTATGACCGAAAATCCAAATCTAAAACTTAAAAATTTCTATAATACTCAAAACAATTTGAAATATCCAAAGATACATAAGATACACAAAATATTCAAGTACTTTGGGTACCCGACTCGAACAGAGACCTGCAGATCCAAAAAAAAAGCCAATATGTAGTTTACTCGATTTCGGACCCGAACATGTACTTTCGTGTTGGTTTCGTTTCAGTTTTTCGGATCCGAGAAAAATGTCTATGCCTAAGAGACAGGTCATAAGAGTGTACATACAAAATCTCACATAAAGTACTTCATAAATTATATATTTTTTAACAAATTTCCTTATTCGATATGATACGACTTTATAACATAATAATATAAAAATCATAGAAGATTAATTAATATCAAACTTTGTTTATAACCAAACAAAACCTGTATTTTCGAAGTGCGGATCAAAATCTAGTGTTTCAATTAAGGTTGTGACTTTTGTTTTAATATATAAGATACAGACATGTATATTTCTCATGCCCAAACCAACATGTAAACATTTATAGCAATACGCTAAAATATTTGCTTAGAGACGGAGCCACGTGAAGCATTAACTATTGGCCATAAGATTAACCACCGACGCACAATTATTATAGAGAAGGTTAACCAAAAGGCAAAATGTACATCAATATTCCGTAAGGTTGTACTAGTCTACGTTGGTTTGTTCACAACCGACGCATTGAACGTTTCAAAGTGTCCTTTTTTCCTTTAAACCAAAAACAAAATGTCCTTTTCAAAGGAAACTCAGTAGAAAAAAACCTACAAATAAATACGAACAATTTTTGCCGTGATGTTTGGGGTTTATTTCTTAAAAAAAAGTTAGCTTAAATTTACGATTTGGTTGTCACTTGCCAGCAACTATATAAATTTCTTGGTATAGGCGCTGGCAAAACAAGGGTAGTTCCTTAACAAGTTTTTTTTGGGTTTAAATTCTGTAGCTAGTTCGTCGAGGTACCTTCACTTAAAGCATTTTATAGTTTTTAATGACAAAATAATTGACGGAATACATTAGAGAATGGTATTTTGCTTAGTCAAAAACAATATATATAATAGAATGTAGCATTATTGATTTTTACTACTAGGCCGTCTAGTCTGAGGATCTTACTGATTTAAACGCAGCGGCTATGATTGTGGTTACGGGAGTTTGTGGATGCGGGTGATTACAGTTTTTAGCGATCTTAAGGGTATGACTAGTTTCCCCGCTACCACCCGCAAACATAACTTTTGCGGTTGGTAGCGGTTGTTGGTGTTTTGCAATAATCACTCAAACCGCTCTAAACCGTTTCAAACCGCACTAAACCTCATAAATTCAAAAGGTTGTTTCAGGTAGTGTTTGCGGTTGCGGTTGCGGGCGGTTGCGGGATGATACATTTTTTTTCATTTTTTTTAAATAATATAAATAAAAAATAAAAATATTCAATAATTTTTAAATTGGAATTATAAAAATACTAAAATATATCTATTATATTTTAATTAATATTATAAAATTTTAAAATAAAATATTTTCTATAATTTTTAAAAATTTAAAACTATAAATTTCTAATTATTATATTATGATTTTTGATATTTTATAATTATATAAAATAAAAATATTGTTAATTTGTTATTTAACTGCTGTTACATTTGATAGTTAACCAGTCATAAGTATTCCACAAATGCACTAACTTTTAACCGCAACCAGTCATACAAATCTCTTATAACCGCTAGAAACCGCAACCACCCGCATCCGCAAACTCCTACAACCGCATCCGCAAACTCCTGCAACCGCAACCGCTGCGTTTGAACCAGTCAGGCCCTAAAAGATTTGTACGACTGGTTCTGTAGTTAGAAATTGATGGGTTTTTTAAGATACTTATGACTGGTTCAATAATAAATTAACCATATTTATATTTTATATAATTATAAAAATATAAAAAATTATGATATTATAATAAATATAAAAATTATATTTAGAAAGTTATAGTTTTAAATTTTTAAGAATTATAGAAAATATTTTTACTTTAAAATTTTATAATATTAATTAAAATATAATAGATATATTTTAGTATTTTTATAATTCTAATTTTAAATTTTTATTGAATATTTTTATTTTTGTATTTATATTGTTTTAAAAAAGAAATTTTTTTTTATCCTCCTGCAACCGCCCGCAACCGCAAATGCTAGTTGAAACCAACTTTTGAGGTTTAGAACGGTTTAAAGTAGTTTAGAGCGGTTTGAATGATTGTTGCAAAACGCCAATAACCGCTACCAACCGCAAAAATTCGTTTGCGGATGGTAGTGGGGAAACCACTAATGCCCTAAATCTCCCGTTTGAATTTTATTAGGTTGATTTGAACTTTTGGGTTTTCGATAATTACACTCATAAATTCTATTCAGGTTTTACTAAATTTTTAGATCAGATTCGGTTTGGTTCTTTTCAAGTTCATTTCATATCAATTTATTACCAATATCTTAAATCATTCACAAAAACTAAAAACAATTGACCAAAATATGCAAAATACACAAATTATTCAAAATTTTGATTAAAAATTAGTTAAACTACCTAAATTAACTAAAAAAAAAATCAATATAAAAATTAAAATAAATTACAAAAATATTTAAAATACTCTAAAATATCTAAATTACATTAACGTATATAATAAAATTAACATATTTAACTAATTTAAGATATTTTTAAATCTTAATTTGGATTTTTATTTGAGTACCTCTTTAATTTTGTTCGGATATTATTTTATAAGGGTTTGGATCAAACTTTGATTCGGATTAAGATTTGAATTTCGGTATAGGATAGAAACGTCGATGCCTTTTTATTACATGCCCTTATAATTTCTCGATAAAAAGTTCCACAAGAATGATTGAATGAAACTAGTATAAAAGGTGATGATTCTGATCATTATATAATGAATGGATTTCCCAACATGTACATTATGTTATAGGATTCACAATACTTTGACTGTCTTCCTGCCTTTTACAATGTATATTTTTTGCGATCATATGCTACTTGTCATTCATAATATCGTTACTTGTTAGTCATCCCAACAAAACATTTGTTTTATTTTATTTGTACCTAATAGGCAAAAGAACTTCTTAGACATATAGGCAAACTCAGCATTTTCCATGCAGTTTCTAAGACATATAGATAGTCTTATTACTTCTTTTTTGAATCAATGGTTTGAAATCCATGAGCATCAATTATGCGAAAATAACAATCATATAACCTAAGGTATTAGTCTAAACTTTAGTTTTGTTTTCCATAAAGTCGACGTGAACTCTCATTCATATGTTGTGTTGAATTCTATTAATTGCTAAAGTAAATTAGTTTCATCATCGTTAGCAAACTCTCATAATCTTGAACTACAGCAAAAAGAAAATCAAATTAAACGATGTGATGAACAAAGCAGTTATTATCAATTTTTAGGCAGGGACAAAACCATAAAAGGTTAACTGACCCCAACGGTCCTCACAGTGACCTTTACGTTTATGTACAACCTCTTTGATACGCTCATTGACTTCATATTTTGGCCAGATGCTTGACCTTGTCGTATTTTTTACACTGATATCATAATCAAAAATTATTTTTAAAAAATGTTTCTACGAAGTTACCTCTTCGTAAATGTTAGTGAAATTTTCAATTCTTTTATATAAATGAGATTTCAACTTCCTCATACATTTCTTGATAAAAATGAGGTAGCTCACTATTGTCATGGTATAGTGACAAGCTCACTTTCGTCATCGATCAAAATTTTAAACAACGATGCTGCGTGGTTGGTTCTCTAAACAATAGTTTTTTTATAATGACTTGTTCAAAGTCAATATATACAGCTTTTGAAGACTTACCCAATACTAAATAAACTCCATTATAAAGATTCATTCACACATGTATATAATACACATATTAGCAGATTGTGTGTGTATCCTCTATATGTTATCCTTTATCTTCAAACATTTGATACACCCAAAAATGGAAACTAAAATGGTTTCAAAATCCAGAAGACTTCACTTTATATTGATCCCTCTCATGGCTCAAGGGCATCTAATCCCCATGGTTGATATCTCCAAAATTCTTGCGGAACAAGGCAACATCATCACCATAGTTTCAACCCCTCAAAATGCTTCAAGATTTGCGAAGACAGTTGAGCGCGCAAAGTCAGAGTCAGGTTTCCAAATCAACGTGGTGACATTCCCAATTGCCTACAAAGAATTTGGTCTTCCAGAAAATTGTGAGACTCTCGACACTTTGCCCTCCAAAGACCTCTTAAGGAAGTTCTACGACGCTGTGGACAAGATTCAGGAGCCCTTGGAGAGGTTTCTTGAGGAACAAGAAACCCCTCCGAGTTGCATAATCTCCGACAAATGCCTTTTTTGGACGTCCAAAACCGCGAAAAGGTTCAAGATCCCAAGGGTTGTGTTCCACGGAATGTGTTGTTTCTCTCTTTTAAGCTCCCACAACGTCCATCTTCACAGCCCGCACCTCTCGGTTTCTTCAGACTCAGAGCCTTTCTCTATACCAGAAATGCCACATAAGGTCGAGATAGCTGGATCGCAGTTACCAGGTGCGTTCAGGAAATTAGAAAATATGGATGACGTTCGCGAGAAGATGCGTGAATCTGAATCTGAAGCCTTTGGGGTTATTGTTAATAGCTTCCACAAACTGGAACCTGGCTATGCAGAGGCCTACGCTAAAGCCATCAAGAAGAAGGTATGGTTCATTGGACCAGTTTCTTTATGCAATGATCGTAGGGTGGATTTATTTGATAGAGGAAACAACTGTAACATTGCGATTAGTGAGACTGACTGCTTGAAGTTTCTAGATTCGATGAGACCAAAGTCTGTCTTATATGTTTGTCTAGGTAGCCTCTGTCGACTAGTACCTAATCAACTGATAGAACTAGGGTTAGCGTTAGAAGAATCAGGCAAGCCCTTTATTTGGGTGATCAAGACCGAGGAAAAACACATGAATATGCTAAATGAATGGCTAAAACGTGAAAGGTTTGAAGAGAGGATTAGAGGTAGAGGGATAGTGATAAAGGGTTGGAGTCCTCAGGCTATGATACTCTCACATGGCTCTACCGGAGGGTTCTTGACTCATTGCGGTTGGAACTCGGCGAGCGAAGGGGTATCTTTTGGTGTACCAATGATCACATGGCCGATGTTCGCTGAACAGTTTCTCAATGAGAAACTGGTAGTGGAGGTGTTGAAGGTTGGGGTTAGGGTTGGTGTGGAGATTCCTGTGAGATGGGGAGACGAGGAAAGAGTTGGAGTGTTGGTGAAGAAACATAGTGTTGTGAAAGCTATAAAGCTTTTGATGGACGAAGATGGAAATGAAGATGGTGAGTTCTTGGGAAGAAGGATACGCGTTCAAGAACTTGCAGTAAAGGCGAGAGAGGCTGTGGAAATGAAAGGATCTTCGAGTACTAACGTTTCATTATTTATCCAAGATGTCTTAGAGAAATTGAGTCTCGAATAGAGAAGTCTAAGGTAGTATATGCTAATGTAAAAGACAATGTTAAACTCGTTTTAAACAAGGAAAAATTCAATTTTAGTATCACGAAAATGTTACTTTAATAGAGATCATCAAAGAGGTCTATGATAACTTTGAGGCTCTTAATATTATTAGTTGCCATACATATTGATGAACATGTATTCATTAGAGATAAGAGGTCAACGATAAGCATACGTAGTGATTAAAATTTATTCATTAGATATTTAACAAAGAGATTTACGATAATCTGGAAGCTTTTAGAAAAATGTAAGAAGATAGATGCTTAACACTACTTCTGAAAATCTAATATGGTGTGTAGAAGTATCAATATAGAAAGGTCTAAAAGAAGGGTATCAAGCAGAGAGACCAGGCGCTTTAACCTCTTCTTTGGTTCTATGCTTATCGTTGGTCCTATAAATTGTCATGACAAAGATATCTTCTTCTAACAAGGCGCGGGATGGGATACATGTTCTTGGTCCATTATGTTGGCCGCAATAAAATGAATGCAGTTGTTACATTTCATGATCCGAAAATAAAGTGATTCATAGAATCTCGGCGTCTTGACTCATGATAATGTAATTGTACGAGTGAGGATATGATCTCAGGTTAGAAACGTTAAAACAACATTGTTCTCCAACAACAGTGAAACATGATGTTAACAATAAAATCTATTGATACGAAATTGTGGTTCATTAGTAATACTATAGTACACAATATTTTAACAGGTCCTCCAACAACGATGAAACAGATGCTAACGACAAAATCAATAATCATACAGACTGATAAACAGATGTGAACTTCATCTGTAATATTCGGGCTTTACCTCTGGCTCACCTTCATATACAATCCCTGCAATGATTTTTAAAGAAAGCAGCATCAAAGAAATTGAAATCAAATTTAACTAGACAGACTCTGAACTAGCTTTTAAAGAGAACAGTTTAATTTTTAACTTTTAAAGAGAACAGTTTAATTTTTACATTGGTGGTGTGTATGGTTGTTCCAGTGGTCATGCTAATGGTCTGAACTAGCTCAACGTTTAGGCGCAGGAGAAAGACCGCCAGTGCCACAACTGCCTCCATCTAGGCCCTCCACTAAACGTTATGAATTTGATGACAAACAAAGCATCAACCACCTTTAACCTTTCCTAGCAAATATAAAACTTGATTCAATATAGTATGAAAAAGAAATACAAAGAAAATAAATCAATTATTCTTACAGTAAATTATTATGGCCCAGTATTGTTGAAGTCTTGAAGAAGTCCAATTTTCTTGTTCTTTCTAAACCCAAAATTGATGGGAACAGATAGAGCCACAAATAGTACTACACAAGGCACGACTAACATCTGGATCAATTTCCTTGTATAGACTCGTATATGATCTTGCCCGACCTCTACGGGAAAGCAGGCGTAACACATGCTTCCTATTTTCTCCAAAGTTTTCAGTAATTCCTTTTCCTTTGATTATTATGTGAAATTGACTTGACGAAGGTGGAAGTCTGGGAATTTTGAGCCTCTTATTTTTTGTTATTGTTGAAAATTATTAACTTCTAAGCCCATAAAATTATTTTTGTTTCTGACCCTAACATCGTCAGAACCGGCATTGTATGAATATGTCAAGAAAAAATAAGCGAAAATGAGTATATATATATATATATATATATTGATATATATATATAAATATATATATATATATATATTTGGCCTTTTATAAACTTAAAATTTAGGATTAAAATCTCTATATTTCTTTTCTTTTTTTTTTGAAAAAATCTCTATGTCATCTGCCTTTTTCAATGTATATTTTTGCGATCATATGCTAGTTGTCAGTTGTCACTCATATCGTTACTTGTTAGTCATCCCAACAAAATATTTGTTTTATTTATTTGTACCTACTAGGCAAAAGAACTTCTTAGACATATAGGTAAACTCAGCATTTTCCATGCAGTTTCTAAGACATAGATAGTCTTATTGCTATTCCTTTTTTTTTTTTTTTTTGTATCAATGATTTGAAATCCATGAGCATCAACAACGCGAAAATAACAATCACATAACCTAAGGGTTTAGTCTACACTTTCGTTTTGTTTTTCTTCTTCTTTTTCGATCTAAAAGTCAACGTGAACTCTGATACATATGTTATGTTGAATTGCTCAAATAAATTAGTTTCATCTTCGTTAGCAAATCTCTTTTCATCTTTGAACTACACCACCAAAAAAATCAAATTAAACGTGTCATGAACAAAGCAGTTGTCTACCTTTAGGCAGGGACAAGACTGTAATACCTGACCATTTACGGTTAATGGGTTTTCCATATCCCTTTATTCGGTTCATGACATGAATTCTGCCCCGTACGGGCACTGCATTAATTTTTGAAACTAGAAAGTTTTGTGTAATGACTTTCCAATCACTACTATATAATTTATTTTCGTGTTTTAACCTCATTCGTATGATATCGTGAATCAATTTCCAATAGTTCATTAATCTTTCTACTACTATAGTTCAAACACACTTAACTTTAGAGTTTTTTTTTCTGAAAGTGTGACCGAAAAATAAGTGCATTTTGGTGACATAAGTAACCAAATCAATTCTATTAAATTTTTCACTATATGCCATTGTTACAAGTCTCTCATTCTCAAAAAATGCAAGTCTTTTTTGAATCTCAAGATTGTCACACATGTTAGTGTGACCCATGTAAGATTCCACACTCGTTAGGATTTGGTTCTGATACCACCTGTAACGCTTTGACTGTCAGCATCTAATGGATCTTATATGTCTGCTCACTCGGCTATGAGCTCCATTTTGTACAATGGGTGGAACATTAATTTTTTGAAACTCGAAAATTTTGTTTATTAACCATGTAATCATCATATGATTTTTTCCATTGTTTTGGCTTTACTTGCATGATATCGTGAATTACGTTCTTATAGATTATCCATCATTTTATTACTTTAGCTTGAACATGTTTAGAAATTCTTTGTGGATGTGGGAGAAATTATTTGTAGATGTGTGACCAAAAAAATAAGTGTAGTTTATTGATATAGATAACAAAATCAATTTTATTAAAAAGAATATTATAATAGAACACAAATCGAAAGGTTACAAAGGTAATAAAAGGTTAACAGACCCCAACGGTGTTCCCAGTGAGTGACCTTAACGTTTACGTACAACCTTCTTAGATACGCTCATTGACTTCATACTTTGGCCAGATGCTTGACCTTGTCGTATTTTTTACACTGATATCATAATCAATAATTATAAAATTGTTTTCGTTTCGACGAAGTTACCTTTACGTAATTGTTAGCGAAATTTTCATTTCTTTTATATAAATGATAAAATAACTCACATTTTTAATTGTAATGTGTATGTTTGTTCGTACGTCGTTGAGTTAAGGATTTCAGTTTCCTCATACATTTCTTGATAAAAATGAGGTAGCTCACCATTGTCACGGTATAGTGACTAGGTCACTTTCGTCATCGATCAAAATTTGAAACAGTGGTGATGTTGGTTGGTTCTCTAAACAATAGTTTTTTTTTTTTAAATGACTTATTCAAGTCAATATATTTAGCTTTTGAAGACTTGCCCAATCCTAAATAAACTCCATTACAAGATTCATACACACGTATATATATACACATATTAGCAGGCTGTGTGTGTATCCTCTATATGCTATCTCTCCTTTATCTTTAAACATTTGATAAGCCCAAAAAAAATGGAAACTAAAATGGTTTCAAACCCTAAAAGACTTCACTTTATCTTGGTCCCTCTCATGGCTCAAGGGCATCTAATCCCCATGGTTGATATCTCCAAGATTCTTGCGCGACAAGGCAACATCGTTACCCTAGTTTTAACCCCTCAAAATGCTTCAAGAGTTGCGAAGACAATAGAACGTGCGAGATCAGACTCAGGTCTCCAAATCAACCTGGTGACATTCCCAATTGCCTACAAAGAATTTGGTCTTCCTGAAAATTGTGAGACTCTCGACACTTTGCCCTCCAAAGACCTCTTACGCAAATTCTTTGACGCTGTGGAAGAACTCCAGGAGCCCTTAGAAAGGTTTCTTGAGGAACAAGAAACCCCTCCAAGTTGCATAATCTCCGACAAATGCCTTTTTTGGACGTCCAAAACCGCGAAAAAGTTCAAGATCCCGTGGGTTTCGTTCCACGGAATGTGTTGTTTCAATCTTTTAAGCTCCCACAACCTCCATCTTCATAGCCCGCACCTATCCGTTTCTTCAGACTCAGAGCCTTTTACAATACCAGCAATGCCACATAGGGTCCAGATAGCTAGATCTCAGTTATCTGGTGCGTTCAGGAAACAAGCAAATAGGGATGACGTTCGCCGCGAGAAGATGCGTGAATCTGAAGCAGAAGCCTTTGGAGTTATTGTTAATAGCTTCCAAGAATTGGAACCTGGCTATGGAGAGGCCTACGCTGAGGCCATCAAGAAGAAGGTATGGTTCGTTGGACCCGTTTCTTTATGCAATGATCGTATGGTGGACTTATTCGATAGAGGTAACAACAGTAACATGGCGATTAGTGAGACCGCATGCTTGAAGTTTCTGGATTCCATGAAACCGAAGTCTGTCTTGTATGTTTGTCTAGGTAGCCTCTGTAGACTAATACCTAATCAATTGATAGAACTGGGGTTAGGGTTAGCAGACTCTGGAAAGCCCTTTATTTGGGTGATCAAGACCGAGGAAAAACACATGACTGCGCTAAATGAATGGCTAAAACTTGAAATGTTCGAAGAGAGAGTTAAAGGTAGAGGGATAGTGATAAAGGGTTGGAGTCCTCAGGCTATGATACTCTCACATGGCTCTACCGGAGGGTTCTTGACTCATTGCGGTTGGAACTCGGCCAGCGAAGGGGTATCTTTTGGTGTACCAATGATCACATGGCCGATGTTTGCTGAACAGTTTCTCAATGAGAAACTCGTAGTGGAGGTGTTGAAGGTTGGGGTTAGGGTTGGTGTGGAGATTCCTGTGAGATGGGGAGACGAGGAAAGAGTTGGAGTGTCGATCAAGAAACATAGTGTTGTGAAAGCTATAAAGCTTTTGATGGATGACGATGGAAATGAAGATGGTGAATTCTTGGGACGAAGGAAACGCATTCAAGAACTTTCAGTAATGGCGAGAGAGGCTGTGGAATTGAAAGGATCTTCGAGTACTAACGTTTCATTGTTTATCCAAGATGTCATGGAGAAAGTGAGTCTCGAATAGAATATTCCAAGGTACTATATAAGCTAATGTAAAAGAATATGTTGAACTTTATTAGTGATATGATTATTATGAAGCTTTTAAAGATGTAAGTTGCCATACATAATGATGAAAATGTATTCATTAGAGATAGGATGTCTATGATAATTTCAAAGCTTCTAGAAATGTAAGAAGCATATACATAGAAATGTAAGAAGCATATACAGTATATTGATGAAAATTTATTCACTAGAGATTAACAAAGAGGTATACTAACTTGGAATTTTCTATTCGAGACTAACTTTCTCCACCCATGTGAGTCACTCCTAATTAACACAAACAATATCAACAAAAAAAATACATTAAAGAAACTGAAAATAGCATAAAGCTTTCCAAAAATAACGTATATACCTTATTTTATTTTTTAATAAACTGGTGTAAATAAAAGCAAATATTATAATCGCCAGGAATCTTGGGGGCTCTGAAACTGCTCGAGGATCATACGTTGACAATCTCCTGCGCTCCCTCCCGCGTCAACAAAATGCTCCACAGATTTAATACCATCATAGCCGTCCAATATAGCTTTCATGAACGGCACCGATACGCCGGACATCGCCTTCTGCATGAGACCGTTCATCTCCTCGTATTTTCCATATATACTGCACGTATGCAACCTCGCCGTTTGCTTTAACGTACGGCTCCGTCCCCGGTTCCACCACCGCCTTGTGAACAAGAGGCCAAGCTCGCATCAATGCGTCCTGATGGTGTTGGAGGACGTAAGCTGCGGGGGAGAGACCATTGGAGTCGGTAATAAGCGTTCTTCCGACGTCGGTTAGAGAGTATTTCCTCTCTACGGATCCAGTGGCGGCGTCGTTGAGGTGTTCGGAGAAGACGCCCTAGCTTGTGAGCATACGAAGTATACGCTGGAGAGGGAGGATCTCGGAGGCGGAGAGAGTAGAGTTGGCTCCGGAGTTCCAGATAGCGTCGGCGATGCCTAGTCTGACGGCGGCGTTAAGTGACATTGGAACGCTTATCATGTTAGCAAGACGTGCTTTGTTTTCCTCTTCCATTTTTTTCTCTAGTTTTTATTTAAAGAGTTTATGTTAAGTTCATGCAGAGATAGGGAAAGTCAGCGAGGAAGAAAAAGGGAAGCTGTGATCAAAACAAAACAATCTGCGCTTCACGGGTTTCTGCTTGACTTGTGTGTGTTAATCTTGATTTGTAATAAACAGCTTTTGTCTTTAACCGGGTAAAAATGTAAGGCTGTTACTAATTTCATTGGCGTCAGAGTGTGATTTCATGAATGAAATATGATATATTCAGTCAAATACATGTTGAATGTCAATATATTTGGATTCGTAAAAGTACACATACAAGAAGATATCACAACTGCACATATGAAATTGTTGAGAGCTCACACTAGTAAACAGCTTGAAGTGGTTCTGACTTGAGCTCTCTCACTAGCACAGTGGCGAGTTTTAATTATCACATTTCCCCTTTCGCTCAAAATCAAATTGCTTGTTTATAAGAGGAGCTTTTGCTCATACCTGGTTTGGACTTTGGGGATGATATGGCAACGTTTCCCATTTTAACTACCACAGCTTCTTGCTCCTCCTTCTCTCTGTTCTTTCTCTCTGTATCCAGCTTCTCTTCCGGTTCCTGGTCTTGAGTTAAAAGAGACGGTTCTAAAGAGCGAGGGACAGGATTGATCCAAGGATGCAAAAGACACTGAGCCGCAGTTGGCCGCTTCTCGGGAACGAAATCAAGAATCGAAACAAGAAAGTCACTCAAGTCATTTGCATCTTGCTCACTGAACTCGTACTTCTCTGTAAGGACTTTGTTCATAGGCCAGAAACGCAGTCTTCTTATGTGTCGAAGATCACCATGCCTGTTGAACAAATCTCTTGAGTACCGGCCTCCTAAAGCTATCTGCAAAACACACAAACAGAGAAAGAAGTTGGAGTTTAAGACGGCCTTGAAGGGTATAGCCTGGTAATGATTCTATTTACCTTGCGTGGCATCATCCCAAGAAGCTCCATCATCAAAGCCAAGTGGTCCTGTTAGTCACACAAAAGCAAATTAGCTTCGCATACATATATATGCACGCGACTAACTAGAGATCTTAAGCATTACCTCATCTCTATCATAGTTGTCTCCACTATGGGGATCGAAAAGTACATCACCAGTGGCAAGTTCAAAACATATACACGCAAACGACCAAAGATCTGCCGAGGTAGAATACTTAGATCCAAGGATCACTTCAGGACACCTATACTGTCTC
Source organism: Brassica napus (assembly GCF_020379485.1). NCBI lineage: Eukaryota > Viridiplantae > Streptophyta > Magnoliopsida > Brassicales > Brassicaceae > Brassica > Brassica napus. The sequence goes on along the minus strand of NC_063442.1, from coordinate 33,821,867 downwards.
GTCTGAATATCGCTAGTGAACTGTTTATAAGTCCAACACGCGTTACCAAAGTCAACAAGCTTACACTTGAGATCAGCAGATTCCACAAGGTGCCTTCTACTCGATCGACTCCCTTTCTTACCTCCTTGCTTCCCTTCCTCGCCGCCATTCGAAGTAGAAGGACAGTCTTCTTCTGCAGCAGCACTTGGTTTTCCATCAACCGAACGCTTCACCTTTCTAACATCTTTCTTATGATTCTTGACAAAGTCTCCATTGGAGTCAACAGTCTTCTCCTTACCACTAGCAATAACAAGCGGAGCTCCAGACTTCCTAGGATCTTTAGACGGATCAATCCTCGACACTAACAACACATTCTCAGGCTTGAGGTCAGTATGTATAATCGAGAGCTCTTTATGCAAGTAGTCCAAACCAACCAACATGTGGTAACAAATCTCCTTAACCATCCGAATAGGCAAGCCACGGTAGTCAGAATACTTTATAAGCGTCAATAAGTTATCTCCCAAGTACTCGAAAACCATACATACATGCTGCCCATTGGGGCCAGAGTGTTTGAAATGATCCAAAAGCTTCACAACACACTTGGTATCATCAGCGTCACCTTCAGCAATCTGTTGCAGTATAGTTATCTCATCCATGGCAGCTTCTGTATAGTGCTGTGCGCTCTTTTGCACCTTCAACGCCACATACCTCTGTTGCATCGATAAAGAGTCAAGATAATTACATAATTAAAGTAACTAACAATGGTTTTGGTTCATCTAATTAACATCAAATCGAACCTAAACGCCTAATCAGTAATCTCATACGCCTAGAGTGATTTGGTTAAAGTGATTTGTATGAAGATTGGTGCTAGAGAGAGAGTGAGAGTGTGTGCTTACGGAGGATAGAGTGTCCCAGGAGAGCCAGACGGTGGAGAAATGGCCCCAGCCGAGTTTGCTCTGGACAACGTACCGGCCGTTCTTGAAGGAGTCGCCGATCCGAACGGCGTGGTAACCGCCGCGGCGGTAATCCTCAGTGCCTTCGTCCTCAGAGGTGTATTCGCCGCCGTCGCTGCTCCACTTCTCCGCCTCCATAATTCGCCGATCTAGCCGCAAGGGGGGGAAGAGAGAAAACTATCTTTCTCAGTCTGAGTGCTCTCCGTCGCGATAACTGAATCCGATTTGGTGGATCTCTATCTCTCTCTGGCTTTGATTTTGTATTCTTCTGGAAGGTTGTGCAGACGAGGAGGAAGAGCTTAGCTGCTTGCTTCAAACTTTCATCTACCTTTTACGATACGCCACCGTTTTAACCCTCCAGCGACCGGTTCCTTGTACCGGCGGCTAAGAAATGATTGAGGAGTTGCTGACGTCATCACTATTTATTTTAAAACTTAATGGGCCGAGAGGTATGGGCTTTCACTAATGGGCTTTAAGTAGTATGGGCTAACGAAATGAAGATAATGCTATAAATACGAAAATGCCTTCCGCCGCGAATGATTGAATTAGGGTTTACTAGTCTCAGGAGGAGGAAGAAGAGGAGGAGCAGCAGCCAGCAGCAACAATGGTTCTCAAGTAATGAAACATTCACATCTCTATCTCTCTTGATTCATCACTATCGTTCATCTATTAGTTTTTAGTCAGATCTATCGTGTGTTTCTTCTGATGTAAATGGATCTAGTTCTGATCTTTAATGTGTCATGTCGTTATGCTTTGATCCATTTGCCTATTTGTTTGGTATTGTTATGAATCATTTCTGACATATTTGTCTGAGAACCCAATGCTATGTCTCATTCTGTGTGGTTGTCTATGGTTGTTTGCAGGACCGAGCTTTGTCGTTTCAGTGGCCACAAGATTTACCCAGGAAGAGGAATCAGATTTATCCGATCTGACTCTCAGGTATATTTATTAATAATCTTTCTTGAGTATTGGTTGATTTGATGTTTAAGTCCCTCATCTCGTTTTTAAATGTCTGCTACATTAGGTGTTCTTGTTCATCAACTCGAAGTGTAAGCATTACTTTCATAATAAGCTGAAGCCTTCCAAGCTTGCATGGACTACCATGTACAGAAAGCAGCACAAGAAGGTACATAAACTCTGTTAGTTTTGTTTTGTTCTGTTTGTTTTGTTGATTGAAAAGTTCTTGTTTTTTTTTTCTTGTAATGGATTATGATAGTGAGCCTGTTTGGAAATTATGTTCTTTTGTAGGATGCAGCTCAAGAGGCTGTGAAGAAGAGGAGACGTGCGACTAAGAAGCCGTACTCGAGGTCTATTGTTGGTGCTACCTTGGAAGTGATTCAGAAGAAGAGAGCTGAGAAGCCTGAAGTTCGTGATGCTGCAAGAGAAGCTGCTCTTCGGTTAGTTTTGATTCTTTCTGTTAGAACCTACTCTTATATTTCAGAAAAAGATTGTTTGACTGAAGTGAATTGTGATGATCGTAACAGTGATATCAAGGAGAGAATCAAGAAGACAAAGGATGAGAAGAAGGCAAAGAAGGCTGAATTTGCTTCTAAGCAACAGAAGATTCAGGCTAAGATCCCCAAGGCTGCTGCCAAGGGAGGTCCTAAGTTGGGAGGTGGTGGTGGCAAACGCTGAAGAACCTAACCAAGAACCATCTCTCTCTCACTCTGTGTTTTCTGCTAGTGGGGCAACTTTGTTTTAGTTAATGTTGATTTCAGAATATTTCGCAGAACGTAAACCATTTTGTTTTTGCCTTTTGTTTCTTGCTTTCTGCAACTCTTATAATCTCAGACTTAAGAAATTTGGTTCCTTTGAACTTTATTTCACTACTCTTGTGTCTCAATGTCCTCAGCACTATAAGGTCTTGGTGAAGCGTATATCATCCATCTTAGCCTTTCATAGATCTTAGCTCTTTTGAAATTGAAATTTGATGATTGATCACAGTCGAAATCTTCACCAAGTCTTCTCCAACTCACTGAAGCAAGAAGACTTTACAAGATTAGAAGTTTGCTTGGAGTAACCAAAAGAAGGTTAAGAGGAGGTGTGGAGAATTGTTGATTACGATCAAGCATTGTTCGGCAAATAATCAAATGTTAGCCCAAACTTTACTCAAGTTCAGGAATTTGTTAAGAACAATTTCTTACCTCCTTATAACAGATATTTCATACAATTATCTACGTAACTAGACTAAAAATCTATTTATTATGGTAAAATAATATAGAATTTGTGATAAATATTAGAGATATTTTGTAATATTTTTTTTTTTGGTCTAAATGTTAAGGATATTTTGTAATATAGAAGCACTATGATAGGTTTTAGGCTTTTAGCTACCAATAACTCTCAGATCTATGTAACAAACTCTCTTTGTATTGATAATAAAGGAATAAAGCTTTTGAGTATAAAAACAACTAGATTTTCATGGCGAATCCAGCTGAGTTCATCAGTCTTATAACGACTGAGAAGTTATGACTCATGGCGTCAATAACAAACTACAACAAAGCATGAATAACGAAATACAATTTTGACTCTTCTTTATACTACTTTACTCCAGAGTAGCAAACCCTCCTTCTGACTCCAAATCTTTCAATATCTTCACTTCAAATCTTCTAACGGCATTTCTCTCTCTCCACTTGTCTCACCCTCCACTTCTTTACTCTTCAACAACTTCTTCTTCTTTCGATAGTATGCCTGATGATACTTATCACGCTATAAATTATAATACGTCTATTCACTCTCATTTATAATTAAGTTGGAGCGAAAAAAACATTAAAATAATAAAACTTTCTTCTTCAAAATTTTGTTTTTCAAAAACTTAACATTTTCTTCCTCTCTACTAAACTTTTCATTCAAACAATTAGCTTTATATATCAAACTTATTTAACTTCGTGAAACAAAAGAACTAAAACATAAAACACAAGTCAGGGTTAGACGAGCCACAGTTCCCTGTGTGGCAACTGGCAACGTTGTACTTGTACGTCTTGCAGTGCAATGATCAGTCTCAGAAAGTATATCACAACTTAAAATTAAAGACGCAAGTTTCAAGAAACTAAACCTCACTTAGTAATCATATATACTTGGTTGCAAATGGAGCAAGTTGCTTCGTTTTCGATATGTTCAATTCTTATATCTTCTATTTCTCTCTCATATCATTAGTCATTTTGTCTTTGATTCTCTACAAGACATAAAACAAAAAAAGATTTATAAATAAAGCTGGCTGTTGTTTTTGTCATCGATTCAACTTGAGTGTAATGAAAGAGAAGAAGGAAGCATAACAGATCAAAGTCATTAAACTAATCAAACGACAAATTAATGTCTACAACCATTAGTTTCTTTCTTTCCTTTTTCCGCTACTTTGCTGGATTTGAACCAAACTTGGAACGTAGCTGTAAATGAGTGGATGCCATGATAGCACTGTAGAAGAGACTACAGAAGATGATTCTGCGTTATATTTATCAATCGTGTACACCATCATGTCGACATTACAACACACCACCACTTTCTTCTCCTCGTCAATCAAAAATCTGAATGGGACCTTATCAAAATCATTGTGTAAATCCACTGTAAAGGATTTGGTCCACAAGGCAGCTTCGGTATCAATTTTACTGGTCACCCATACCTCCATCTTTGATGTATTATAGCATTTATGTAACACTGAGAGTTGTTCTTCTCTAACAACTGACAGACATATCCGACCATGACTCTGAAAGGTAGGAAGACATAGACCTCTAAACCGCTCTCTCCTAAAATCAAAACTAATCAAGAAGGCGTCTTTTTGATCCGAAGAATACCAGTAGGAATTTCCTTCCAAAGACACACACGTTGGTTCAAAGGACCAGTCTAGAGTGACATCATCAAGAACCCTCCATGAATCAGAGCTCAACTCATAAATTTCAAACACATCAATGTTGTTTCGCCTGTAAAACATCAAAATTTTGTAAGCATGACAAAGTTTGTTGTTGTCGTGACCTAAAGCAAACAGATAATAGTAAGGTTCAGTTTGGATCCATCTTGTTTCTCCAGAACATGGGTTCCAAACCACAATTCTATCGTCCATATTGGTAATGCATAACAACAAACCGTCGCAGTGAATAATCTCGTCTATTCCAACTTCTTTTGAACTAGAAGCGGGATCCATTAGGCTAAGTGCAACCTTAATCTCTATAGATGGAGACGGAGCGTCGAGACTGACGCTCACTAAGAAAGCATTAGATTCCTCCAACGCGTAGGGTTCCTCATACTTCAAAGCGAAAACCAAGGACTGCTTTGGAGCTTTATGGAAGTGCTTCTCGGTGAACACGCGGTCTTTGAATAAAGCATTCCATCGTTTGCAAGTAGATCGTAATCGTTTTAGAGAGGTGGCTGGAACCCTACAGAGTATTTCATCTACCAAATCTGGAGGAAGATCGGACATTATCATTGAGATCGTTCTGAGGGGAGGGAGGGGGTGGCTCTGTAAGATGAAACTAGGGTTTTGTTTTTGTTACACGTTTGTTATATAGACAAACAAGAAAAAAAAATTGGCTCAAAACCCCGTAGTTGATTAGTTATAGTTGGATTTAACCCTCGAATCTATAGCAAATTCCAGATTTCAATTAACCTTTAATTACTATGGGTCTACTTGGTCAAGAAAGGAAATAATACACGTTTGTTTTGATTCCTTCCAAGCTTGCATGGACTGCGTGCCACGTACAGAAAGCAGCACAAGAAACATAAACTCCATTAGTTTGGTTCTGTTTTGTGTTGTAGATTGAAAAATTTTCTTTATGTTTTTGTAAGAGCCTGCTTTAAATTACGAGAGTGACCCTGTTTGAAAATTATTAATCTTTTGTAGGATGCAGCTCAAGAGGCTGTGAAGAAGAGGAGACGTGCTACCAAGAAGCCATACTCAAGGTCTATTATTGGGGCTACCTGGAAGTGAACAGTGCCGGTGCAACATTTTCAATTTTTTTCTTGACACCCTAAACTCATTTAAAATTTTATGCCTTTGTTATTCATGTAAAATTTTTTATGCTCTATATACAACTAAAATTTTCGCTTAAAATATGACACCCTAAACGATCGCTTCCCTCGCTCGAGACTGGCCCTAGAAGTGATTCAGAAGAAGAGAGCTGAGAAGCCTGAAGTTCGTGATGCAGCAAGAGAAACTGCCCTTACAGTTAGTTTTGATTCTTTCTATTAAAACATACTCTTAGATTTCAGAAAATATTTGATTGACTCAAATGAATTGTGATGATCCTTACAGTGATATTAAGGAAAGAATAAAGAAGACAAAGGATGAGAAGAAGGCAAAGAAGGCTGAATTTGCTTCTAAGCAACAGAAGATTCAGGCTAATATCCCCAAGGCTGCTGCCAAGGAAGGTCCTAAGCTGGGAGGTGGTGGTGGCAAAACGTTGAAGAGCCCAAAAGCATTTTACTTTGTCTTTCTTTCTCTCTTTCTTTAGTTAAATGTTGATTTCAGAGTACTCCGCGAACGTAAACCTTTCGTTATTGACGTTTGTCTCTTTACTTTTTGCAATTCTTATAAACGCAGACTAGATAATTTTGTTTTACTGCTCTCTTGTCTCCTCAATGTCTTCATCGCTGTAATTGTGAGTCTAACGTATTTTCATATATTCGTCCGTTAAGATGTTTTAAGCTAAAACACACATGTTTATAGAAGTTACTTTTTATCTAAAAATTATCACTAAAACTTTAAATTAAAAAGTGTTCAACAATTAAAAAATAACTATAAGATATGACTAATTACACATTTTTGTTGAAATAAAAATTTACCTAAAAATATGATACATCATATATATTGGAACATAAAAAATTCTTTAAGCATCCACATGTTGAGATCCTTCTTTCGAAATTGTAATTCGAGGGCTGCTTCAAAGATTCATCATCCTCTGTTTCCTTTTTAAATACTAAGCTTGACTAATGCTTTCTCCATTTTCATGTGAGCTCTGTATTAACCGAGAATAAGCTCATTGCAAGCGTTATTCACTGGAATGATGTCAGTAATAATATGATATATATATATATATATTAGATTATATATTATTAAAGGTACATATAAAACAAAAATAAAAGTGAAGAACACATTATTTCTTTCCCCATGCCGCCTTGCATATTCACTCATCATCAGCTTCTCCTTGTTTTTTGTTATTGTTTTTATCAGATTAAAATAAAAACATCTATAATGTCTTGGAAATATCACAGATCTGTCAGAAACCAAAACATGTGAATCATTTGTACATGTGGCGATTAAGACAGAGTAAGGTCCATAAAGTTATAGACATAAAGCATGAATCTCTCTGTTATAATCATAGTTGCCACTCGTTTTTTGTTCGTATTGGTTAGTTTTGGGTTTGATTAGGTTTAGTTGTGGTTAAGACAGTTTGTTTTGAGGATTTTTTTTTTCATGATCATGCTAAAAAAACATTTGACTTAATACATATATTTATTTTTATAATGAAAATATCGGTTTAAGGTTTGATGACATTGGAATGATTCTTCTTGGTTTTATTGAGATCACATGTTTCGCTTATGAATAGTATATTATATGTCACGATTTTACCGTTATGCTACGCTATTAATTAATCAAAGTTTTAAGTCATCTTTATAGGTGTAGGTATCGAGTACAAAACCAGTTTCATTTTAAAAATTCAACTTGTGCATGAAAAGGTATCAAACAAATGATTCTTCTTTGTGTGGAAAAGGAAAAAAAGAGTGTAAAAGAAGAGTTTTGATTAAACAAGAAGAAAGATACAAAACAATAAGAAGAAAACAACATTATTATTCTCTCTTGCATCTTACTCCCACTCTTATTCGGATCTCGATCTCGACCTCCATTTCCTTAAAAAAAAAACAAAGAACAAGATGATCTTCTTCCTCTTCATCATGATGTTTGGTCTATCTTCATTGCAAATCCAATCTCAAACCATCCCAAGAAACATCAGCATTTTCATATTAGCCGGTCAAAGCAACATGGCGGGTCGGGGCGGCGTTTATAACGACACCGCCAAGAACATCACCGTGTGGGACGGCGTTATTCCACGGGAATGTAGATCAAACCCTTCGATCCTCCGTCTCACAGCCAAGCTCGAGTGGGAGGAAGCTAACGAGCCACTCCACGCTGATATAGACGTTAACAAGACTAATGGTGTTGGACCGGGGATGCCATTTGCTAACCGGGTGGTTAACCGTTTTGGTTATGTTGGTTTGGTTCCGTGCTCTATTGGTGGGACTAAACTAAGTCAATGGCAAAAGGGTGAGTTCTTGTACGAGGAAACGGTGAGGAGAGCTAAAGCTGCGATGTTGGCTAGTGGAGGTGGCTCGTACGAGGCCGTTTTGTGGTATCAGGGTGAGTCTGATACGGTGGATATGGTGGATGCTTCAGTATATAAAAACAGACTAGTCCAGTTTTTTAGTGATCTACGAAATGATTTACAACATCCAAATCTTCCTATTATCCAGGTACATTTCACTAAAGTGTTTTTCTTAAGTGTTATTCTATTTAAATGTAAGGTATCAACTATCAAGTCTCTGACTTTTGAGTCATACATGTTAAGAGAGCATTTTAAAGAGAAAAGAGAAAGTTTGCACTTAGTCTACATGAGCAAGTAAAGAAGCAACCTTATAGGAGAGGTTCTCAAGTTTAAGATTCTAAAAAAGTATAATATATTATTTTTATATAATTTGATTATGTAATTATATTTAATTACCAAAAATATTTTTTTCATGGTATCTAATGAAATTTTTCATTCTCAAAAATCTGTCATTTGAGGAAAAAAAATTCTCACACTTTTTCTCTCTTTTAATATTTTATTATATTATTATGTTCAAATATAATTAAAGAATTTTCATTGAAAATGCTATCATCAGAACATTGCAGAATATAAGACTTCACAAAAGTCTACAATGTTGTGGAAAGTCGAACTTAAAATCACTTTTTGTCATAACACTTTTGTTGATGAAGGATAATATTGAGAAATCATTGTGATAAGAAAAAACTTAATTAGTTGGGAAAACAAATGGTGGCTTCAATGTTTCATTTTAATCACAAAATTTGTTGAAATAGGGATTTAATTTATTGAGTGCATGCCACTATTCTATTAAACATTTCTTTTTAGCTATCTTTGGTATTTGTATAGTGATTATTCATTGTACTAAACCAGGCTGTAGCAATTGTATTGTACCAGTCCAGCTGCAATGGTTCAATTTGACTTTTTGGTATTTTCCAAATAAAACTAGAATATACATATGATTGATACTACTCTACATTCTTCTAATATCTTTTTGTGTCTCTTTGCTGGTATGGACGATAAACAACAAAAGGTGGCTCTTGCTACAGGCGCAGGACCATATCTTGACGCGGTAAGGAAAGCACAACTGGAGACGGGTCTTGAGAACGTGCATTGTGTTGACGCAAAGGGCCTACCTCTTGAACCGGACGGCTTGCATCTGACCACGTCTTCTCAGGTCCGGCTAGGACAGATGATGGTCGATGCGTTTTTGGCCATTCCCAATTCAGCCGAATTACACTCTGGCTTCTCTGTCCTTGTTCTGTTTTGTCTATTCTTTTTATAGTATTTTTGGACCTACATTGAACATTTTTTGGATACTTCTTTAGGATATTTAGGGAATACAGCTTGAAATGATTCGATCATATCCTATACCATCTGTCATTGGATATGATTAAAAAAAGAAAAGCACAAAACAGACATAATTAGAACTGGTCATACACAGAACGTATTGTAGATTAACTTTGGTTGGATACATCCAAACTTATAAACATGTGAATGCACAAAGAGAGTCCTCTCGCCTAAACTATGTAACAAAAACGAGTATGAAGTAAAAAAAACAAAACTCAAAACTCCATGAAATGCACAACAATAAAATGAAAGTTACCTTCAAAAGAATCTTCTTTCTTCAACTTATTTCACAAAAAGATTTCGTTCTGTAATCTTTCAAATCACCAATTGGGTTAATGAAGACTGAATCAACACATAGCCCGCCTTTAGAGTGAGTGCAGTCAATCTGTTTCATGGACCATTTGATCTCAGTAGATGGTTCTGATCCAGTCACTACGAACTCCCCAACCTTATAATCGATCCAGAAACCGCGCTTGTGGTGCCCGTGAGCTTCCTCTCTCTTCACATCATCCAAGTAATACTCACATGATGCCTCTTGACCATCAGAAGTCGAAAGCGAAAACCTTACAGGCTTCAAATCCCAGCCGTGCGTGTGTTCGTAGTTGCACACACGTCTCCCAGACTTTTTTCCAAATCCGCCTAGATGGATTCTGAATGACAGAGAGTAGATACCAGGTGGGAGATGGAATGTCACCGTCCCATCAACTTCAAACCACCAAATCTGCTGTAAGTAGGCTACAACATGGAACCTGAGATTCAAAAAAAAAGATTGTTACTCCCACAACCACAAACATAAAACAAACAGATACATTTTCGAGCAAAGGTGGAATCTTTATGGCGAGCTAATCAAATGACAACATCACAAACCGAACTAAAGCTATGATCTTTGACATCGTGATACCTGGACTCATTGGTCGGAATCCAATTCCAATATCTCCGATCTTCAATCCCAGTTATAGCCATTCCCCTCGCAGAAACCGCCATACAAACCCGTCCCGTAACTCTATCAATCCACAGCTCCTGTCAATTCACAATCATCACATTGAAACCCTAATCCCCAATTCCAATTTCAATTTCAAAACTCCAAAAAATGCAAATACCTTGTTATCATCGTCGAAGGGGATGGGACGAGAGAGCACAGCGAAGATATCCTTCTTGGAGAGACCAAGAACCCTCTCCGGCGGCAGCAAATCGAGCAGATCCTGGTAATTCGGCGGGAGCTTCTTCTCCCAGACGAAATCCGACGAAGCCGCGCCGCGAAACGAACGGTTAAGACCGGCGAGGTTGCAAATCTCCGGGGGAGTCAGGTTCATGAACACGGCGGCGATGCAGCTTTCCGGAATATCGCCGAGGCTAGGCCCCGTGGAGGAATCATTCGTCGCGCCGTCGTTGAGATTCGACAAGGACGAGCCCATGCCTAATAGTTGACCTAACTAACACAATCTTTCGTAAAGGTGTATCACGAGAAAACGCAATCGGCTATACGCGTATGTATACACGAGAATACTTTTTGATTTGGTGAAAGTATATATTTTCCGTTTCTCTCTCTCTCTCTGTGAATTTTCTCGGAAAATATTTGGAGCAGAGGTGGGAAACGGAGAAAGTGTGAGGGGAAGATATTAATGACTAATTAATAATAAATTAAATTAAATAAAGAGCGGAAAAAGGTGACGTGGGCAAGCTAAGATCGACGAAAGGTATTGTCGCCACGTGGCGGCGCCGAACGATTGTGAAAAGTCCGTTTGGTTTGGTGTAAAGCAAAGCAAAGCAGGAATGTAAATTATTATCATGTCACTCCAACATTAGTATTCTTCCAAAAAGCTGAATAAAATATGTTTTTTAATATGAAAAGCTGTTTTGAAAGTTTCCTACTATATTCTCTTATCAAATCTAGTGAGCATTTTGAAGGAGTTTGCAAAAGGAGAACATATTTATATACGAGAATTTTTAACCTCACATCTTTTACGGCTTCGAGCATCTCCAATGTATTACTCCAAATTTTACTCTAAAATGGTGTAACTCCAAAATGGAGTTGAGTTTTACTCTAATGTATTACTCCATTTTTTTACTCCAAAAAAGAATATTCCTTTTTTTATTTAGTTAATAATTGTTAGTAGTACCTTCAACTTATAAAAAATTAACAATTAATCCAACTATTTTATGTTTACAAAATTTTCATAATAATATATTTTATTAAAATTAAATATTTATCATTAAAATACAACTAGAGATTATCTTCCATTTTCAATTCGTGCAGTTTTTATCATATGTAATTATTCTAATTCAAAAATATTTATATGCATTAAAAAACATAAAGAAAAAACAAAATTTTGTTTTGTAATTTGAATTATGGATTGGGTCCCATTGTTTGTGCATATATCAAGTTCAACAAGTACAAATATTATCAAAAAATTTGACCCACAAGTTTCAAAAACTCATCTATTCCGTTTGAATAATACTTCACCGATTTTTGGTAGTTTCGAAAATAATTTATCGAATTATTAAATCACTTATTTATATTATATTATATTTATTTTACATTATTTATTCTTAATTTTGACTTTTATGAGTTTATGCATATTTTATGTAAACTATTAAATAATATTTTACGGAGTATTATATTTTTTCATGTTATTATATTATTTTAGGTATGAAATAAAACCATTAAAGATTAAAAGGACAATTTTATAAGAGCATCTCCAACCCCACTCCATATTTTACTCCAAAATGGAAAATATGGAGTGGGAAATGGAGTGATGAACAAAAAATAAAAGCATTACTCTATAAATGGAGTAATCCTTTTATTTTTTGTTCATTACTCCATTTCCCACTCTATTTTCTCAATTTTGGAGTAAAATATGGAGTGGGGTTGGAGATGCCCTAAATAGAAAAAGTTCAACTCCAAAATGGAGTAATGGGTAAGATTACTTCATAAATGGAGTAACCCTAGCCATTACTCCATTTTGGAGTTGAATATGGAGTGGGGCTGGAGAAGATTTTACTCCAAAATTGAGTTTGAAGTCAAAAATGGAATAGGGTTGGAGATGCCCTTCTTATGAGCTTTTTTTATGCCATTTGTAACCAGTTGAGAATGTTTTTACTCGTTCTCAAAATTATAAATGATTAATATGTAACTTTTAAATAATTAAAATAATATATTTATAATAGCTTATCCTTAGAATTGTTTTAAGTTCCACAAATCTTAGAGCCAATTTTGCAGTTGCCAGCTTCTTTAAATTGATTAGCTATTCAATTAATTGAAGTTTGAATTTATAGGTATGAACATCACTACCAACTTATAGTTACATTTCAAAACACTTCGAGCAGTGTTATTGTTTCAGAATTTACTCGCACGTAATAAAGTGGTTAGCAAGTTTGTACGGTTAGGTTCGGTGTCAATGGGTGAAAACATAACTTCTTTAAGACTTCAAACTTGTGAACTTTTTTTTTAACAAAAAAGAAAAACTTTGAACTATTGAATTAATCATATACTAGATTAAAAGTAAAGATTACTGGATTACTTCTGTCTGGCAAAGCAGATGAAGTTCCTTAAACGGCTTCTTGAGTTGAAGTCGAAAGCTTGATTTTTGAGTATGAGTTTAAGCCTTTTTCTTTGTTCAATTTTTTTCTTCAACTACTAGTATGTTTTGAGATGATTTAAAAATGAACTAAAAAAAATATCTATAGGCGAAAATCACTAAACTCTTTGTCTCTTTCTACAAGGTTCTTACCATTAATTTTAATGGTCTATCAAAAGAATGCATGGATCAAGTGGAATGCATTAGCCTTTGATACAAGACATGAGCTACACGATTTGACTTCCAGTTGTTCTAGTATGTTCCCTCTCGATTAATTGCACACTGCTACTTGTTATTCATGCTCGTCATTTGACCATTTCCCTTTTTTATGCCCACAAGTTATCTACGATTAAAATAGTTACATTTTTAAAAATGTTGATCAATAATTTAAACTAAAGAAGACATTAAATGTTTCAGATTTTATCTCTATAATATTATTTGAAAAATCAATTTCTTACGTATCGCGCTCACGTTAATTAATGAACTAATTATATATAATTGATATTATTAGAATTATTAGAATTTTCTTTTTGCTAATTAAAATTTAATTGGCTTTTCATTGTAATTTTCCTTTTCTTTTAATTAGGTTTTTTTACAAAGCCACATAAAAATAAGAAGAAAATATAAAATAATATAAATTTATATATATAACGATTTTTATTTTACTTTTTCATATTTTCATAAAGCACCATCAATAAAAAAGGAAATATCTATAAGAAATGTATATATATATATATATATTATATACATAAAATATAGTTGACAAAAAAAAGGTATTTGTTTTAAAAATAAAATAATATATTTTCATATCTAAAACTTAAAATTAAAATCAATACAACAAAAATTAATCAGTTTTAATCTAATTAGAAGAAAAATAGTTATTGTTCATTTTATATGAATAGTACAATTTTAATATACCCAAAAAATGAGTAAGTGAATCAATATGATTCACTTATACTCAAAATTAGAGGCTTATTTTTATATCAGTCTTCTATTTATTTTATGCATGTAAATTACAAATTGCTCCAAAACTTATAAACAAATAAAAATAATATATTAACAAATTATTACGATTTAGTTTGGTCATAAATATTTTTATACATGCATAAACTTTCAATAGATTAAGGATTATGTTTGATTATGCAACTCCAAACTTACAACACTTTCATATTTTGTTTCCTAAAATAATATATATATATATATATATATATCAAATTATGCATAAAATTGCAATAATATATTATGAATAAAAGCCAATTGAATTAATTAAATACAACAAATAAAGTTAATCGGATTTTAACCTATTTAAAATCATGAAACGTTTATGGTTTAGTTGAGATGAATAAAAACAAGCTTAGATGTCCAAAAAATAATTGAATTAGTAAAAAATTTATAACCAGAAAAAATAAAAATAAATTATCAAATAAATAATAATTAAATAGTTAAACTATATAACTTATAAATATTTAGTAAACAAATATTGGGGTTTTTGCCAAAACTAACCCACAACTTGATTTTAATTCCAAACCTATACCCAAACTTGAATCAAATGCAAAACTAACCTAAAAGCCTAGTGAAATTACAGCTCAGCCCCTTGTGACCAAACAAAAAAACAGAAGCCATTTTTACGAATATAGCCCCAGTAAATCGTCTGAGTCGTCTGAGATGTTGGAAGTCGTCTGGACGACTGAAGTATAAGTCGTCTGGACGACTGAAGTGTAAGTCGTCTGGACGACTGAAGTGTAAGTCGTCTGGTACCAGTTTATTTTAAAAATAATTTATAAATCTTGTAAAAAAATATTTTGATGCGTAAAAAATAAAAATCAAGTAATTATAAACAGTTTTAACTGATATAAATTAAGATATGATAAAATTGATTTGTTTTGAAGATATATGAGTGGAAGTAGTGAATCATGAAATACTTTGGTTTAGGAGTTTGGCAAACATATGTTGTAGTATTGTATGTATTGTTAGGGTTAGATTTTGGAAAACTAAAATGTTTTTTTCAAAAATTAGTTTTCACCTATGTGTTTATTTCTGTGTATAGTAAACACTTTTCAAGTTTGATTTGGTTTTATGAAGTGTTTAATTAGATAATTAAGTTTAGGGGTTATGTTTAGGGTGTGGACGACTTATATTTCAGTCGTCTGTTAAATAATTTACCCGGACGACGTATATTTCAGTCGTCCAGACGACTTACTTGTAAGTCGTCTGGAAAGTCTTCTATTTTAGTTTCCCGCTAAAAATATTTAATTTCCCGCTAAAAATATTAAACTCTTCTGGACGACTTACATGTAAGTCGTCTGTTTTAATTTCTTCACCAGACGACTGAAATGTAAGTCGTCCAGGAAGTCGTCTGAGTCAAAAATATTTAATCTAATTGGATTTTTTGTCTCCCTATATAAAGAAAAATTTACACATTCTCTCTCCTCCTCTCAAATGGCTGCAACAAAAATGTAATGTTCATCATTCTAAAACTCTCCAACCTCTCTCTAATCTCTTTGACTTGAAAACACCAAACTTTATATGAATTTTTCAGTTTTGTCTCATGTATTTCTTACTAATCTATCTCTTTTGCAGGTTTTTAATCAAATGGTACTCATCTTCCACTAATTTAGAGGTAGATCTATTAATTTTAGATATGTATTTTTGTGTGTTCTATAAATGTAGATTTATCTAATCTTCCACTCATTTTCTCTATTTTTAAGTCATTTGAACGTTTTTGAATATGCAGGTTTTTCAGATCTGAATTTGATGTGCAGGTTTTTCAGATCTGGAAGACTTCTGGGACGACTTACCTGTTAGTCGTCTGGAAGTCGTCTGGAAGTCATCTGGAAGTCTTCTGACAAAGTCGTCTGGACTTCCAGGAAGTCGTCTGGACTTCCTGGAAGTCGTCTGGACTTCCAGGAAGTCGTCTGGACTTCCAGGAAGTCGTCTGGACTTCCAGGAAGTCGTCTGGACTTCCAGGAAGTCGTCTGGACTTCCAGGAAGTCGTCTGGACTTCTAGGAAGTCGTCTGGATTTTTCTGAGCGTTTTGGTAAGTTCTTATGTCTGATTTTTCTTCATTTGGTAACTTCTTGTTGTATAAAGTTCTTACTTTTTTCCCAAACTAAAACTCTCCAAACCCACTCTAATCTCTTTGACTTGAAAACACCAAACTTTATATAAATTTTTCAATTTTGTCTCATGTCTTTGTTACTAATCTATTTTTTTTTTTGCAGGTTTTTAATTATTTGGTACTCATCTTCCACTAATTTAAAGGTAGATCTATTATTTTTAGATATGTATTTTGTGTGTTCTGTAAAGGTAGATTTATATAATCTTCCACTCATTTTTTTCTGTTTTTAAGCCATTTGAACGTTTTTGAATATGCAGGTTTTTCAGATCTGGATTTAATATGCAGGTTTTTCAGATCTGGAAAACTTCTGGGACGACTTACTTGTTAGTCGTCTGGAAGTCATCTGGAAGTCGTCTGGAAGTCGTCTGGACTTCCTAAAAGTCGTCTGGACTTCCTGTAAAGTCGTCTGGACTTCCTGTAAAGTCGTCTGGAAGTCGTCTGAACTTCCTAAAAGTCTTCTGGCAAAGTCGTCTGAACTTCCTGGAAGTCGTCTGGACTTCTTAGAAGTCGTCTGAACTTCTTAAAAGTTGTCTGGTCTTGTCTACTCAAGTGGAATCCAAGCTTGTCTTTGTAGATGAATGATCTATAATAGTTTTGTTTGTGATCTGTTTTATGAATTGCATGTATACTCTTTTAGTTGTGAATTTTTTGTAAAATCAGTAATAATGTTTTCCAAGATGTATTAAATGTGCTAACAATGTGTTTACACATTTACAAATCAATGAAATAATAGACTTCAGTAGCATTTTTCTTATCTTTGGATCTCTCATATGCAATAATAAACTCCAATGGCCTTTTTCTCATCTTAATAAACAAGAATGTTGGTAAGAGATGGAAACAAACAATAGTAACTAGTCAAAGCATATCATATTTTTTATAAGTTTGCATTGAAAAACTTAGTCAAATTTAGTAAAACTAAGGGAGAGAACATATTTTGTAAATATGAGTTTTACATATCTTGAAGTTACTTATCACTCTTAAAAATACAAGTTATTCATAAACTAACGTAGAAGACTTAAAAACTAGTGGAGAAGACGCGGACGACTTCAATCTAAGTTGTCTAGACGACTAAACTATATGTCGTCTGGTCAACGCAGAGGTTATTTTTGCAATTGACTTTGAAATCTGTAACCTGAGACGACTGAAAGTTAAGTCGTCTACTATTGTTTGGTTTCAAAAAAAATTCCAAAGAACCTAGACGACTTACATTTCAGTCGTCATAGGTTAGTTTTGTATTTGACTGGATAATTTCAGAAGTTTGACTTCCCCAGACGACTTACATTTCAGTCGTCTGGCGAAAATTAAAATAATAATATTTTTTTTAAAGTAAACGACTTACAATTAAGTAGTCATAGGTTAGTTTTGCAATTGAAAAAAAAAACTTCAAGATTTAATTATATACAGACGACTTATAATTCAGTCGTCCACGAGACGACTGAAATGTAAGTCGTCCAGGATTTACGAGGTTTGACCAGAATCTCGGAAAAAAATCCTGGACGACTTACAATTAAGTCGTCTGGTGGACGACTGAATTATAAGTCGTCTGTGTATAATTAAATCTTGAAGTTTTTTTTTTCAATTGCAAAACTAACCTATGACTACTTAATTGTAAGTCGTTTACTTTAAAAAAAATATTATTATTTTAATTTTCGCCAGACGACTGAAATGTAAGTCGTCTGGGGAAGTCAAACTTCTGAAATTATCCAGTCAAATACAAAACTAACCTATGACGACTGAAATGTAAGTCGTCTAGGTTCTTTGGAATTTTTTTTGAAACCAAACAATAGTAGACGACTTAACTTTCAGTCGTCTCAGGTTACAGATTTCAAAGTCAATTGCAAAAATAACCTCTGCGTTGACCAGACGACTTCCAGGTAAGTCGTCTACAGCCAGACGACTGAAAGGTAAGTCGTCTACAGCCAGACGACTTCCCAAGTAAGTCGTCTGACGAACAGATCTGGAAAAAAACTCGATGTCATACCTTAAATTAGTGAGATAAGTTCCTTAGCATACATAAGGCTTCTCCAAGCACACAGAATCACAAACGGAAGTCACCCACCCATAATCGTTAGCTTCTATGACTCTATGAACCATAAAAATTTTAGAATCAAAATCTTGAGTTTTTTTAGCTCATTGTGGAGAGAAAGTGAGAGATATGTTGTGTTTAGGTCACAAGAATGGAAAAAGAAGAAGGGTAAATCGATTTTAGGAGCATTAAGAGCTTCAAATTGGTTGTTCATGGTGGTTGTGGTATTGATGACAATGGCAATCTTGTAATTACTTGAAGATGATGAGGGTGAGAGAGTAAAAATGTCATTTTCGAAAAAAAAAATTAAAAAAAAATGGATGGCATTTTCGTAAATTATATGAACTTGTGGGGTGAATAGGGCAAAACCAATTTTCAAAAAAAAAGGAGGTTAGTTTTGTGTTTGACTTTAAGTTATAGGTCAATTTTGCAAAAATCCCACAAATATTTGACATGCTAGCTAGGATATAACTAGTATCCATGTTATCATTCAACGTCCAATCTTCTATGTTGGGAGTAGTATTTGTAGGATATTTTCACTTAACTTCTAATGTTTGTGATAGTATTCTCTTAGTTGTTTACATGTACACATGAATGTAGTTTCAATTAATTAATGTCTTCAGGTAGGGTCCTTTTTCAGGTTTGTGAATCAATTTACTCCACGTGGTTAATATTGAGATCGAGATCATCATAAATGTAAAGACTGAGACCGTTTGATTTGATAAGAATTTACAACTAGTTGTTGTAAAGTTTGGAAGCATCGTTATCGCTCCGACACGATCATCTGATTGGAGAGTTCGAGAAACAGAATCAAAGACAAGTCAATGAAAAAGCATGAATCAGAACTCATGATGGAGCGTGAATGACTATCTTTTTCTAGACAAGAAAGAAAAAATCCTGACTAAATGTCCAGCCTACCACAAAAATGTTGGTCCCCCGATGTTTTAGCATGCAAAGCCAATTAATATCAACCGAAAGCGACCATATAGATTAATTAAGAAGAGCTAGAAATAATTGATGCAAGACAATAGTATGATGTTTGGGTGATGTAAGACGACGACTAATAATGTATAAATATACTTGTTTGGAAGTTTATATGCATGGCAGTGGCATGCTACCATACGTGTTGAATGGTCTTGTTTCCGTTGAAATACGAAGGGTTTTGAAAAACAGTAATAACGTATAGGATCAAAGATAAATTACGACTCTTGATTCTCTCGGTGGCTGGTCCATAGATCCGGTCACCGCGGGTCTCTTGATTCTCTCGTTTTTGATATCGCCTCTCTCCTTTGTTGTCTCCACCTCGTTTCTCCTCCTTGTTCGGTTGCTCTGGGTTCGATGGGGCTTCTCCGTCGGAACGAACTGAGAGCAAGGCGTCCTTGCTTCTCTCCGGAACACTGGCGAGGTGTGATGAGTTGAAGTTCACTCTGGAGCCTTTGGATCTGCTTGTAGTCACCGTCTGCGCTCGGATCTGGGTCAGATCTGAGATCTGAGACTCGCCGGAAACTGTGACGCGTCGCGACCGTCGCTTTTCCTGCCTTGTGTCTCCCTCCAGTCGTGTCTCTCTATTATGCTGATTCAAAGGTTTTGTAGAGCTCCTCCTCTCAGATCTGAGTGAAGGGTGGTTGTGAGGTGCACCACCGAGGACCTCTGTCCCTTAGGTCGAATGACGACAACCATGGCGTGACTCCAGAACCTGTATTTGTCCTCCTTTCTGCTCTCGATGCTGTTTCCTAGGGTTTTGAGGACAACCCTTGCGAAAATGTCTCCTGCATTGAGGTGGTATTCTCACTGGTTTTGGATTCGTCTGTTTCAAGGAGCTTTCACACTCCTTCTGCACTTCAATTCCCTACCTCCTAAGCTCCAGTTGCTAGCTTTTGTGTGGCTTGATATTTCTGCTGTATCCTTTGTGTCGCGTGGCCGGATGAGGAGCCAAAACGACCGTCTGCGCTTGACCGTAACTCAGGCTTCATCTTTAAACGGTGTCGATGTCAGGTTACACGTTAGCAAGTACTGAGGAAGCTTGAGTTTGTTCGTCGGCGTCCTCCTCCAAACGGAGCTCCGGGGCGGGAGCCAGCCGTTGCCGTCGATGCCTGCTTGGAGCCACTTCGGTGAGACCTGATTGAACTTATCTTGTGGCTTTACTCTTGTTGTCTCTGGTTGCTCCAGTAATATGAGAAGTGCTTGGGATTGGGAGATTAATTGTTTGTCTTTGTCCTAGATTATGTTATTAACTTCAAGCTTACCATTGTTGGTAAAGATTGAGCTTAATCTCTTTGTGGTTTAGGGGTTTTTTTAAACTTTTTTGCACCCTCTAAGCTTTCAGAATGGCTGAAAAGCAGATTGTGGTTGCATCAATATGTAACCGAAACTTCATTCATTGCAATGACATTTACTCTTTAGCAAAAAAAAAAAAAGATAAATTACGACTTAATGGAAAGAACAACTTCACCAGTGTTAGTGGCTTAGTTGGGTGTGCAAGATTATGAAGCAAAGATCTTATATTTCCATGGTAATAAAAAAACCTTGGGATTATTATTGGTTTTTGGTTAATCACCGAAATTTAATTTCTAAAATCTGTGAAAAGATTTAATTTCTACCGCAATTACTCTAATTATGGTTAAAAACCAATAATTCAAATCTTTTGGCCCACCCAAAACGACCCCGACGAGAGTTAGGTCTTCAATACTTTAACGTGAATTTAATGAGTCGTAATATTTTTGTAACATAGAAAAACATAGTGGGATGTTACAAGATTATTGAATAATTGCTAGACATTGTATACTTTTTTTACCGTAGTTTAAATCTGAGGCCAGCCAAATGTAATAGCCAAGAAAAATGGGAAACATCAGAGACATCAAATCTCCTGAATACTCACTGCAGAGCACTGGATCGAAGTAAAAAGATTGTAGCAATTGTTTTCCTCCCATATTATCAATCCTCAAGCTCGATGATCTTGACCACAGATGCATCACCAACTTTCTGACACACCACTACTCTGTCGTGCGACTTGATCACTCCTGCTTGCTTCCCGTGGTCTAACGCAACCTTCAGGACTGACTCGTTCGTCGCACTTGTTGATTCCGCCTTCAACATCAACATTTTTACATAATATGTTAAAATCTGAACCAAAAAAGTTCGAACTAAAACTCTCCTAAAAGACTTGTTTGAGCCTCTGATATGGCTACTTGGTTCACAATTAGAACATCAAACTCTCAAAATTTATGCACAATTCATAGCGACGACCTTGGTCTTAAAGAGTAATATAAGTGAACCACATTTGAGATTGTATGTTTATCCAATAGAAAGGAAGAGATGATATGCAAAAGAAAAGAAGATAAAACAAGACTTACAGGGTGACGAGGGTCAGCAAGCATGGGGAAGAGGCCCCTGACAATAAGTGACTGCCTAGCCTGATAAAGAGTCACACGGGTTACTAAACTTAAACTATCACTTGCATAGCATTTGTATGAAAGAAACCTCCCTAGCATTCTAATATTACAATGTAAAACAATCACTGTCAACCATTGATACAACACGTTACACATTAGGGGAGTCGCTTTTCTTGTACAGTGTCCAAGATTGATGACGAGATGTAAGTAAGATAAAACTCACAAGTAATAGTTATGTATCGAAAAAACAGCAATATTTTAAGAGAATGGCATAGCTGTGGTTGTTAAACTTGAAAGATCAAGAGGGAAACATACCTCAAAGGCTCCACTGAAGCTCCATTTTAGCTGATTTGTCTTAACCCGTGGAATGACTACAGAAATAACCGGCATTGTTGGCCTGTATTTAGCAATCAACCTGCACGGAAATAAAAGAAATAACAATTCATTAGACAACT
Organism: Brassica napus; assembly: GCF_020379485.1. Taxonomy (NCBI): domain Eukaryota; kingdom Viridiplantae; phylum Streptophyta; class Magnoliopsida; order Brassicales; family Brassicaceae; genus Brassica; species Brassica napus. The sequence goes on along the minus strand of NC_063442.1, from coordinate 33,799,730 downwards.
ATAAATATAACAAACAGAAAAAAGAATGATATGAACCTGGCTGCTCTTCCAGAAGAGGTAAAGCATATAATGACGGATGCCTTAACCTTGATTGCTGCCCTTACCTGATCAAGTGTTAATTAAGCTAAAATTAGGAACTGTGATGGTCTCAAAACCTGAAATCTAGTATTTACTTATGTCTCTGCAACACATCCTCAACACAGAAGACAAACTTACAGCTGAAGAAGCAATGGATTCGAGGTGAGACATCGGCTCTCCAACATACTTGACAGTCTTCTTGAAGTACAAATCTTGATTGAAAACCTTCTCTGCCTATGAAATGTTCAAACAAAAAAACTATGTAAGAGCAAAACGGATGAAGACACAAGCAACGAAATGTCATAAAGCTTACCTCAGCACAGATCCTTCCGACAGTTGATATAGTCTCCACAGGGTACAGACCGCGAAGAGTCTCAGCACCGAGAAGAATTGCATCACTTCCTGCAGGACGAGTAAATTGGAAATTAAAAAAAAAACTATTAACTTCTGCTATAAAACGTTAGAAGCACCAAAAAAGAAGCATATTCAGAAGGTAAACAGACCATCTAAAACAGCATTAGCAACATCTGTTGCCTCTGCACGAGTTGGTCGCAAGTTGTCAGTCATACTATCAACAACACGAGTAAGAACGGCTGGCTTTCCTGCCATGTTGCACTTGTAAAGAGCCGCCTTTTGAAACAAAAACACCTGCACCAAGAACCCACCCACCAAGGTAAATTACAAAAGAGTGTAAATAGAAAAAAAAAAGCAATTTGAATGAGCAAACCAAGATACCTTCTCCGGGGGTAGATCAATACCCAAGTTCCCACGAGAAAGAATAATTCCATCAGCTTCTTGTAGAATCTCATCAAAGTGGTTTAGTCCCTACATTAAGTAAAACATCATCAGCAGGAAAAGTTGCAGTTACAGAAACATAGTATAAAGCAAAAAAAGTCAATACTTACCTCAACGTTCTCAATCTTGGCAAATATTTGTGTTTGAGAGAGGTCACCCAACTTTTTAAGCATCTCACGGGTCTGTGTTATGAAACAACAATTGGTTCTTATTGTTCAAAGAAAAGAAACTCATACTTAATAGTAACTGAAGGGTAAAGTAAAAGTACAGACCTGGCGAACATCCTCTGCATGGCGACAATAGGACAACGAGAGAAAGTCGATTTTGTTTTGAACTCCCCATGTGCTTATAACCTAGATGACAACCAAATCAAAACAAAATGTCAGACACTTGAACTAAAAGCCAACAATGTGTGACAAAAAAGCAATCACTAGATTAGAAACAACTAAGGACCTCTTTATCTTTCTCAGTAAGAGTTGGCATATCGATGTGAACTTGAGAGGCGTGCAAGGTGAACATAGAACCAGCGAGAGTAGCAGCATTCCTTGAAAGGCAAATGACATCATCTCCTTTAACTTCATCAACCTGCAGGTTCCGTTTGGTACGTTAGTCTAAAAGCAAACTTCAACATATATAAACCACCAAATCTCACATTTCTAAGCTTCATAATTTTATTATTATACCTCGAGCCAAACTGAAGTTGTTTCACTACCAGTGAATAGGTACTGCCCAACAAAGATAGTGTCTCCTTTCTTCACCGCCTGAAAACCAACAAAACAAGTAAAAACTCATCACAGGGCTACTACACAAGCAAACACTAAACCCTTGATTAGATTATATAACGAACCTTGGCAAGGCCATCAAAGTTAATGGGAAGGACTTCAGAAGAGGCTTCTCGGTCTTGATTAGGAGTCAAAGTAACAAGTCCATCAGCTTTAAGAGTAATAGCTTTCTCAGACTTGTTGATCACTTGAAGCTCAGGTCCCACTGTATCAAGCATAACCTAATCAACCAAACAAACAACTCTTAACTAAAAGCTTATGCAAAGATCAAAATCAAATGATTCACCAGAAGAGAGAGAGAACATACAGCACAAAGCTTCTTGGTGCTCTTAACAGCAATCTTCAGATTATCAAGCGTCTCTTGGTGATACTCAGCGTCTCCCCAAGAGAAATCGAATCTAGCCACTGCAGATTGCAAAGTGTTAAAGTGAGAAAAAAAAAAACACGAATCATGTTGGCAAAAACTGTGTCGGTATTATTACCAGACATGCCGGATTTGAGACAGCCGGAGAGTGTCTCAACGGATCTGGATTTGGGACCGAGAGTCCCGACGATCTTAGTTAACGCCGGAAAGAAGCTCTGAGGAGTATTATTACATCAAAATAGAGAGATTAGAAACACTCTTACGAACAAAATGAAACCTAAGAAAATCAGTGGATCGCTTACGGATTTGGATGGCTCGAGGATAGAAGCCATCCTGATCGGCTCCTCGAGAAGGAGATGGCTCGAATGCATCTTTGGTGAGGGGAGAGAGATCTCAGATGATCGACGGCGAGCGGAGAGATGGAAGGTGTGTGTCTGTGTGTGTGTGAGGTTTGGTTTGATTTAACTTTATGCGATTGAGATCGTCTGTCGAATCTTTCGTTGTTATTAAAAGAAAAGTAACAAAAGTCGTAGTTCGCTCCCTTCTTTTTTTTCTTTTAGATCCAGATATTTCAAATTTACTGCAAATGTACCCCTACTTTTATTTAGCGACTGTTAACCCCTACCATGCGATTTTACGTGAATCGCGATAACACGTACACAGGGCTTTAAACTGATTTTGTAGTGAAACTTTAGTTGCAAAGTCCAACACAAACTCGATTGTGTTTGTTTACTTTTTTTTTCTCTGTATCCTCTCAAATTACTAAATGGGAGAATGTGTGTTGTTGATACGTTATGATTTTTTTAAGAGTTTTGTATGATCTCTATTGATTACTAGTTTGATTATAATGAGAATTGAGCATTTCGATTCAGAATATAATGTATCTGATTAAAGGAAATGAATATGAGATATGCATAGCTGATTTCTAAGGAAGCAATTATACCAAGTATATGTATCAGCTACCAACAACCTAACGTCATTTCCCTCCCAAAGTCAATGACTTTTGGGTCTCTCTAATGTAGGGGGCATTTTAACCTGGATCTGAAAACTCTAACCGGAACCGACAAAAATATCTGATTCAGAACCGAACCGAAAATTTACAAGTACTTTTTGGGTCTAAATTTCTTTTACCCGAAAGAACCGGAACCGAAAGGAACCAACTCGAATAGACCCGACCCGATAAGAACCGATTTGTACCGACTTAAAAACATGTATCTAAAACTATAATTCTTTGTGTTCTATTTTATATATATTATTTTATGATTTAGTTGAAGTATCTTTAGTTAACAACATTTATTATTTTTTTATAACATTTTTTAAGTAATATGAAGCTTTAAAATATAAAATATAGAATTTAAAAATATTTTATTTTAACTATTAATAGTTTCATTTAAGTTATTTTGTAAAATTTAAGATATATACGATAAATATCGACTAAATTTGATAGAATTGAGTATGTCATGTCCTTTTAGAAACTTAAATACCCGAACCCGACCCAGATTCGATATGGACCCGAAAAATTATGGGTATTTTATGGGTATTTTAATTATAGATCAGAATCGACTCGAACCCAAAAATTATAAGTATCTACTGGTCTAAATATTTAGTACCCCAAAAGAACCGAACGCCCAGGGCTACTCTAATGTGCACAGGCCCTAGGTGTTTGCATAAAACAAGCTGAACTGTACATGTTCAGAGAAAGTCACGCAAAGTTTTGGTGTATACAAAAGACGTAGTGGGAATATTGGTATCTGACTGATATGGCACTTATCAATCAATTAACAAAATGTCAAAACACACATAAAAAAAGTAACCCAAAGTAGTCAACAATTCGAAACAAACATATTCCGACAAACAAAAACAACTCCGATGTTTTATTCCATTACAGATTCGATATATAATCTGAAAGCTTCACGAAAATTCAAAACACAGAAGAAAATTCAACACAAAGAGAACAAAAGTCTTAAGACAAAACGGAATCAAAGAGCTTTAAGCATATCCTCAGCACTAGAGTTAGTGAAAGCACCTCCTTCCTCAAGATTCAGCACCTTCACCACACCATCCTCCGCCAGAATCGCGTACCTCCTCGACCTAACTCCGAGCCCCACAGGCTTATCCCTCAAATCCAACTCCACGCCGAGCTTCCCCGTGAACTCTCCGTTCCCATCCGACAACAGCATCACCTCGTCGCTGATCCCGAGGTCCTTCCTCCACGCCTCCATCACGAACGCGTCGTTCACGGAGACGCACGCGATGACGTCCACGCCTTTGGATCTGAGCTCCCCGGCCTTGGAGACGAATCCCGGGACGTGTTTCTGCGAGCAGGTGGGAGTGAAGGCGCCCGGGACGGCGAAGAGGATGGTTTTCTTCCCGGCGGTTAGGGAGGAGACGGTGACTGTTTTGACGTCGTTGGTGGCGGGATCGAGGTAGGAGAGGGTGGAGTCTGGGAGTTTGTCTCCGACGGAGATGGAGGCGGAGACGGTTGTTGCTGAGAAGGATCTGGCGGCGGAGATGGAGGTGCGGCGGGTGTGGGATTTGAGGGAGAGGTTGGGAGCGAGGGAGCGGGAGAAGGAGATTGGGGCGGTGAAGGCGGAGGTTGGGGAGAGTAGCGGTTTGGCGACGGAGATGGCGGAGGAAGAGAGGAGTCTGGAGACGGAGAGAGAAGTCGCCATGGTTTAATAGATAAGTGTGTTTTAGTGGTTCAAATGTAATGTTGTGTGTGTTTGGTCTGTGAGTGACGCAGGATTGTGACTTTTCGGGATGATGAGTAGACAAGGATGTGGAACCTAGAAGGCTCCGTCGTTATTGGGCCTAATGTTGTTAAATGGGCCTGTATCCTTATTAGCTTTTGATTTTTTCTTTTCCATAAAATTAAAATCGAAGATTTTTTGTTGAGCAGTTGGTGCCAAAAATTGATGACCAGATGTTGCTGCAGCTAAGTGCAGTAGAGTTTAAGTTAGAGCATCTCCAAAAACCTTTTTTTTTTTTTTAAAGGTTTGGCAAAATCTTAAATAAAAGGTATGATGGTGTTTTTCTCTAAAATCAACACTTTATTTTAAGCCTAAATTTTTTTATATTTTACATAATAGTCCGTCATATTTAATAAAACTCAACTAAAAGCATAAATCTTTTATAATAACTATAAAATATACAACAAAAGTATTATAAACAAAACTTAATTAATAAAATATTATATTATAGTAAAATATTGTATGTAAATAAAAACATACAAAATAATTCATTAAATTTAACTAAATTATATAATATTTCATTATAATTTACCCCTACAATAATCCTACTTATGATCAATTAAGATATTTTCAAGTGTAAATGAGTTTTCTTCGACTACGAGTTAAAAAGTTTTGTATACGAGCATTTTTATTTATTTCCATTTCAACTCGATCTTGCATTTCTAATGTTCATTTCCAATAATCATGCTATACATAATAATGCACCTTGTTATTATATCTTGTAGTAACATTATGTAATCTTTGTATGATATTTGTTGTAGTATTAATTAAATATTTTTGTATCAAAAAAATTAAACAAGAAAGTTATTAACATTATTTGAAAGTTACACAAGTAAAAGAACTAGAAAAGTAAGAAACCTTAAATATAAAGTTTTGTATCGTGAAACCTTCTATTATCAAATTTAAAGTTTTGAAGTTGTTTCTGGAGTGGTGAAACCCTTATAAATCAAGTTAAGTTAAAAGAAAATAACTTAATAAAATATTCTTTAAACCAATATATAACTGTTATAGTTATTTTCAATTTTACGATCAAAAAGAAAAAAAATCTATAGTGTTTTTGTCAATATCATCTATGCTAGTCATGATAATATTTATACATCAACAGTAATGCTGGAAACACATATCAAACTCGTCCTATTTCACTCAATTCTTCGTGAATTAAACTATTTTTTACAAATAATTAATGTATATAAAATTTATAAAAAAAAGTAAAAAAATTGGATAGTTTATTTTTTATTCACATTAAATTTAAATTTAATTTTCTAAATATATTGATGTTATTTTGCTATTTTAAATCTAAGACTTAATTTACTTTTACGGTATATATATTCTATACATCAAATAGTCGAACAAGAATAACATAAAATTCATATATGTAAAACTTAGTTTCTTATAATGTAATTTAAAATATATAAATCCAAAAAAGGAAACTTTTCTAATTTATTATTAAAATCTATTCTATTAAAAGGGTAGCAGTCTTGAAAAATTTACTTACACAAGGTTGTTTCGACTATTTCCTAAGAGTTGATAATTTCATGGTCCTACTTAAATTTCTCCTAACAATATATTTTCATAAATTTGTCTGATTTTCTTTAGATATTATAAGTGTGTCACTCCTATATTTATGGTAACTATTATATTACCTTCTATAAATCTCACTCCTTGATTATAAATTTATCTATTTAGTTATTGATATCTCATATACAATTTACTAACCAATATTTTTTTGATACAATAATATATAAACTCGTGGGTCCACAGACTAATCTATGATGTATGTGACCATAAATATATTATATAATATTTATTTTAATCCTTAAATTCATATCTATATAAAACGAATGGTATGGTGCATGTCACCATTAAATAATGCATGCTATTTGAATTAAAATAGTCTGGTAAGTAATACATGTATTCTTAAAGATGAGTTAATGAAGTATGATAAATAATTATCACAAAATCATGTTTTACTATAGAACCGATCAAACTTAGTAGTATATTATATTATTTTCAGTTCATAAAAAATGATATTAACATATAAGTACTGAACAAATTTGAAAAAATGCCTATGAAGTTACTTAAAAATTATCCTCGGACCAACTTATTTAATTGAGTTTTTATTATAATTCAGATACAACCACTTAAACTATATTATGGAAAATTAAAAATATAAATAATTTAGAAAATATTGCTCCATATTTTCTCTTTTTTTTATAAAAAAATAAGTTGACTTGTTTTTTACTTATAAAGCACAATTACTAAAATCCAAAATAATGATTACTATTTTTTTGGGCAACATATAATGTTTAGTATAAAAGATGCTCAAATACAAGTCCACTTTTGTAATTCAATTTAAATAAAAAAATAAATTTACAAATATAATTAGGTCCAAAATTAATATTTATATTATTTGAGTTTCAAACTTGCAGATTTCCGCGGGTTATTCAATCATATATTATATACTAAACACATTGAGATTAGTATAAACTCTTCACTAGGTTTGGAAAATCTAAGTTAAACAAGATTTTTCTCTTTTGAAAAAGTATTAACCCCGTGCTTCAAAACTTGATTCAAAAGTTTGAATTGTTGAAAAAATATCATCCAATTTATATGGGATTTTATCGGGTCAACCAATGAGTATGAATGTGATGCAGTATAAATGCAGAAGAAACACATGAGAAATAGAATGCAGTTTAATCTCCATTTTTTGTCCATTCATCTTTAATATGCAGAATAAATAAACTGCAATTTTATCTGCATGCAGAATATTTTACAGGTAAAAAAAATTGTCCTGCAAACACATCAAAAAAGAGGCTGATCAAAAACAAAAGCCTAATGGGTGATTTTCTTTTTTCTTTTATTTTTTCTTTCTTCTTTTGTCCTTTTTCCTATAAATACTATACATAACTTCATTTCTTTATTTATAAACTAAAAAGTTCTATAATATTTTAAAAAACACCTATACATGTTTACTTGACATATTCATAATTTAACAAAATTTTCTGAATAAAGTATTTTACACATTATTTTAGTATGCTATAAAATATATAAATATACTAATTAATCTAATTAGAACATAACAAAAAATATGAAACTCAAACTACACCAAAATTTACAAAAACTGAACGGGTACTCTTTTTAAAATTTGAAAAGTAAAAATTGTTCAACCCCTCTGAATTACTTGAATATTTGTCGGGCATATACGGTTTTAAATCGAACTTTCATGGGTTTTTTGTTTTTGTTGTTTTTTTGTGCTTTAAACTCGAAGTAAATTAGAACTATTTTTAATTCAGCTATGTTTTGGGTTTAATAAAAAAAAACTGACATGAGTCCGACATTAATTATTTGAAACTACAAGTACTACACATAACTTCACTTTTTCATTCATAAACCACAAAATTATTTTAAATATTAAGTTTTTGGTTTTATTTGTTCGTTTTAATATATATTAACTTTAAGATATTTTTTTATAAAAATATGTAAAGTGATATAAGTTTTAGATAAATATAAAAACATATACTAGTTGATTTATTGTAAATATATTATGTACAACTAAAAATACTATATATTTAAAAAATTTCATTGTATGTTGTAATTAACTTAATTTTATATAATGTTCAAATTTTCATTGTATTTAATTTAATAATAATATTTATTTTTATATATAAGAATTTGTATATTTTTGTTTAGATATTTATTTACATATATTAAATCATTCGTTCAATGTTTTAAAAACCGTACCAGACCGGCCGGTTTGACGGTCAGACCGTGACTCGCTCTTCTAACCGGTTTTGAGTTTTGCTAATAACCGGATTTGAGTTAAACCAGTAAATCAATCCAAACCGGTCAAACTTATTAAAATTGGTGATCCGGTTTGATGTTAAAGGCCGCTTTTTGAATTCAAATTACATAAAATTCCCAAATTTAAAAAAAAATAAAAAAAAATCATGTTTTTTAAATATCTATCTAAAAAAAATTAGCTTTCGTTGTATTTTTATATTATTTTAAAAAATTATTTTATTTTCATATCATTTTTAGATTCAAACAATGATATAAAGATTATAAAAATAATTTTATAGTTATGCATATATATATATTTATTTAATTTAAAATTAACTTAAAATATAAAATTCGGTTGAACCGGTTGGACTGTATGACCATTGATCCAATTGCAATACTAAGTAAATGTCTAATCTGGATTTCAAAACATTTCATTCAATAAAATATGATGATTCGGTAAATTAGTTTAACGAGTTTGATCTGCATTTGTTCTGCGTGATCTGCATGATCTGTATTTGTTCTGCTTGATCTGCATTATATGTTGATCTGCATATTTTGATCTGCATTACCCATTCGAAGCCAATATTGGATAGCGGGTTAATGATAGTTTTTACGTTTTTACCGACTTTTATCAGATTTTTATATATAAGGTTTTAACAAAATTCAGACCAGATTTATATGAATCACCTGATTTACTTCTGAGACTGTAGGTTTGGTTCGGGTATGAAAGCACTGCTAAAACTATTAAAAACTCTACAATATATATATTATTAGATTAGCCCAAAATTTGTCAAGTAAATTTTTTGTCTCATCAACTCAACAAATATAACTCTTACAAAATACACACAAAATGCAACGATGACGTTGTAACATAAGAATACACATATAAAATGTAAAATAAACTATTTGATAAATTATATAATTTTAAACTAAAATTCTTTTACTTTTTTCGATATAATAACACTTTATAACTTAATAATACACTTCAAAACATCAAAACCAAAATAATAATTCATATCAAACAATATTCTTAATCGGAAAAAAAAAAATCCGCGCTTTTGAAGCGCGGATCAAAATCTAGTTATTAATTTATAGAGTTTTCCTACTTTGGATACCAAACACTATTTTTTTTTTGTCTGGTTAATTATGCTATTAAAAATTATGAAAAACATTACATAGACGATATTACAGCCGATAATTCTACCTGCCTGACTGCATCACCCTGAGTAGCCCTATGAGATCCATTCCTGACAGTACTCCTTGCGCCATGCCGAAGATCTCTTGTCATAATTCGTCTTCTCCATGAATTGAAATCCAGACCTCTTTCTGTAGAAATTGCGTCGTCTGAGATTTGAACCGTGTAAAAACCTTTAAACTTTGATCATTATGTCACGGTGTTTCCACACCAAACACTATTTATGCGTTAGATTTTCTACAGACCTAATCGTGATTTAATAAACCCTAAAATTTATCATATTTTTTTTCTCCACAGCAATTGACCATGATCATGACCTTCGAAGAAGTTGAACCAAAGAAGGAAAAGATTTGTCAGCCACTGTCATCGTTTTCTTCACTTCCAGATGAAATCACAGAAAACATTCTTGCCCGTGTTTCGAGGTGGAACTATCCTCCGCTTTCTCTCGTCTCAAAGAGCTTCCGCTCTCTCTTATCTTCCTTGGAAATCTATAAGACGCGATCTCAAATCGGAACCGAAGAAACATGCGTATATGTCTGCCTACAGTTACACAATCAACCACATCCGAGCTGGTTTAGTGTTTGGGCTAAACCTAATAATCAAACCCTAACCAAACAGAGAGGAAAGATTAGGTTTAAGAAGGATCCAACTGGAAACTCGGTTGTTCCGACACGTATACATTCTCCTCGCATAACAAGTCGGTCCACCGTAACGGTTGATCCTGAAATCTACTTAATCGGTGGACCCCGCGAGGAGCCTTCTTCCTCTGTTTGGATCCTTGATTGTCGGAGTCATACTTGGCGTAACGGCCCTAACATGACCGTGGCACGGCCGGGAGGATCCATGCGTATTTACTGACCATGGTAAAATATATGTGATGGGAGGTTGTAAGATTGACGAGAACTCTGCTAGATGGTTTGAGGTGTTTGATACGAAGACTCAGTCTTGGACAGTCTTGCCGGGGCCTGGTGCTGAGTTATGCATTCTGTAAACTAGAGAGAATGTATGTTTGGGAAACTGTGTTTATTCCATATGACTTCATCGTCAATATATACATGTTACAATATATTCTGATAAGATCTGAAGATATCTATAACTATACATCCTTATCACTATCGTACGAGACTTATCTAATCTCCGTAACATCCGCGATCCTTATCGCATATACTCTTAACACTCCCCCTCAAGTTGGAGCGTGTAGATTTCGAACTCCCAACTTGTTAAGTAAATAGTGAAATGCTGGACTTCCCAACGCTTTGGTCATAATATCAGCCAGCTGTTCTGTCGTTCGAACATAACGTGTTCTGATCAGCTTGTCCTGTATGGCATCACGTACACTGTGGCAATCAGACTCAATGTGTTTCGTTCTCTCGTGAAACACTGGATTAGTCGCAATATACAAAGCAGCCTTACTGTCGCAAAACAAGTCCATAGGGTCCTTATGAACCACACCCATGTCAGCTAGCAAACGTTTTAACCACTTTAATTCACGCAATGCCGCTGTCATTGCTCTGTACTCCGCTTCGGCTGAGGAGTGAGACACTGTATTTTGTTTCTTGGTCTTCCACGATATCGGTGAATCTCCCAACAACACAATAAAGGCAGACAAAGACCTTCTAGTTAACGGACACGAGGCCCAGTCCGAGTCGCAGAAGGCTCGTATGCGAAGATCGCTCACAGCTTTTAACATGACTCCTTGTCCTGGACATCCCTTCAGATACTTCAGGACTCTCACCACCGCGTCCCAATGAACTTGCCGTGGCTTGTGCATCACCTGAGACAGAACATGTACCGCGTAGCTCAGCTCCGGTCTTGTAATCACCAAATAAACCAAACGACCCACGATTCTTCGAAACCGAACTGGATTGTTGTAAAGAGGTCCTTTATCCGACAAGAGCTTGTGATTCTGCTCCATAGGCGTAGACACTGGTTTAAAACCCAGCAACCCTGCTTCACCAACTATGTCAAGCGCATATTTCCTCTGTGTAAGAAACATACCCAACGGTCCTCTGGCGATTTCGATGCCAAGGAAATACTTTGCTTTCCCAAGGTCCTTCATCTTGAAACACTTACTCAGATATGCTTTGAATTTGCTCATCATCTTCAGATCATTCCCAGCGATGACTAAGTCATCAACATATATAAGAACTCGCACACTGCTCCCTCCTTTAATAAATGTGAAGAGAGAATAGTCGGAATACGACTGCTTAAACCCAAACTTCTTAAGAGCTGAAGTCAACTTAGAGAACCAACACCGTGGTGCCTGCTTCAGACCGTACAAGGACTTCCTCAGTTTGCACACCTTGTCCGGTTTGTCTGCGTAGAATCCTGGAGGCATGTTCATGTATACTTCTTCCTCCAGATCACCATGCAGGAAGGCATTGTGAACATCCATCTGGTGTACTTCCCAATTCTTAGCTGCTGCCACCTCCAACAGTGTTCTAACCGTAGTCATCTTGGCCACAGGAGCAAAGGTCTCTCCGTAATCTTCTCCTTCTACTTGCCTGTTTCCGCAGACTACCAATCTTGCTTTAGGTCTTTCAACTGTCCCGTCCGCATTAAACTTGTACTTAAACACCCACTGACATGCCAAAGCTTTCTTCCCTTTCGGCAAGTTTGTTATATCCCAAGTCCTTTGATCTTCCAATGCCACTACTTCGGTAGACATCACACCATTCCATATCTTGTCCTTCATCGCCTCTCTCCAGTTCCGTGGCTCCACCATCGAGGTGATAGCTGCAAGAAATGCTTGATGTCTCTCAGAGAACACCGCATCAGTAACGTAAGCTGATATTGGATAAGAGGAAGCGATGTTACCTGGACTCGTTTCTGAAGACTCTGATGGAGCAGCGGGATGAACTGGAAGGGTGCAGTGTTTATCAGGAAGACAGTGAGCATTGTATGTCACGTAATCGTGCAATCTGACGGAAGGCTTCGACACTCGGTGGCCTCTGCCTAGATTCTGTTCCGGAGGCTGCTCTATTGCAACGACCTGAGGCTCTGGAACTTGTTCTGTTTGTGATTCTGGTGCAGCCGCTTCAAGGACTGGTGCAACAGGTGTAATAGCTTCACCCACTGGTTCGACTTGACCGTCACTGACATCCGCTGGTATTACTGGAGTGTCCGTTCCAGCTCCACCATCTGCTGAGGTGCTTGTGCTCGTGCTCCCCCTGGATTCCAGCGCCTGATCGAGCTCTTCAAGATCACACACAACTGGTGGTGCGACAATATCTGCAACACGATCCTCTACGTACGGGAAAGTGCTTTCATTAAACACCACATCGCGAGATACAAAGAACTCCTTGCTTTCCAAATCATAGAGTTTCCACCCTTTCTTGCCGAAGGGGTAACCTACAAATATACATCTCCGACTCCTGGCCTTGAATTTATCTTTGTCTCGCGATGCTTTATGAGCAAAACAAAGACATCCAAAGGTTCTTAGTCCTTCGTACGAAGGGCGTTTTCCATACAGAAGTTCGTACGGAGATTTACCCTGAAGCAAGCTTGATGGAGTTTGATTAATGACGTGAGCTGCAGCCAATACACTTTCACCCCAAAATTTGATAGGAAGGTTTGCCTGAAACATGATCGATCTCGCCACATTGAGAATATGCCTATGCTTCCTCTCCACTCTGCCATTTTGCTGAGGAGTTGCGACACAAGAAGTGTGGTGAACTATCCCATTCTCTGCAAAATACTTAGATAAGCACACAAATTCAGTGCCATTATCGCTTCAAACTGTTTGAACATGATGTCCAAATTGTCGGTGAGCCAGTGAACAGAAATTTGGCAACACGGTTCTGACCTCAGACTTCTCCAGTAGCAAGTATCCACACTGCACGAGAGTAGTCATCGACGATTGTAAGAAAATATACAGCTCCGCACGAGGATGGTTCGCGGTAAGGTCCCCACAAATCAACATGAATTAATGCAAAAGGAACTGAAGCTTTATTAAGACTCTCGGTAAACACCCCTCGAGTCTGTTTTGATTTGAAACAAATATCACATCCTCCAAACTTATCGGAGTTATTCGAAACACCAGAAAGAAAAGGTAAAAAACTCAAAACACCAAAAGAAGGATGTCCCAGTCTGCGATGCCACAAGTCTTTGTCCTCTGCGGCCTTAACACTGAGCCCTCGCCTAACCGTAACATCCCGATAAACATAGACACCATTCCGTTCTTCACCGGCTCCAATCAGGGTCCTCGTAAAACGGTCCTGCAAAATGCAAAGTGTATCAGAAAACATAGCCAAACAACCAGTTTGCTTGAGCAGCTTCGCAACAGACAATAGTGTACAGTTCAAGTCAGGAACAAGTAAAACATGCGACAATATCAACTTGTCTGACAATCGCAGTACGCCACACCGGGTAGCTTGAACCTGACTACCATCAGCGAAAGTTACTGGACGTCCCACCACATCTCGCAGATCACTAAGCAAACGAGAATCGCCAGTCATGTGATGTGATGCGCCAGTGTCGAGAATAACCTCACCCGTTTGTTTCTTACCATTCAACTTGTCCGGTATTGGGGTTGGCTTCTGTTGCTCCAAGAGTGCGGTCAATGAGGCCCATTGTTCTGGTGTTAAAGACGAGCTGTTTGTCCCACCAGAAGACGGTCCCTATACTGCATTGGATCGGGGATGGCCACGTCTGCGGCCTCTCCCTCTTCCTCGATTGTTCTTGTCACCTCCTTGGTTTCTCTCGGTCCACCAATCAGGAAACCCTATTATCTGCCAGCACTCTTTCTTCTCATGCCCCGTTCGTCCACAGTTAGAGCATACTACACTTCCACGACTCCTCGACGCTGCATTCTCCACCTGAGATGTCTCTGTTCGTGCCACGAAGCCAACGGCATCTTGTCTCACCTCTACTCGAGAAGACATAAGTCGCCTTTCTTCACGCACTACTCTCTGATACACTGAATTTAGATCTGGCAATGGATCCATCCCAATTATGTTGGTGCAGACGTTGCCAAATCTAGCATCATCGAGTCCCATCAGGAACATGTGAACCCTCTCCTCTTCGTAGTCTTGACTTATTTTAGCCGAGGCACCACAGGTACAGGCCGGAAGAGGTTTGTAGTTGAGCAATTCTTCCCACTTAGATGTGAGTCGACCAAAATATTCCAACACACTCGATCCTTCTTGTTTACAAGCCGCCAGCTCAGACTTGAGCTGATGCACACGTACGGCATTGCCGATCGAGAATCGTCTCTTCAAGTCATTCCACATTTTGCACGCATCAGGTGTAAAGGTCACTGTCGATCGAACAGTCGATGACATCGAAGCCCTTATCCACCCAACAATCATGGAGTTGACTGTTTTCCATAACTCTGCTTCTGCAGGTTTCTCCTGTTCATCTGGCATCGACAAGGCACCATTGATGAAACCAATCTTCCGCTTAGCTCGAAGCGCATTCTCCAATTCCGAAGCCCATTCGGCATAGTTCTCACCTGTCAACGTGACAGACGTGATCGATACGCCTGGATTGTCGGAATGTGAAAGAAAGTATGGCGACGTGACATTGATCACACCGACGTTACTTGCTGTTGAAGCTTCTTGTTTTGACATATCTCACGATTTCTCTCTTTTGATTTTAATGGATCTTTTCACAAAGGCTCTGATACCATGTAAACTAGAGAGAATGTATGTTTGGGAAACTGTGTTTATTCCATATGACTTCATCGTCAATATATACATGTTACAATATATATTCTGATAAGATCTGAAAATATCTATAACTATACATCCTTATCACTATCGTACGAGACTTATCTAATCTCCGTAACATCCGCGATCCTTATCGCATATACTCTTAACGCATTCTTTTAACAGAAAATAATTATGATTTAGTTAATGTGATAGACGAAAAGTTTTTCGTAGTGATGAATGAAAGGGAGTACACGTACGAGCCGAAATATAGTACATGGAAATTTTTAAGAGAGCAATCAAATTACATAAGCTACTGCGTAGTGGCTTCGTGTTGGATAAAGAATGTAATATACGGTTGCACTTGGTATGGAGCCTTTCTCTGGTGTGACTCTGAGGATCATGAGGGTAGAGAATGGAGAGAAATCAAGGGTTTACGAAGATTGCGAGATGACTGTAGGATGGGTTTAAGAAGTGCAAGTGAGTTTGCAGTGGATGACTATGGTGGGAAGCTTATGGTTATGTGGGGATATTCTGATATCAAACGGAAAAACATGATTTGGTATGCTAAGATTTCTTTGGAAAGAAGTAGCAATGGACGCGAGATCTGGGGTAAGATTGAGTGTGTCGATGAGCTTACATTTCCATGCGAATCTTACGAATCCTTCTGCTGTTTAAGTGCTTATGCTTAATGATACTCTTGGCAAAAAAAAAAAAAAAATGATACTCTTGGCTGGAATGGCATGCGTCGTTTGCTTTTGCTTTGAACACGCTGTTTTCTTCTTTGACACAAGCTATATATTCAGTTTCTTTTTTCTTTTCATTTGAAGAACATTGTTTATACATATATATATATTCATAGGTTGTGCTTTCTTATATCAAATCCAGAATATAAATGTTTTGCGAGCCATGGAACTCTCGAAAGAAAACATCACATCGAGCTCATAGGAAGAAAACGAAATTCCCCCAAACGGTCTCAAAGGTCGCAACATCTCGAACAAAACCTCAGAATTTGTTCATTTCCATGTGAGCCATGTTCTTTTTACGGTCGCTGTCGATCAAAAATTAAACATGAAACGACGCCGGTATGGTTGGATGGTACGACCGGTTTGAAAAGGTGATAAACGTTTCCGGGTTTGAGACCTACCTTTAGATTTTTCATATTTCATATGAATGGTCAGACGGAGTATGCATCTAATTTCCAATTAGAGCAACCAGGCTCGTATGTCGCCGGTGAACCGGACCCCTGGAGACTAGTGTGGGCCTTGTTGAATGTGTCTTGGAACTGCCTCCTGATATTAACAGGATCCACACCATAATAAATGGGGATCACTTTTTGACCAATCTCTTTGCTGCACCTAATGATCTCTACCAACTCATCCAAGCACCATGTCGAAGACGCCTAATTTTCTGAAAGCACGACTATAGCAATTCTTGATTTTCTTATCCCATGTACAAGCATAGTGGACAGGCTCTGGCCTCGATTCATTTCATCGTCTATATATATATATATATATATATTGATTCCTTTGCTTCTGAATTTCTTGATCATGTGGCTCAGAAAACCTTTGCGAACATCTTCTCCACGAAAGCTTAAGAAGACATCGTACAGCCAATTGCCCGAGGGAGAAAAATCTGGTAAGTCAGTGTGAAGGTTGTTTATTGTCGGTGCCACTGCACTTGGAGAGTCATACCAACTTGCTTCAACTACATCACTGTTTGAATAATTTTTTATTAAATAATTTATTGTACTTGTAGGCTTTTACAATTTGTTTTTGTTTAACATTTTTTTCTTAAAAGTCAATATTCATCTTTTATAATTCTCTATTTTGGTATCTTTTAAAACAAACATTATAATAAATAATAATAATAATAATAAGACTATTAAATTTTATTTATAATTAATTTTAAAGAAAATATTGTTTTTATTATTTTAGTATATATATTTTTGATTATGAAATAGTTTAACACATCACATTTTCAAATATGTAACTGATATTTTCATAATCATGTTAATTAGTAACTTTGAAGAACCAAGCTTTTTATAAATAATAATAATAATAAGACTATTAAATAATATTTATACTTAAATTTTAAGAAAAATTGTTTTTATTAATTTAGTATATATATTTTTGATTATGAGATAGTTAACACATATCCCATTTTTGAATATATAACTGACATGTGTCAAAATCATGTTAATTAGCAATTTTGAAGAACCAATCTCAATATAATCTTTTATAATTATATTTTTATTAAAATTTTAGAAAAGCAAAATTATATTAAATAAATGGTTTTTAAATCTTTTTTTAGGATTTTGAAAAAAAAAATTCTAAAAAAAATTACTACTAAATATTTTTAAAAATTGTTTTTACTATTAAATAATTATTAAAAGTAGTTTTTTCAGAATTCATTTTTATTATCTTATTATATATATTTTTAATCATCATATATTTAAAAACATGTCACAATATTAGAAGAAAAATTATTATCAAATAATCTTTTGCAATTATTTTTTTATTAGGATTTAAAAAAGGAAAGTTACTATTAAATAATATTTTTAATTATTTTAAAAAAAAAAAATTGTTAATATTTTAGTATATATTTTTTTAATTATGAGATATGTTAACATATGTCACAATCCTAAAATATATACTTGTTATGTGTCGCAATCATGTTAATTAACAATTTTGAAGAATCAAACTTTATATAATAAGATTTTACAGTTTAAAAATATTTTTGTCTTATTCTATTAACACATATTTATATTTTAGGATACTTATATTGGATATACAATAATATTTTTGACTATATAAATTTAGTCAATATATCATAAATTGATAATTTATTTTAGATAAAATAAAATATATAAATTTTATGATATATTAAAATTAATTGATAGAGGTTTTTACCATGATTCTGTCAAGTGACATGGGGTCAAACACCTAGAAAGCTTCCAGTAACATGCTTGCACACGTAGTACAATACTTGTCAATTACTCCCTCCGTTTTTTAATATAAGTCGTTTTACAGCTATGCACGTAGATTAAGAAAACCATTAATTTCTTATATTTTCTAAACAAAAACATCATTAATTATTTACCTAACCACAATTCAACCAATAGAAAAATATAAGATATATTACCATTGGTTATATAACATTAATTATTAATAAATTTTACATAGAAAACCGAAAACGACATATAATTTGGAACAAAAAAGTTTCTCTAAAACGACTTATAATAAAAAACGGAAGGAGTATGTTTTTGTATTAGCATTTTACCATTAATTCCGACTAATCCATGCCACATGCAAAAAATTAATTTCACAGAATTTGTTTTTCTTTTACGGGAAATACATCATTCTTGATTTCTTTAATTATCAAATTTAATATAGTTTGACTAAATTAAATAAGAAGGAGAAGAAGACCACCTCCTTACATACGCCCAGGAACATGATAAAAATGGCTAAAGACAATTGCTGAAAGCCGTGGAACAACAAACCAGCGAGACGACAAATTATCCAAGAAAGGTAAACCCTAACCCTAATCCCCATTCTTGGGTCTCAAGTCTTGTCCTTCTTTCATCATCATCATTTTACATAAATCCTCTTTCGACCTGATTTCATTGCTCATGGTTGTGTAATGTATGCATGTTATTGTCATCGGATTTATCATCTATAACGCATTCTTTTAACAGAAAATAATTATGATTTAGTTAATGTGATAGACGAAAAGTTTTTCGTAGTGATGAATGAAAGGGAGTACACGTACGAGCCGAAATATAGTACATGGAAATTTTTAAGAGAGCAATCAAATTACATAAGCTACTGCGTAGTGGCTTCGTGTTGGATAAAGAATGTAATATACGGTTGCACTTGGTATGGAGCCTTTCTCTGGTGTGACTCTGAGGATCATGAGGGTAGAGAATGGAGAGAAATCAAGGGTTTACGAAGATTGCGAGATGACTGTAGGATGGGTTTAAGAAGTGCAAGTGAGTTTGCAGTGGATGACTATGGTGGGAAGCTTATGGTTATGTGGGGATATTCTGATATCAAACGGAAAAACATGATTTGGTATGCTAAGATTTCTTTGGAAAGAAGTAGCAATGGACGCGAGATCTGGGGTAAGATTGAGTGTGTCGATGAGCTTACATTTCCATGCGAATCTTACGAATCCTTCTGCTGTTTAAGTGCTTATGCTTAATGATACTCTTGGCAAAAAAAAAAAAAAAATGATACTCTTGGCTGGAATGGCATGCGTCGTTTGCTTTTGCTTTGAACACGCTGTTTTCTTCTTTGACACAAGCTATATATTCAGTTTCTTTTTTCTTTTCATTTGAAGAACATTGTTTATACATATATATATATTCATAGGTTGTGCTTTCTTATATCAAATCCAGAATATAAATGTTTTGCGAGCCATGGAACTCTCGAAAGAAAACATCACATCGAGCTCATAGGAAGAAAACGAAATTCCCCCAAACGGTCTCAAAGGTCGCAACATCTCGAACAAAACCTCAGAATTTGTTCATTTCCATGTGAGCCATGTTCTTTTTACGGTCGCTGTCGATCAAAAATTAAACATGAAACGACGCCGGTATGGTTGGATGGTACGACCGGTTTGAAAAGGTGATAAACGTTTCCGGGTTTGAGACCTACCTTTAGATTTTTCATATTTCATATGAATGGTCAGACGGAGTATGCATCTAATTTCCAATTAGAGCAACCAGGCTCGTATGTCGCCGGTGAACCGGACCCCTGGAGACTAGTGTGGGCCTTGTTGAATGTGTCTTGGAACTGCCTCCTGATATTAACAGGATCCACACCATAATAAATGGGGATCACTTTTTGACCAATCTCTTTGCTGCACCTAATGATCTCTACCAACTCATCCAAGCACCATGTCGAAGACGCCTAATTTTCTGAAAGCACGACTATAGCAATTCTTGATTTTCTTATCCCATGTACAAGCATAGTGGACAGGCTCTGGCCTCGATTCATTTCATCGTCTATATATATATATATATATATATTGATTCCTTTGCTTCTGAATTTCTTGATCATGTGGCTCAGAAAACCTTTGCGAACATCTTCTCCACGAAAGCTTAAGAAGACATCGTACAGCCAATTGCCCGAGGGAGAAAAATCTGGTAAGTCAGTGTGAAGGTTGTTTATTGTCGGTGCCACTGCACTTGGAGAGTCATACCAACTTGCTTCAACTACATCACTGTTTGAATAATTTTTTATTAAATAATTTATTGTACTTGTAGGCTTTTACAATTTGTTTTTGTTTAACATTTTTTTCTTAAAAGTCAATATTCATCTTTTATAATTCTCTATTTTGGTATCTTTTAAAACAAACATTATAATAAATAATAATAATAATAATAAGACTATTAAATTTTATTTATAATTAATTTTAAAGAAAATATTGTTTTTATTATTTTAGTATATATATTTTTGATTATGAAATAGTTTAACACATCACATTTTCAAATATGTAACTGATATTTTCATAATCATGTTAATTAGTAACTTTGAAGAACCAAGCTTTTTATAAATAATAATAATAATAAGACTATTAAATAATATTTATACTTAAATTTTAAGAAAAATTGTTTTTATTAATTTAGTATATATATTTTTGATTATGAGATAGTTAACACATATCCCATTTTTGAATATATAACTGACATGTGTCAAAATCATGTTAATTAGCAATTTTGAAGAACCAATCTCAATATAATCTTTTATAATTATATTTTTATTAAAATTTTAGAAAAGCAAAATTATATTAAATAAATGGTTTTTAAATCTTTTTTTAGGATTTTGAAAAAAAAAATTCTAAAAAAAATTACTACTAAATATTTTTAAAAAATTGTTTTTACTATTAAATAATTATTAAAAGTAGTTTTTTCAGAATTCATTTTTATTATCTTATTATATATATTTTTAATCATCATATATTTAAAAACATGTCACAATATTAGAAGAAAAATTATTATCAAATAATCTTTTGCAATTATTTTTTTATTAGGATTTAAAAAAGGAAAGTTACTATTAAATAATATTTTTAATTATTTTTAAAAAAAAAAATTTGTTAATATTTTAGTATATATTTTTTTAATTATGAGATATGTTAACATATGTCACAATCCTAAAATATATACTTGTTATGTGTCGCAATCATGTTAATTAACAATTTTGAAGAATCAAACTTTATATAATAAGATTTTACAGTTTAAAAATATTTTTGTCTTATTCTATTAACACATATTTATATTTTAGGATACTTATATTGGATATACAATAATATTTTTGACTATATAAATTTAGTCAATATATCATAAATTGATAATTTATTTTAGATAAAATAAAATATATAAATTTTATGATATATTAAAATTAATTGATAGAGGTTTTTACCATGATTCTGTCAAGTGACATGGGGTCAAACACCTAGAAAGCTTCCAGTAACATGCTTGCACACGTAGTACAATACTTGTCAATTACTCCCTCCGTTTTTTAATATAAGTCGTTTTACAGCTATGCACGTAGATTAAGAAAACCATTAATTTCTTATATTTTCTAAACAAAAACATCATTAATTATTTACCTAACCACAATTCAACCAATAGAAAAATATAAGATATATTACCATTGGTTATATAACATTAATTATTAATAAATTTTACATAGAAAACCGAAAACGACATATAATTTGGAACAAAAAAGTTTCTCTAAAACGACTTATAATAAAAAACGGAAGGAGTATGTTTTTGTATTAGCATTTTACCATTAATTCCGACTAATCCATGCCACATGCAAAAAATTAATTTCACAGAATTTGTTTTTCTTTTACGGGAAATACATCATTCTTGATTTCTTTAATTATCAAATTTAATATAGTTTGACTAAATTAAATAAGAAGGAGAAGAAGACCACCTCCTTACATACGCCCAGGAACATGATAAAAATGGCTAAAGACAATTGCTGAAAGCCGTGGAACAACAAACCAGCGAGACGACAAATTATCCAAGAAAGGTAAACCCTAACCCTAATCCCCATTCTTGGGTCTCAAGTCTTGTCCTTCTTTCATCATCATCATTTTACATAAATCCTCTTTCGACCTGATTTCATTGCTCATGGTTGTGTAATGTATGCATGTTATTGTCATCGGATTTATCATCTTCATTGCATCGGATTTATTCAGATTTTTCTTTGGGTAAAATGTTAAAAGTTGGATTTATATTCAGATTTGTGCATATTGGTTTGATTTTTTTGTTATTCTTCTTCAAGCCTTAGATCGATCGATATCATGAGTACTCAAGCGACGGGGACTTCGTCAACATCAGGGAGGAGGAGAGGACCACCACCACCTTCCAAGAAACCAGACCAATCAGAGCACCACGGAAGCTTCGTCAACGTACCAAACTCACCTCAACCTCCCTCTAACGTTGAGAGAACAGTTAAAAATCTTCGGTTAGACAAAGCCATCACCATCCCCGAAGGCACCACCGTCTTCGAAGCTTGTCGGAGAATGGCTGCCCGTCGCGTCGGCGCCATTCTCTTAACCAACTCAAGCTCCCTCCTCTCCGGTATCTGCACCGACAAAGACATAGCTACAAGAGTCATCGCCGAAGGGTTAAAACCGGACCAGACTCCTGTCTCCAAAGTCATGACGAGAAACCCTGTCTTCGTCACCTCTGACTCCTTAGCCTTGGAAGCTCTTCAAAAAATGGTTCAAGGGAGGTTCAGACACTTGCCCGTCGTGGAGAACGGCGAAGTCATTGCTATGTTAGACATCACGAAGTGTTTATACGATGCTATCTCGAGGATGGAGAAAGCAGCCGAGCAAGGAAGCGCTTTAGCTGCTGCTGTGGAAGGTGTCAGAGGAGCTGGTTTCATCGAGACGTTGAGGGAAGGGATGTTTAAACCCGCCTTGTCGACGATTATCACCGATAGCTCCAAAGTTGTGCTTGTATCACCATCAGATTCTGTCTACGTCGCTGCGAAAAGGATGCGTGATCTGCGCGTAAACTCTGTGATCATCTCAATGGGGAGCAAAGTCCAGGGGATACTGACTTCTAAGGACATTCTTATGCGCCTTGTAGTCCAAAATTTATCTCCTGAAACGATTCTTGTTGAGAAAGTGATGACGCCGAGTCCTGAATGCGTCTCCTTAGAGACGACGATTCTTGACGCGTTGCATACGATGCACGATGGGAAGTTCTTGCATCTTCCGGTGTTGGACAAAGACGGTTCGGTTGCAGCTTGTGTTGACGTGTTGCAGATCACCCACGCGGCTATCTCGATGGTTGAGAACAGCTCTGGTGCTGTGAACGACGTGGCGAACACCATGATGCAGAAGTTTTGGGACTCGGCTCTTGCGTTGGACCCGGTTGATCATGATTCGGACGGTCATAGTGAAATGTCGGGGATGATGATGATGCATCGTCATTCAGATATTGGGAAGCTCACTTCTTGCGCTTCTCTAGAGCTAGAGAACTCGTTTTCATTCAAAGTCAAAGACCTTAAGGGCCGTGTGCATCGGTTTAGTTCCGGTGGTGAAAGTCTTGAAGAGCTGATGGGTGTTGTGATGCAAAGAATCGGTATTGATGTGGAGGAACAAAGGCCTCAGATTATGTATGAGGATGATGAAGGTGATAAGGTGTTGATTACGTCGGATAGTGATTTGGTTGGTGCTGTTGCTCTTGCTAGGTCTACTGGACAGAAGGTGTTGAGGCTGTATCTGGACTTCACCGAGACAGAAACAAGGAGCTTGGGTTTGGAAACGGGTCAACTCAAGAAAGTGAGTACTCTGGATGGAAAGGGATGTGGCGGGTGGGTTACATGGCGTGGTGGTGTGGTGGTTACAGGAGCTGTTGTGATAACGGGCGTAGCTGTAGTTGTTTACTTGAAACGCTCAAAGACATGATTCTAATGTTGCAAAATAACCCTCTTTCTTTTTATTATTGTAAGCTTCATATATACAATGTTGTCAGTTTGGGTTTACATGTTGTAAAACCTATTCAGAAGAGAACATAAGGTTTGACAGAGTTCATGTAAAACATCTTAAACCGAGAAAATAAAACCAGGGAATGTTGTTGTACTGCAATTGCTGTGTTGTAATGTTGTTACTTACATAGACAGGAATTGTGGTGAACCAACAAAGAAACCACAATGCAGAGAAGGTTCAAGGTTTGTTACCTGTTGTTATGATTTTGAATTACAACTGACGGATAAGGTTTTATATGCTAGATTTGAATTAGTTTACAGAAGCGCAGGTTTGCCCGAGAGGTTAAGGGGGAAGACTTAAGTTCTTCTGCACATAAGTGCGCGTGGGTTCGAACCCCACAGCCTGCATTTTTATCGTGTATCTCATGTAAGAAGGAGTGAGAGACACGGACTTAGCATCTGTAGATTTTTACTAGGGCAAATCGAGATACCATTTTTACCTGCTAATCTGTAGTTACCATAAACACACAATAAAACTACAACTCAACATTAATTTCATGTTCTTTTTTTTTTAACATTTGATTGGTGTTGGAAGTGGGCTTACCACTATAACCCTTCTTGAGTCAACAGTAACTAACATGGGATTCAGCTTTGTAGTGTAGGTTTAACTGTTGACACAGTCTCCACAAATATGTTATTGAATAAGATAACAAAATGCCAAAATACCATTGATTTACCTTTTTAATGCAAAGCTAAGAAACTTAGGCCTTGATTGTTTATACAGGTTTTGGTTTTTAGTTGTTGTCGTTGTGTAAGTTGATTTCATATTCAAGTCTCAAGAAAACCAAGAAAGAAAGGACAATCTACACAAAGAGTTTTATTATAATAAGAGAACCAAACATAATGCCAAAATATACCACTGATATACTTTTTAAGGCTGATTGCAAATAAAAAGTGCAGGTTTGCCGAGTGGTTAAGTGGGTGTAGCCGCTGGTACATCACATGAAAACAACTCTCTTTATTTTCAAAAACAAAAACTCAAATCTTCACATCATCAAACTCTCAGCTCCATTTGATTCTCTCATTAGTATTGGCTTCACAGGCTTGCGGAAATTGACTCCTGCATACACTGCCTCTGCTCCAAGCTCCTCCTCAATTCTCAATAGCTTTAACAAACATTACATGAGGATCAGTTTGATGAATACTCTGTGATCATTGTCAGATCAATCAAGGAAACATCATTTGTACACTAAACCTGATTGTATTTGGCAAGACGCTCTGATCTGCATGGAGCTCCGGTCTTGATTTGCCCCTGTGATGATATAACAACAATACACACTAGACTTCAATATTTTTATTTCAAAACAGACTTCAACATTTTATTGTAATGTTGGGTGACTTATGGTTGACAAACCAACAGATAAGTCAGCAAGGAAGGTGTCCTCGGTCTCTCCACTACGGTGGCTGGCCATCACTCCCCAACCAGCTCTCTTTGCCATCTTAACCGCCTCAATACTCTCCGTTACAGATCCTATTTGGTTAACCTGTTTAGTTCATTCACCAAAGGAGTTTATTAAGACAGTTTCAAAAGCCTGCAGTTAAGAATAAGGTGAGGGTGTTACCTTTAAAAGAAGAGCATTGCATGACTTTTCTTTGATTGCCTTCTCAACTCTCCGCACAAGAAAGAGTGTTAGAGATATATAACCACTTTGGATGAAGAGTAAGTTCTACTTGATTAGTTGTGGCAGACCTTGGGGTTGGTGACCAACAGATCATCACCTACAACCTGATACTTCTCGCCCACCTCGCGGGTTATCTTGGCATAGTGCTCCCAGTCGTCTTCGTCAAATGGGTCTTCAATGGATACAATTGGGTACTCTGCAAGGAATGACTTGTACAGGTCCTTGAGAGCATCTCCAGAAATCTTTTGCGAGCCATCATTGTTCTGAAAATACACAAAATAGGCCAGGAGATAGACAATGAGAGCAATGTTCTTGATTGCGTCTCAAGAAAGTTTAGGGTTTCTAAGGTAAACAAGACTACTTTACCTCTTCTTTGAAATTCAAGCCGTAGGTCTTGTCTGATGTGTAGAACTCAGATGCAGCCACATCCATTCCAATGACAACCTATCAAGTTTTATATGACCAAAACCATTTAGTTTCACTGCTTAATTAAGCTTTGTGTAAAGTATAATGGGTACATCCTTGTAACCGAGGCCTCTAGTTCTGATGATAAATAGTTCATAGTTGTGAGTTTCGTCATCTTGGTTCTGAATCCGGTCATTCCCAAGTGTTTTAAATGGCAAAAAAATCCGAATTTCTGGAGGTTTTGTAGTGATTAGTCTTTAGATTTAGAAAGTCTTTGAAATCACACCACGGTTATCAAAAAAAAAAAATCTACATCCTTACCATTACCGCTCTCAAAAAACTGGTAACTAGCTTAAGGTGGTTTTGCATTTTTCAAGGCTCGTACACATCTAGATGGGTTTGTATAGATAGACATTTTTGTGATTATGAACATTGATGATTTGAACTTTGAACATACCCAAACATGATCAAATCCAAATAGAACCATGGTCAAATGAATTTATCCACATCATTCAAATAATAAATTAGATGTGTCGAAATGAATTGGTTTGTTCATGTCTAAACTCTAAATAGATTGTATATATCCAAATAATCATGTCTAATGAACATTTCTTAAACATTAGTGATTTGACCTCATTTCGATTTTGACTTATTTTTATAAAAGAATTTGAACGCCCACTGATCAGCGAATCCAGCCTACTTTTTACTCCCTATAAAATTGAACTTAGCATATTTAGTCTGATTTGCATAGATCTTTTTCTTTGGTAGATTTTGTTTCTTTTAGTTTCCTAATTTCGTCTTAAAATCTGCATTTCATATTCTAACATCCGTTTCTTAGTTACACCATTAAATAGCTTAACATTTCTTTAAATTTTTCATCATGTTTCAGTTTTATTAAATCGTAGAAATTTTATTACTGTACGTCTTGTCGGTAGAAAGCAAAATACCGAGACAGTTTAATGATTCGTGGGTTTGAAGAGTCGCAGTACACACCAGATCACATTTTTCTATGTTGGGAGATATCAAAGTCGCATTTTTCTGTGAACCTATTAAAAAAAGTAGTTTAAAATTAGAATATTCTATGGAATTTCGTAGTCAATACTTTCTAAATGCAAAAATTATGTGTTTAAAAACTAAATTATATAATTAGCTTGAAGGTTGAGCCTGAGGAGGCTTGAGCCGCTGTGCGGCCGAAGTCGTGCTTCACCGTAATCAACACGACAAGATACCAAAACTACCCTTCATCTTGCGAGTCCTCTATGATTCAATTAATAAGGGGTAAAACCGAGATTAGCCAGAAACTGCCAAATAAAACCACGTGAGATCCAACGGCTGAGAAGCAATTTCTTGGAGAACATGTCAGTACGTCACAGATCTAACCCTTCAAATTTACTTTTTCACCAACCAATACACTCTCCTCTGCATCTATAAATACCAAACCGTCTGGTCCACTTGCTCCCATCTCTCTCGTCTGCCTACTTCCTCAAAAACTTTCTCGATCTTTCCGTCAAAAACCATGTCTGCCTTCACCAGCAAATTCGCCGGTAACTCTCCCTCACACTCTATCATCACTCGAATCTGCTTATCCCGTCGTAGCTAAGCCTATTCGATTCACTAGCGTAGTTTTCGTATAAGCCTTAGATCTGTTGTTTTGGATTGTGATCGAGTGTTTTAACTCTCTAGATCTGGATTAGTTGCTTCGTTGTATGAGTTGAATTGAATCTGTTGATAGCTTAGAGATCCGATTCACTGTTCGTTAGTTGTATACTTGATCGATCTGTCTTCACTCTAAATCATCCGATCTAATCAACTTTATTCGCGATCTGAAGTTTTATATCGTTCGTAATCGTTTATGCGTTTTTACTGTTTTGAAACATCTGCAGATGAGTTGATCGCTAACGCTGCATACATCGGCACACCTGGAAAAGGTATTCTCGCCGCCGATGAGTCCACCGGTACCATCGGAAAGCGTCTCGCCAGCATCAACGTCGAGAACGTTGAGACTAACAGACGTGCTCTCCGTGAGCTTCTCTTCACCGCCCCCGGTGCTCTCCCTTGCCTCAGCGGTGTCATCCTCTTCGAAGAGACTCTTTACCAAAAGAGCTCCGATGGTACGAATCCAATTCATTAGTGTAAGAAAGATATAGTTAGAGGACTTAATTGTAAATTCTAAACATTTACTAATTACAATTAAGTCCTCTAATTATATCTCTTTTACAATTAGTCTCTGTTTATGTGTGTGTGTGTTTGTAGAGGTTTCTTATTTTTTAATTTTTTGTACACAGGCAAGCTTTTCGTTGATATCTTGAAGGAAGGAGGAGTCCTCCCAGGTATCAAAGTCGACAAGGGTACCGTTGAGCTAGCCGGAACCAACGGCGAGACCACCACCCAAGGTCTCGACGGTCTCGGTGAGCGTTGCAAGAAGTACTACGAAGCTGGTGCACGTTTCGCCAAATGGCGTGCGGTTCTCAAGATCGGCGAGAACGAGCCATCAGAGCATTCTATCCACGAGAACGCTTACGGGTTGGCTAGATACGCTGTCATCTGCCAGGAGAACGGTCTTGTACCGATCGTTGAGCCTGAGATCCTTGTCGACGGATCCCACGACATCCACAAGTGTGCTGCCGTCACCGAGCGTGTCCTTGCGGCTTGCTACAAGGCTCTTAGCGACCACCACGTTTTGCTAGAGGGAACTTTGTTGAAGCCTAACATGGTGACGCCTGGATCCGACAGTGCCAAGGTTGCACCTGAGGTTATCGCTGAGCACACCGTCCGTGCTCTTCAGAGAACGGTACCAGCAGCTGTTCCAGCTATTGTTTTCTTGTCCGGTGGACAGAGCGAGGAGGAGGCGACTAAGAACTTGAACGCGATGAACCAGTTGAAGACCAAGAAGCCATGGTCGTTGTCTTTCTCGTTCGGACGTGCGTTGCAACAGAGCACTTTGAAGACATGGGCGGGGAAAGAGGAGAATGTTAAGGCTGCTCAAGAGGCGTTGTATGTGAGGTGCAAGGCTAACTCTGAAGCCACACTTGGAACGTACAAAGGTGATGCTAAGCTTGGTGATGGAGCTGCAGAGAGCCTTCACGTGAAGGACTACAAGTACTGAGAATCGTCTGTCAATGGTTTCTGTTGTCACGTCCTCATCAACACCCTCGATATTTTTCTATGGGTTTATTCTACTCTTTGCTTGACATTATCGGCTTTTCGATTTTTGTTTTTCAATTTCTTTTCGGTTTGTGTTTTGATTTAAGAATCATGAGTGTTTAAAAACGCCCAAATAAAATGCCAGCTGAGGTTTTTTCTGTTAATTAACTTTTATCTTTTTTGGGGATTTGAATTTGAAGAACAAAAGCACATGAAATCAATTAATGGATCCATGAAGCTAGTGATTCTCTACCTATATAATCAAATCAACAAATTGAAGTTTTCACTTCACTCACAAGTTGATCTCCCTCTGAAAGCGTTGAAAGCTCAATTATTATATGGTGGTAGTACCTGTAATGAGAAGAACAACATATAACTTGGCCCGACTCTATAGATGGTGTTCTCTACCGAATATCATAAAAGCATTTGCTTTCCAGATCATTCAACCAAATAATTTGGTAGTCTACATATATTAGCACATTGCTTTGTTTGTAGGAACCGAATATTTCTATCGTTCCACTTCGATTAAATGGTCCTATCTACTATTTAATTCAAAGAAAAAGAGATGTTGATTAGCTGTGTAAGGGTTTATTCTAAAGAGATCAAGTAGTGATGTTATTTTAATATGTTGAACATTTGAGTTTGTGGGAAATGTTCAAACCCCACATACTAATTAATATTATTATTGCGTCTATTGTGAGTCAAGCAAGACCACCATGACTTTGACAGGAAGTCAGTTTGTTTCAGTTTCAAAAGCACACGCTCGTCGGCGAGAGGCTCATTTCCAAAGAAGTGAAAAAGCTAAGAAAATAGTTAGGGGGGGAAATAAATTAAAATAAGAGAAATTAGGACGTATATGCACAGATTTCACAGATATTAAGAAAATACCACGTAACTATTCCAATTTATTTTAATACCATTTCACCCCTACAACCAAACACGCTTACTCTATATCTACTCTACATATAATATCAGAAGATATCACCAGACCCACCTATTCTTCGTTTGAGCCCTTTCTAAACAGTAATATCCCCCAAATCCTTTTTTTCATTTAATCAAAAATTATAATTTTTCTACAGAGACCAAAACTAGAGAATTTACCGTCGGCCATTCCACAGATTGTCACCACACCGGAGCCTGTTGTGGTCACTGATTTTGACATCAAATCAGAGTCTGGGTGAAACGAATCTCAAGAAGAAGGAGAGGAGATCGATGGACCACCCTCCCGCCGAAAATAGTTCGATATTGTGTAAGTCCCACACACGCTAGAGAGCTGGATGAAAAATGCAAGGTAAGTGGTAGCTGTTACCAAAAGAGTTGTTGATATCTGGAGACCAATTTAGTTCTGATGTTATCCAAGCGTATTAGGTGTTACTCATGCGTAGTAATTGTTACCACAAGAGTTAGTTGCTTTTGTTGCTCTTGTGGTTGTACGTATAGGCAGTTGTTTAGCTATAGTCACCTTTGCAAATTTTCTGTTACTCCGAGTTAGTAGTGAACTAGTGCATTGTTAGTCGTTACAATGCATGTTAGTTGTTACCAAAAGAGTTATTGATATTAGAGACCCTTTTGGTTCTGAAGTTACCCAAGCATAGTAGGTGTTACTCCTGCGTGTTAACTGTTACCACAAGAGTTAGTTGCTTTTGTTTCTCTTATGGTTGTACGTATAGGCAGCTGTTGAGCTAGCCACCTTTGCAAAGTTTTTGTTACTCCGAGTTAGCAGCCAACTAGTGGGTTATTAGTCGTTCCAATGCATATTAGTTGTTACCAAAAGAGTTGTTGATACTGGAGACCCTTTTGGTTTTGACGTTATCCAAGCGTAACAGGTGTTACCCCAGCGTATTAACTGGTACCATAAGAGTTAGTTGCGTTGTTGTCCTTGTGGTTGTACATATAGGCAGCTGTTTAGATACAATCACCTTTGCAGAGTTTCTGTTACCCCAAGTTAGTAGCGAACTAGTGGGTTATTGGTCGTTACAATGCGTGTTAATTGTTACCATCTTTCTTTATATCTAACTAACCAGGAGAAAGCCATATGTATATTATCTAATGTTTTGTGACTATACCACAGGTTGAAGTGATTTCGATGGTAGTTGATGCAACACATTCTCAGAAGAGCTGACGTGAGAAGACAAGGTTGATGAGGAACATGTTGGCAACCTTGTACGACTAATCGAGCAAGGTCATGTGTTCAACAAGTCTATGTACGCTATATTTAGATTTGCTCTGGATTTTTTTTTTTTTGATTTTCCAGTGTACCTTAAACAATAACCTAACAAAACGGCTATTGAAGATCTCCCGAATCAAAAAGTGTTCACTTTTCTCCTTAGGTTTCTAGACTGTAGGGGTAAAAGGGGAATGTGGGACGCAATTAGCTACAGTTCCGATGGGTTCTTTTTGCCTTTGGGTACTTTCTTAATTTTGCACAGATTTAGGTATATTGATCCAATTGTCTCTTAAAATAAAGCCAAAAACTGAAAAAAAAAAATAATAATATTTGAAAATGAACAGGAAAAAAGATTATCCAAACCTACAATTACAAATCATTTAGCATTCAGCATTATCTCTCATTTGCCTTCATAATATGGTTAATCAAAAACAA
Source organism: Brassica napus (assembly GCF_020379485.1). Taxonomy (NCBI): domain Eukaryota; kingdom Viridiplantae; phylum Streptophyta; class Magnoliopsida; order Brassicales; family Brassicaceae; genus Brassica; species Brassica napus. Next base: position 33,767,548 of record NC_063442.1, on the reverse strand, counting down.
CATAAACACCCATCATAGTTATACAAATCAACCCACAAACCATTTAGTAAAACTAAAACACTTAGACGAAAGACAAATAGATAAATAAATACATTAAAGAGAACCATAACATAACCCTAATAAGCCAAATTAGTTCTTCACTGGTTGGTCTTATGTCTGTGAGATAGAGAATCAGTCGGTTTGTATGCCCATGCTAAGCTCCTCAAGTTTCTTCAACCTCAGCTTCTCGCTTTCTCCAACCAACTGTCCCATCTCCCCAGGGAGAAATTTAGAAGAACAAACAAAAAACAAACCAACACCGGTTAGTGCATGTCTGATTCAGAGAAATTAGAACCTAGAATTCGAAACTAACCTCCATTAGCTTGGTAAGCAGCTGAACTTTCTCACGATTCTTCTCGTTGAATGTATCCAATGCTTCTTTATATTCCCTTTCCTGTTTCATGTCATCCACACACATCATAACAACCCAAACCTATTGACTTTGACATTTTATAATTGCAATTTTGAGTTTGGGTTAGGTGAAGACCAACACTTTGTAGTAATGAGACAGGTTTTACCAGCAACTACTCTTGAAAAATATATATTGTACCTTCTTTTGAACTGTTGCGCCTAATGGTTTGAGTTCTTTGTTGACGCTATCGATCTTCTTACGCACCCAAGAAACTTCCTTCCTCATTGGATCTGCCATAGACTCAAGCTCCTGAAATAATCATCATTTCCACAAAGACAAAATCAAAATCTTGACTTGTGAAAACCCCAACAAGAAGGAGAAAAAGCTAATGTTCAGATCATAGAGCTGCTTTGTAAGTTTAAACTTACAAATTTATCAACGAAACTTGTTATTTATTCAACAAATTGAGTACATGCAAAACCCATTAGCTTACAAATATAAGATCTTGAATTTAATTAGCCAATGATAAGTCAGTTACGAGTTAGTTAACTCAATAAAACAGAGTATGTACTAGAGACAGAGTTAGAAACAGAGGTTCATTGCTCTGTTTTGAAAAAAACAAGAATCAGACAAACCTCGCGGATGTTGGCGAGACGTCGGTTTTCTTCCTCGACCCGACCAAGCTGAATCTTGACCCGTTCACGAACCTCCATTTTCCTCTTCTCGATCTCATCCTCTTTAGCCCTAAACGCAGAGAGGGCAGAACGAGCCATCTCCTCGTCTTCTCTAGACATCTGACTGCTGAAGCTGAAGCTCACCATCTGCTGGCTCTGCGGCTGAGCAGGATCCGTCGTCTGCATCTTCGGTTTCTCTTCTTCTTCTTCTTCTTCCTTGTGATGGTTACTTCTATTGTTCTTCTTCTTCTTCCTCAAGCCGCAGCAGGAACGCGAGTGATGCAGTTCCTCTGTGGAACTCCGGTGGGGTTCTTCGATTGACCCTATTTTTACTGTTTGGGATTGAATCGAAGCAAAAGCTTTTGTAATGGCGGACGTGTGTGGTGGATTAAGTGCGGTGATGGTCTCTTGTCTCTGTCCTCTTCTTCTCACTCTTTTATATCTTGTTTGCTTTCTCTTTTGTTTTAACGTATCCGTTAAGTTCGTAGTTCTCAAAACTATACTTTAATTACGTGTCCGTTTGATGATTATTGTTCTATTTTTTCAAATTTATTTTGTTTCTAATTAAACGTTTTTAATGTCAAAGTGGTGGGATCTTAGCCGTAATACTTCATTATTAGATGATAAATAGCCTTGATCAGTTGATCTAATCCTTAAGTATCTGGTCGTTTAGAGACTGCTAGATATTTGCGATTATAGTTATACAGAGATACTGATACGGATTTTTTTCTAAATTTGAAAAATACTAATACGGAATATAGTACATTATTTTTTCATTTATTATAGTTTAAGAAATATACTTTTCACGCTATCAAATAGTAGAAAACGAAAAGTAGTTCTTCATTTGTTTTTTTAAGAAAAACGTTATATATTCAGTATAAATAACATTATATTTACATATTATCATTATTATAAAATAATAATAAACTAATTTTAACATACATTTACAAACTGATTTTAACATAGATTTACAAATTTTATTAAATATATGGTTTTGGCTTCTTAAAAATTTATTGACAACTCTTTTAATTTCATCTTATTTGATGATCAAATTATGTTTGTTAATTAGTGTATTCAACATGTGATGAGCTTAACAAACTCCAAACACGACCCAAATTATTGAAAATTAAGATACGATTGGTGAAACCGAATCATACCATCGTTAATAGTAATAAAAATTTATATATATCTATATATTTTTATATTTTTATCATTATTAAAATTGTATTGCAGTTGTTTTACACGTTACTCATCCGGACCTTGAAATTTGTTTTTTCTATATCATAAAATATTTAATCGTTTTTTCTTGCTAAATGATTGGAATAGAAAATTTTATATTCTTATATCTTTATCGTCCATTTCTCTTTATCATACAAAGATTCTAACTATTAATTTTGTCTTCTGGTTGTTGACATTAATATGTTACCGGTCAATTTCAGGAATCATTTATTGTGTTTATCTTCAACTGTATATTACTATTGAATGTTAGTAAATGCAAAATTTGTTTTTATCTGTTTAATATGGGAATACGTTGTCACTTGCCACTTGGCGTTATCTAGTTTTAAATGAAAACTATCTTAGAAAATAATATGACGGCTGTAAAGCAAAAGCCGAAGTGGGAGGATATTACCAAGACAATAAGCTTTCATAAGTGATTATGTTGTTGACATAAAGACAGGAAGAGGAGGCAGCTCACCATATCATTCGGCCAGTAGTATCAACTTCTTTCCAACTCTTACCTGACAAAAAAAAAGAAATTACCACCTTCCTTCTTAAACTTACCTTTAATTGTTTCAGTTCTATGTTTTGCCGTTAAATATGTAGCCTATCACCGCCAAAAGTTTTTGATGAGATCTTAATTAGTGAGTTGTATCTTCCTTATCTGGTAATTGGTATACTGGTATGTTCCAAGTTTGGCTTGAGAATGTGATGGCCCTCCAAACAAACAAGTGAAGACAAGAAACCGATTCTGCCTTCAAGACTGGTGTATTGTCTTGGTTAAAATATACTCCTTCCGTTTCATATTAAGTGTCGTTGTAGAGAAATTTTTTCGTTATAAAATAAGTGTCGTTTTTTATTTTTAATACAAAATTTATTAATTTTATGCAGTAATTTATTTTTCTGTTAATTGAAATATGGTTAGATGTATATATAATTGTATTTTTATATAGAAAATGTACAAAATTAATTATTTCTTTAATCTGTGTGCACAAAGTCAAAATGACACTTAATATGAAACAGAGAGAGTATGAAGTATATTTTTTTGTCAATACAAAGAATCTAAAACGACTCAAACAATTAGAAACTGTTTTAAGAATCTATATGAGCAACATATCACAGTTGTAGAAAAAAAAGTATATTGTTTTCGAGTATTCTATGTTGGCTTATAGTACATAACTGTATTGTTTAGTTGTAGAAAAAAAAATTGTTTTCGAGTATTCTATGTTGGCTTATACATAAGTACATAACTGTATTGTTTGTAAAGGCATTTTGGAAATGTAAGGCATTTTGGAAATGTAAGGCATTTTGGAAATGTAAGGCATTTTAATATATTTATATATCCTCATTTATTCCACGGTTTTAATGATTCATATACCATCTTCAACAGTTTTGAACCGTCTATTGCAAAACTACTTGTATAAAAGTTACACATATAAGTTACTTGCAAAAGTTACTTTCATAGAGTTCACGAGTATGTTGCATACACTTTAGACCATTTCCAATGTATTTTGCTATTTTTACCTCTAAAATAGAGGAACTCTATAATAGAGGTAAGATATGCTCCAATGTATTTCTCTATAATAGCAATCTCCAATTATAGAGTAAAAAATAAAGGAATGCAATTTCTTCCTCTATAAATAGAGGAAAATATAAAAATCTCTATTACAGAGGAAGAAATAGAGATGGATTGGAGCAATTTCACCTCTAAATGCTATTATAAAGGTGAAAATAGCAATAGGTTGGAGATGCTCTTAGACTGACTTTTGGAATGTGTGAAGATGGCAAATGCACATGATTCACCACATATTTGCAAAAAGTTGTCGAATTTTGAGCTTTTTTAAAAATAAAAAATATAAATTTGGGTATGTTTTATAATATTACAGATTCCTACAAAACTGACTTGTTTTATAATATTGCAGATGAAGCAATTCATATTAACGATTGGGGCTGATAAAATAGTGGGGGAAAAGGAACACAAACAGAATATAGAGTTGATAAAACAAATGATATTGTTGGGTATGAAGCTAGGTTATTCACTTATTTGGTTATGTGTTATTTTGCCTTTGGAAACAGAAAATCTTTCGAACTTGAAAGGAAATCAAGGAAGACATGCATGCATATCTCATACTACAACCGATATCGAGTTCTCTAAAAAGAAAAAGTTACTAGAGAAAACATTTGTGGTTGATACTATACAAAGTCAAGTATACTGAAGCTAATCAGCAAGTATGTGGAGGTTGAAAGGCATAACTTAGAATAGGATTAGGTCTTCTTGTCAACTGTTATTTTGTACCGTTGGTAAGGACTTGCAAAGAAAACTCGTATGCAGTGTTTTCTTTAAGTTTTGGAACATCTATATAAGATATCAGTTTTACCAAAAAATAAAATATTGCTTGCAACTAAAAATGAGTACATTTCAATTTGTAACAGATAATATGTATTCTCATGGATTTACCGATTTAATGTGAGTGGTCTATAAAATCACTTTATTGGAATGTTTCATACTTTGTAGTAAAATAAAACTAGTCCCAATATCCATCATAAAAGTTTTCACAAAAATGATTTCCTAAAACAAAAGGCACGATGATTGATCCTAATAATAAGTGCTACAACGAAGAAACCGGTGGCGGTACGGGACCAAACGTGAACTGTAATTGTAACAGTGGGCCTACAGGCAAATCCACGAGGCATAAGTCCATCTTTAACGGGAGCGCTTAGAGCATCTCCAATGGTGGATTCACCATTGGAGTCCTTAGGAGTAGTATATTAATTTTTTTTTTTTTTTTGTAATAGTTAAGAACTTTTTTTAGAAAATGGTAGTCCAATGATGATACTCATTTACGAATCTTTACAAATAAAATAATATTAAAATTTAAAACATGTAAAATTGAAAATTTTATTTATTACATGAAATACAATAAACATAACATAATTTAATATTCATCACCAAATTTAGTCCAAACATTTTCAATTAAATCGATTTTCAATTGATCATGTATACGCCTATCGCGGAGATGATTCCGAATCCCAAGCATGTTCCCGAGATTTGAAGGCATCTCGGTACTATAGGACATATCCACTTGTGAACTTCTTGATGTCTCTCCTTCTTCAAATTCAGTTGTATAGTACTGAGTGTAACCATCCCGTTCATCTTCGACAATCATATTGTGTAGTATGATACATGCTCGCATAATCTGCCCTATCTTCGCCTTGTCCCATAAAAGAGCCGGGTTTTTAACAATAGCGAACCGAGCCTGCAAAACTCCGAAAGCCCGCTCCACATCTTTTCGTGTTGATTCTTGAACTTTATCAAATAACTCTGCTTTAGCACCTTGGGGGAGTGAGATAGATTGGATAAATGTTGACCATTTTGGATATATACCATCGGTGAGGTAGTACGCCAAATCATACTGGTGTCCGTTGACGACGTACCGGACCCTTGGAGCTCGACCTTCCAAAATGTCATCAAAAACGGGGGACCGATCGAGGACATTAAGATCGTTTAACGTACCTGGAGGACCAAAGAAAGCATGCCAAATCCAAAGATCTTGCGAAGCTACTGCCTCTAAGACAATTGTCGGTTTTCTCGATCCACGTGTGTATTGTCCTTTCCATTCGGTTGGGCAATTTTTTCACTCCCAATGCATACAGTCAATGCTTCCAACCATCCCAGGAAATCCGCGTTTCTCTCCAATATCGAGTAGTCGTTGAAGATCCTCCGGCGTGGGTCTTCGTAGATACTCGTCTCCAAATAACCGAATAATTCCGTCGGTGAAATTATCTAGACAGGAAAGTGCGGTGCTTTCACCAAGTCGAAGATATTCGTCTACCGAGTCAGCAGCTGAACCATAAGCAAGGAGACGAATTGCAGCCGTACATTTTTGCAGTGGAGAGAGGCCATCCCTCCCGGTTGCATCTTTTCTCTGTTGAAAGAATTGAAACTCCTCTGATAGACGATAGACTATACGCATGAATAAGTCTTTGTTCATGCGGAAACGACGCCTGAATAAATGTCTTGGAAATGTCGGTTCTTCGCTAAAGTAGTCATTCCATAAACGGATGTGTCCTTCTTCACGGTTGCGTTCTATGTAAGTACGTTGCCCTTTCTTCTTTCTTCTGCCGGCGACTATGTCGTCGTGTATATTTTGAAATATACCGTCGAAAGCTTCTTCTAATCTTTCTTCGAGTTCATCTGATGATGATGATGACATTTTCGGAAACCAACCTTCAATATAATGTGTGAAAATAAAGAAGAAAGGAAGATGAATGTTTAAAAAGATTCTGATAATTGAGGAGATCAAATATGTAAAAAGATTCTGATAATTGAGGAGATCAAATATGACATTTTCGGAAACCAACCTCCAACCAAGCTTCTTCCAATCTTTCTTCGAGTTCCAATAACCAATATGAAACCAACACAAAAACAAAAAATAACGAGAGCACGTAATATATGTTTTCATATTTACAAAACCAATGATATATGCATGTAATAGTTCCAAAGATGAATGTTTAAAAAGATTCTGATAATTGAGGAGATCAAATATGTAACAGAGCCACAAACCTTGATTTTGTGGCAAGTAGATTGATATCGTTTACATGTACTAGTAGAGAGTACAATCTTACAAGGAAGATGAAAGAAAGCTAAGGAGATAGGTTAAAGTCTTATACAATCCGATCTTATATAAATGTGAAAGTGAAAAAAACTAGAACCCGTGACTAGAGTCACATCTGCTAGACAAGAAAACACCTTCACAACTCCAAAGCACCCGTGATAGATAAAACAACCGCAAGAAAACAAAGGCCTTGTACTGCACCTGCAATAACAGACAAGACAATACGTAAGCACATGTGAACTAACCAACTTATTAAGTCCAGAACGTATTCACAAGTTGTAGCTCATGTGAAGTAACAGACAAGACAACCGTAAGTCTAAGAAATACCTTCTAAGTTAAGAACCTAATCACAAGTCTAAGCAACATTTGATATACCTTAACCGCAATATATAACAGATCATAACATCTCTGACATAAGCTTGTTTTTGAGAGATGTTTCCATCTCAGACAGTGGCTCCTTTTTGGCTAGTAAGCGCTCGAGGACTTTACGGTTTGCAATTTTTTCTTTTATTTCGAACATGGACTGTAACACAGACAAGTCCTCTTCTTTCCCGGTTTTCTTCTTCTTGCTAGCTGCTTTAGCAGCCTTCACCCCAACTGGTCGATCCTCTGGTTCTCCCCCATCAGCTTCACCATCGACTGAGTACACTTGCTTGCGTTTCTCCTTTCCCGTGTCCTTAGCCTGATAGGTGGAGCACCATTTCATGTCATGTCTCAGCTCTCTCCAGGCATGCTCGAGACCGAACTTGATTCCGTGGTCATTGTAGTAGATGTCTAGTGCAGCTTTCATCACATCGTCGTCATTTTGACCGCTCTTCTGTGCTCGCGATCTCATATAATGTAACAGAGGAAGATATTCACAAAGCCACAATCACATTTTCACAGAGCCACATTCACATACAAGAAGATAATCACGCGGTCCTAATCGCAGATTATGTAAGAGAAGAAGATAATCAAAGCCTCCTAATCGATTGAAACCCATATCGATTGAACCCAATTCGATTTGAAACCCTAATCCCTTTTACCCCAAATCGTTTACCCCCAAATCGTTTAGGACCGTATCCATTCAACCCAATTCGATTTCAAAAAAAGAGAAGAATATATACCGAAATAGATCGACAAGAACCCAAAAATCCCCAATTCCAGTGAAACCGAAACCCTAATTACAAATGAAAAAAATTCCCAAATCGTTTCAAATCCCACAGCCAATCACTACACAAGAACATAAAGAAGAAGAAACCTAATAAATATCACAAATCGTTGTAGAAAGACATCGATTTACCTTGATGGCTCGAGGAGATCGAATCGCATAAACCGTCGCCTTTCCTTTTTTTTTTCTCTTCTTCGCGAATGATTTCATTTTTGTTTCTGAATGCACGTTTACCCTTCGACCGGTCCAATACGAAGCTGCCACGTCCCTACAGATTCGATCCGTTAACCCCTTCTCTACGGACTGCTCCTTCTCAGTATCACACTCTTTTATTAATTTTTTATTCACATGCTGCAGTTAAGGATTCGCATAAACCCTGCGTTGTGGATGCTCTAAGAGCATGATTATCCTATGATCCTTAAGTGGGTTTCTTAACGATTATTTAAATTTTTTAAATGTACTTAAGTGGGGTTAAGAACTCTAGTTAAGAAATTCTCATTTTAAGCGGTCCAATGAGAATTTCTTAATTAGGAGTTCTTAAAAAAAAAAAAATCTTTTTACAAAATTTTTTTATTTATTAAATAAAACATATTAAAAAATAACATTTATAACATTGATTAAAAAAACATAAAAACAAAAATTAGTACAATAATCGAGAATAATTTGGAAAAAAAATCCGAGCTTGAATAGAAAAATTCTCAAAGGTAATGAATGGAACTGTCCGTTGTGACTCTCTTAGCTCTGTGTCTGGAACTGTCCATTGTGATTGTCTCTGATGCAACTCATCAAATTGCATATTGAACATCTTGAACCTGTTCCATTTTTTCAATATTCTTTAATCATTCATATATAAACATTTTTTAGGTAATTAATATATAAACATTTTACAATAACTGTGTTTTTGGTTGGATGAAGGCTTACCTCTCTTTTGAGGAAAGCAGACTCGAGAATTTGTACACAGGTTTTAGAAGTAATCATAACAAAGTTTCGTGATGCACCTTCATCCTTTGCCATATCAAGGAAGGCCTGGAGCTCCAAAGCCTTTCGGTAATACATCATGCCTCCCACGCTAAAAAACTACCACATACCAGTTTTGGTCAGTGTTTGGCCTCTGTAAGATGCCAGCAGACAAAGCTCTTCTTCCAAGTCTTCTCACGTGACAGTTTTCACCATTTTCACCATCAGCCCTGGAAAGCACATGCCCCTTCTCAAAAGCCGACTAGTCCACACCACAAATCGCAGCGATTGCAGACACGGTCTTCGTCGGAGCGTCAGACACGATCTTGGTCTGGCGGAGAATCGGATTGGTCTGGCTGAGAATCGGAGAAGACGGAGAAAAACAAGAAAAGAGAAAAAAAGAAAAATAAATGCCTTTCCTCTGGTTTGCTGATACGTAGAGTAAAAAACCCCCTTAGTAATCAGTTATCAAAATGCTTTCTTAAGGATCGGTAACAGCTTTTTAATTTTGTTTTGATTTAAATCCCTCAATAACTTAAAAACCCATATTAAGAAACCCCTATAATCATGGTCTAATAGTTTTGCCGTGAGGGATGGTTGTTAACTGTGCATTGCAATATGTTTTCATTAACTATAAAACATGACTAATTTAATTGGTCATTTCGGTTAGATAATAATAAGACCGTCTTTCAACAAGAATCTAATCAATCATGTTCACAAATTTACAGAAAAGAAGATTTTAGTATTACCTTACTTAGCAGTTAGCCTGGCCCGGCCCTTGTAGCTAGGACTATAAGGTTTTTTGAGTTTTTTTCTTCTTTTCGAAAAATAATTGTCATTATCATTTCTATTGTTTTAATACATGTGAATTTTCATAAAAAATAGTTTCAAATTTTTGCTTTAAAATATAAAGTGAGCTTAACTTTTTTTCTTTATCAATATTTTTTTTTTTACTTTTTTGTACACTTTTTTTGTACATATTTTAAACAAACCAAATTTAAAAAGATTTAAATAATTAAATACAAATTAAACTAAATATATAAGAGAATAAAATTTATGATAAACATGGTTAAACGTTTATACTTTGTATTTTGAAAAAGAAAAACATGTTGTGCATAAAATAAGAATGTATATTTGCAAAATTTCAAATGTGACATTTATAATAATCAAACAATAAAGTGCATTAACAATTTTTATATTTGTTTTATTAGAGTTTTTTTTTTAACACTGTTTAATTCAAACATCAGAGGAACAAAGTTCCGAGAGTACAAACTCAAAACAGGAGTAACAGACACTCACCAGTAGGTGATATAAGTAAAGCTCAACCAATCAAAAAATAACAATCCATATTAGAAAAAGATCCAACCAACATACTGGTTTTTGTGGACCAATTCCATGGCATCTCGTCTCAAATCCAGCTTGCTCAAAGCTGTAACCAAAGGAGACATTACTTGTTATCTCCATAGCAGAGTACACTACCAGATTACTGAGACAATTTCAAAGGTCTCTGAGAATATTTCATGGAGTAAAGAGTTGCTATCCAGTCAGCACAAACTGATGGGAGAAAAGGTAAATATGAATCTCTTGCTTAACCCTCATCCCAAGATAATCATAGATCTCGGTGAAGCCACAAGTGCAATTCATTTAACCTACAACAACAAACAGTTGACGTATAACATCGAACAAGCTTGAACCAATAAGAGACTGGACCTAGCACGGAGCAGAACGAGAGCACCCCCAGCCTGTCGAACAAGCTTGAACCAAGAAGAACCACCAAACAATCTTTCAAACGAAAGTAGAGGGAATACCCGAGATGAAACGAACATGAGCACAACCCGGATAGAACACATCAACGAAGACTAGCATCATTTTAGTGAACCCGTCAGAAGACTCGATTAAACACATGCAAAACCATAAATATAAAGCCCTAACCAAAGAGACGACGAATCACCACAGCCATGACCAGGTTCACCATGGTACGCAACAATGACGAACACCAGCAGCGAACAAACCCGCTATTGCAAAAAGAAAATCAAAGCTGGAAAGACTAGAACACAAACTACGAGATATGAGGAAGCAAGGATAGAGATCTGAAGAGACTCAACCCGGTTGCACCCGCCGAGCTTCACCAGTCCCCACAAGGAAGATACAAACTTCGAGACTCCATCCCGTTCAGATGAGTCTGAAACCAAGAGAGTGGGGACGACGTCGGCAAGACAAAATGATTGCACCAATCTACAACAAATCAGCTCCAAACTCGCAACCTCTATCTCTACATCTCAAAAACACATAACCGAGATTGTAGATCAAAAGGGAGGGAGAGAGCGACACTCCCGGCGGTGGCGAGGAGCGCCAACCGCCGGAAAAACGAAAAGATTAAGCGGCGGTGGTCTTTAGTCGAGAGAGAATATAATTTTAGGGCGAACTCCTATTAGAGTTTAGATAAAAATATTAAAATAACATGTCAATACTAATAATGGTTTTGATTGCAAAAATGATATATTTAAATTAAAATATAAAATATTGGGTTTTCGAATCGGTCCTATCCCAAACGGGCTTAGGTCCAAAATACCCAAATCCCAAATGGATTTAGCCCAAAAGACCCAAATTTTTTTGAGCTTATAAAACTAAGTTCAAACTCAATATTTTTTATGGTTGGATGGACTCGGACCGCGGACTTTAGTCCTAGTTTTAGTCTTAGCTGACATGTCTATCAATATGTGATGGCTTTCCGATTTTTCAAAAAAAGTTTAATTAAATTTGCCATAGAAAATACGTCAGCCGCCATGGACTCAAAGAAGCGGAAAAAGATTTAAAGACCGAAAGCAGTATGATGTTATCCAAGGTATTCATAATTTATATTTTGTAGTATATTTGGTATCAAAATATTTCGCTGCAACATTGGAGAAGAATGCAGCACATAGAAGGTGTATTCTCTTTGTTATATGGCTATATCCATATAATTGTTGACAATTGGTTTTGTCAATTTTTATTTCTTATGGTTAAATCAATAAATTAAATTCTGAACCGAAGAATATATAAATCTAAATTAGAACAAGACCAATGTCATACAACAAAAGAGAGAAATTGTGTTCGTAGTGCGACAAAGAATCAATGATCGCAAGAACTGGAATTGGATGTTGTTCTCATCCTTTTATTTATGTAATTCCTTTTTTCTATTATCAATACCATTAAAAGATGATCATTCACTTAATGAAAATTACAGTTTCTCAAAAATACCCTTATTTTTACAAATGATGAATAAAATTCATTAATGGCATTTAAGTCTTTTGGTTTTGGGCCTACATGTACATTTAAATAGATATATAAATAATGGGCCTATATATATTTAAAAGATATACTAACTTTAAATATAATATATGTATAAATATATTACGAACTATAAATAAATTAGCAAACATGAAAATATCATTTTCTTAAATATACATATCAATATTCAAAACAGATCATTTGAATATTATACATTTTTTCAATACAAACCAAAATCCTATATCCTACACATATATCATATACATATTTGAATATCATTTTTCTATTTATAATGTCATTTTATACATAATATTGATATGACAATTACGAATGTTCAAGAAAATTTTAAAAACTATATTAAAATTAATTTTTAAATCTAAAATAAAAACACAAACTTATAATAGGTTATTAATGACGAAAATAAACTAATATTGTCATATCAATAAGTTTTTTGTATTATCATTTTTTATTTGGATAACATAATAAAATTTTATCAAATTCTAAGGAATCACTAATTTATGTAATATTAATAAATATATGAGTAATTTAATCAATTTTAAAAAAAAATTACTATTAGATATTTTGTAATCGGATCAATGGTATCAGATTGCAGGTTAATAGTGAGTTTTTGGATTTTTACCTGGTTATATCAGATTTTTAATTAACGAATTTTTCATTAAATCCGAACCGGATTATATACAATGTATCGGGTCTATAGGTCCAACCATGAATCTAGGTCAGATATGAAAACAAATCTTAAAACTCAAACATTATTATAGAACAACTACCATATTTCGAAAAAATACCATATTTTGAAGAGAAAAAAATGATAAAACCCTAAAAACTCAATTGTTATGGTTCGAAACAAAAATAATTGTAATTTGCAAATCAGTTTTCGATTAATAAATGAAAAACAAACAAATCCGCGCTTTCTAAGCGCGGGTCAAAATCTAGTTACGTATGTATTTGTGAATCTGTTTATTATCCGATTATTTAATTTAAGTTGTTAAAAAAAAGTCCACTAAATAGTTGAATGTTTCCTCTTGAGTGGCTCATAATTTTATGATGGGCTTTATAATTCTTTTTGAGAAACTACAGAAGAGTGAAAAGCCTACAAATTATAATTATTTGATATATCGGACGATAAGTCCACTAAACAATTTAAATGGACGACAAAAAAAGACCACTAAATAATTAAAGGTTTCTATTTCATATAGTCAATCTATACTTTCCTCCAAAGTCCAGAGTACCAAAATGAAAATGGTAAACTATTCTCCAGACAAAAAATGTTAAAGCCCCGGTGCCCTACGCGTAGAAATCTAGTGTAGTGCAAATTCGAATTCAAATTTTTTAGAAATCCACGGAATGTTTTGACCACTCTACATGCGTAGTTAAGTAACAAAATGAATGGAATCAGCACAACTAAAAATACGACTAATGGAATACTAAATACTAGATGCAGGATATGTAGAAGTAGAATGATTTTTTTTTTGTCAACGATCTTTCAGTCAATTACACAAAACTTATTATTTCTTTTAAATATAAAAGAATGACCATTTCAAAAAAATTCAACAAAAGTAACTTGGATCAGTAATCTTCCATTACTTATATATATATATATATATATATATATATATATTTTTTTTTTTTTTAACATCATAAACCAAATTGGCAACTCTGCATCTATGTGAACGACAAATGACATTTGTTTCCTACCACTGCTGCTAAGCTATCCGCCAGTTTATAAAACATGAACGATGTCTGAGTTTAGAAAACTTCTTTTTAAGAACTTAATATTTTGTAAGTAGTTTTTAAATACTGGTCATTCCTCTGGTTCCGAAACCATCTTCACCAGCTGCGAATAATCCGTTGTAAATGTTACTTGAAACTGTCTAAAGTTCTTCATATATTCCATTGTCCAAATTAATGCTTATATATATATATATTATCTTATTCTATTCGTCTTTGTTCCATTTGTTCCTTCTGATGTTTACTATTAACAACCCAAATATAATTATTCTCTTCTTTTTTTCACATAAAATATAATTATTCAGTTCTCAGAGAATCAACCTCATTTTTTTCACATACAAATTAATGCATCATCTATTATGCTAACGATACCAGAACCAAACGAAAAGTGTATAGCATATGGACGCTAACAAAATAGTTCAGGCTAGACTGTATTTATAACAATGATAACATCATCTGATTTTTTGGCTAAACTATAATTATCGTCACCTGAAATATTTTTTTTGGGTTACAACAAAGTTAGACCCTTCATTGGCAAAAAAGTATTACCTAATACTGTATATTGTAATCATTTTGACCAAAATAAAAATATAGTAATCGTATTTAACTCTTTTCTGTTCCTTTTGGAATGAGAATCGATAATCATATAGTACATACTTAAAACTGCGTAATGACCGCATCCCTGGTCGTACCAGAAGAAAAGATTGAACTAGCCATTTTGTCCGAACCGAATAGAAAATTTTTGTTCTTGGCTTGGTTACGGTTTTGAGTTCGGTTTAATTTGATAAGATTTGAAAAAGAATTCGGTTTTTGGTCTGGTTTGACTTTCGGTTTTTATTTTTCTTCAAAAAAATTAAATTAACCAAAAATAACAGAAATTATCGTACTAGTAAAAAATTACACTCAATTCTAGCTGAAACAAAAAAATGATTATTCAGAAATAAAACTAAAAATCGAACCGAACTAAACTTATTTTATTGGTTCATTTTAGCCGAACAGAATAAACCGAAACCAAAAATATTGATCCGAAAAAACTGAAGTGTCCAAAACCAAAAGGCTGGAATGAACCACTCAACAGAATATCTATTACAATAAAGCTGACAAGTCTCACTTCTCATGAAGCCACCTCAACGAAGAGGGTTCCTCCTTTGGACACATGTCTTATGTTCTCCATTCTATCATAAATTGAAGTTTGACAAATTACGTTCAATCATGGCTTCTTATGGTGGCATGTTTCTTTTAATTGAATGTGTGACATAATTTTCAGCCCAATAAGATACTGCCTCTTCGTGCTCCGTCTTCGTCCCTTCTTAATTACGAACCTGAGAAATAAAAATATCCACCTAAACCGTGAATGTGTAAAGTTATAGAATTTAATGTTGAATTCAATTGTCTGTGTAACTTCTTCCTCCAATCAAAGCTACTCATAACTTCATCTCCCCTGTGACACCTAAACGCTTCACCTCCAACCAAGCTCAACATATATACTCCCATAATCAAAAGCCTCCTCTACTTCCCAATCAGGGGCGGAGGCAGAGAATTTATTTGTTGGGGGCATAAGTAAAATTGGTCAATGGATTAGAAACATATTTGCTAAAAACAATGGGGGCATATTAAATTTAATCAATGATTAACATGACATTTTAGAAAGTTGTTGGGGGCAAATGCCCCCTCTCACACAACGTGGCGGAGCCACTGTTCCCAATCATCTCACTAATAACCCACAACATACAGTGTTTACAGGGTACAAAATATAGCTTCTAAGCTTCATCGCTCCGGTGAACTCAATCTCCACAATCCCCGTGAAATTCAAAACCGCTTCCATGGATACTATTCCCAAAAACCCGACCAGCAAAGTCCCAGAAAGTCCACCACCAAAGTTCCGGTAAAGTCCAACACTGGTTCCTTGGATAAGAAAAAAAGGATTTGCTGCTCGAGTGCTCAGCCAAATAGCCGCAACATCCGCCATTGTATACATATTCTACCGTCCTCGCCAGTGGACTCCAACATCTCTTCCCTCAAAGTTTGGTCACTTCGCCGGTATATTAGATATATGATGGTCACAAAGGTGTTCGGGTATGCTGCAGTTTGTAAATCGTTTAATTGATATGAGCAATAAGGATTTAAAAGGCCAACTTTTCAAAACGAAGCAGAAGGTGGTACTTCGTAGTTTTCTGGTGGTCTTTCAAAACATGTCCATCAAGAAAATGATCAAACAAGGGCCCAATGATTGACCTGAAACCACTTGATGTTCTCGAGAGTCTCTCTAATACTGTTTATCTTGACTGTTTATTTGATACTATTGTTTGAAATCTTATAATGGTTTTTGCAGTTGGATGCTCATTTTGTGGTATGTAGGCAGCACAGAGATTATGGCAATGAACGGTATTATAAACTCAAACAACATCAAAGAAACCAAGTATAACAAAGGCAGTCAAGTCATCATCATTGCCTTACCAGCTTATTCCCTTCTTAACGAGCTTCTACGCTATATCAAATCCAGTTCCACCGGTTTGTTACACATACTGAAATACTGAAATTCTTTCTGATCGAAGTTTATGTTACATAAATTCGCTATTCTCTAGAGAAATGAAGACAACAAAACTTTCAAACCTCTTTGACCATCATCATATATTAGTACATGAGGCAACTATGCATTAAAGCAATATTATTATATTTTTTGATTTTTTCTCAAAAATTTTGTGTTAACCTCTACGAAAATATTGAGTTTTACGTTAAACGCTCTATATACTGAAGCCTAAACTTTTTAGTGTTGTTTTAAAATTTCTAACCATATTATAAATTTTTATTAATGTATTTTAAACTCTCTTTCATGACATATGAAAATTTATATTTTTTATTAATTAATTTAGTAAAACTTCATAATACTCCCAAAATCGGTGGAATAAACACTATAAAATGCCTATTTTCTTGAAAAACGGAGACAACAAAATCTCTAATCCTCTTTCAACATCATCAAATGCTAGTACAGGATGCAACTATGCATTAAAACAATATTGTCATATTTTTAAAAATTTTCTTAAAATCCATGGGTTAACTCCTACAAAAATAATGAATTTTGGTAAATGATTTATATACTAAACCCTATAATCTTTAGTGTTGTTTTAAAATTTATAACCACATTCTTCATTCGTATTATGTATGCTACACTGTCTTTCATGGTACACGAACATCGTTCAATTTGTTTTAACATTAATTTAGTAAAAATTCACATTCTCCCTAAATTAATGGACTAGCTATTATAAAATCGCTATTTTTTAGAGAAATGGAGATAACAAAGGTTCCAACCTCTTTAACCATAACCATATATTATTACAACAATCAACTATTCATTAAAGCAATAATGTTATATTTTTTGAATTTTTCTCAAAATTTATGTGTTATGTTAAACACTCTATATACTGAAGCCTAAATATTTTAGTGTTGTTTTAAAATTTCTAATCACGTTCAAAATTTGTATTAATGTATGTTAAACTCTCGTTCATGGTATATGAAAATCGTTATAATTTTTAATCAATTAATTTAGTAAAACTTCATAATACTCCCTAAATAGGTGGAATAACCACTACAAAATCGCAATTTTCTTGAAAAACGAAGACAACAAGGGCTCTAAACCTCTTTCAACATCATCATATATTAATGTAGGATGGAACTATGTATTTAACCCAATATTGTCATATTTTTTGAATTTTTTTTCAAAATCTATGTGTTAACCTCTACAAAAATATTGAATTTTGGTAAATGCTTTATATACTGAAGCCTATATAATCTTTAGTGTTGTTTTAAAATTTCTAACCACATTTGATATTTGTATTAATGTATGATAAACTCTCTTTTATGGTGTATGAGCATCGTTAAATATTTTTTATAGGTTAATTTAGGAAAACTTCATATACTCCCTAAATTAGTAGACTAACCATTATAAAATCGCCATTCTCTAGAGAAATAGAGACAAAGACAACAAAGGTTCCAAACATCTTTGACATCATCATATATTAGTATATGAGACAGCTATGCATTAAAGCAATATTGTTATATTTTTTTGTAAAATATTGAGTTTTACGTTAAACGCTCTATATACTGAAGCCTAAACTTTTTAGTGTTGTTTTAAAATTTCTAACCACATTCTACATTTGTATTAATATATTTTAAACTCTCTTTTAAGGTATAAGGGAATCATTATAATTTTTATCACTTAATTAGTAATACTACATAATATTATCTTAATCAGTAGAATAATCACTACAAAATTACTATTTTCTTGAAAAAAGGACACAACAGAAGCCCTAAACCTCTTTCAACATCAT
This sequence comes from Brassica napus, assembly GCF_020379485.1. Taxonomy (NCBI): domain Eukaryota; kingdom Viridiplantae; phylum Streptophyta; class Magnoliopsida; order Brassicales; family Brassicaceae; genus Brassica; species Brassica napus. Next base: position 33,749,195 of record NC_063442.1, on the reverse strand, counting down.
CATATATTAGTTTAGGATGCAACTATGCATTAAAACAATATTGTCATATTTTTTGAAATTTTTTCAAAATCTATGTGTTAACCTCTAAAAAATATTAAATTTTGGTAAATGCTTTATATATTGATTTCTATAATCTTTAGTGTCGTTTTAAAATTTCTAACCACATTCTACATTTGTATTAATTTATGCTAAACACTCTTTCATGATATATGAGCATCGTTCAATATTCTTCATAAGTTGATTTAGTAAAACTTCATATTTTTTTTTTGGTCACAATAGTAAAACTTCATATACTCCCTAAATTAGTGGACTAAACATTATAAAATCGCTACACTCTAGAGAAATAGAGACAACAAAAGTTCCAAACCTCTTGACATCATCAAATATTAGTACAGGAGACAACTATGTATTAAAGAAATATTGTTATATTTTTTGAATTTTTCTCAAAATCTTTGTGTTAATAACCCTACGAAAATATTGAATTTTACGTTAAACACTCTATATAATGAAGCCTAAACTTTTTAGTGTTGTTTTAAAATTTCTAAGCACATTCTACATTTGTATTAATCTATGCTAAACTCTGTTTCATGGTGCATGAGCATCGTTCAATATTTTTTATAAGTTAATTTAGTAAAACTTCATATACTCCATAAATTAGTGCACTAACCATTATAAAATGACTATTCTCTAGAGAAATGGAGACAACAAAGGTTTCAACCCCTTTGATCGTCATCATATATTAGTACAGGAGGCAAATATGCATTAAAGCAATATTGTTATATTTTTTGAGTTTTTCTCAAAATCTATGTGTTAACCGCTACGAAAATATTGAGTTTTAAGTTACATGCTTTATATACTGAAGCCTAAACTTTTTAGTGTTGTTGTAAATTTTTATCCACATTCTACATTTGTATTAATGTATGATAAACTCTCTTTTCTGCTATATGAGAAGCATTCTAATTTTTTATAAATTAATTCATAAAACTTCATAATGTTATCTTAATCAGTGGAATAATCAGTACAAAATCACTATTTTTCTGAAAAACGGACACAACAAAAGCTCTAAACCTCTTTCAACATCATCATATATTAGTGTATAATGTAACTTTGCATTAAAACAATATTTTCATATTTTTAGAAATTTTCTCAAAATTTATGTATTAACAGCTCTACAAAAATATTGAATTATGGAAAATGCTTTATATACGAAACCTTATAATCTTTAGTGTTGTTTTAAAATTTCTAAACAAATTCTACATTTGTATTAATGTATGCTAAACTTTCTTTTATAGTATATGAGCATCGTTCAATTTTTTATAAATTATTTTAGTAAAATTTAATATACTCTCCTAATTGGTGGTCTAACCATTAAAAAATCACTATTCTCTAGAGAAATGAAGACTTTGACCATCACCATATATTAGAACAGGAGGCAACTATGAATTAAAACAATATTGTTATATTTTTTGAATCTTTCTCAAAATCTATGTGTTAACCCCAACGAAAATATTGAGTTATACGTTAAATGTTCTATATACCGAAGCCTAAACTTTTTAATGTTGTTTCAAAGTTTCTACCCACATTTTAAATTTGTATTAATGTATGTTAAACTCTCTTTCATGGTAAATGAGAATCGTTAAAAAATGTTTATCAATTAATTTAGTAAAACTTCATAATATTCCCTAAATCGGTGGAATAACCACTATAAAATCATTATTTTCCTGAAAAATAGAGACAACAAAGTCTCCAAATCTCTTTCAACATCAACATATGTTAGTGCATGATGAAACTATATATTAAAACAATATTGTCATATTTTTAAAATTTTCTCAAAATTTATATATTAACCCCTACACAAATATTGAATTTCGGTAAATACTTTATATACTGAACCATAAAGTCTTTAGTATTGCTTTAAAATTTATAAGCATATTCTACGTTTATATTAATGTATGCTAAACTTTCTTTCATGGTACATGAGCATCGTTAATTTTTTATAAATTAATTTAGTAAAATTTCATATACTCCCTAAATTAGTCGACTAACCATTATAAAATCGCTATTCTCTAGAGAAATACAGACAAAAAGGTTCCAAACATATTTGACCATCACCATATATTTGTACATGAGGCAACTATACATTAAGAAAATATTGTTATATATTTTTTAATTTTTTTCTAAAACTCTATGTATTAACCCTTACGAAAATATTGAGTTTTATGTTAAGTGATCTATATACTGAAAATTATACTTTTTATTGTTGTTCTAAATTTTCTAACAACATGTTAAATTTGTATTAATATATGTTAAACTCTCTTTTAAGGTATATGGGAATCATTCTAATTTTTTTTTATCAATTAATTAGTAAATCTTCATAATACTATCTAAATGAGTGGAATAACCAGTACAAAATTGCTATTTTCTTGAAAAACATAGACAAAAAAGGCTCTAAACCTCTTTCAACATCATCATATATTAGTGTATAATGCAACTATGCATTAAAGCAATATTTTTATATTTTTTGAATTTTTTTTTAAATCTATGTGTTAACAACACTACAAAAATATTGAATTTTGATAAACGCTTTAAATACTGAACCCTATAATCTTTAATTTGTTTTAAACAACATTCTCCATTCGTATTAATGTATGTTAAACTATCTTCCATGGTACACGAACATCGTTCAATTTAAAAAAAAAATTAATTTAGTAAAATTTCACATTCTCCCGAAACTAATGGACTAGAGAAATGGAGACAACAAAGGTTACAAACCTCTTTGACCATCACCATATATTTGTACAGAAGTCAACTACGCATTAAGAAATGAAGTGTTAACCCCATACGAAAATATTGAGTTTTACGTTAAACGCTCTATATACTGAAGCTTAAACATTTAAGTGTTGTTTTAAAACTTCTAGCCACATTCTAAATTTGTATTAATGTATGTTAAATTATCTTTCATGGTATATGGGAATCGCTATAATTTCTAATCAATTAATTTAGTAAAATTTCATAATACTCTCTAAATCGGTTGAATAACCACTACAAAATCGCTATTTTCTTGAAAAACGGAAACAACAGAAGCTCTAAACCTCTTTCAACATCATAATATATTAATGTAGGATGGAACTATGCATTAAAATAATATTCTCATATTTTTGGAATTTTTTTCAAAATCTATGTGTTAACCTCTATAAAAAATTGAATTTTGGTAAATTCTTTATATACTGAAGCCTACAATCTTTAGTGTTGTTTTAAAATTTCTAACCACATTTTATATTGGTATTAATGTATGATAAACTCTCTTCAATGGTAAATGAAAATCGTTCAATTTTTTTTATAAATTAATTTAGTAAAATTTCATATATTCCTTAAATTAGTGGACTAACCATTATAAAATCGCTATTTTCTTGAGAAATAAAGACAACAAAGGTTCCAAACCTCTTTGACCATCACCTTATACTAGTACAGGAGGAAATTTTGCATTAAAGCAATATTGTTATATTTTTTTTAATTTTTTCTCAAAATCTATGTGTTAACCCCTACGAAAATATCGAGTTTTCTGTTAAACACTCTATATACTGAAACTTATACTTTTTATTGTTGTTCAAAATTTTCTAACGACATTCTAAATTGATATTAATGTATGTTAAACTCTCTTTTATGGTATAAGATAATCATTATAATTTTTTATCAATTAATTAGTAAAACTTCATAACACTATCGAAATTAGTAGAATAATCACTACAAAATCACTATTTTCTTAAAAAACGGAGACAACAAAGGCTCTAAACTTCTTTCAACATCATCATATATTAGTGTAGGATGAAACTATACATTAAAACAATATTGTAATTTCGCAAAATCTATATGTTAACAACCTCTACAAAAAATATGAAGAAACAACACACAAACACGTGCAAAAAAAAAATTCAACAAAACAAACCTCCCCCAAGCAATAAAAAAAAAAAAAAAAAACCTCCCCCGAGCCCCAACATCCTTATACTATAGATAATATTAAAAATTGGCAAATATCATAGCCAAATACTGTTTCACTATTGGGAAATATCAGAGTTTTTGCTTAGTAGTTTCCATAATTTCATAGTAACATTCCCCCTTCTTTCATCAGTCCCTCTCTATGACCTCAAAGACAACCCTAAGCCAAAACATTTACTATGTTACACCCATCATATTTACGATACACACATTACATAAAACTTTACACTAGCATGCCAAATACATAAAATACAACTATATTAAAAGCTCTATATCTATTGACAATGAAAATTATCCAAAAAAATCATACTCCCTCCGTGCTCGAAAGTAAGATGTTTTAGATTTTTTTCTTGTTCCACAAAAATAGATTTTCTATATTGTTAAAGTATTTTTTATACTTTTGAGGAACATTAATTGAGAATATTTGAATTGATTAAATTTCATTGATGAAAAGTTATTGAAAGGTGTATAACAAAGTAAAAAATAAATTAAATTATAAGCATTTATTAAATTTTTAATAAGCGCGCATATTCTAAAAAAAATTACTTTCAGGACAAGAGAGCAGACAAACCAGTAGTATCTCTATAATATTATTTGAGAAGTCAGTTTCCTATGTGTCGCTCTCATATTAACTCTCACGATGGTTGATTACATTGATAACCTTAATGAATTAAAAATATTAAATACTATTATTTATTTTTAATTAGTTTCCTTTTAAAAATTTTCCAAAAACATATACCTATAATAAAAAACGAAATTTTTTATAAAGTAAAAAAAATAAATTGAAACGAAAATAAATGTATATATAATATGATTTAAAAAAAAAAGGAAAGTTCACAAAATAGTAATATTACATCTAAAAATATTTTTAAATAACATAAAATATACCTTTGAAGTAATAAATACTTTATTTATATCTATCTTTTCTTAGATGAAAAACATAAATTTGTATATGATGTGATTTCATTAAGAAAAATTTACACTGATAATCTTGATATTAGAAAAATAAATAACATTTCTTTTAAAACATAATTTTAAACAGTACAAAAAAAAATCAAACTAATAGAAGTATTTTTTATATATCTATCCATTTTCTTAGAAGATTACATAAATTAATTGAGAAACATAAACTGATATATGTTTAATTGACTAAAAATAGTTTATAATTAGTATTATTGAAGTGTTTTTTTATTTTTCATATATTTTGTTAACTATAATATCTTCCAATTGCATCAAAAAAAAGATCGATAAATTATATTTTACTTATAATATTATTTTCAAATAAAATCACAATTTTGTTTACTGCTTATTTTTAAGAGATATTAAAAACAACGTTTGATCAAATAGTTGCAAAATACATATATTATATTTTATCATTATTCAAGTTATTTTTTTTCTTAAAATTAAATTTTCTTTTAATTTTTTTGTTTGTGGAACTTAATATAACCATAATCAAAATACCAAAGCAAATCTGAATTCTCATTTTTAATATTATTTAAAATAAATTTTAGTTTTCATTCAATAAATCAAAGGCATAAAGTTATTTAGAATTTATAAAATATTTTAGTTATTGTAAATATTAATATGTGTTCATGAGCTTCCAAAAATGTATCATCTACTTATGTATGTAACTTCTTATTGAGCATCACATTATTTTTTTCATATAGTTTAAAAAACATCAATATATAATTTGATAAATAGTATGAAAATACATGCATGTTTAAACGATAATTAAAATTGATTTGATTTGACTTGGTTATAATAAAAAGTAATTATATTTCATTTGAATTTGAAAGATAACAGTAACTCAATATACTCACAACATGAGTGATTCGACTAATCTAACTTATATTTAAAATCATAAATTTGACTATGATAATAATATATAATTTTATAAGAATAGTAATTTATTTTATAAATATAAATCATAGAACAACTAAAAACATAGTAAAATGAAAATAAAATATTAAACAACTGTTACAATTTAGTTATTTTCTAAAATTTATATATATACATGAGACTTGAGAATATTATCGTTATATTAATTTATGTAATTTGGAATCAGACATTTTAGTTTATTTTATTATTTTTTATTCTAAACACAGTATATCTGAAGCTATACATAATCTTCATAAAATATATTTACATATTTAAGACAACAACCACCTAAATGCAAATAAGAAATTAATCAAAATTTTAATATATTTAGAATAAAAAATATTATAGTTGAATTCAGAGATGCAATAAAAATTACGCAAATGATAACTAAATTGATTGTAAAAACAACAAAACCGATTAAATATAACATATATAAAATCATATGTATTATTAAAATAATATAATATTATAAATATAAATGATGCATCCAAATTATAAATTAATTTAAAATTAAAAGTAAATAGTAATCAATTATTATAGTTTATTTATTTTAAAAATATTTATATCTGTGTATGAGCACGGAAAAATCACCTCGTAAATATATAATTAGGCATGCATGTGGTATCACGTGAAGCCTCGCGTGCTGGCTTTAATTGCCTTTTAGGCCCACGTTGACTCAGCTTGGCTCTTCTGCTGTAATATATACGTTTCATTCCTGGTAAAAGAAGTATTGAATCAAAGTTTTTGACACAGTGTCCTAGAAAACGTATTTGTCTTCTCATGGACATGTGACCTCAAAACTTCTTACTGTCGATAGATAAAACCAAATAGACCCAATAGTCAAAATCTTTGTGTGGATTCAAATAAAAACAATCAATGAACATAATAAATCTAATCCACAATTGTTTTCTTCTGAAAATTTTGTTAGTAATAGTCTATTAATAACCAAAACTGAACAATTCTGATAGACAATGGTGAAAAGCTGATTGGAAACAACAGCCGATTCTCTTGTGGATTCTTTCGTCGTGAGTCGTGACTCGTAAAGAGACGACATTATAGAAAAGAATCTACCAGCAGGATCTCAAAAACAACACATGGCCCGGCCCATCGTAAAAAAACGTAAATAGTAGGCAAATTGCGTAAATAGAGGGTAGCTTTCGTGGGTAAAAAAGTAAATTACAAAAAGCAACACATAATTGGTGGTGATTTGGTCTCGCATTATACAATGGGACCCAACGTCTGCGCCCTCGTCGGAAACTAGGGCTCCTCCTAAAGCTGATTTCGTTTTCAAGCTCGGATTGATTTTCAAATCAAGTGGGTGGAGTAGTTTTGGGCCGGGCCCTCTTTTCATCTCATCTGGTCTTAGTTTTAGCACGTGACCCAACCTTCGTCCACTCAAATTTTCTCAAATCTCTAGGTATTTCTGGAACTGTCATTATTCGTCTATGTTCCTTCCTTCTTTCAGTTTTGGTCCTCTAAAGAAAGAACAACAAATCTGAATCCATTCAGACATATATTTACTTGAAATAAGAATGTAGTCTAGTAGTTTGCATTAATGGGTCATCATAATATAAAACTATTCTATGATTTGTTTGTTTTCATCAAGCTTTCACACTTTTGTTTCAAATTTGATATCCAATGTGCTTTTTGGTTTGTTGTTCCTTATAGTGAAGACAGAACAAGTGCCAAGAGGTGTTAGTAGTGCACGTGACTCCAAATTTTATCAAAGATATATGATGACTCCACATATACACACAAAGAAAGTATACAACATGTAATATCTAACGTAATCCATGGGCCATGATATAACGCAAACATCACATATACACACAAAGAAAATATATACATGTAATATCTAACGTAATCCATGGGCCATGATATAACGCAACTAGTTTAGGTTATTTAGGAATAGTGCAAATAAATGCCGCCGAAACTGGTGGGAGTGAATGAATAGAAGAAACTCTTACGAAGGATCTCTCGCATTTTTTGTCAACAAAAAAAAAAGGTTCTCTCGCAAGGCTGGCTCACTCCTAGATGAAATATCGTTATCGTCCTTTGCTCATATTTATTACTTTATTTCCTCAAAACTATAAAATAATACTATCATGGCACCACCAAATAAAGATACTTTGAAATTAATGAATGTTTTTTTGTATTTATTCAGCGGAGTGAGTATATAAATGCATGTTTCTTACTTCATTTAAATATTTTTTTCTCAGTTTACTTGGCCTTTTCTGGTAGTATATTATTCCACCACTTATCGATATAAGGTATTCTAGCGAGCAATTTTTTTTTCCTTTCTATAATATCTGAAATATCTGCATCTACGTTATAATATTTCCAAATCCATAAACAATCACTGATAATTTCATTTTTTTAACTCGTAAATGGTCTTCTAAACGAAATTTGTAACCTGTAAAACAAGTCCAACTTCTTTTGGAAAGACCAAACCAGTCGCTACCAATCCCCCACACCTTCAAAAAGAAACCACACAATACTAATATTCAGTTTCACTTTTACCATATAAACCAAAGTTGATGAAAAAACTTCCAAATGCATAGACGTTACAGATGATTTTTAATGAATAATAATAAAGTAACGACGGTTACAAATTAGAGTAAAGTAAATAGTTTATTAGCCAAAACTACACAGCTACTATTAGTGTGTTGTTTACTGGTATGTGTCACTAAACTCAAATTCAAATCTACATACTGCATGAAAGAAAAAAGAAAGATAAACATTATTAGACAAGTAAAAATGCTAAAATAGTGATATACTTACTAATCTAATTATATATTTAGTAGTTTGTTGTAAATAGAAAATGGTTAGTCAACTCACTTCTAATATTATAGAATCCAGAGATCAAAATATATTGCAGCTTTCTCCATATGCAGTCTACAGTGTCATACACTGCACATCAGTTGACCGGGGAGTTAGTCAAATCCAGTGATTATGTTCAGAATCTAATACATTTGTAACACAATCTCTGAAACAAATGACATCTGCATAAAAAAAATTGAAGGTTACGTTACATCACATTGAATGGATCTTTAATTACAATATCTTAAATAATAGGCTTCTCTTTTCTCTTTAAGCTACTACTTAATATGGAATATTAAAATGAGATATAAAAGGAAGTGATATTTCCAAGGCAGTGAGAAACATAAACACTGCAGGTACTACTATCTCTCCATCTGCAAGCATCTTGCAGTGCTTTCTTTTTGTGTTTTCTGATTTACTAAATTTTATAGTAAATAAAGAAACCGTTTTTAATTCAAAACACACATTCAGATATTATAGAAAATCACACTCTTTACTCTAAATTTTATTTCCCCTCTCAACTGTCTTGTCTCATAGTCTTTTTCTCTCTATCAAGTTCCTTAATAAAAAAAACTCTTTTCATCTTTCTCTTAGCTTGCTCTAGCAAACTACCTGCAAAGAACAAAGTGAAAAAAAAAACTCTTTACTTTTTGTTGGGGTCACAAGCCAAACACATAAGCCTTTTGTTGTGGTTGTCTTTGCTTATTAAGCCACTCTCTCTAAGACACAAAGAAGTGGGGAAAAAAACTATCCCAAAAGCAACCAACACATTTCTCTGTCTCTCTCTCTCTCTCTTCCATGGACTTACAACTGAAGCAATGGAGAAGTCAGCAGCAGAATGAGTCAGAAGAACAAGGTTCTGCAACTAAGATGTCTAGCTTTTTCTTTGATCAGATTCAGTCTCAAACTGAAACTTCTGCTGCTGCTCTACCTCTCTTTGTCCCTGAACCCACCTCTTCTTCCTCATTCTCATGTTTCACTCCTGATTCTTCCTCTTCCTCTACAAGGCACCTCAGTAAGTGTTTCCTGTTTTTTTTTGTAAAGGGCAAAGACTTCTTCACTTAAATCTTGAAGTTGTGACTGATTTGTTGTATGTTAAATTTGTAGAGATGGGAAACTTCTTTAGCTTGGCACAGCGGCAAGAACTTGAGCTACAAGCACTGATCTACAGATACATGCTGGCTGGTGCTTCTGTTCCTCAAGAGCTCCTCTTGCCCATCAAGAAAAGTCTCTTCCATCAGTCTCCTTTGAACTTCCTTCAGCATCCTCTGCAACATAACTTCCCTCATCACCAAGCTTCTTGTGAGCCTCTCTCAATCTATGTCTTGCTTATACTTTTAATTTTAGAAAGAAAAATCTTTCAAGATCTATAAAACTTCCAATTCCTAGACTCACTAAATAATAAAGTAAATACATTTTATCTTTAAAAGGCTACTTTGCAATCCTGGACTTTAAACCTTTCTAGAAGATCTATGAGCAACGTAGAAGAACAAAACAAGTTGGGGTTTATGAAACATTATTAATCACTGTCTTGAGTGAGATTTTTTTGTTGGTTGTTAGTAACAACATGTTTTACTAATGAACACACAGGGTATTGGGGGAGAGGAGCAATGGATCCTGAGCCAGGGAGGTGCAAGAGAACGGACGGGAAGAAATGGAGATGTTCGAGAGATGTTGTAGGCGGTCACAAGTATTGCGACCGCCACATCCACCGTGGTCGAAACCGTTCAAGAAAGCCTGTGGAAACAACCGCCAAAACCGCCACCACAAACGCAGCATCTTCCTTTGTCTTAGGCGAGGAGCTTGGTCATGGACCAAACAATCTCTTCTTCTCCTCTGGCTCTTCACATCATTCATCTCCACATCTCCACCTTAATAGTCATCAAAGGTACACACAAAAAACACTCAGTTTAACTGAAGTCATTATTCTTTTTGGTCAAGAGTCTTGAGAGTTAAGACAAGTGTTTTGCATAATAACAGAATACTAATGACAAAGGTTTCAATACAATGATAAATGTGTAGAAATTATGAAAAAATTTGTTGTTTGGGATATGGGCATAGTTATTCCACTGTGAATTGATGGTGTGAGGAAAGGGGTAATGTTGGCAATTGGGTGACAGAGAGACTTATCATCATTTTTGTGAAAATAAAAAAAAAACAAATTCTTCTTTTGTTGAGAGATAATGATAAAAGTTGGATGTGTGATAGAGAATCTAACTTTTCAATCAGAGAAATAGAAAGAGAGAGTATACTTATGTATTTGAAAATAATGTGATGGTAGGGTCTCAGTGAAAGCTGACATAACCTGCATAGAAGAAAAACAAAAGCTCTTAGATTCTGCAACCACTTCCCCTAAAAACTCATTTCAGGAAAACAACAACAACTTCAATTATTGATTTATTTATTAGTATGACTTGCTTATTGAGTTAAATCAGTCTTTAATCTCTAGCTAAATGGATTAAAAAGTTTAAAACCTTTTTTGTTTGGATCCTCTTTTGACAATGTTCATGTCTAACAGTTGTCCTTCGGACATGAATCAAGAAAGCAACAACAGCAAGAGGCCATATGAAACTCACAGTGGGTTCAGCAATGGAAGATCAGATGATGGTCACATCCTGAGACCTTTCTTTGACGATTGGCCAAGATCATCTGACTCTACCTCAAGTCCATTGACCTCATCGACTTGTCATCTTTCCATCTCCATGCCCGGTAACCCTCCCTCAGACGTTTCCTTAAAGCTTTCCACAGGAAATGAAGAAGAAGAAGCAAACATGAGAAACAACAACAATAATGAGAGGGAGCAGCAACAAAACATGAACTGGTGGAGCAGTGGAGGGAACCACAACAATATGGGTGGGCCATTGGCTGAAGCCTTGAGGTCAGCCTCCTCAACGTCAAGTGTTCTTCAACAAATGGGAATCTCAACTCAAGTCTTTCACTGATGAAAGTGTTGCCTTTGAATCTGCACTTTCTGCAGATGGTTTTTCTATGAATTGTTTTTGCTCTGGTGATGTTGTTAGGCCTAATTTGCCTGCTTTGGAACTGTTTTCTTTCTTCCCTCTGCAGTAATTTATGTCTAAACTTTGAGTATGTTGGTGATAACTGATAACTATGTCACAAGTCAGTACCTGAGCAGTTTCTTGGGTTAGATGTTGGTGATAAGTATGTTTTAATTAGCTATTTCAGATCCTTATAATATGATTGCATCTCCATTGAGGTACACATGATATAAAAGGAAGTGATCATATTCTTATCATTCTTATATTTGATGCAACATGTTACATGGTAGCTCAGTTTTTAATAGAGATGACTTGAATATAGTCTTCATACAAAAAAAAAAACTCATACAAATTTTAAGACTCTTTTAAAAGGTAACATCCAATTCTTTTGTTTCATTCTCATTGCAAGGCTCCAACAGTCTTGTTGATCTCCTCCAGTTTCTTCATCCTTACTCTTTCGCTTTCAGCAAGTAGCTGCCAAAAGAAAAAAGTCATCAACATACAATAGATCTTGCTGTGTATGAAGCTACAGAGCTTTAATTCTTTGAATATAATTATACCTCCATTAACATGGAAACAAGGTGAGTTTTCTCTTTGTTCTTTTCATTGAAAGCTTCTAATGTCTCTTTGTATTCCTTCTCCTGTCCATATCATTCTCTTCTGTTAAACATAAGTTTTAGAGCATAACTCTTTTCTTTTTGTAAGATGAAAATGTGAAAGAACCTTCTTCTGACAGCTTTGAGCTAAAGATTTGATATCTCGATTCGCCATGTCGATTTTCTTCCTCACCATTCCAACTTCTTTTCTCATAGGATCTCCCATGATCTCCAGCTCCTGTTTTTAGTTACAAACATTATCAACTTCTTCTAGTCTGAACAGAAAAAGGCTTTTTATGTACTTACTTCCAATGTTTGAGTCAAGCATCTTGTAGCTTCCTCTGCAAAGCCAAGCCTCTGTTGAACTTTCTCCTTAACAGTCATCTTCTTCCTCTCGATCTCTTCTTCTCTGGCTTGAAACCTTGACACCGCCACTTTCCATATCTCTTCGTCTTCGTTCTCCTCCATTGGAAGCTTCCCGTTGGTGTTGACTGCAGAAGCAGGAGCAGCAGCTCCTGAGTTCTTGATACTCATTTCTTTCTTGTTTATTACAACATGTCTCTCCCAACATCTATATATGCACTTTAAGTGTCTTTGTCTTTTGCTTTTGCTTCAATTTAAGCTTCTGAAACGAAGTTGCTTTGCTTTTACACCATTCCAAAATCAAAACAAGCAATCCCGCCAAAAGTAAAAGTTAAAAAGTGGAGCCAAGCTGATGATCAAAGATGTCTTTTTGACCTTCTTCTTTACTCTTTAGTGATTGCAAGATGAGATTATATCTCAGAAGAGGCTACACTTTACATATAAGACATGATATAGATTACAACAACGTTTACTCTGAATACTTTTACCAGTCTTAGCTTAAGAACCTTTTAACTTAAAACAACTCGAACTCAAGATGGTCCCCTATGGCTTTACATTCAAGATACCTATCATCATTGCCTCCAGGTGAACCCTGTCCAAAGTCGTAGCAATCCGGCAGCTCAGGAGGTGTTGCGCACCGGATAAGAGCCCAGTTCAACCCTTCAAAGAAAGGATGTCTTTTGATCTCTGCAGATCCTTTCTCTGTCCCGAACCGGTTCTCTGGTTCTTTCACCAGAAGCCCTCTGATCAAATCCTTCGCCTGGAAGCTCACAAGCGGGCTATCAGGAAACTTGAGGTTCTCCAAGACAACATTAGCCAAAGTCTGGTCGTTGTTGTAGCCTTTGAAAGGCGTTTTCCCGTACAGAAGCTCGTAGAGAAGAACCCCGAAAGTCCACCAGTCAACCGCGGCGCCGTGTCCTTCTCCTTTGATGATCTCAGGAGCTAAGTACTCGTGTGTTCCCACGAAGGAGTTGGATCTTGCTTCTGTTGGTTCAGCCACGAGCTGAGGCAACGATGATCTCTTCAAGAGTTGATCAGCCCGTTTCGGTTTTCGACCTTCTTGTTGTTGGTTTGAGGAGAGTCTTGGACTGAAACAGGAGACCTGGCAAGACTGTTCGTTGACGCAGAACGGTTGTATGCAGTTTGATGTGTTGTATGGACCTGACATTCTTGCGGGATCTGGAGGAGAAGTTGATGTGAGAAGAGTTGGGTTCACTGCACATCGAAGTGAGAGGTCGAAATCTGTGAGCATGATGTGTCCATCTTCACGGACTAGAATGTTCTCCGGCTTCAGGTCTCGGTATATGATACCAAGCATGTGTAAGTACTCCAATGCAAGAAGGATTTCTGCAACATAGAACCTGAAAACAAATATAATATCATCAATTAACCAAACTAGCCCTGGAAATTTGAACCTAACCGAACCAAAATTTTAGTTAGTTTGGTTAGAAACTCAGTAGTTTTTTTTTGAAAAATCGGTTTTTGGTTTGGCAATCGGTTTCTTCTTAAAAAAAATTTATATCCAAACCGTATCCAAAACCAAAGCGAACTAACCGAACTAACTAACAAAATCGGTTAGAGGTTCAGTATGATTTGGTAGGTTTTCTAAAAAAATTGGTTTTCAGGGTTGAACAATCGGTTTTCTTCTTGAAAAAAGAGAAAATTATACCCAAAACCTGAACCGAATTAACCAAATTTCTAACAGAACTAACCGAATTTATCCAAAATTTTAACAAAATTAAACAAAATCTCTAAAATCAAAAACTTTGGTAGGATTTTTTAAAAATCGAACTAACCAAATACCGAACTGAAAATTCGGTAAAATTTATGTTGAACTGAACTAATCGAAAACCAAACTACCCAAACCGAATAACCCGAACTAACTGAACCCACAGGCCTAAACCAAACTAATGACAATTTAATAAATGCAATCTTTACCTTGCTGCTGGTTCAGGGAAACATCGACCTAGCTGCTTCTGTCTAAGCACGTGAACATCTCCTCCAGGACAATACTCCATGACCAGACAAGACAAGTTATCCGAAGTAAACTGAGCGTACAACGTAGGAAGAAAAGGATGGTCCAACATTTTAAGTATTTCACGCTCCGCTTGTGCCCTTGGACTCTTCTTCCTTCTCGCCAAGAACTCGTTGTCCATAACCTTTATAGCAAACAAACAGTTCGTACCAATCAGCTCAGCGAGATAGACCGTTCCTATATCTCCGCAACCGAGTTTCTTCAAAAGGTTGAAGTGTCTTAACCCCAAAGAGCCGCCGCATTGCAACTTGACGTGCTTAATCGCTTCCCATCTCACATCCATCGACATGTGAGGCTTGTTCCCACAGCTGAACCTGCTGCTAAGATTGCTCTCTTCGCTCATGCTTGTGCTCCTGCTGTAGTCGCCAAGACTGTCTTTTGAACTCAATGAGAACTCGAACTTGTTACCACTGTCATTATTGCTAGAGGAAACGTTTTGTTTAATGACAATAATCTCAGCTTCAGAGCTTTGACTAACATTACAAGAACCAGATGAGTTCTCATCGGCTACTTGATGAGCTTCTTTACCAACGTTATTTGAGATAGAGCTCAAACTGTCTGAGCAAATCTCAGGAGTCTGACTAGTAGTATACGAGGGTGGTGGTTGGTTATTGATGATGCTGGTGCTCTTCAAGGAACAGTGACATCTTTGGCAGAGGAGTTTATTTGCACTAGAATCTGTTTCTTCATCCTTTTTAGTTGAAACAATCCCAATTTTCAACTTCTTCTTAACCAAAATCTTCTTCTTCGGCTGCTGCTTGGGACGTGGAATCATTCTTGTTACCGTTTTGCTCTTCTTTGTTCCTGCACCATCCAACTTCACTGTCTGCTCTAAATCCAGAGTGGTTGAGAGAATCTTCTTTTCAAGCTCTTCTGCATTGTCTTTCTTGCTAGAATCAGAAGGCAGTGAGGTAACATGTTTGTCTACTTCTTGCACATCATCCTCAAACGATTGAGCAGAAGTAGAGGTGATGTTTTCATCTAACGCTATCTCACAATCTACACTGCCAGAACTTAGACAAGACCCAGATCTGTTGGCTTTATGCAACACCTTAATCTCCAGCATTTGATTTCCCACTCCAAAACTGGTTCCACCTTGAGATGGCTCATAAACAGGGCTAGAAGTCTCTTCAGACCGTTGAGACACGCTCCTCGAAGTGCTTGGTATATCTTTGTTTACCGATGTCTCATCAACCAAGGTGCCTTTACCCTTATCCACAGGAACAACTCTGGTGGATTGATTATACAAACTCTTAATCCTATCTGCTTCAGAGACCCTCGGAGAAGCAGCTGCTGATTTAGACAACCGTTTCTGAGCAGCCATCTCCGAGGCCTTGGAAATGCAGCGGTCCCTCAGAGCCTGCTTCAAAGAAAGCGAGTCAGCAACTCTAGGAGACTGAGGCGTCATTGGCTTCTTCATGGCGCTTCTCTTTGAAGGGCTAGTGGTCCTGCTTGGACCAGCACTCGCGCTTGTCTCAAAGTTGTTATGGAAAGAAGAACTCAGTAGCCTCCTCGTCGGTGGTTTCACGGGTATAGATTGAAAAAGCTTGTCAATGTCGTACTCGAGAGAACCGTGATACTCTCGCTGCTTACGCTCTGAGTCTTTGCTTGATGATCCTCCCAAAGAAGGTTTACCATGTCTCCCTGAGTGTACTTTTGCTAATCTTACTTCTTCATCTTTCTCTTCCACAATTTCACAGGAGCCAGCAAAAGACCCCATTGCAGCTTCTTTTTCTTCCACAGTATACAAAAACCTCTAAGGAAAAAAAAATCAAATATCCATCTTCTATGATCTGTTTCTAAGCTTCAGCAACAAGCATAGTAACCTGAAACAGAAGAATAAGCAAAAAAAAAAAAAAAAACTAGTAGGTCAGGTCATTATAGTTTATGAAATGAAAAGGAACAAAATCCAACAGATCTAAAGTAGGTTTAGTTAATTATAATTTGCACACTATATATATAGAGAGAGAGAGATTAGTTTTAAACTTAAAACAGAGAAAAAAGAAGACATTTTTTTTAAGGCAAAACTCTAATAGAAAATTTATGAGTTCGTTGAAAGTAAAGTTAGCTGAGTAATGTGAAGACAGAACAGACCAATCATTTACAGCAAAATCAAACCGCGTCAAGAAGAAAGCTTTGAGCCATGAAAGATGAATAACTCTCAGATCTCATTAAACTTGATTACATATTAATTATGATTTACAGGATTCGATTTAATCCAATTAAATTTAATAAAAAAGACCATAAAATCATAAGAGTGATTTCGAATGCACAAAAGGACAGTGAGAACACAGAGAAAATGAAATCTCAGAAAGAAAAAAGGAAACAAATTTAGAGAAACATTACTAAATAAGGTGCACAAATCTCATGTAAACATAAAGCAATCAAAGAGAGTTGCAGAAGAAGAAAAGGTGCAAATGAAGGCGTACGGGTAAAGATAGCTAAAAGAAGAAGAAGGCTTACGCAGATGGAAAGAGCTAAGCTTTTGATGTGGAACTCAAGAAATCGAGTGGATTTGGAGCTCGGATAAACCCTAAATGTACTTAAGCTTAAAGAGAATCCGAAGAGAGATTGAGGTGAGGAGAAGAAGGAGAAAGTAAAAGTGTCTTTTCTCTTCTTCTTAATTTCTGGAGGGTTTGGTGTATTTTTTTTATTTTCTTTGGGTGAATATAAGAGATGTGATCAAGTTGAAAAACATGGTGGGCTCCATACCATATGTTTGCGAGTCTTTCATATTATTTGCGTCACGATAATATTCTCTTCTTTCTTTTTTTTTACCTTTCATTCCATTATTTCATGAGATATTTATCATTATTCCATATCGAAATCTGCATTCAAAATATTTATTTTAATTGAATTTCAGAACAAGAATACATCATATTACATTTACGTTGTTTTTCTTTATAAACCCTATTGATTGATTTGGCCGGCTCCGGAAGGAACGTATTTAGTGCTACAGAAGGACTAACCCAAAAGCGTACTATACTACATAATCTGAGTTTGAAATATCTTCTGACTAATACCAGAGAATTGACTAATCATCTGTTACGGCTCACCATATAAATCATTTGGGGTGAAACTCAAGTTCAGATTAGCCAAATATTGATAATTTAGTTCTTTAAAGAAATCGAATCCAGAACTAATGTAAAGACGCGTGATTCCTGTTAGTGCGAATTTAGCCACCCGGAGCATGCCTCCCTTCGCTTGCAAGAGATGTGGAGGAACAGAGGATGATGTACATGTCTTCATTACATGTCCTTATGCGGCCACTGTCTGGGACTTAGCCCCGATCCGGTGGAGGCTTGATAGCTCTACTTCTTCCCTCGTAGAGTTACTAACGCAGGCAGAAAGAATGTTCTCTCTCCTCCGTGAAAGTGATTGTCCCTCTCTGGCCTTGGTTACTATGGCATCTATAAAAATCTAGGAATAAACTCTGCTTTGACGATCAATCTTTTACAGGGATGGAAGTGGTGCAAAAGGCAATTAAGGATGCTAAAGAATGGCAAGAAGCTCAATTGTCTCAAGCCAAACCACTCGCTATTCCCCACCCTCCTTTACGCCACAATAGCGCTGATTACAGGTGTGAAGTCTCGGGCCCAACATGCCATGTGGATGCAGCTTGGAGTCCAGTATCGGATTCATGCGGCATTGGTGGCATCTTCAGCGGACCTATTCACCCTTCTCTTCCCATCATCCGGTACAACCGGCGTTTTATCTCAACAACTCTTATGGCGGAATGCCTAGCTATTCGTTATGCGGTCATGACGGCTGCCTCGTCAAACATACGTTCCCTCACTGTGTTCTCAGATTCTCAAGTCATTATCAAGCTCCTGAAGACAAAGGAATCTCGACCATTACTCTTTGGGATTTTGGATGACATCTATCATTTTAGTAAGGTTTTTGAGACTATTTCTTTTGTTTTTATATCCGCTTGCAAAATTTGGATGATGATTTGGCTGTGAAAGTTGTCCTTGTAAGAGAGGAAACTCTATCCTCTCGTAACGTCTGAAACTCTTTTAAATTATGAATGAATAATAGTTTGATAAAAAAAAAAAACTAATGTAAATACACACTAACCCCCAAAAAATTACCACTGCACTACCGTCACTTTACATATACGTTGTTTCTCTATAGAAGAATTGTATTCGTTTAAACACCTAAATAAAAAGTGAATTATGGCATTTACTACTTGTCTAGCCATTTATATTGTATATCAATGTCATCTAGTCATGTCAAAGAAGAATTCACCCGCGATTTTTTTGGGTGATCAATTATTTACTTACACTATTATCATGACAAATTTGACCATAGTCAAAATTGCATAACATTTTGCCCATCATTTCTTGAATCAGTGACTAGCTGAATCTACCCAGTCTATACTACACTCGTTTCTAAAACTTGTGTGTCAGGCTGATTTTCAATTTTGTTTTGCTCAAAACTGGTCTCCATTTGAATTTTTTTTTTTTTTTGAAAAACTCCATTTGAATTTTATTAAGATCACTAGAGTTCTTTGTCATCCACCCAGCTCGATTTTCAGTATCTCTTTCACATTCACAATCCTACAAAATTAGTAATAAAATAACAATAACACACAAAATTATCCAAGGCTTAGCACCCATCTTGGAATTTTAATGTGATTTGTAGAATACTTAATTAGTAGTGTGATTTATATTGTTAGGTACTTATATCGACGTGATATTTAAATATTTTGAAATTTCATTTAAATAATTAAGAAAACATTGTGCCGATGAAAAGTAACTACTCTCTTCCCTGTATGTCTCAATTTACTGGGAACAATTGGTTGGTAAGATTGGTCAGAAATTATAAATAGCACTTAAAAAGTAATATTTGTGACCTTGGAACAATACTGTTAGACCATCTCCAATGTATTTCTCTATTTTTACCTCTAAAATAGAGGAACTCTATAATAGAGTTGGGTTTTACTCCAATGTATTTCTTTAAAATAGAGATCTCTACATATAGAGCAAAATATAGAGGAATGCTATTTCTTCCTCTATAAATAGAGGAGAAAATAGCAATCTCTATTTTAGAGGCAAAAATAGAGATGGGTTGGAGTGATTTTGCCTCTAAATGCTATTATAGAGGTAGAAATAGAGGTGGGTTGGAGATGCTCTCAGAACAAGAGAGGTACCCAGTGCGCATTTTATTTCAAAACTTCTTTGCGACAATTTTTTTTTTTTTTTTTTTTTTGGCTCAACTTCAACTTATCATTCACCAATTCGTGGTAACGAGATTACAACCTTACAAGATTTTCACCCCACATACAATATCGGGATCTAGTATCACACAGGAACACTTAGAAGGATCCTGCGCTACCCGAAACAATCCGATATTGCATTTTTCACCACTACGAGAATAAGATCATCCCACTACCGGGATGAACCTTCTCTTAACCCCTAAATTAGACCACACGATAGAAAGCAGTGAAAACAACAAACGGACAATGAAACTTAAGCAGGATTATAGTATAGAGCAAGCAGTTGATTTCCAATAATCTGAGTTCAGTTCGAGTATCAATCACCACAACACCTAAAAGGTGTATTCCAGCCTCGGTTCATACCCGTCGTCTTCCACTACCTCCATCCTTAGCCAAAAACCGGACAGCTACATCCGGATTGAAAAAGACGGACCTTGACAAACGGTTGGCATGACCAATACCTCAAATCACAGCTTCAAGAGGTGCAAAACTCGTACCA
Source organism: Brassica napus (assembly GCF_020379485.1). Taxonomy (NCBI): domain Eukaryota; kingdom Viridiplantae; phylum Streptophyta; class Magnoliopsida; order Brassicales; family Brassicaceae; genus Brassica; species Brassica napus. The sequence goes on along the minus strand of NC_063442.1, from coordinate 33,728,791 downwards.
CCGGGATGACCGCGGGCCGAACACCGGCGCAGGGAAGTAGAGCTTCGCCACGCTTCCCGACCAAAACCAAACCTCCGGTTGACTACTCCATCGGCTTGAATCTTGGAGCGTGATGTCCCTGAGAACCAGAGAACAATCCTCCATCCACCGCACTGTGAAAACTCTTCTCCACCTGACTTACCTCCACGCTAGGATGTTGATCTGTGATAGAGAAGGTGTCAGACCGGTTCACGCGCCGTCGTCATGAAGCACTCGTCGAAGATCTGAAAAGTAGAAAACTAGATCTGACCGGTACTTCGATCCTAAACGCCGACTCATCTCTTCTCGGGTCGCACGGAAAGCCTCACCGTCTCTCCAACGAACGTCGGGGACCGTCACCGTCGAGCGAACCGCGTCTTCACGAGGGCTCGAGCTGGCTCAGAGAGACAAGCATATCGACTAGGGTTGACCGAAGAGGAGAAGAGCAAAGAGAAAAGAAGTAAAGGGGAAGAGATTCGCCTCCGGCACCACCGCAACGGCAGGCCGGAGCTAGGGTTTCAGATTAAGAGAGGCGGCTTCTGTGTTACGATGGAGAGAGAGCGAGGTCTTTGCGACAACTTAGTTCAAAGAAAAAAAACGTTTTCTCTATTTTCTATTTTGAATATATTTTATTTCTAGAAAACCCCAGTTTTATTTGTCTTTCAAATTCACAATATGACTTCAAAGTTCAAACAGTAGATAAAAGTACCGAACATACAATTAAAAATTACGTCTGTTACTAACAAAGGAAACATTAATGATTAACGAAAGATATGCTAAGCAGACAAAAATATGTAAAGAAACAAGAATTACGTTTTTTTGCTCAAAAAACCAGATATGACTCGCGTGTAAATAGAAGAATAATATGACTGCATGCTCAGTCGGATTTTTTATGGTAATGGTACATAAAATGGCAAGTAAAAATAGCATATTGGACAATTTGAGGGTTAACTAAAATTTTCCTTTTCTTGTTGCGTGTGTTTTCCAGTTTATGATTTGACTACTTAAAAAAATGGTTAGAACTATAAAAAATTAAGTACCATTTTTCAAAAATACCATCAATTAAAAAATATACTAATATTTGGGTTTATAGTTCAGTGATTATTGTGTAGTGTTTAGTATTAAAAAATTAGAGTAGGGATTGAGTTTATATATGTTCTATAAATATTTTTTAAAATTAGCTTAGTGTTATTTTATTATAAATTTAGAGTATTTGTAAAAATAATTATTTATTAATAGTAAATTTGAAAAATGGTATTAAATTTGTGGTAAAATTAAAATTTCCTCAACTATTTATCCCTAAACCTTTTATTTATATATGTTAAATTCAGATTTTAAGTTAAGTACTTATTTCTTATACAATGCACACATTTATAAATTATCTATATAGTTATATATTAATGAAATACAAAAGGCAAGATATTTAGAACTGTTATGTATATACGTACTATGCAGGGTGAATTATAATGTAAAGGGTTGTAACTTATAAAATTGCAATATACGTAAATTTGTATGTACTATAAATAAAGATGTATCAAGAAAGTATCGTACGTGGTAATAATTTGGCTCATTATTTTAGATGTAGCATATTTACGGGGGTTGACTGTGTAGAAATGTAGAATGGTGAGTAGAAATGTAGAATGGTGAGTCAACGGGTCATAATATTTCTTCGGATCTCGTTAAGTGGAAGATGGAAAAGGTACGAGAAGAATCAGATAAACTTCTAACTTTAAGAGCACTCCCATTGAGAATTTATAAGAGGAGTTCACACAGAAATCAAGAAAAATAAAATAAAATAATTTAATCACATGAACCTCTCTCTTCTAAAGCTCTCTCGGCTGAAACCCTCTCTCCTAAAGTTCATCACTGTAGCACGGGCCTCACGTGTCGTAGCGACCCGCGATTAATTTAGTTTTTTTTTTTTTAAATAAAATCAAAAAGAAAAAGAAAAAAAATTAATAATAAAAAATTAAAAAAAATGAACCCCAACAGGAGGTTCATTGATACAGATGCTCTAAGACCCTATGATTAAATATTTTGAAAATAATACTACTCATTAAAACTTTAACACCATTTTTTGCCAACAAATAAGTTAATTTTCTGTGAAAGTATCTTGATACAGTAGTTTAACTAAGGTTTATTGATGATTTTACACCAAAAAATCTGGATTTAGAATTCCCAAAAACACAAAATTATGTGAATAAATGGAAAAAAAACTTACAAAAAATTTATAATATTTATTATAGCTTCTAATACCATAATCTATGATAGTGATAAATATAACACTGTATTTTTGAATATAGCAAAAAGCCTAAATCATAGTTGGAACATGGAGTAATCATATACTAATAGACTTCATAGGCCCTTGACAACCCTTGAACCTAGGATTCCTCTTTCTGCGCCTTTAATCTCTTCCCTCTTGCTTTCTTATTCCCAAAATTATACTTATTTTATACTTTTTTTTTATCAACTTATTTTGTACATTAACTAACACAAACTAGAGCATCACATGCACTGCGCCCGCTTCTAATTTCTTACTTAACCAAGTAATCTAACCATTACATCAAATTATCAAAACATTATTATTATGGAAGCAAAACACATGCACGCGCCTAAAGAAATAGTTATGAGCCTGCTTCTTTTAAATGGTTTTTTTTTAGTGTTTGCATCTTTTCAAGAAAAGGATTGATGGAACGGAACTTAGATTGTGTATATGGAAAAGAAACAAGTTTCACATCTACCATCCTTAATCTTGCATAGCTATATCACCTAATGTTTTGGGATCAATCCAACATGAAAGATATATCTAATAGACTAATACTATAAATTATATAATTATATATATGATAAACTAATTAACTTATATTGTCCAAAAAAACTAATTAACTTATAAATGGAAGCGTGGTAAAGAGTTAGTAAAAGCTAAACAAAATCATGTTAACTTGCAGGGAAAGTGGAGATAACAAGATAGACAAATGTTATGTGAGATTTTACAAATAAGGGTGACCGCATTTAGAAGAAAATTAAGTGTGATATACTGATATGAAATAACTTGGAACTCTATCTACTGATAAGATATATCGTATGGATGTTTGAGTATATAAATAGCCAAAAAGGTGTATGCATCTAAGAGCATGTGCAATGCTGATCCTTAACCAAAAATCCTTAAAATTAAATTATTATAATAATTTATGGGACTCAAACAATTTAAGAATTTGTGTCAACTTTATCTTTAATCCCTAGCTAAGAATCGTTTTACTCACAAATAGTTACTGTACGCGGACTCCATCGCCACGTGGAAACCCATAATTGGCTACTATTTATTATTCTTATTTTTTTTAGAAAAACCTGAAAAAATTAATAAAATAATTAAAAAAATTTGCCTTAGTTATCAATCCATCAGTATCAGCGTTGCTGATGCTCTAAGATTAGACTATCTCCAATGGCTTACTTTATTTTTTACTCTAAAATAGAATTTGAATTTGTTCCAATGATATTTTATTTTAGAGTAGAAAATAGAAAGATGAACAAAAAAAGAATAAATTACTCTATATTTGAAATAAACCTATTTTTTATTCTATTATAAAATGAGAAATAGAATATCATTGGAGCATTTTTTATTCTAAATTATATTTTAGAGTAAAAATAAAGTGGAGTTGGAGATGTTCTAACGTAACTACTTTATGTGGTCTAACCAGCTAAAAGTCTCTAGCTGTGACTTGAAATTTTCAAAGAGCAATAAGTGCGATATCTAAATTAGGGGTGAGCGTTCGGGTACCCGTTCGGGTTCGGGTCGGGTATTTCGGATTTTCGGGTATTTCGGTATAGAGGTGTAGAACCCGTTCGGGTATTTCTGTACTTCGGGTCGGGTTCGAGTATTTTAAGTTCGGTTTCGGTTATTTCGGATCGGGTTCGGATATTTAGATTTTGAAGAAAAAAAAATGAAAATTTTCATTTCTCAAATTTCTTGTATTTAAATATATAACTTTTCACTTAACTATTTTTTATTTTTAATAGATTACATGGTTAATAGATTTGGACATAACATTTTCAAACTAAAAAGACATTAATTTGGTTATTGTTTTTAAATTTTGGATGTAACTTTTTGTTAATTGCTGAAATAAATAGTTTGACATGCATTTTAAGCGAATAGCAAATCATCTTCTACGTAATTGTATGTATATCATATGAATTTAAAGTATGTGTAGTATCAATATAAATATTTTATATAAAATGAAAGATGTAAACTATAAATATAAGGTTAATTATCATATGTTTGGTTATTTTCGGATATCCATTTGGGTTCGGATATTACCCGTTCGGGTTCGGATATCCAATCTCTCCTAATTCAATACCCGTTCGGATATTTTGCTACTTCGGTTCGGATTTCGGTTCGGGTTTTTCGGATCGGGTTCGGGTGCCACTTTGGATTTCGGATAAAATGTCCACCCCTAATCTAAATAATGCTTTAGAAGGATTCATCCTGTTCTCACAACTGGATTCACTCACTAGTAAATAATTAAAGATGTATAAGCTCACATACATATATATCTTATGAAAAACTCACATAAACATGCCTAAATATGCCTAATATAGTTAATGAAAAACAAGCATCTAGAATTCTAGATCAAATTAACCATGAGAAACCGCACATATTCTTAATGATATCTAGAGAAAAGTTGATCAGGATCTTTAAATATAATATTTTTCGAAGCTTTACTCCATTTTGACAGCTCTAATCGTGTTATATGTTCCTTGTTTCACTGCAAATTAAACATCTCACTATATAGTTTCTTTATCACTTATGGTAAAATGGTCTAATGAGTTCATGATGTGATTAGTGGACGACTATGATTAAAATCCTCTTCCTGCTATTGTAGACGTTTAAACGGACTAATTTACATGTTCCGAAGATTAGCATGGACTTTAGCTTCGAATCACGACTACTAAAATAAAAGAATAGTGTAATTTACGTATGGATGTTGATAATTATTGCGTGGACGGCTAGCGAAAACAACGGTGTGGAAGAACAAATGATTCGAGTTTTATTTATATTTTGGATGACTATTAAACTAAACAATATCAATGGGAGCTATAAGATCTCAGAGATGAGGATCCTAGGAAGATGATATGTATAAAATAATAGAGGAAAAATCAAATTAGTTTTGGTAAAATAAAAAGAATTTTTAGAAGGGAACAAGTTAGAGAATAAGGCAGCCAGTATTGGTTTCACGTGTTTGTGTCGACAGGCCACACCCCCCATAAAAGGCTTGCTTGGCGTTTTTGTCTTCGTATGCATCTATAAGACTATAATCCACTCACCAAATTTTGCGTCCGTTTATTTATTAGATTTCTCAATTATATATTTTGAATTCAGAAAAACTAAAAGAATAATACTACAAAGAAAAAAAATAAAATCGAATATGGGTTATTGTACCTACTGTTTTTGAATGGGACTGTGAAAGATATATAATTAGATTCTTCGGAAAATTGCATTATTTATGAACCGTGTAATAAAAAACCTATATACAAATAATTGGTTACAATTTATTTATATATAACTAGATAATCCTCTTATAGTTCCAATCATTTATATTCTTCACAAGTCCTATTGTTTATTTCACCTATAGTATTAGGGGGCCAATTTTAGTTCATCAAAAAGCAAGAACTCGATGGTGATTGATCGCAATACTAACAAACATTCTAAAACATGTAAAAAACTCTGTTTTTACGTTTACATGTTATACACTACTTTTGTAAACTTTATATAAGAAATATGAACCCTGGTATAAATCATGCTATTTTAGGCATGTACTTGTGTGTAAATGTGAGGCTTGTTAGATAATTATCATGAGTCATCATCACAATTGCACTATTATGGGTCTTAATGGTTTAAAAAAGCAGCCCAATAAGCCTCAAACCCATCATACTTAGCTCACGACTTATCCAGCAACGTGGCACATTTGTGACTTTTCCAATCCCACCAACTATTTTTGACTTAAATAAATAAAAAGAAACTAATCCATAATAATCCCCTAATTATTTTATTTCCTTTCCAGATTCACGACGATGAATAATCCAAGGGCGATTATCTTGCCACGTTTACGGGTTTGGTCCTCATCCTCCAATCAACGGCCGAGTTTTAGTTAAGTTAGTAGCCAATTAGACTCACCTCAAATATTAGCCCAGCATTTTCACACAAACCAACTTCAGCCACAAGATAACAACAACTTTCTGAAGATCGATCGGATAAAAAATGGCGGAGAAGAGCTTCAAGTACATCATCCTCGGCGGCGGCGTCTCAGCCGTGAGTTTTCTTCTCTCCCTCGTAAAAATATCACGTAGTTTCGTTTTCTTATCCAGTAGTTTAGAATTCCGAAGAGCTTGTTCCGATCTGTTTCGCAAAATACCACAATTCACTCGTAGCTGTTTTGAATCGTGAGTTGGAATCTGGCAATCACTGACTGATTCGATTCGATTCGATTCGATCGTTGAGATAATATTACGATCGCAACTTGATTTTGAAATCGAAAAATCGCATGAAATTTGGTTCGAGCTCAGATTAATCGTACTAGTACATGATCGTCTACTGTTAATACAAGAAGCAATTTCATCTCTGAGCTTGAGTGTTTTTGCAGGGATACGCGGCTAAGGAGTTTGCTAGTCAAGGGGTTAAGCCAGGAGAATTGGCAGTTATCTCCAAAGAGGCGGTAAAGCTTTGGAAACCTTATTATTATGATGCGGTGTGTCTTGTAAACTATGATCCTTATCTACTGACTGTGTATTGTTGTTAGGTGGCTCCTTATGAACGTCCTGCTCTTAGCAAGGGCTATTTGTTTCCTGAAGGTAAGACAATCAATATTCTCATGTTTACTTTGCTAACTAATGTTATTAATTTTGAAACTTCAAGTTTGTGTTTCCAGAGCGGCTTATAATCTTCTTTCTGTTGCAGGGGCGGCTAGACTCCCAGGTTTCCATTGCTGTGTTGGTAGTGGTGGAGAAAAACTGCTTCCTGAATCATACAAACAGAAAGGTAATCAACTCTTTCTCTCTGACTGCATCTCACCAGTATCAATGTCCTGCCTCATCCACCTAGTCCCACTGGTTGTGATCCCATCGATGTTACACTTCTCTGCCAAAGTGATTGTGATAGTGGAGCTAAATCGTGCTACATTTCCATTGTTCTTTGTGTTTGCAGGGATTGAGTTGATACTAAGCACAGAGATAGTGAAAGCAGATCTCGCTGCCAAGAGTCTTGTCAGTGCAGCTGGGGATGTCTTCAAATATGAGACTCTCATAATTGCAACTGGCTCTACTGTAAACACCGTCATCCTTTCATTTCTCGCGTCGGCAAGCTTCTTTTATATATCTGATGAGTAGAAAGTAACCCTCTTTTCATTTACTTGCAGGTTCTGAGATTGACTGATTTTGGTGTAAAAGGTGCTGACTCTAAGAATATCCTCTATCTGAGGGAGATTGATGATGCAGACAAAGTGGTTGAAGCTATTCAAGCAAAGAAAGGTGGAAAGGCTGTGGTTGTTGGTGGAGGCTACATTGGTCTTGAGCTTAGTGCAGCTTTGAGGATCAACAATTTTGATGTCACTATGGTTTTCCCTGAACCTTGGTGCAGTAAGTTGATTCACATCTTTCCGCAATTTAGTTATTCATACATATGTATTGCTTAGTTGCACATGACTGAAAAAACGTTCATTCAGTGCCTAGGCTTTTCACCGCCGACATTGCTGCGTTCTATGAGACTTACTATACAAACAAGGGAGTGAAGATCATTAAAGGAACAGTGGCATCTGGGTTCACCGCTCATCCAAATGGAGAGGTAAACCAAATAATCATTAGCTATAAGAGTTGGCGATTAAGTTAAACATTTCAGTTTCAATTCTCTTGGTTTTGTACTGATTGAAATCGACTATGGTTCCAGATATTGTGGTTTTAAAAAGTAAAACTTTTATAAACTCATTTTGGTTCACTTAATTAATTAGCTTTTCCAAACTGTCTCGGTACAAATGTCTCACTTGTTCTTCGCCTCCAGGTGAATGAAGTACAACTCAAGGATGGAAGGTCGCTAGAAGCCGACATTGTGATTGTTGGAGTTGGTGCAAAACCATTAACAGCCTTATTCAAGGGACAGGTCGAAGAAGACAAAGGTGGAATCAAGGTATTTATCTGCTTTGCGGGCGTCTCTTCTTTTTCTCCCGTACCATTCTGATTTGAATCTTTTTCACAGACCGATGCATTCTTCAAAACAAGCGTTCCTGATGTTTACGCTGTTGGTGACGTTGCCACTTTCCCCTTGAAAATGTATGGAGACATGAGAAGGGTCGAGCATGTTGACCATTCTCGCAAATCCGCAGAGCAAGCTGTTAAGGTAAAATGATGAATACAATAAGCCTGATACTGTTTCAAACGCTACATTGATATCTGAAGAGCTCGTTTATACCATCCTCATATATGTGATACATTGTTGCAGGCGATCAAAGCGGCTGAGGGAGGCGGAGCGGTGGAGGAATACGACTACCTCCCATTCTTCTACTCCCGCTCGTTTGATCTCTCATGGCAGTTCTATGGAGACAACGTAGGAGACTCTGTCTTGTTTGGAGACAGCAATCCATCAAACCCGAAACCAAGATTTGGAGCGTATTGGGTTCAAGATGGTAAAGTGGTTGGAGCATTCATGGAAGGAGGTAGTGGTGACGAGAACAAAGCCTTGGCTAAAGTGGCCAAAGCTAGACCTGCTGCAGAGAGCCTCGATGATCTTACCAAACAAGGTATCTCCTTTGCTGCTAAGATCTGAGGAGAAGAAAGATGGGAGAGTTTAAACTTTTTTTCTATTCTATTACAATAAAAGATTATGTTAAGCAATGTGCTTGCACGTACGTATGCTGAAATAAGTTGGGTGTTTGAATGAAACCTGACCGGATACTTGTAAACGCTATTCATCAAACTAGATAATGTGATTTTATATTGACTGTGGTTCACATGGGATGAGCCAAACCGTCTATCAATTACAGCATGTAATGAGAGGTGTGATGCATAAGCTTGTTTGTGCAAAAACTCTATTTAAGTATGGAGACACAAACTGCAACACAAATCATGTATGTACAGCTTTATAAGCATCCCATTCACAAGAATGAAGTCACGAAACGGAAAGTGTGTGCATTGAGGATCTGGGACAAACTCAAGTGGTTGAGCTTTTGTCGAAGCGAGATTGTTGAACAACTGAACTTTTGTCCGAACAATTGAGAATGTGAGAACTCGGCCTAATAAAAGCCCACTTTAGAAACACACTTTCCAGGATTCACTTCACTAAAACCAACAAGGGCAACTGACCAGAGAGAGAGAGCAATGGATTATCAGCCACAACCGCCGCCGTCTTCTGAACCTTCCCCGTCGCCGTCTGACCGTCCTCCGGGAATCACATCACCGGAGACGCCAACGAACAACCAGAACCACGAGATTGAGGACATAATGGCTTGCGTCACGGCTTTGGAAGCAGCACTGCTCCCATGCTTGCCAGCTAGAGAGCTTCAAGCTATCGACCGCTCTCCTCATCCTTCTCATCAAAGTCAGTCCCTTTTCTTGTCTCTCGATCTTGTTTCTAAACCATCTCCCTTCACGATTCTTAAAGTCACAGCCTTTGAGAAGTAATTCAAGTTGTAGGATAAGAATTGACTTGATTAAGCAAATCAATCCCACTTTATCTTCTAGGGTTTGGTTAGTGATGTTTGGCTGTTAGTTTGATGTCTTCTTGTAAGTTAAAAGGCAAGTGCATCTTGTCTGGTGATTGATAGTTTGGAAGTTGTCTGTTTCTTTCTTCTTGGTTTGGTCTGTACTATTGAATACTATTATTGTAACTATTGTTAGTTCAGAGTTTTCTCGAGTGTAAGAAAGGCAAGGGCTTCTTGTCTGGTGAAAGTTGTCTATTTTTTTCGGCTAGAGAATATCATTTTAGTTCACTTGCTTGACTGATGATCTCTACTTAACAGATCATAACCTGAAGCATTTTCAATATTCTAGCTTGCGTGTTGATTAATCATGATATGTTTTATTAGCTAATGTCTTTTATTTCCCCTCATTGCAGTTGATGTTGAACGTCACGCCAGAGATTTCATGGAAGCTGCTAAAAAGCTTCAGCTTTATTTCATGGGACTGAAGCGAGAAAATCACGCCCCCACAAGAGCTGAAAGTCTTAGGAAGGTTAGTTTCCAAGACTTCACCAATGTGTGAGAATCTCCAAACACATTTGTCTCATCAGTTTCTGTTACTTGCTTAACAGGAGATTGCAGTCATGGAGGAAGAGCTCAAGACAAAAGAGGAGCTTATAAAGAAACACTCAAGGCTTATCCAAGAATCACAGAAGCTAGTGAAAGAACAGATTGAGAAACACAGAGTGGAGCTGGAGAAAGTATAATTAACACATCAAAGCAATGTTAATTTGTTTCAGTAGTATATAGATGCAACTCTCCTACTCATTTATTCATCCATTTATGTCTTATTTTACATTGCAAGAGTAATGCAGACAATGAGTGATTCCATCTGTAATCCACATCCCTTACAAAAAGTGCAGATACACTTAAATTATTATTTTTTGTTGCTTCTCTCAAGTCTATTAGATTCATTTACATGGAAACACAGAAGAAGCTTCCCGTGGAAAGAGAGTCTCTCTTGGTTTGTGTTGACAACTTCACCTCATATATCCATATGAGGACCACTTGGGGTGGGTTGGCTCTCCAAAGGCATGTACTGTGCCATGATGCCTCTTATCTCCGCATCCATGTAACTCTGCACAAGGAGTTTCTATTGTTAATCTAGATGGCAAGATCTTCATGTGTGTACATTAAGATAACGAGAGACACATACCCTGATCCTGTATTTGTAGACGGCATATCCGGCAAGACCTGCAACACCCACTCCGATTATAAGAACCCACAAGAAGCTCCAGCTGAGCTTTGTAGTTCCAACTTTGCTTGAACCTACACATTCAAAAGCATCAAAGCTTGATTAATGACTCTTCATTAAGTATGGGTTTAAGACAGAAGGAAGATCTCTCTTTTGTTAACCTATGCAAGTGTCGTGTTCACGCATGTAGAGCAAACCATTCTTGCAGCTGCATTCATAACTTCCCCATGTGTTTTTACATTTACAGTCTGGGCACTGGCAACCCGTTTTCTCTTTGCACTCGTTCACATCTACCACATTCAATCAAAAGAATACGGTTTAGTTCTGTATGCAAGCAGACCGCATGAATATAGATGCTAGTAAACAAGTACCTTCGCAGCTCTTTACTCCATCGCCCTTGAACCCAAGTGGGCATTTGCAATCACTTGAATGATCATCCTGAAAATTCCATTTCAAAAAAACCAAAGAAATTTTACTATAGGTTAAGAAGATGATTGTTTCAAGAATTAGTCATTGATAAAGAAGACGAAATACTTACTACGCAAGCAGAGTAAGTGTAGCTGCCTCTGGTTTCTCTCCAGCATCCTCCATTGTTGATACCACAATGCAAAGCTCCAGACGCTGCCAAGAAAGAAAAAAAACGTTAAGAACTGAGAGCAGGCAATACACAGGAAATAGAATAGCCATGCCAGGGTTTGTGTCCTGTTCCACAAAAAAATATGTCAAGCTACAGGGAGATAAACTGATATACCTTTGCAGTGAGTGTAACCGTCACCAGCAAATTTAACACCTTGAACAGTAGGGCATTCACACAATCTTCCCCTATACGTATCCTGAAATGCCAAATTCAGATGAAACAAAGAGTAATCAGTCTTAAGTAGCAACAACAAAACCAAATACTGGAAAAGAGATAAAAATAGCAAAGCTAAACGGTATACCCTGCATGCAGTTATGTTGGAAGCTTTGTCTTGCCAGCACCCACCATTGTTTTCCAAACATTCATTAGTATTTAAATCTGCAAAAAAAACAAACAAACAGAAACTGATCTCAAGACGATGTCATCACTCAATGTCACCAAAACGTTAAAAGAAATGAGATATGGAGATGGAACCTTCAGTTAGACATATAGCTGGTTCTGTTGACTCTTGAAAGCCTGAACACATAGCTTTCAGCACTGCCCCTTTCTCCAATTTACCTAAATGCCCATGAAATATATTTGAGTTAGTAACAAAAAGTGTAGAAAGGGAACTGATAAGTTAGCTGTTCTTCAGTACCTCTGTATTGTCTGTTGTTCACTACAAGAGTTGGAAGTATTGTCACATCTCCCCGGGAACCTTTGCCAACCTGAAACAAACTCATTACAAGAGATCTAGTAGAGAAGAGTAGAGCCAACTGGTTACAAGAAGACAAACCTGGGACTCCTGTTCTGCTTTAAGAATAGGGTTCTCCACATCTGCGTCAGGGTCTCCGATACACTTGTCCACCTTCTTGAGATCAATGTCTGAATGCACGATAACAGAAAGAGAATCCAGAATTAATATCACAGGAGCAAGGACCATAATCTCATGAAGCAATATAACTAACCAAGGGACTTGATAATCTCGTCTGCACACTCCTTAGTGTACTTCTTATCCTTCATCGGACACCTGATGGCGAAGTCAGTCACATAGTCCCACCAAACCCAAGGCTTACCAGTCTCATTCAACACTCTATAAACACAAGCCTGGCGCAGATTCTGAACCACAACATCCTTCCCATCATACCCTTTAGTAAAATCCTGCTCAGGATCAGGCGCACAGTACCTCCCATGGTTGATACACTGAGACTTGCACTGTTTACTCAGCGTAAAAGCCTCAGGGCAGTACCACGTGATGTAGTGCGGCGTGAACTGAGTATGCCCTCCTTTCTCAAGAATCTGAGCAGCTCCTTTGAAGTTCTTGAGAAACTCAATCTGAGTATCACACTTTTTTCCACACTGGTCGTTGCTGTTGGTCCAGAGCTCGTATTCGACACGCTCGTCAGGGTGTGGAACAGACTCGGTCCAGTCTAGCTTCATGTTCACCATGTCGCCCTTGGAGAGAGCAGACTTTAAACTGTCTCCCAGAGACTTGGTGATGAGAGCAGAAGGGATGGTGATGTTTTGGAGATAGTCTGCATCGGATTTGTCTTCTTCGGGTGTGTCCATTGTAATCAATGGCTCAGCTTTGTTGTCGGCTACAAGAATCGCTGCTGCTCCAGCTTGTTGAGCTATCCATGCTTTCAAAGTGAAGAAACAGTCTGTGTTCACAGTAAGAAACACACATTCAGTTCCAAAAATTGGATCTTTTCCCAAAATACTAAAACAAAAAAACTGAATCCGTTCCAAATACTATAATGAAAAAATGAATCTTTTTCATGTACTATAAGCAAAAACTGAATCTTTTCCAAATACTATAACCAAAAATATAATCTTTTTCAAATGCTTATAAGAAAAAGAATATTATAAGCAAAAAGGGAATATTTTCATACTACAAGCAAAAACTGAATCTTTTCCAGATACTACAAGCAAAAACTGAATCTTTTTTCAAATACTATAAGCAAAAATCGAATATTTTCCACATATTATAAGCAAAAACTGATTTTTTTTCCAAATATTATAAGCAAAAATTGAATATTTTCCAAATACTATAACCAAAAATAGATTTTTTTTTTTGGTTATAGTATTTGGAAAATATTCAATTTAAAAAAAAATAGATTTTTTCCATATGTTATAATAAAAAACTGAATCTTATCCATATACTATAAGCAAAAACTGAATCTTTTCCAATTACTAAAGGCAAAAATGTGAAGCTTTTCCTAGTATATAACCAAAAATATAATATTTTTCACACGCTATAAGCAAAAATTGCATCTTTTCCAATAAATATAAGCAAAAAAGTGAAGCTTTTTCTAATATATAACCAAAAATAGAATACTTTTCACACACTATAAGCAAAAATTGAGTATTTTTCACATACTATAAGCAAAAATTGAATCTTTTCCTATCCCTAATACTATAAACCAAGAATTGAATCCTCTCCATATACTACAAACCTAATTGAGCAATCCAATTAAGGTAAGAAGAAACCGAACCTCCACGATCGATGAGAACAAAAGTAGGTAAGCGACCAGCCTTAGACTTGAATGTTATATCGAAATCGCTGTAGCTTTTACAAGCTTTCTGATTCGACTTGGGATACACGACGGTTCCCACCAATGTACCACCGTACTGAGGAACTCCAAAGTTCCCAATGGCACATTCGTAAATACCCTTGATCGAATCAGGTGACGTGACTTTGAGGTTGTTCTTCTCCACCACGAATCTACCCATCGCTAGACCCAAGATCAGAAGAAACGAGACACTGAAAAACCCTAGCTTCTCCTGATTCATGATTATAACTAAGATCCTAGATTATACAGAGAAGATCTCGTAAAAAGCACGATGCTTTTCTGATTGTGGTTGAAGGAGGAGAGAGAGAGGCTTATGAGTTAAGGAAGAAGAAGAGGGTTTATTTAATAATTTTAAAATTAAGGATTAGATTTACATGAAATGTTTAATTAATAAAAGGAAGTGATGGGGTTAATGGAATGGTTCTTCTTTTGTCGGTTTCCGCAAATGAAGATAACAAAAAAGAGTTTTAAGAATTGGTTATGAATAGTAAAACGGGAAACACGTGTGTATTGTTGTTATCTTGTAATTAAGATGTATAGTATCCAAGCTGTACTGAAAAAGATTAAGTCTTTGGCACACACTCAGAGGTACATACACCCATATCTACATTTTTATTTAACTCCATTTCTTACCCATTACTTAGCTCATTCACTTTCCTAATGAGTAATAACTTTTTTTTTTCCATCTATTATTATTTTATTAATGGGTCAAGCCCAAACAACCCAAAAAACATTAAACATAAAACTAAAAGCCCAGAACAAAAGGCAAACTTAACATGGGCCTTAAGCCCAAACCACAGACCATGCGGTGCCTCACAATCCCACGCGTCCAGAAATTCGCGAGGCCACCCACGTGTCGAAACTCACCCATGAACGAGACACGCGTCATCCAAACACCACATCGTAACCCAATCTACGAGGCTCACATCGGAGGAGACAAAAAATGGACACGTGTTTCACCGGATAACACCGGAACCAGAACCACCGCGCCCACCTTCATCGCCTACACTCTTTGTAATGGAGAGATCGATCGAGACTGTCCCGAGATCTCATCCAGAGCCAGTTAAACCACCACCGACGGCTTTAAAGCCACAACCATGTCTTCCTTCTTCACCGTTCTTTTCCAAAAATATAAACGCCGGATGAAACCGGCACGGAGCCAGCCGTCGACACCAAAGGATAAGAGACGACGCCGGAGTCAGAAGACGGCAAACGACACTGAAGGAGCCATCGTTTCCGGAAGGAAAAACCGATCACAGAACCAAACTCATCTCATCTCTAATCTTTGGATTTATGATTTGAAAGGAGATTGAGATCGAGAGAGTTTTCTCTCTCTAACAGAAGAGAGAGAGTTTTCCTTTCCTTTTCCTAATGAGTAATAACTTTCAGTCTGAAGCAAATTATAATATTGTGGTTTATATTTATTTGATCATAATCTTTCACGATCTGAAGGAAAACACATAGTCCCTTTGTTTTCGAAGTAAAATTTTCTAGAGTTTTCACGTTTATTAAAAATACAATAAATGTTTATAATTTAATTTAAAATTTATTTTTCAATATACTTTCCAGTAATTATCCACCAATAAAATTTAATCAATTCAAATATTCACAATTAATGTTTCTCAAAAGTATACAAAAGTACCTTAAAAATATAGAAAATTTATTTTTATGGAACAAAAATAAATTTTAAAAAATCTAACTTTCAAGAACGGAAGGAGTAGTTAACAATACAGTAAAAGAAATACATACTTGGTGAAAATAAAGACGTTTGAAATGAACCAGAAAAAATAATTAAGATAAAGAGAATGAAACAAATATATTATTGCAGAGGTTGTTATCTCAACTGTAAAAGATTTTGGTCATTGTGTTAAAAGTCCACAGTTCAAATTATCGTTGGAACGAAACTAATATTAAATTGTAGTTTCGAGTATGGAGGATTATGGTGTTTGATCCTGAACCTATGTATATTCAAAAGAAAAGAAAATATATTTTTAGGGCAGAACTTTAAGTTTATGCCCTTTTTCTATAAGTTATACTAATGTCATTTTTAGGTAAAATACTAATGTCATATTTGTTTGTTTATCCTATTAGAGTTCAAGAGATTGAGAAGATGATATACATGTAATAAATTAAAATGGTGTTCATAGGCAGGGTAGCTAGCATTGTCTTATTTGTGTTTTTCCTGTGAACCAGGATACAACATTGTTCCAAAATACCAATAGTTGCCACTGTAAATAAACTCTACATATGTGTAACCACTGCACATAACCATCTTAACTTCACAGAATAAGCACACCACTCCATCACTTTTAAGAAAAAAAGAGAAAAAAAAAATTAGTTTCAGAAAAAATAAGCACACCACTGGTAAAACAAATTCCAAAAATACCCGGCCGATTTAAGAAGAGCTTGATTTGTTTATTCTTTTAACAAGAGAGATCCCACTTGGATCACCACTCCATTCCTCAAACACAATTAGGTTTCGAATGTTATGAACCGCCCCGCACCGCAGTTAACAGTAACAAAAATCTCTACATATACCATATATCTATACGTTTTTATAACTGTTAAAACCGCACCGCAGTTAAACCGCTTGTTCCGCACCGCTCAAACCACAGTTACCATTCAGAGCCTTAGAAGGTTCTCATATATGTCTTTAGTCATGAACGGGGCACATGGTACCTGGTCATAAAAGAGAACCCGCTAATATATGAACAAAACTTAGGTTCACCCCCTAGGGTGAACTTTTAAATTCATCTCACTCTTAAAAATCAATTAAAGTGTCACATAGATTATTCATTAAAAAATATTAAATTAAATAACGAATAGCTAAAAAAATAAAAAAGCTACACCGTAAGCGAAACCCTAAACCCTAAATCTTAAATTCTAAATTCTATACCCTAAATTCTAAATCCAAACCCCTAAATCCAAACTCTATACCCTAAACCTAATCCTAGATCCTAAACCCAAAGTATATACCTTAAACTCAAAAAATAGACTATAAACCTAAACCCTATATCCTAAACCCAAGTCTTAGACCCTAAACCCAAACCGTAAACCTTAACGCAAACCATATAATATCTAAGTTTGGAGTTTGGGTTTAGGGTTTACCGTTTGGGTTTTGGGTCTAGGATTTGGGTTTAGGGTATAGGTTTTGAATTTAAGATTTACGGTTTGGGTTTAGGATTTACGTTTGGATTTATGGTTAAGGTTTTAGATTTAGGGTATATAATTTGGGTTTAAGGTTTACGGTTTAGGTTTAGGGTCTAGGACTTGGGTTTAGGATATAAAGTTTAGGTTTATAGTCTAGTTTTTGGGTTTAGGGTATATAATTTGGGTTTAGATTATAAAATTAAGGTTTAGGGTATAGGGTTTGGGTTTAAAGGTTTGTATTTGGGTTTAGAATTTCGGGTATGGGGTTTAGAATTTAATAGCGTCGTTAAAATTAGCGTTGATATTTTTTGTAGTAATTTTTTATTTAATTTAATGTTTTTTAATTAATAATTTATGTGTCACTTTAATTGGTTTAAAAAGATGAGGTGAATTTAAAAGTTTACCGTAAGAAGTGAACCTAAGTCTATTCTTAACATATCAATTACGTGACTAATATTTAGAGCAAGTAAAAAGAGGAATAAGAACATGATAGACAAGTTTTTGTTTTTCTCACTATCTTTGAGAAGATTGGCCACAGTTACTAAGACATTTCTTCTTTTAAGTTCCAGCATAGTTACAGAAGCCGCAGTCTCCATCTAGGCAGGCCAGTGACGTTTATGTTCATTACCAAAACTTTACCTTTCCGCCATTGTGTTCATGTGCAAAGCCAATGGTTCCCTACCCGTTTATCAAAAGAAGACTGCAAATAAAGAGTGCAAAAAATTATAATATTAACCTATCTTATTCTATGCTCTTAATTAAGCTCAGTAAAACTCAGATATACATAGTCCACACCATTAAAGCTTTATAAAAATGCTTTGACATTCATTAATTTTATAACTAAAACGGGTGTAGGCTTAGAATTTTCAATTTTCACATAAGAAAGTATTGGGCTTGTAACGTCTCATTTCGGGTTGATATCTAATAGTTTGGGTTATAAATAATTTAATGGGCCTGTAAATTCTCAGATTGCCAAGATGAACCATTGCATCATAGGAAATATGGCATTCTACATCGCAATAGTCAGCCAATAGACATTATAGACTAGTAGTTGTAGGAAGAAGTTTTAAATTTGCCAAAGCTTTTAACATTTTAGTAGTTCCGTAGTAAGAACAAAATGAATATTGTATGTCAGTATGTTTAGAAATATGAAAATAGTGTAATTGAATAGATTAAGTCAAAGAGTTGTAGAAACGGATGTGGAGTGAAACAATGGCATATGCTATTTTTGATTCCAACGTCCGTACACGGCTTATCTAGAATACGTAACACATGGATCAATTTATTCATATTTTTGATTTGGACTTGGGAAAGATCCATAAAGCATATCCGTTTGTACCATATTATCTAAGCAACGTGGCCACATGACATAATTCGCGTTCTACATCTTCTCACGTTCCATCAGATCAGATTACTTGTTTTACTCTTTCTCCTCTTGTTCATTGTTTGACACGTGCTCGTCCCTTCGTATAAATATTCTCGCCGTTAGCTACGAAAAATATTGGATGAAAATTTGATGTGCCGTGTTCATACACGATTATCCAGCAAATTAAGGTTTAATGTCGGCCAGATACAAAAACATTATAGTAAAGTCTAATAGTACAACGATTTATGTTGAATGGAACCATATCATTCGCATATGTGTGTGGTCTTGAGGCTTCTTGCTCTATCACTCACCTGTCGACGTTAGGAACTCAAACATGGTCCCCTTTCTTCATCTTTCTCTCTTTTGTACTATTATTCTATTAGTACTTATATCACTACATAACTAGTGATCTTTAAACTCAATCACTTTAAATTCAATCATACATCTTAATTGATACCTTTTTCTCTTCAATGGTGTATAATTAAACACAAATTAAACATATGTTAATTGTTCACAATAAACACTTCGGCTAATTAATTACGGCCAGCGATATGTTACAGAATAATTTGCTACTGTCGATACGTTTTTCATGAGTGCGTTACATCATCAGACACATTGTTCTCTTTTTTGACAAGATAAAGCACTTCCCACTTGAGGGACACATTGTCCTCTTCTACCCCTTGTGGTTTTACAGCAGTACTCCCTCACGCTTGGTTAAGAGAAACTAGAGGATAGTTACATTTTTTTATTTTATTTATTTTTTCTCTAACTTTTTCTTTGTTCTTTTTGCAAAGTTCTTGTGTTTTTATTTTTTTTTTCTCAGAGTTTAAGACATTTGAAGAAAGTATAATTATTACAATAAATTATAATTTGTTTTTTCTATATTTTAACATCCATTTTCATATATATATTTTATATATTTCAACAATTATATAAAAAAATGTATGGACATAAAAAGTGTGGATGCAAAATTGTGAACATGTAAGAAAAATACGTGAACATAAAAAGATGTGGACATGGATTGATAAAAAATATAGAAAATATCTTTAAAATTTTCGTGGATGAGGTTTCATGAACTAAGTTTCATGGATGTGTTTTCTTGGACAAGTTCTTATATTCCTAATCATATTACATAATTTCTTAGTATCTGTGGACAAGTACTTTATGCATACCGTGTAGTTTTTATGTACATGTATTTTGTGTAAGCCACTTTGGTGAACAAATGTGTGTGGACATGGATATTCAATCCTAAAAATACACCTTGAACATGTTTGTTTTATCCACCGCCACCTCTACCATGGCCTCCACTTTTGTATCCCTCACCCTCACGTCTCCCATCTTTACAGTATCCACCACCATTGTTATCGGAACTAGTCTCGTAGGAACTCACATCTCCTAAGCGACTCTACCACAATCCCAGATCGGGAGACGGAGGTCCGATTGAAGTGTACCTTTTTTTTTTTGTCAAACAATTGAAGTGTACCTATATTTAGAAAAAGGTACGGTGATTACATCGAAAATATTTTTTAGATCTAAGAACCATAATTCAAAAAAAAAAATTAATAAAATGAAGACAAAACCTCCGATATCGTTTTCCGGTGGAGTTGGTTGCTCGGATATCTTCCCTTTCTTCTTTGATTTTGTCATGGTTAGATACATTTCTGAAAGTGGGCGGCAAAGAATGGAGGTGAAAGATGATGAGATAAGAAAAGGTGGAAACGAGATTACACAATCAAACTCGCGGCGAGGTCTCTGGATTCTTGGTGTTCTATGGAGAAATTAAAGATGAAAAAGAAGAGGGTTCACTCAATTAGGGTTGATAAACGAAGAAGGAACTGTCAAATTTGGGAAAGTAGATCTGAATTTCAAAATGTAAAGTTGGAGAGAGAAATATGTTGGTTTTCGAGAACTCATAAATCAACAGAACAATCAATTGTTGATAAACATTATAAAAATAAAATCATGGTTAGGTGTTTCTGGTTAGCTTTACCATGGTGTGGTCAATATTGAGGGCATGAAAGACAATAACCACACATAAAGTGCCTTACCAGCAGGAAGTGCTTCTTTATGTAATTCATAAGACACAAAGTGTCTTAGGAAGTAAAAATTTCGTTTTTCATACAGATATATACGAATATATGGAGTTCTGGACAATGCTGTATTTAAAGGGAATATTTAAATTGTCATGTTAAACGTCTCATTCTTTATTACTTCCTTTAGGTCTAGTTCTTTAAGGTTACGGAAACCTCATAATTAAACAATTCAAGCATTGACTTTTATAACTATTTTTCGTTAATTGATGGAAAGATAAAGGAAGCTGCAAGCAAAACTAACAAAACGTATATATGATTTTTAAAAAGACTTTATAAAAGGAAATGAAGTAACTTGACGCGATGGCTAAAGAGATGTATAAAGTAGTAACACACCTGAATTCATCCACCGATCTCTTCAATAACAATTATGTCTTCTTCACCAAACTTTAACTCTTTAGACAACAAGATGAAAAATTTTAGTCTCTTTCTTAGTTTTACTTTTTTGTTTCTTTGTCCGTTCTTGTCTCAAGCCGATGTCCCGGAACTCAGCCGGGAGCCCCCTCGTCCCATTGTCTTTGTCCCTCATGACCGCTCCAAATCCGATCCACAACAGGTTCTTTGATTAAACTCGTTTTCTAAACATGCTTCATATAATGCATGCATGTTTAGTTCAAAGCATTTTCTGTGTTAGCAATTCCTAAGATTTTCATTCTTGGTTTTATGTGGAATGTGAGATATATAGTTAATTAACATCAATGTATTTGAGTTTTGGTAGATTGATTCCCTTACTCAAATCTATGTTATGTTCTTCAAGCATCACAGATATATATATTAGTAATTATGAAGGTACAAAACCCATTATGTTGTTGAATATTTCATTGCATATTTTTATAACTCTACATTATCTCATTTTCTTGGATTAAATCTCAACTTTGTGCAACACAAGATGGTACTTATTTTCGATTTGTTGTCTCTTTTGTCGTCTTGATTAATTAATCTCATGTTCTTACAGAAAAAAAGTCAAATGTTTTCTTTATTTCTTGCTTTTATTGATGACATAAATTTCCCTTTTAAATCTTGTTTCTAAAGGCTTGTGTTGGTGTTGTTAAATGTTTGTTAAATAAAAGGTGCATGTATCACTTGCGGGTAAGGACCACATGAGAGTAACATACATAACGGAAGACAAGAAGGTGGAATCAGTGGTGGAATATGGTAAGCAACCGGGAAAGTACGATAGAAAAAACACCGGAGAATCCATTTCTTACAAATACTTCTTCTACCGTTCGGGCAAGATCCACCACGTCAAGATCGGACCTCTAGAACCCAATACAACTTACTATTACATGTGCGGCTGCAACGGTCCTGAGTTTTCTTTCAAGACTCCTCCCTCATCTTTTCCGGTAGAATTTGCCATAGTTGGTACGTTCCCTAAACTCATTTTACGAGTTTTATGTTGGTTATTTTGGAACTGGGGACATTAATTGCACAACGATAGCACAACCGGTAAATATGATGTATATAAATAGTATAGCCAAACATTTGAAACTCAAAGAGTTTTGAGTTTTGACTAAGTTTTAAAAAAATTCAAATTTATGAGCCTCACGTT
This sequence comes from Brassica napus, assembly GCF_020379485.1. Classification (NCBI taxonomy): domain Eukaryota; kingdom Viridiplantae; phylum Streptophyta; class Magnoliopsida; order Brassicales; family Brassicaceae; genus Brassica; species Brassica napus. The sequence goes on along the minus strand of NC_063442.1, from coordinate 33,706,515 downwards.
ATAACACAAAACCGTGCAAGAATATATATGTTTGGCATTCCCTCAGCTTTTTCGGTGTGACTGCTTTTAAAAGTCACACGTCTGTATGGCTATGTATGTTTTAGGGGTGTTAAAAGCTTATATGTGTATGGGTTGGCTTTAATTCCAAAATATGGTTTAATGGTATATCCACTAATTAAACCAGTTTGTTTTCCTAATCAATATATATATATATATATATAAGTTTGTAATCTATAATTAATAGATTAGTTTTTATCAACATATATTAATATTTATAATTTAATATTTGACCGAATGACCTATATATATATATATATATATAAGCATATAACTTTTTGTAGATACACATATTCAGGTCCATGTAGAAAAACAAGAAAATTCATGGATACAAATAGTTATTTGAATTGAATCTAAAGCTTAGAAAACACTCAGTCCACGACGAGTTGTGTTTGGATTATCGTTGATCTACGTACTTCCACCCGCTATTTGTCTATTATATACGTTGTGTTTCTGTTCATACCGGTTAAGGACCAAATGTTCATATGTACTTATGAATTACCGGTTTTTATGTCAAATTAAAGGCGATCTAGGCCAAACCGAATGGACAGCAGCAACACTAGCTCAGATAAAGAGCCAAGACTACGACGTTTTTCTACTTCCTGGCGATCTCTCCTACGCTGACACTAATCAACCACTTTGGGACTCCTTTGGTCGCCTGGTGGAGCCACTCGCGAGCAAGCGTCCTTGGATGGTTACTCAGGGAAACCACGAGATTGAATTCTTCCCAATCATTGAACACACAACCTTCAAGTCATACAATTCCCGGTGGCTCATGCCTTACACTGAGAGCCTCTCTGAGTCCAACCTTTACTACTCTTTTGATGTCGCTGGTGTCCACACGGTTATGCTTGGTTCTTACACCGACTTTGATTGTGATTCCGATCAGTATCAGTGGCTCCAAGCCGATTTAGCAAAGGTTAGTTGCGGGATTATGCAATGTTTAGTATACAATCATTTCATCACTTTCACAAAAAAAATCTTTTCAAAAGTTATATCTGGATCAAAAAATAGTTTATCGTCTTTCAGGTAAATTTTTTATTTAACCAACGTAATGAATCATTCAAATCATAGTAATTATTTAAGATTATATCCAATTGAAATTGATAAATATATATTATTTTACTTTTAAAATGTTTGTAAAATAACAAAACATCATATTTTATAAACTAGTGAAAAGAATACATTGCCTAAATTCACATTATTTCAAACTTTTCTATCAATTCTTAAGAATTAGATTTTTTGTTAATTATTTTTTTTAATATCATTTCAAAAGGTTGACCGGAAAACGACACCGTGGGTGATAGTGTTGCTGCACGCGCCTTGGTACAACACGAACGAAGCGCATGAAGGTGAAGGAGAGAGCATGAGGGAAGCTATGGAGTCTTTGCTATTTAATGCTCGTGTGGACGTCGTTTTTGCCGGCCATGTTCATGCCTACGAACGTTTCGTAAGTACCCATCTTCATTTTTCAAACAAAGATAATTATTGTTACTTATATTGATGGCGAATTCTGATTGATGCAGAAGCGGGTATATAACAACAAGGCTGATCAATGTGGACCAATACACATAACCATTGGTGACGGAGGCAACCGAGAAGGCCTTGCTACTTCGTATGTCACCTTTTATCATTTAATCTAAACTCAAGACTCTTGTTCTTTTTATGGTTCTTAATTTCCACATTTTTCACTCGAATTACAGGTTTAAGAAACCTCCTTCGCCATTATCGGTATTCCGCGAATCGAGTTTTGGACATGGGAGATTGAAGGTTATAGACGGAAAACGAGCACATTGGTCGTGGCATAGAAACAATGACTCCAACACACTTCTTGCTGATGAAGTCTGGCTCGAGAGTCTTAGCTCATCATCATCATGTTGGTCTTCAAGTCAATCCCATGATGAGCTCTAAATCATCATACGATCAGACATTTTACTCTGTTTTTCATTCGATTGTTCGTAAAAGAAAGAAAAAAATATTCATTTTGTTAAAAAATCACATTCTTATTAGGCATTTTTTTATTTTGTATTTGGGAAATTTATGAGTATATGCTCAAGTATTGCTTGCTTATGTTTTAGGTTATAACATTGTTAGTTTGTAAGATAGATGAATGTATGATATAAACTGGACTTATCTTACTCGTTAATTCTTTGCTGTCTTTGAATTTATTAATTACTAGGTGACCGGTCCGCACCCTGTGCGGGCATAAGAACATGATCGGTCCGCATCATGTGTTCTTTCTCGGCCCGTACCTCACGAGAAGGAACACAGTAACGCCAGTATGAAGAGGCAGATATTGTGTGTATGTATAATTGCAACGTCACAAAATATTTTGTGTGTTTACGAAGATACTTTCATTCAAAAAATGGAATAAATAGTGTATAGTTTTAGAAGTAACAGATTTTATATTATCATTAATTAGAATTGTATTGTATATGTTTCGTAATTCTTTATTTTAGGTGAATAATATTATTTTTCCATAAATAATAAAAAAAACATTTATGTAGACATATTAAAAGAAAATATAACAAAAATTAAAATATTATCCATAAATAATATAAATTATGAAGTACATTTCTCGATAAAGAAAGCAAATTCAATAAGAAACTTGCAAAAAAATTAAATAAATTTTGTAAGAAATTTGACGGGTTAACATTATTTGATAGATTTATAAATTTCTAAATTTTATTGAACATGAAATAATATTAAATTGACTTACCGTCATCGGTCTCCTAACTCATCACAACCCATCTAGCAAATACAAAAAATAAATAATTGCAACAGTTTATTCATTTTAAAATTTGTATTTAAAAAAAATAAGTAGATTAAAATTACGTACCGTGACTACGAAATATTCTGAAAAACTTGTTTGTAGACAACATTCAATATTTTTGTCTGCGGCTTCCCTTCTTTACCAGTTATTAGAATTTTTAATCTAGATCTCGACTTAACTCTTGAAAGTGAAACTTTGCCTTGCATTTTATAAGCATTTTATAAATTATTTTAAAATTATGATAAATTTATTCTTTAAACAACGATAAATAATTTAAAAATAATATTAATAAACATTTTTGGATTTTGTAATATTTAAAATAGTTATTATACAATTATATTCGAACATAATTCATCAAGTAGAGTATAAAACTATTATAATTATCTTATATAAAATTTCGTTCATTATATTTTATAGTTTATAAATATTAAAAGTAATAAATAAAATATTATTAATCTTTCTATAATACTTCCAAGGTAAAGTGGGTGGCAGAGTCGATGAAAGTGGGTGGCAGAGTCGATTCATCAAGTAGCATATAATACTTCCAAGGCAAAGTGGGTGGCAGAGTCAATGAAAGATGAGGAGCCTTTGCGTCTAAACACATTTTTCTTAGCACACAAGCAGCATCGTCATAATACCTTAATAGTATGAGAGGAGAGATTTGTGAATAATACTTTAAAGAATGAAAAGAGAATGTTTGTATTTTAAGACCTTGGGTGTCTCATATATATATACAGTCGATTTATTTTTCATATTAATGATGCACAATATTTTGCACAATAAATAATGAAATCGTTTAAAGAAAGATATTAAATGTGTATTGTCAAAAAATGATTTGCATATGATATGATTTTAACTTGCGCAAGTAATCCATATTAGAAAGGTAAGTTATTAAAAACAAACAACATAATTAGAAACATTAAAATATTTTGTAAGCAATGTAATAAATATGATATCAACATGCGGAAGTTACCGTTTGAATAATAAGGAAAGTTTTTAATGATTTCAACTTGCGTAAGTAATCCATATTGTGAATAAGTGATTTGCATATTTAATGATTTCAACTTGCGCAAGTAATCCATATTAGAAAGGTAAGTTATAAAAAATAAATTTTGTCAATAGGTTATTTGCATATTTAATGATTTCAACTTGTGCAAGTAATCTATATTAGAAAGGTAAGTTATTAAAAACAAACAACCTAATTAGTAGGGGTTGGCACTTTACCCGATATCCGAAGTGGCATCCGAACCCGATCCGAAAATGCATGTCAAGTTTTTTATTTAAAAAATTAACAAAAAATTACATCCAATTTTTTTAAAAAAATAACTAAATTAATACCTTTTTAGTTTTAAATTTTTATGTCTAAATCTATTAACCATTCAATCTATTAAAAATAAAAATTAGTTAACTGAAAGTTATATTTTTAAATATAAGAAACTTGAGAAATGAAAATTTTAATTTTTTTTTTCAAAATCTAAATATCTGAATCCGATCTGAAATAACCAAATCCGAACTAAAAATACTTGAACCCGACCCGAAGTACAGATATACCCGAACGGGTTCTACACTTCTATACCGAAATACTCGAAAATCCAAAATACCTGACCCGAACCCGAACGCCCACCCCTACTACTTAGAAACATTATAATATTTTCTAAGCAAATGTAATTAATATGATATCAACATGCGCAAGTTTACTGTTTGAATAATAAGAAAAGTTTTTAATATTTGTCTTAGTTCTAAATTTTGCCCAATGTTAAACTAAATCGATAATTATTATCCCCTAGCTATATATGGCTTAACGAAATCGACAATAGTTTTGGGCTTGTCTACATAAGCGATTGATTAAAATAAATGAAAAATAAAATTCAAAAAAATCGACCAATAGAATTATAACAATTTTTCTGAGAAGCTCTATATTAGTGCCATGTCAGCAGAAGTCACTAAAGTGACTTCTCTTTTAATGTATAGAATGATTGTATATGTGTCGTAATTCTTTATTTAGGTGAATAATATTATTTTTTCATAAATAATAAACAAACATTTATGTAGACATATTAAAAGAAAATATAAAAAAAATCAAAATATTATTCATAAATAATATAAATTATGAAGTACATTTCTCGATAAAGAAAGCAAATTCAATTAGAAACGTGCAAAAAATTAAATAAATTTTGTAAGCAATTTGACGGATTAACATTATTTGATAGATTTATAAATTTCTAAATTTTATTGAACATGAAATAATATTAAATTGACATACCGTCATCGGTCTCCTAACTCATCACAACCCATCTGGCAAATACAAAAAATAAATAATTGTAACAGTTTATATATTTTAAAATTTGTATTTGAAAAAAAGTAGATTAAAATTACGTACCGTGACTACGGAATATTCTGAAAAATTTGTTTGTAGACAACATTCAATGTTTTTGTCTTCGGCTTCCCTTCTTTACCAGTTATTAGGATTTTTAATCCAGATCTCGATTTAACTCTTGAAAGTGCAACTTTGCCTTGCATTTTGTAAGCATTTTATAAATTTTTTTAAAATTATGATAAATTTATTCTTTAAACAACGATAAATAATTAAAAAAATAATATTAATAAACATTTTTGGATTTTGTAATATTTAAAATAGTTATTATATAATTATATTCGAACAAAGTTCATCAAGTAGAGGATAAAATTATTATAATTATCTTATATAAAATTTCGTTCATTTTATTTTATAGGTTATAAATATTAAAAGTAATAAATAAAATATTATTAGTCTTTCAATAATTTCGAGAATAATTTCCATAGATTGTTATTTGTAATATTCGTTAGATTATATGGCAAGTGATGTTAAACGTCAATAAGTTAAACAATTTTTCCATATTTGGAAAACATATATATATATATATATATATATATATATATATATATATATATAACAATGACAAATTAAATGGTAGAGTATGTAAACACCTGTTTTCTACCAGCGTGAGTTATAACACCGCCGTATTTAAGAATCATAAGGGCCTCTACAGGTCTTTATTCTTCGCCTTCACCATCCCACTTCAGCCGCTTTAGTTGAACCTTCCTGTATATCCCTGAGAAATTTCCTCCCTGCACCATTCCAAAAAGTTTTCTGCTGTGAGAAAATGACCTCATGAATTAAATAAAAAATGCATAATGGTAGCTTACTTATAAGATAGTATATTCAACAAAAAAAAAATGATATAAGATAGTATTACTAAATGATACTATGTAATACTTTCCTGGACAATATTCAACAAAGAGAGAGAAAGTACTAAAGAACCTCTTCAAGAACTGCTTTAATTTGGCGAAGCTTCTCAGTATGTTCAATCAAGGTTTTCTGGATCACTATCACTCTCACGACCTGGTCTACATATAAAAAAAGTAAGACCATATTGTCGTTACCAGTATTCAACACATGGGAAAGATAGACCAGACATGCTTTTTGGAGACAAGACACAAAGAGTTGAGTTCAGGGTTCTAAAGATGAGGAGCATTTGCGTCTAAACACATTTTTCTTAGCACACAAGCATCATTGTCGTAATACCTTAATAGTATGAGAGGAGAGATTTGTGAATAATACTTTAAAGAATGAAAAGATAATGTTTGTATTTTAAGACCTTAGGTGTCTCCTATATATATACAGTCGATTTATTTCTCATATTAATTATTTTACTATTTTGCACAATAAATAATAAAATCGTTTAAAGAAATATATTAAATGTGTATTGTCAAAAAATGATTTGCATATGATATGATTTTAACTTGCTCAAGTAATCCATATTAGAAAGGTAAGTTATTAAAAACAAACAACCTAATTAGAAACATTAAAATATTTTGTAAGCAATATAATAAATATGATATCAACATGCGCAAGTTTACCGTTTGAATGATAAGGAAAGTTTTTAATATTTGCCTTAATTCTAAATCTTGCCCAAGGGTAAACTAAATCGATAAAATTTAATGTATTCAACTTGCGCAAGTAATCCATATTGTGAATAAGTGATTTGCATATTTAATGATTTCAACTTGCGCAAGTAATCTATATTAGAAAGGTAAGTTATTAAAAACAAATTTTGTCAATAAGTTATTTGCATATTTAATGATTTCAACTTGCGCAAGTAATCCATATTAGAAAGGTAAGTTATTAAAAACAAACAACCTAATTAGTAGGGGTGGACACTTTACCCGATATCCGAAGTGGCACCCGAATTCGATCCGAAAAACCCTAACTGAAATCCGAACCGAAGTAGCAAAATACCCGAACGGGTATTGAATAAGGAGAGATTGGATACCCGAACCCGAACGGATAATACCCGAACCCGAATGGATATCCGAAGATAACCGAACATATGTATAATTAACCTTATATTTTTAGTTTACATCTCTCATTTTATATAAAATATTTATATTGATACTACACATACTTTAAGTTCATATGATATACATACAATTACGAAAAAAATGATTTGCTACTCACTTAAAATGCATGTCAAGTTTTTTATTTAAAAAATTAACAAAAAGTTACATCCGAAATTTTTAAAAAATAACTAAATTAATGTCTTTTTAGTTTTAAAATGTTATGTCCAAATCTATTAACTATTCAATTTATTAAAAATAAAAAATTAGTTAACTGAAAGTTATATTTTTAAATATAAGAAACTTGAGAAATGAAAATTTTAATTTTTTTTTTCAAAATCTAAATATCCGAACCAGATCCGAAATAACCGAATCCGAACTTAAAATACCCGGACTCGACCCGAAGTACAGAAATACCCGAACGGGTTCTACACCTCTATACCGAAATACCCGAAAATCTGAAATATCCGACCCGAACCCGAACGGGTACCCAAGGCTAAACTAAATCGATAATTATTATCCCCTAGTTATATATGGGGTTAACGAAATCGACAATAGTTTTGGGCTTGTCTACATAAGAGATTGATTAAAATAAATGAAAAAGAAAAATTCAAAAAATCCAACCAATAGAATTATAACGTTTTTTCTGAGAAGCTCTATATGAGTGTCACCTCAGCAGAAATCACTAAAGTGACTTCTCTTTTAATGTATAGGGGGATTTAAGACCGTTCGTAAGTATTTTGCTGGTTTAAACTAGTGAAGTGGTAACCAAAAACCCATGTTCGAAACTACGTTAGGCGTGAGTCGGGCGGTCGGTCTGGGCCTAGAGAGTTGATGAAAACTCGGAGATTAATCGGAGAGTAATCGGGGATTTTTTTTCAAAGGTTTTCATCTAATTGTAGGTAAATATGATTTTTTGTAATGATATTGAAAAAAGTTGACTTGGCTCAGTGGTCCTGTGTAGCTTTGATTGTCAAGCGCTTCAGGATCAATACCCAAAGTACACAACATTTTGTTTATTTTCGTATTATTAATAAAGGGTACGCTGGTACTTTCGCTTTTATCATCTTCCCTGCACAAAAGCTGTAACCTAAAATGGCCGTCGCTTGCATTATACATCCTGTTCGTTGCTTTTTCACCATTTTTCTTCAAATTATCAACAAAATCTTATAAATCTAACACAAACTAAGCCATTTATGCAAAGAAATTTATGATATTATAAATCTATATCACGCGACGAAAAATATAAGTCGCCGGCTTATTGAATTCTACGGCTCAAACAGTTGAAACTCGGGTCACCGCATAATTTTCCCGATCTGCTCATAATCGCTACGGTTGCCTTCCGAACACCGTTTTTGCGGCCGATTAGTCAGTAACTCGCCCGCGTTTTTGAACATGGCCAAAAACCCAAGAATCAAATTATACTCACCATTTTTCCTGCTTTGTTTTATTAAGCACCCATGCGGCCTTGACACTGTTACTAGATGTTCTTTCATTTTATATATTGTACGTAGAAAGGTATTTTAGTTGAAAGTGTGTATCCTATTTTTATAGCCTTGACCAAACACTTCTTTTTTTTATGTGCCAAGCTGAACTAAACACTTCTTCTTTGCTTTATGTTTGTGCCAAGCTCTTTATAAGGTTACAGAAACCTTAACAACTCAAACATTGGCTTTGTACTTTGTTCTTTTCGAATTTTGTTTACACGATAGGAAGATGAAGAAATCTGCAAGCAAAACTCAGAAAAAACTGCACAAAATGACTTGTCGAGTTGTACAACAAAAGCTAAGACATATGCCTGAGCTGTACTTTTGTTCTTTTTGAATTTTGTTTCGTTTGCAAGCAAAACTCAGAAGGAAAAAAACGAAACAAATCGAATTGTACAAACAAAATCTAAGACATATCGGTTCAATATTTAATCAATTTCATCACATGTTTTGTTTCCTTCATCTCCATCTTAACAAGTTTTAAAAGAAGATAAAAATATTTTGTCTCTTACTTTGCTTTACTCTCTTCTTCCCCTCTCGCCGTTTGATCCCAAGCTGATCATGATTCGAATTATAAAGCAACAGTACTCGGAATATATGCTAAATCAACCACTAAAAACTAAACAACTGAAAAACTAGTTCTAAAAAGAAAATAACTCCTACTTTTAAGATCAGTTATATAGAAAACTTTCAGTTTTCCATATTTGATATTGTTTTAACATTTTTCGTTATTAAAATTAAAATAAAAGATGATTCTCTTACTTTATGTTTATGTGCAAATGATTTGATTCTTTTACTTTATTGATTGCAAATTATTGCTGATGCAGCAGCCGATATACAACAACAAAGCCGACCCATGTGGACCAATGAACATAACAATCGGTGACGGTGACAGTCGAGAAGGGTTTCTCTTTATCGTATGTCACCACTGCCCATTATTCATCTAATTTGTATATTTCGCCTGGCATATAGTTTTGTGCTTTTTTTAAGAAAAAAACTATTCAAATGAATACAATAACCGAAGTATATTATCGATCTACCTAAATTGTAGAAATATTTGGAATATAATTAGACCATTCAAACTAATATTACTTCCAACTTTAATATTAAATTAACAGGTTAAGTAAGCTTTGCTCAACTTTGTATGTAATCCGTTTCAAAGGAACAACAATAGTTGGTCACAAACTTGTATCTAACAGCATTTCCAATATAAAATTCTACTTTTCTTCTTTTAAAATATAGCAACTTCATAATAAAATTTATTTTATCCTGGCCTTATTTTGTTTTGGAGTAATGAACAAAAAATATTATTCTATTTATGTAGTAAATTCAATTTTACTTTATTATAGAATGAAAAATGGAGTGAAATTGAAGCATTTCTTTCTTTTTCTTTTTGAAAAAAAGAAGCATTTCTGATTTCAAACTTCTTTTTAATGTAAAATATGAAGTGGGATTAGATGTGCAAAACTCAAAACCATAATCCTTACATATATAAAAAGAACACAAATGACAAATATCTCAAACACATTTTGTGAAAGAACTATTAAGATACATAAACTATTAATCATACATTTTGTTTAAAGATAAATAATCTATTAACATATTCTATACTCTTAAAGACTGTATTGGAAATTTGATTGTTAAACGTATAATTTTTTCTTTTCACTGGTGATAACTTTCTATACTATCCAATATTCAAGGTGGAAAAATAATATTCAAGGTGGAATCAAAATTCGCGTGTTTAATATATTACACATCCATATAGCGCTAACATAAGAACCTATATGCCTTTTACGCTTTGTAAGATTATCAGCTTTTAGTTTCAAAATTATTAATTGTAAGTATGTTTGTCTGAATATCAGCTTGGCATCTGAGAATGGTTCTTCCTTTATTTACATATTTTTGGGGTTGGTATACGATCGGGACTGGCTATATTCCTTGATCTTGTATTATTTGGGTTAAGTCTTCACTGTATAGAAGGACCTGTCTTGTAAGGGCATCATTATTGCAAGTCCTTGTGCTTAGGTCCTTAATACATATATATGTATATGTATATATTATATACGCATATATAATATATACATATACATATATATGTATTAAGGACCTAAGCACAAGGACTTGCAATAATGATGCCCTAACCCGAACTCTTACTTAATAATCTTAGATGACCAAAAAAAAAAAATTAACTCAGTACACGCAAAAGCCACATAATTTACCGGAGAAGAAAAGCCAACGCGAATAATCTTATTTCTTTATAGGGAAAAGAAAATTAATTGGGAAGATGGAAGCGTCACGTGACACGTGTCCATTGATAATACATATCTTTTACATAATGACCCATGATGAACGGCTGAGACCAATCTCACACCATCCTGATTACTCCGAGACGGACGCGTTTACATGAAGACAGAAAAGTCAACGCATCGAACGGCCCAGATCAAATCTTCTGAAGCTTCGCCGCTTTGACCAACGGGTTCGCCTTCGCGATCTCTTCACGACCAGCCGATTTGAAGTCAAAGGTGCATCCGTGGACCTCCGGGTACCTGTGGACACCGCAGAAAGTCGTCCCGCACCGGCACTTAAACCCGGTTAACCCGACCCGTTTCCTGCACGTCGTGCAGCGATTCGGTCGTTTCAGCTGCTTGTCCTCCGTCGTCGTCTGCGACGGCGGCGGAGTCAACGTCGCCGGAACGTTTTTCGTCGTCACCTCCAGTTCAGCTGATGGGTTCTGAACGAGAGGCGAGATCACCGGAGAAGAGACGGAAGCGATCTCCGTCGACGGAGGAGATACGGCGGAGAGAGAGGATTCGACGGTGGTTTTTATGGAAGCTTGTTGCTGTTGCTTAAGACAGAGATCGCCGTAGCAATTGGAGCAGAGATTCATGGTGGCGGAGCTGCCGAGGAAGCCGCAGTTGTTAGCACAGAGACGGTGGCCTTCCGGCGTCTGACATCGATGCTCTTCCGCCATAGATCTTGAGAATTTAGATCGATCAAGCTCGTCGAAAATCTGGAAAAAAATCGTTTAAAAGATAATTAATTTACAGAATTAATAAAAGGAAGAACAAAACACGAACCAGAATCTTGTAATAAAACCAAAGATTGGTACTAAAAGCGAAGAAAAATTCAGAAAATTTTCCTCCGCTTTCTTTGTAAAATAAAAAGAAATGGAAAAGAAGAGAAGAGAAGGAGAGTTTATTAAAAGGAAAATAATACAGAGAAGATAGGAGAAAAGGAAGGAGCGGATGAGAGAGGTTGTGTTTACCTGTTCTTGAGAGAGATGAAGAAAGATGATTCACTTATTTTGATTTTTTCTAGAAACGATTGAATCGGGAAGGGAGACAATATATGCAGAGCAAAAGGAGAGAGAGAGAGAGAGAGAGAGAGAGAGAGAGAGAGAGAGAGAGAGAGAGAGAGAGAGAGAGAGAGAGAGAGGAAAGGAAACAACGGCGAAAACAGAGACAACGCTGCTGGGAATTAAATAGAAAGATAACGGTATTTCGTTTCATTCATATATTAATTTTATATTACGCTAACTTTTTCTAAACAATAAAACTAATGCTTTATGTATTACAAATTAATTATATTTTATTTAAATAACTTTAAACTGGAAACACATAAATAAATTATCTTAAAAACGTTTGATTTTATAAATAGGAGAGTAATTATTACTAGACACGTACTAGTTCTATTAGACGATCAAATCTTATACTAGTAATTAAATGTCGTCATGGTGGTGTCACTTTTTTGTTTCATATAGTATTTTCATTTAATTTTATGGTTGATTGTTTTTTTCCTACAAAAATAAAGTCCTTTTCCTCACCAGAAATAAAACTCATTAGATGGGTCAAACTTTACACCGTGTGCGTTATTAATAAATTGTACCGTGTTGATACCTTGGAAGAACCACTTGGGATCTTTCTTCTTTATGTCAACTTGGTCTCGAATTTACCACTCGTTTCGACAACTTATCAGAGTTTTTTTTAGAAAACATTTGGACGGTCCAATTAAAATAAAAATACATATAAAACCTCTAATAATTGATCAATTTGATGCTTGAAGGGTGGGCGAAATGATGCACGCAATCCTTTGATTGGGTTGGTTTAGAATTAAGTATCCTAAGATAGTGTTAGGAATGTTTATTAGTGGGGGAACAATTATTTGTCTTCACGCTTTTACCTGGTGAAAGTAGTCATATCTGCATGATGCAAGCCAAGCCAGCATGGAATTCAAGAATACTGGATATAACTTCATATAAGAGATGTTACTAGAAGAAAATGTAAATCCTAAATGAGTAAGATGAAAGTAATGAACATCACATGGTGCTTTAGTAACAATAAAAAAGATGGAAACTGATAGAATCCACAGCACATGTTCTTTGACTGTGAGTACTCAAACGAGGTATGGTCTTTCTTCTCCTCCAAAGCCCGTCTCACCCCTCCTCCTTCGTTTGAGGATTGTCTGAGATGGTTGAAAGATCCTACTAGAAACAGAAATGTTAACCTCATCATGAAGCTGGTTGTTAGATTCAGATTTATTATGGACTTCCAACTTAAAACCAATTGGTAATTAGTGGATTGACCCTAACCTTTTATATATTATTTAATGTCCCATTGATTTTTTAATGTGGGATACATATCTCTTAATACTCCTCCTCGAGATGATGGCTCTTATCGGCCAGAAATTTCGGAAACTTTTTAAGACAGTTATACTCGGTCGAGCGAGTCAATTACGACCTATATATCTGGTCGGATAGGGTTAATATTAATTAGGGGTTTAACTTATTAGGATCTGGGCTCTGATACCATGTTAGATTCAGGTTTATCATGGACTTCCAACTTAAAACCAATTGGCAATTAGTGAATTGGCCATAACTTTTTATATATTACTTAATGTCCCATTGATTTTCCAATGTGGGATACATATCCCTTAATACCCCTCCTCGAGATGATGGCTCTTATCGGCCAGAAATCTTGGAAACTTTTTGAGATAGTTATACTCGGTCGAGCGAGTCAATTACGACTTATATATCCGGTCGGGTAGAGTTAATACTAATTAGGAGTTTAACTTATTAGGATCTGGGCTCTGATACCATGTTAGATTCGAGTTTATTATGAGCTTCCAACTTAAAACCAATTGGGAATTAATGGATTGGCCCTAACCTTTTATATATTACTTAATGTCCCATTGATTTTCCAATGTGGAATACATGAAGCTGATTTTTTTTTTTTTTTTTTTTTGGTAAAATGTTAAATATTATACCAAGTTTTCAAGCTGGTCTTTCAAGCCTCTTGTTACGCCATCTGGAAAAAGAGCGCAACACCCGTCTCCACACTGCTATATCACGATCTGCTCAATCTCTAATTGCTGACATTAGTCTAACCATCAGAAGTAAACTGGATTCTCTGTCCAGGTCTCAGCGAATCCTTCCAACCACGGTCTCCTTCTTGACTACCTGGTTTGAAGTGTTCCATTAGTTTTTCTGTTTGGTCTTTTGTTCTTTTGTTCATTATCCTGATCATGTTCTATGAGTTGTTCTGTGCTGTAAGCATGTTTGGCTGATGATTATATATTAATGGGAATTTAAAGTAAAAAAAAAAAAGATGGAAACTGATAAAAATAATAAAAGTAATATTTTAAGTAACAACAAAAAAATCAATTTTCTCGAAAAGAACAATAGAAATTCAAAACCATTGATTGTGGAATTTCTTTAACTCCTCGTATGTCGAATATTTTTTTTTCAAACATAACTCATTCTTTTTAGCTGATACTGATTCTAATTATATGATCATTTTAATGAAATAAGAGAATTACAAAAAATGTGCGTAAAATGAAAAAAGATATGAAAAGTAAGACACGCTGGAAGAGGAGCCAAAATGGAAGTCCAGCCTTTACCTTTGTCCTTAACTTAAGAGTACTCTCTTCTCTCTCCCTTATCTTTATATATATTTTTTTATTTTTTGATCAAAAAAAAAATTATTTAAATAACTTTAACCACAAATTTTTTCCAAGCAGCACATAGCCTATTAGCAAGTAATAACCCGGAGTTATCGGCAACAAAACATATCTTTTAGTAGAACAAAAAGAGATTGTTATCATACTATGAACTTTATGATATGCTTGATGGGAATCATCATCTGAGATGCCGAGAGTTGTAGCCTAAAATCAGAAATTCACTTTTCACATCTTCAGTAACTAGATTGATCGGTTCGACCCTCCTTTCCCCCCAAAAAAGAAAAAAAAATTATCATATAAAATTATTTTTGAAATAACAAATATAGATAACTTACTAGACCTCGAATAAACCATATTGTCCTAATGTCTCTGCTCTCACATAAATCTGAAGTTTGGGTTCTCCTTCCAGTAAATTGGGGGTTTCTCATCAAATTTAAACGTTGATTTATTTCACTTATGGTAAAGTTATATCCTAATGAGTGGGTTGGGCTTTAAACATACAAATACTTTTGTTGTAGAGTAGATTGAGGTATTATGACTATTTTTTTTTTTTGGCTAAACTAGTTATTAAGAAGATTAATATGCTACTAGGTTAAGATCCGCACCTTATGTGAGGTGAATACGATTTACAAAATATTTGTTTCTACTAATATTTACTCTCTCGTGGAATCACGTATCAAAAATGATAACGTTATATAGTTCCTATATAGTACATATTTTGTGGTTTCAAACACATTGACTCTTACGTGCCTAACATTTAGATTAAATATATCTATGCATTTGTTGGTTCTGTAAAAATTGAGGTACACAATATATTAGTACATGTGTAGTGTATGTCAATTAGAAGTTAATGGTTAAGTCTGGTTCTGTAAAAGTGCAGCCCGAATGAGAGAATTTGAAGAATAAAAAGTTATGTTCAGTTCTACCTAGATGTTCAGTACAAATAAAATAAATAAGGTAGATGGTGAAATAAGAGTAAATAATTGTAGAGTTTTAAATAACTGGAACAAATGAGAGAATTTGAAGATTGAAGTAATATTCGTATAGTATTTGTTATAAATAAGTTATGATATATTTCTATATATTACGTAAAATTATAGTTTGCCATGCATACAGTTTTGAAATCAAAGCACAACACAACTATAGCTTATTTCTCAGATATAGAGAGGGTGAAATACTATACGAAATAAATAAATATCGCTTACTTTTAGTGTAGTGTTCGTTATAAATAAATAATACAGTAAGTACAGATAAGATAATAAGGTAGATGGTGAAATAATAAGTACATAAATAGCTTATTTATATAGCTTATTTCTAGTATAGTATTTGTTATAAGTAAATAATAAGTACATTAAAATAATAAGGTAGATGGTGAAATAAGAGAAAAAATATAGAATTTTAAATAGCTGGAACAAATGAGAGAATTTGAAGATCGAAGTATTTTCATATGTTTTTTTTTCTTGACAAAGTTGTGAGACAATTGTCGTATTTATATAGTTTTAAAAATCTATGTATGATTTGAGCTAGTCTATATTATTATTTGAGAAGTGAATATGATTACTTGTCATATTCTCCATGATTTTAGTTTATTTGATTACTTGTTATTTTTTCCATGATTTTAGTTTATTTGATTACTTGTCATCTTTTCCATGATTTTAGGATAAATCGTAAGTTTAATTAATATTATTATTTATTTTTATTTGATATATATATATATATTTATCATGATATCTAAGATAATTAATAACCATTAAACTATTATATTGATATATATATATATACTATTATTTAAAAAATAGTTTTTATATATAATTATCATGATATTTATCACATTTATTTAATAAATTGATAATAACCATATCTACCGATAATATCTTCATTACTTTTATCTTATATTTAGTTTATAATTTTAGTGACTAAAATCATAGTCAGTTTTTCTGATTTTTATTTGAAATATTGATCAAATGCATATTATTATAAAATATCTATATGAGTATACTAATTTATCTGAATAAATCGGATTTTTTTGGTTTATTTGATTTGATCGTTTAATTGCAGAACAATATCCATATATTGTGGTTCGATTTTAAATGGTTCTGTTTTACTGGATTGAACATTCTAGACTATCATTATTTTGTTAATGTGTTATATTTCTGATTTTTATAATCTTTTCACTGCCACATGATTTCTTTTCAGTCCAAATACAATGTGTGTTTAACTTCAAATACAAATTTCCTAAATTAATTATTACTATTAGAAAATATTTTGATTCAAAATCTACATCACATAAATAAAAATAAAACTATGAAATAAAAGAACATAATTTAATACATTAATTACTAATATGAATATTGAAATTTTATAATTTATAATAATTTAAAATTTGTATCTAATTTAATAATTATATTTTATTAAAAAGAAACATTAGAATTAACAAAATGTTAGGTATATATATATATTAATCCGCACAAGGTGCAACACATCAACTAGTAATATAGATTCTATATCTTGTTACACCTTTGTAATTTGGTAATAAACTATATTAATTATATTAATAAAATAAGTAAAGTTTGATTTGAATAACAAATCTACCTTGAATTTTGTAATATTGTTATCAATATTAATGCAAATTTGACTTGTCAATCAAATCAAACCTAAGAGATTGTACACAAAGTTTAACATATACAATAATAATTTACTTTATTTGTAATTAGGGATAAAAAATGCATTATCTTAAAGATTGTATCAAACTAACAAAACATCTATACATGATGGCTTTCTTTTAACTGGCTCGAGTGAAGAACATACAAAAACAACAATGCGTTCAAATTCATGTTCAATATACAGCAAAACAACACTGATTCAGAATGTATTAAAACGACAGAATGTACCAAACGAAACCAAAGCAAACCCTTATATAGTCAAATAAGATACAACTAGATGTTGACTCGAACGACTGTGCGGATTTTCTTTAATACTAAAATATTTTAGGTTATGTAATAAAATATATCAATAAATTCTATAATTTGAGGTTATATATTATCTAATTTTATAATAATATTTGTTTGGATTATAATATTATTACTATAAAATTTATAAATTTTGTACTTTTGTAACAAAATTTATTTTAAAAAATATAATTATGTAACAATACTGATTTACCTATTTTTGTTTTATTTCTAAATTTTAAATATATGTGAAAATTAAATTAAGTTGAACTTGCATAATAGAGAATTTGGTATACAGTAATTAATTAAACTAATTTAGTATAGATGTTTAAATAATAAACCGAATTGGTTTTTAACTCAGGAGATTACACATACGTTAATAACAGTAGACTAAAGTCTTATATATACGAATAAAGATCAAATGTTCCATATATGAAGGGAGGTGTAAATTAATTGTATTACAAGGTAAACATATTTAAAGGTATGACTTCTAGTGGTCTAAATTAAAAAAATAAATCACATATGAAACAACTCATAATTTATGTGCTAAATATATAAGATATTTTTATCTTTAAATTAGAAATAGAAATGAATATTTATTTTTAAAATCATCTTTTAAAATATTTTTTAAATTTAATTTTGAAAATGAAATCAATTTAAAATTGTTATTATCATTAAGATATTATTAAAAGTATTTTATATAATTATTATTTTTGTTTACAATCAAAACTATACTAAAATTTAGTTTCTAATTATACTTTGTGATAATTACAATTTTAATTAACTAAATTCTAAAATATATTTTTAAAAAGATTCTAAAAGATATTTGAAAGATTTTGTTAGACATTTATTTAATATATTTACTAATATTTCAAATAAAAAGAAGATATTAAACGATCTTATAGTTAAGTTATGTAAAACTTAATAAATTTTTTAAGAATGGTTCAAATAAAAAAATTACACATGAAAAAAGTCATGACTTCTAGTTTAATAATATAGAAGTGTTATGTTTTTTTTTTTTGGAATTCTTGAACCTATATATCTGTCGAAAAATAAGATACAAAATGTTTTGTTATATACTCCTTCTGTTTCAGAATAATACATGTTTTAAGATTTTCACGTTTTATTAATAAAATATAATAAAACTAGTTATTACTGCATAGTTTTTTTTGTAGTTTTATATTCCTATATTTCTAAACCAATAAGATTTCAAAAAATGCAACTAATGTTTTTGAAGTTCCCAATTTTTCGTTATTACTTGACAAAAGTTGCATTAAAAATATAAAAGATACATTTTTTTAAAATAATTTTTTATTCTAGAATATTTAACTTTTTGAAACGGAAGGAGTATGTTTTTTCTTCTCGTCTCATGGAAGAATTTACAGAAGTGAATTTTCGAGTATAGCGTTCTTTGCTGAATGTTCTTCTAAGCATATGATTTTCTTTGCATGTAGGTACTTTTATTTAACCCAAGAATCTGAACCAGTAGCAAAGTTCTAACCTCCTTCCGTTTCTCGGAGCTGTTATAAAGATGGAGAAAAGGAAATACGGATGTAGCAATTAAATAAGGATATAGCAATAAATAATTATAAATATAGTAGCGATTTGTATTTGGTTCCGACAAACTAAATGTCAGTGTCATTATATGTAAATTCTCTAGCAATTTCTTACATATTTAAGTTGAGAGAGGTTAATAGAGTGACACATCAGCTGGTTTGGTTGTAATTAACCTACAAAAATAAGGTTATTATTTTTCCAATGTTCCTCAATTAATATATAAGAAATAATGTAAAATTTCTCTTCAGTTTTTTTCTTCCCACCTTTTTGTAACAGTTCGTACATACATTTGAAAACATGATGTCATATATACGGTTCTCTCGAAACATGGTATCCCCTATATCCAGTGGAAATAATACATATACATATAGTTTTCGTATATTATGGATTATCTTAGATAAAAGTTTGTACTACCACTCAAAGTGAAGAGAAAGCAGAAAGTCAAACGGTTCAATAGAGGTTGCAAATGGATTACGATCAACGATTTCAACTTATCTAAATTTGTAGTCGAGTATTTTTTTTTTTTCCGTCAATACGTTTTTTAATACTAATGGATATGGACCAAGCCCAGAAAATTACAATAAAAGCCCAAAAATAAAACCCAACACGATAACCAAATGGGCCCAAAAACCACCGGCCCAACTTGAGAAACCCTAATCTCCAAACCGGCGAGAGAGCAGCCGCCTCGAATTTCAGCTGTTTCGATGCGAGGCCACGTGTTGCCATCCTCGACGACGAGGGGACACGTGACACACAGGCGTCTCATCTCCACCACCTCTCATCTTCGCCGGAGATCCATCCTTCGGATCTCTCGACCAGACCGGAGCTCCGCAGCTCCACCAAACCTCACCGCAAGCATCTTTGGGCCTCTAAAAACGGAAGGGATCGATCGCCACGGCGAGATCACCTCCACCATCGTTCATCACAACCACCCAAAAGGAATCTCGCATGCAACATAATCGTTTCCACCGGAGAGCTTCTCTCTCCTCCGACACGCGCACAAACAAAAGCTAAGACTAAACGATGAAAAAAACAAAAACTAAAAAGACCAGACCCTAAAAGACTAGGGGACAAGATCCGGCGACGCGAAGCTGTGATAGCCTTCACCCCCCGGGAACTAGAGCCGACGACGGCGGAACTAAGGAAGCTTCCCCGCCACGGATGCAAAGACCGGCGGCGACGGATCTGTGTGAGCCTCCGACTCCCGGAAACCAAGAAAGCACAACTTAACCCCCCATCCTTCCCGCAAACCGCGTCGTGACTCCAGAACCGTAACCACGGCGGTTGATGGCTGACCAAAGCTCCGAACGGCGGAAACCGGAAAAGGAAAGGAGGAGACAGGGACTGACGATTTATTCTGGAAGAAGAAAGGACTCCGGCGGCGGCACGGACGCTCACGCGCCGACCGACCGCCGGATCCCCAGAGTTTTCTCTCTAACTTTCTCTCTCTAACTTTCTCTCTCACGCGTTCCCCTATTTGTAGTCGAGTATTACTTTCTTGTAATTGTTTTTCCTATATATTATGTGTCGAATATTGGCATCTTGACAGAACCGTGGCTGTCTCTGAATTTCCTCTTAAACCTATAGGCCCGCCTACCCTCAGCTCAAAAGATCTCGTGGTCCTCTTAAACCTATAGAACCGTGGCTGTAGTCACTAATCATCTACACGTAATCTATACGATTATCTCTGCCTTGTGAATTATTGGACATATATTTTGGGGCCTAGTTCAGGTATGATTCATCAATATTCCAATATATGTTGGGCTTGTATTTGAAAAAACAAGCATATAGGCAATTTTCTCTCACACATTTTAATTAAAATTTAATTTTGGCATAATTAAAATTTTAATACAGTATTAACTAATAATATGGGATTAGTATTGTGAAATAGAAAGTTTTTGGGGGAAATAAGTTTTCGGAGGAGGGGATGTAAGAATTGGATTACACACAACTTTACTCATGAAATCCAAAAATCCCAGATTAAAAAGTGCATTTGCTTTTGAGAAACAACAACTATAACTTGTAAACTAAGTAATGAACTATTATTTTCTTCGAATTTCAATTTTATATATAATATAAAATAAAACTAACTATAATAGATAATTAACACAAAATCTGGGGTTTGCCAAAGTTAAACGTTAATAATTTTCAAGTAAGAATTTAGATATTTTATTATCCAAACTAAAAGATTTATTAAATCTTTGTGTAGCATTATCCTAAGTCATAGAATAGATTAAACTGACATTTTTACAAATTTCCCTGATTAAAAAGTGTGATGGATTATTTTATACATACATATATAAATTTTAATTATACATAATTGTCATTGATTATTTAAAGGAAACCTTGACTGTCAAGAGATTTGTTTTGATCCATATTGTATTCCTCTTTATAGTAACATTCAGTAACATTCTATCTCCCCCAAATGTTGTTTCCAAATATATTTTTTACTTATATAATTGGTGTTATAACTAAGATATTTCGATTTAGTATATTTTAATGTAAATAATTTATAACTAGGTGGTTGTCCGTGAATTCGCGGATAATATATTAGAACCATAAATTTATAATGATAATTAATTCAAAATAGTTTAAAAATCTAAATTTTAAGTATTGTATTTTTAGAAATATGAAATTTAATGATAACTGAATAATATTAATCTAATTCGATAAATATTTTACATGGTTTTGATCAAAAGATTAACAAAATCACGACCAGTGAACCAAAAACTCTATTTTAAAGCATTTTATAATCATGACATCTATTACCTCATTTAATTTTGATGCAAAGTATTTCTCAGTTGCGAAGTTTTCAAAAGTTTGTTACAAAATAACTGATGAATATTTAGTAATAACAAATACCGAATTACATGCAATTATCATATTAATTTTTCCAACACATATTTATATCTTCTTCGTATTTGTCTTCTTCGATCTCTCTTCATTTCTCTGAGTATCATTTATTTCGTTTTTCCAAACCATACAACAATGAATCAAAAACTCATTTCAGAATCTTTTTCAATCATCACATTATCTTATCTACTATATTATGATCTCTTTGACTTAAACACAAAATATTTTATAATTGCAAAGTTCTCACATGTTCCGTTGACTATAATCTTTTAATCTTCAAAAATATATATATTGAACAACTAACCTATATACTATTTGGTGTACATTGCAATAATTGCACATTTATATTGATATGTAATTATCACATGACTTTTGTTTTTAATTAATTACATAACATTTTGCTTTTGCAAATTTCTCATTGCTCTCCAAATTTTATAATTTTCTCATATAATTTTATAAGTTCTTATAAATAATTTTAAAATCTGAAAGATGATTTTGTAGATAGTTAATATAATAATTTTTTTTAATATTCTATAAATAATTTATAAATCATGTATGAACTTTATAATACTTTATTAGTTATCATATACTTATATATGAAAATATTTTTTTATGTAAAATATAAAATTATTTTCCAATTTGTTTTAAATTTTCTCATATAAATTTATAAGTTCTTATAAATAATTTTAAAATCTTATAAAATTATTTGTAGATATTTAATTTTATAATTGATGTTTTTAATTTTTTTTATAAATGTTTTATAAAGCATGTATGAACTTTATAATACATTACTCGCTATCATATATCAATATAATTTTTATGTAAAATAGAAAACTATTACATTGGTTTCAATATAAACAAATTGTTAATTATATTATATAGTTTATAAATATAAAAATAATTGATCAAACATTTTTACTGTTTCTATAATATGAACAATAAATCATTATTTGTAATATTATTTAGATTATTTGGCAAGTGATATTAATTTGTTCTAGATTTACTTTTTATTTTTATTTTTAGATCTAATTAAAACAAATATATTAAAAAATCATTATATTATATAGTTTATAAATATTAAAATAATTGATTAAACATTTTTAGTCTTTCAATGATTTTGTTAATTAGTTACCATAATTATTTTTTGTAATATTGTTTATATTGCTTGACAAGTGATGTTAATTAGTTCTAAACTTACCTTTATTATTTAGATCTAACTAAAATAAATATTAAAAATCATTGACCAATCAAATTATAATGATTTATTTTATGAATGATCCAAATGTCACTTAAGTGACTTCTCATTTAATATATAAGAGTATATATAGTTTATTGATATTTAAAATAATTGATCAAAAATTATTAAGCTTTCTATAATTTTGACAATTAGTTACCATAAGTTATTATTTATAATATTTTAATTTTTTTGATAAGTTATGTTAATTCGTTCTGGACTTATTTTTCATATTTAAGTCTAATTAACATAAAAATAATTAAAATCATTGACCAATAAAATTATAACAATTTTAAGACTTTACTAGTGATCGACACATAAGGAAAAGTCACTTAAAATTTTGTATGTATATTTAATAATTTACAAGTAGATAGCCAAATTTTAAGTTAAAATTGTATGTGTTGTCTGATAAACTATAACATGTAACTTTATAAAACACAAGATATGAGCCCGTTAGCAAATTTTGTTTGATGTTTTAATTAAATAAAAGCCATAAAATAATAAATCATTTTATTATATTTTTATGATTGTTTTTTTGCATTTGTCGGTTGAGATTTATTTTATAATTAAAATCCATTTTCACACAAAAGTTCAAGTTAATATTTGTATTTTATAATCATGGTGTATAAATGCTTTATTATAAAATTTGTACTTAGGATTAGAAAAAATACTATACCTAAACGTTTAAACTGAATACAACCCGAAATAAGAAATTGAATAAAAATTAAAAGGAAATTAAAGTCAAATGCACCAATAGAGTCAATGACAACATTATACATGTTCTTATGTATTAATTTAATATTTTTATTAAATAAGTCTTTAAAATTTTATTTTCCTAGGATTTTTTTAAAAGGAAAAATTCTATTTTATAAATATCCTTTTTATTAGCAATTAAATTTTTTTAAAAAATATTAAATACAGATTAATATTTTAGAAAAGGAAAATTATTATCATATAACCTATTACAATTATCTTTTTTTAGAATCTTAGAAAAAAAATTGCTATCAAATAAATACTTTTTGTTATTAATAAATAATTTTAGAATTACTATTTTTACAATTCGTATCAATACTAATTTTACAATTCTTTTTTAATTAAAAATGACTTAAAATACGATACAAATTTCTTTGTTTTTAAGATTTGTTTTAATAAAAAAGGAAAACAACTAACAAATATTCTTTTACAGTTTTTCAGGGTTTTAGAAAAGGAAATTAATATTACATATTTTACAATTATATTTTGTTTAGGATTTTGAAAAATAAAATTTCTATCAAATATTTTTTTCTAGCTGATATTAACTATTTTTAAAAGTTTCGATTTTCAAAATTCATTTTTTTCAATATCACTAATATTTTTACAATTTTTCTTGTTTATTAAATAATTGTTATTATCATGTTTATCAATAATGTTTTAAATAAAAATTACTATTAAAGAAAATTTTACAATTCTCTCTGGTTAGGATTTAAAAAAAAAAAAAGAAAAAAAAATCTTAATTGGTTAAGATTAGAAAATATCTTTTTTTTGGAGATCTCTTTTATTTAGGATTTTAGGAAAATAAGAAGTTATTTTAACATAATGACATTTTTTATTGACACATTCACAATCTATTTTTTTAAATGAGACATGTCACTGTCATATTAGGTGAAATATTTGAAGTTATTATGGTTTATTTTTTTAACACAAAATTATTAAAAATAAAGTTAGTTAATTATAATAAAAAGTAAGATTAATTTTACATTTATATTTTATTTAGGCTTTTAAAAAGGAAACTAATTAGTTTTTAATTAGTTTTTCTTTTATATTTTTATACAACTATTTTATTTTTAATAGAAAAAATTCTGTTTAATTATTTATATTTTTTGTTTTATACATACCAACACATATTTATCATATTCACATATATTTATGTACGCAACAACATCATAATTAAAAGTTATGTTTGCATCATAAGATGTAATAAGGACAATAAAAAGGTTAGTTGTATCAAGAGATTAAAAGAAAATATTCAGGTAATAATTTTCATGTAAATATTATTTTGTTTTGTAAAAATTATATGTGGAAGCTTAAACGTAAATATAGATGTAAAATATTTGTAGCTAGTTTTGATCATAATTTTTTAACATACAATTATCTATTAAAAAAGAAAGTCAGTTACTTATAAGAAAATAATAAGAGTACTTTTACAATTTTCTTTTAATTGGGATTTGAAAAAGTAGTAATAATTATTTTAAAGGTAGTTTTACTTCATGTTTTTTATTAAATAATTTATTGTACTTGTAAAATTTTACAATTCATTTTTTTAACGTTTTCTTCTTAAAAGTTAATATTCATCTTTTATAATTCTCCATTTTATTATCTTTTAAAACAAATATTATAATTTAAGAAAAAAAAACTAATTACTTGCTAATAGATTTTTACAATTATTTATTGTGTAGACTTTAAAAAGAAAATAAATTACTATCAAATATTTTAACAATATAGAATTGTAAGAGACTATGTAATAGTAATTTTTCTTTTCTAAAATTTAAAAAAAAAACTGTGAAGGAGTATTTTGTAGTGAAAATTTTCCTTTTCTAAGTTTCTTTTAAATTAACAAAAGAGAGTTATATACATATGTCACAACTTTTTTTAAATAAGAAATAAAAAATTACTTCCTTTTTACGAAATTTTTTTGTTTAGTTTTTTTTTAAATGAAAATTATTATCAAATATATTTTAACAATATATAATGTAAAAGACTATGTAAAAGTAATATCTCTTTTCTAAAATCCTAAAAAGTACCTTTAAAAACTATTTTTGTAATGAGAATTTTCCTTTCTAAAATATCTTTTAAATCCTA
Organism: Brassica napus; assembly: GCF_020379485.1. Taxonomy (NCBI): domain Eukaryota; kingdom Viridiplantae; phylum Streptophyta; class Magnoliopsida; order Brassicales; family Brassicaceae; genus Brassica; species Brassica napus. The sequence continues at coordinate 33,680,436 of NC_063442.1, read as the reverse complement.
AACAAAAGAGAATTATATCATATTTTTGACACATACCATCTTAAAGATCTAACACATGTCGCAATCATGTTAATTAGCAACTTTGAAGAACCAAACTTTATATAATAAGATCTGTGATATTTATTTTTTATTCAAAAATACATACGGCCAACTTATTTACTTTTTAAAGACATAGATGATTAGAATTCGGGGGCATCTAATTAATTAATGCACATACGTTATTCAAATCCATGCGTAATTTTTCTTTTATCTTTTAGGGTCAAATACATCTCCCCATTTATAAAAAAGAAAAAAAAAATCAAAACAGTAAGTAAGAGATTTCTATAAAGTCCCGTGTCCCTTACATCCTTGTTCCTGTGAAACCCATAAGATATCTTTCCATCGCTCTCTCTATTCCTTTCTTTCTCTGTCGCCAGAAGCCAGAATGGTGAAGGTTTGGAATTTAGTGGCTATAATGCTTATTGTTTTAATCTCACATGTTTCGTCGTATGATCGGCCGGCCACTCGGAAAAATATAGTGATGCATCCATCCAGCAACGATCCTGTGTCCCCGGAACAGGTAATTTACACTGGCTCTATATTTAATTTATGTATTTTGTTTCATTCATATAATTCGTTACATGTAGAATTTTGACCAACAAATCTCAAGACTTATGTCTTTCACACATTAGATCTGTGTTAGTTTTCAAACACAGATCCGTTTAGTTTCTTACAAGTACAGAGTACTTGCGACCGATGCATTGAGATAATTAGGGTTGATTATCGCGAAGATACATATACTGTTCACACATATGTTGTTGGAACCGACACTGTACTTTGTACATTTATTAATTACGAAACTATGAATTGAGACATTTTATTGATATATTCAAACTACAAACCTAATGATTTTCTTGACAAAATACCTTACATTAGTACCTATATTTATTAACTGTGCCAAGGAAACATGGGAACTCTCTTTTTTTTTACCATTTGGTCAAAGGAAACATACTTTCTAGTCTTTAGTCGCAAGATTCTTACTGGAATCCTAAATCAGAACTTTTTTTTTGTCAACAAACAGAACATATAATATGAGACAAATAAATTTCTAATAAAAAATGTATTTCCACGCTAGTCAACAAACAGTTTAAATGCAAATAGTAGTATAGTAACCATGTGACCTATTTTCATGAAAACCATGTGTCCGATGAAAGGCATAGCAAATTTGCCCACTTTATGTCTTTTGTTCGTTAGACAGTCGTCCCTCATAGTCATAGGTTTTGCTTGTACGCTTTGAAGTTTGTACTTCCCGATTTTTGTTATTTTTATTAATTTATTTCTCTTTTGCGTAATTTTCTTATTCATCTAAGTATTGAATATATTATGCTGATTTTAAACATAAAATCATAAATTGCAAGGTGCATATATCTCTGGTTGGGCCGGACAAAATGAGAATATCATGGATAACGAAAAACTCAGTCATGCCGACTGTTGTATACGGCACAACCTCTGGAAAATACGAAGGCTCGGCTAATGGAACATCCTCCTCGTACCACTACCTGATTTATCGATCGGGCCAAATTAACGATGTAGTTATAGGCCCATTAAAACTCAATACGGTTTATTATTACAAATGCGGTGGTCAATCTTCAACCCAAGAGTTCAACTTCAAGACCCCTCCTTCTCAATTTCCCATCAGATTCGCTGTGGCTGGTAGTACACTTTTCCATTTTCCCCCTCATTCACTCATATAGCTCTTTATATTTCATTTCAAAACTTATATGTAAACAAACATATATGTGATCATAGTTTTGTAACTCAATTCGTTGTTTTGTTAATGATCTTGAAAATTGATCAATAATGAAGGTGACCTTGGTACAACTGAATGGAGTAAATCAACATTGGACCATGTATCGAAATGGGAACATGATGTTTTTATCTTGCCTGGAGATTTGTCGTATGCTGACCTTTTGCAACCCGTGTGGGACACTTTCGGTCGCATGGTGCAACCACTTGCGAGCAAAAGACCATGGATGGTCACTCAAGGCAACCACGAAGTCGAACTTATTCCTGTCCTCCATAGTCAAAGTTTCACCGCCTATAACAACAGGTACATACATTAGCTCTGTTCAATCCAACCATCCAATTTATAGTTTTCATGTTGCATGGAAAATAAATAGAGAGTGATAACTTTTGCTAAATTTTTATAGGAATTGTCATGTGTAGTTTTTTTGATTAAAACGCACTTATTCACGCATATATTAGGAAAATAAAAATTCATGCGGTCTTAAATTTAGCTAGTAAATAAACGAAGATTTGTATATTGTTATGTAAGCAGTAAGTTGTTGATTTTTATATATATACTTGTGGCAGGTGGCGCATGCCATTTGAAGAGAGTGGCTCGACCTCGAACTTGTACTATTCCTTCAACGTTTACGGAGTCCACTTTATAATGTTGGGGTCATACGCTGACTTCGAGCCTGGCTCGGATCAGTACCAATGGTTAGAAAAAGATCTCAAAAGCATCGATCGTAAGACCACACCGTGGTTGATGGCTGTGATACACGCACCGTGGTACAACACAAACGAAGCACACCAAGGAGAGAAAGAGAGTGTGGATATGAAACAGTCCATGGAAACTCTTCTTTATAATGCTCGTGTTGATTTGGTTTTCGCAGGTCATGTCCATGCTTACGAACGCTTTGTAAGTCAAAAGGACTTTTAATTATTTGTTTTGGATTCGTATAGCTAACTTTTGTAGTTGTTTGACAGAACCGAGTGTACGAAGATAAATTCGACAAATGTGGTCCCGTTTATATTAACATTGGAGATGGAGGAAACAAAGAAGGCCTTGCTAAAAAGTAAGATCGATGATCTTCGTAAAATGCTTATTATTATTTTAAAACTGTTATACATATGATTTTGATGATGTCTATAACTCATATATATATATATATATATACAGTTACCGAGATCCATCTCCAGCAATATCATTGTTTAGAGAAGCAAGTTTCGGGCATGGTCAATTGGTGGTGGTGAATGCGTCTCATGCACAATGGAAATGGCAGAGGAACGACGATGATGTGTCGGTAGAAAAGGATTCGGTTTGGTTAACAAGCCTCTCAGCCGATTCATCTTGTCAGATTTAAACCGTGTCTGTTCGTGTGTTTTAATAAAATGTGTCTCATAATTGATTATATCTTAGTTGTCAATGTGGAATCGAATAAATCGATGTATTCATAGTTTAAGTATTCACACCAATATAAAATATTAAATTATAGTCCTTTGTTCAAAATCGTCCCCACAAAATATTTATTAAAATGTTTCAGTTTTAATGTCCAATATACAGTTATGAACAAACAAAAAATGGATTACTCCGTATACAACAAATGAGAACGTAATAATTAAAGAAAATTATACAAAGAAGATAAAAATTCACTTAACTATGTTCTAATATATTCTCAACCAAACACATCCACATATTTGGTATACTGGTGTGATTTTTTTGACAACGTATATTGGTGGTAAACATTTCAAATGTCAAGATATTCGAAAGTTTTTTTGACAAAATGATATTCAAAAATTAATTGGTAAAGAAGTATGTGATAATGTAGCATAGATTTTGGAGGCAAGGATCAACTATCTACCCAAACCATTTTGGTTATTCTAGCAGTCAGAGCATCTCCAACAATTAACACCAATTTTGGTTGAAATTACACAAATTTAATGTTTTAGTGTCATATTATTTTTGTTATTTTCAGAAATAACACCAAATTTTACACTAAAATAATATTAAATATTACTTAATTTTTCAGTTTTAATAATTATATTTTTTTATTATTTGTAGTTAATAAATAGTTATTTTATCACACTTAGATATTATGTTTGTTAAATATTTGTATTTAATGTTTATAAAATTTACTTACATTTATATTTTTTGGCTTATCAATATTATACTTTTATGTATTTTTTATATATAAAATATTAGTTATATTCAAAATTACAAACTATTAAATATGAAAAGCACATAACAAAATAATATATTTATTTTAATAAATTTTGTATTAGTTAGTAATACAAATTTAACTATATTATAAAATAAAAAATGTTATTATAATGTTTGATAATTTAATAGTAATTTAAATTTAAAAATATAAATAGTATAGTATATTTTTAGTTACAAATTTAAAATAATTAATAATAAAAATTAAGCTGTGTTATTAAATGAAATATGATAAATATGTATTTTAAATATTTGGTGTGATAAATAGTAGTATCCCAAATTTGGTGTAACACTGTTTACACTACACCAAATTTTACACCAAATTTGGTGAGATAGAATTAATTTTGGTGTTTTGTTAGAGGTGATATTACACTAAATTTGAGGTTTTAGTGTCTTGTTGGAGATGGTTTTTATACAATTGGTTATGTAAAGCGTCCTATAACAAAAAACACTCTTATTTTTTTATTCATTATTTGTTTCTCCCATTATAGTATCATACCAGGGAATGCTGAAACAATCAAGAAGGAACAAAGAATCAAAATAATGAGATACCAGGGAATGCTGAAACAATCAAGAGGGAACAAAGAATCAAAATAATGAGATAAGTTCATACTAAATTTTAGATGATAAGTAAGAAGAAGATTTCGTAATGTAATGGAGCTGCCAATTTGCATGTTGGTAGAAGACATTAGAAATTTAGTTACAAACGTTTGTTATACTCCTTTTGCAACGTTTTACATTACAGATGTCTAAAAATCTTACTAAAATATATGTATAGATCTCAGAATTACTGCTCTCTATGTTTATTTTCCAAAAGTTACCTTCCAAAATTTTAGAATTTTTTTTAAAAAGCCACAAAATTCTATGGTAATGAGAAGTTCCTATTTTTTTGGAAAGATGTACTAAATCATTTGTAATACAATCTTGGCTGAGTCTATATATTGACTATAGACCAATATTGAGCAAGCAAAAAAATAAGAGGAGAAAGCAAGAAAACAAGAGGAGAAAACAAAACATTTTAAAATGGTCAAAAACGGTTGAAATTGAATCATGAAGGATGATGGTCCGAACCAGTCTTTACCATCATTAATGTGAATCTCCATAGATGTCGTTGATGGCCTTTTACTAGCTCCCTCATTCCGAATGACGAAATTATCCTTCATAACCACCTCATCCATACTACACAACCTTTGGGAGTTGGGACTAGTTCCCTTGTAACGAGTAGTCTTCTTCCGTTTAGAGGATGAGTACGATGAAAAGCCGAAAATGCTCGAAGAGGGATCTTTGGAAATTACTAAAATACCTATAGAGATCACTTTCGAAAAGAGAGCAAGCAAAGCAAGAAACCTCTTTCAACTTCTTTCTCTTTAATAAATCATCATCATTCACATGACGCAATATGCACACACATCTCTCTCTCTTCTTGCGGCCGCCATCTATGGATAAACACAACACAATGCATGATTGTTGTGTCAGGAGAGAGATAAATAACCTTCTCTCTAGCTTTTGGGGATCTATATAACAGACAGTGCCTCACTTTGTTCTCTTTGTCCCTCTACCTTCCACACACACACGTAGTACCATCTCTCTCTCTCTTCTGCCTCGCAAACACTCTTTCCCAAAAGGTTTAACCTTTCTCCTATCTCTCTTTTAGTATCTTCTAGAAGCTTTACCAGCAAATGATAGTACTCTCTTTCTGTATGCTCTGTTTCCTTTTGCGCTACTCTCTTTCTGCTTTGTTGTTCTGTTTTTCTTTTCTTGCTCTGTTTCGATTCTTTTTGCGGGCATATACGTTACTTAGGTCAAACTATGTAGTAACGTCGCACGTAGAAGCAAGCAACATGAAAACAAATCCGTTTTTTTTTTTTGCCTTATTTAAAATTTTACTATTTTCCCCTAAGTGATGGAAATTCTAATATTTATTCTTATAAAATGTTAGATTTCTTTCTTCTATATTAACAATTATCCTTTTCTTATCTTTTCGATGATTCAAAATACGTTTGATTTCCTGTAAAATTTGTATTAATACTATGAAGATTTTGGTTTTGTTGCTTATTTTGTTTTTTCTCGCTTGGTTGCGTTTCGAAAATAATCATTACTTTATGTCAATACAAAAAATGCATAGACGTTAAAGACATTTGTAATTACTGCATATCATCATGATTACTTGTTTTTATCTCTTTTTCATTTTTCTTTTCTTAGCTTTATCTTTTGTCTTCCATACGAAATATAATCATGTTCTTCTCTCTTTGATCATTGATTTCTTAGAAGAAGAAAAAATCACATTTTATGGACGAAAACGACATAAATGCGACGAAAAATCTTCCCTAGTGTAACTCACATCCGACGTGTGAAGCTGCACAACCCATGTGTTATGTAATGATTTAATATGAACAATAATCATAACACAGGCTAGCTTTGATGTTTGTTACTATTACTCTCTTGTCTTTTAATCTTGACAATAGTTTTGTTTTTGTTTTTGTTTTTGTTCTTGAAGAAAGAAAGAAATAAAGCAATGGAGAGGCTGAACTCGAAGCTGTATGTGGAGAACTGTTACATAATGAAAGAAAACGAGAGGCTAAGGAAGAAAGCTGAGCTTCTGAATCAAGAGAATCAACAACTTTTGTTTCAGCTCAAACAGAGACTCTCCGAAACTAAGAACCCTAATGGTTCAAACAATGACAACGACATCTGTTCATCAAGCTCTGCTTCGGGAAAATCCTGAATTAAAAGATCTGACATTGGTAGAAGAAAAAACTCAACCCGAAGGATCTTTTGTTGTTGTTGTTGTTGTTGTTTTGTTATCTGGTGTAATGTAGGGAAGGTAGTAGTGTATCCAATAGTTTGTTCTGAAAAGAAGATTCTGTTTTATTACAAGACTACAGTGTCTCTCTGTTAGTCTTCTCACTCGCATTCACTTTTATTTCTATTTTCTACGTTAACTAAAGATCTTTGCTTTCTTGTGTGAGATTTGCCGATTTGGGTTTTTAGGACTTGGTTTTTTCTTACAATAAAATGGTAACTCTGCTCTACTTATCAAATATCTGGTTAACTCTATAACTATCCATTAATTTATACTGAGGGACCAAAGTTTCATTTATACAGCATTTAAATATAAATCTTATGTGTCAAAAAGAGATGTAGAACCCTAACGTATCATGAAATACGCCCAAACAAAATATTTAACCATTTTGTCCATGATAATTTACCACAATTAAAAAAAAAATTTGGATTGAGGCAGCAATTTAGCAAACACATAAAACATTTCATTAGAAAAAACATATTATCTTCTTATTTGAGAATATAGTAATGATAAAAATATAATGAGGACATGTCAACAACTTATAAGTACTAGTGTAGACGTAATTTTTTTTGTCAACAGGAAAATTTATTTAAACGGATCAAAACCAAACAAGAGATTCAACCCAACACAAAGATAAAACAGAAGTTCTAAACAAACGGGCTACATATATAAGACTCTATGGACCATCAGCCCAATAGAGAAAAACCGTTGAGGAAGGTCAGCGACACTTGTCACCACGTGTATGAGCGACAAACAACTCTAAAACACGCGTCAAGACGAAGCACCATCACCTCCACCAGAAAGAGTCACGTCGAAGCTCCGCCATGCGCGGAGAAGGATCAGTGAAAAACCAACATAGTAGTCTTCACGGAAGGCCAAGACTCAACCGAACCACCGCTTCGGGAGAAAAAACCACTGTTTTCAATCGATCCAAGAGACTTCGATCTTTCTGCATGAACGAACAGTCATCTTTGTTGATAGAAATAAGCTTGAAGATGAGACGACCTAGATACAGGGAAAGAAAAGCTTCAGAGAATTATATCGAGAGTCGATGGAACAAAGAAAGGACAAAAGCGACAGTCAAACGGAACTTAGAAAAACCCGGTGAGGAGCTGGCGAAGAGATATAACGGGAACACATCTTTCCGGAGACAATAGGCAGTGAAGATAGCGTTGAGAGAACCGCCACTTCCTGGAGTCAAAGCACGAACTATCTGAAACCATAACCAGAAAGATATGGAGATGGAAAGCAAAAAATAGCGGCGAAATCTCTTCTTCTGAAAGATTTAAAAGAGATAAGAAGAAGAGAATCCGAGAGAACAACTTTCTCTATCTCTAAAAAGAGAGAAGCCGACTTTTTTATGTTCAATGTAGACGCAATTCAAGTTAAGTGACCAAAAAATATAATCTTGGATATAATTTTTAATATATTTGTTATGATTTCTTAAAATAGAGAAACTCTTTTCACACAGACAAAATTTACTCCAACATATTTCTATAAAAAAATTTTTTTTGACACCAACATATTTCTATAAAATATTAATTTAAATATAGAATTAAAAATTAAAGATTGCTACTTCTTCTTAATAGAATAATTTTTTTTGAATAATTAATAGAATAATTTTAACTGTAGATATTACTATATAGACAAATATAAAAATGGGTTTGAGATGTTTTAACGTCCTAAGACCATTTAGAGTGAAAAAATAAGAATATTATATATTTCACTCTGTTATAGAGTAACTCTATTATAGAGTGAACTATTGAAGCAAATTTAACTCTATAATAGAGTTACTCTATTTTAATGTAAATTATAAAGGAAAAAATAAAGTGCCTTTGGAGATGCTCTAAATTGAAAAGAGTTCGTAATAGGCCATGTGATCTGGAGATTTCAGTTATTTTATGGGTTTAAATTCAAACAAGTTATTTTTTATAATATACATCACATTTCTATACGCAAATCATTTATCATCAGCAACAATACTAAATAAAAAATATTCAATTAGGACGATACTGATGATTTATAGGACGATACATAATTACATTAAAGTAAACATTTTCACAATGGTAAGAGTATTGTAACATGACCAACAATTCATTCACCATATAGATTCAGAAAAAAAAATTCCCCGTAGATGTTTTTCCCCAAAAAACTATAATGGTTTTATTATTTTAAATAATAGAGAATGCAAGGGGCTCTGTGCAAAGATGTGACAAGGAGCTTTTCATTCGGATTCTGAACGTCATCAAGCCACAAATTATTAGTCAAACGACTATTCATTTTTGTTTGAAAACGTTACTCAAGTTCTGGTCTTATTGACTTTTATATTCCTACTCCTACCCTAAACATCAACTCATCAGATAGGCCTGGGACTTTTTAACCGGAACCGAATACCGAACCGGATCCGACCCGAAATGGACCGGTTCGGATCGGTTTCGGATAAGGCATATTTAACCGATGGGTAATGTTTATGAATATCCACGGGTATCGGGTCGGTTCGGGTTTTTATCCGGATCCGATCGGGTACCCGTTTAAACCGAAATAATGTTTAAAAAACATGGATTTGCGCCTCATGGGTTTCGAACCCGGGTGGGAAAGTTGAAAGTACATCAATTTTTACCACTGCACCACTTCTATTTCGTTGTAGTTACTTTCAAACTATACATATATATCCGATTTGGATTAAACTATTTTAAAAAAAAAATAAAAATAAAAATAGAAAATATAAAATACATAAAAATATTAGTTTTGGTTTAATAATTTAATATCCGGAACCGACCCGGAACCGACCGAAAACCGATCCGAAACCGAACCGAACTGTTCCAAGTACTCATTGGATACAATTTGTAAATAACCGAATATCCGGACCCGAACGGATCTTACCCGGAACCGATCCGAATACCCGAAATCCCAGGCCTATCATCAGATTTAAAAGAAGAAGAGAAATGAGGAAGATGTCGCATCGAACTCAAGTGTGGGTATGAAAATTACATAGAGACCAAGAACCATCATGTATAATTGGCCAAAATGAATCATCATATTATTATACTATCATACAAGGTCACAAGGCAAACTCGAAGTCAACTTTGAAATCTCAATTTTAGAGATGTCCGATTTATGATTACCCAAAATCTCTTTGGAAGAGCATACAAGACATCATCACTATCTGACGTCAGAATTAATTATGAAGTTCCAGTTTTCAATTTCTATAATCATGATTCTTCTCACTTCTTATCTACGAGACCTATATATTTTATGGACAATATATGACATAGGGTTTGAGTTACGGTGTATATTATCTTTGAACCTCATCAACCTATGCAATTATATTTTGCATTGTTCCTATCTAACGTTACTCTTCCGAGGCGAATTTGCAAAACATCATTGAGAAGTTTATCAAGCATAATATATTTAACTAATCCGGAACATTATAGTCTAATGTACTACAAGGGAAGTGAGTAAAAATAGCGCATGAAGATAGCATTTTTTACGTAAATGCTATAATTGATATAACACGCAGTTTAAGATAGCGTTTTAAAACGTAAATACTATTTTTGCTTTTTACAGATTCTAAAACGATGTGTTTAATTTAGGCGGAAAAAATATTTTATTTCTCGGCAAAGACTTAGCAAAAATTATTTCACTCTCCCTCTCGAACTCTCGAAATTCACAATCAAAATTTTCTTAATTCTTTCATTTTTTAATCTTTTTGTTCTCAGCCTTTTTCATATTTTTTTTCTTTCATTTTCTCAGCCCTAATTTAAAAACAACGGAGGAGAAATCAACGCCAAGAATCTTGGCCGTAGCTGGCTCCAATGATGTTCCCTTCTTGCATCCAGATTGCGAGTTCGAACCCTGTTGGAAGAAACTACTTTATGATGTCTCTGGACACCTCCACACATATATAGAACTATGCTATAGGATTTTTTTTGCGCATATGCGGAGAGAAGGTCTATTCGTTAGCTGCACCTTTCTTTGAAGATTAGTCTAGACCTTTCCATATATCTGAGATGTCTTTAGATTAAAAAAATAAATAATGATAATATATTTAATAGGATAAAATATATGATAGATTACATATCAGAGAATTAACTCGAAGATTATTCTGTGAATGTGATAAAAAAAAGTTAGTCTCGACGCATGGAGGTAAAGTTTACAACCATCAAAGTAAATAAGCTAAACAAAAGTCCTTGAAATGTTCAAACAAGGGATAAGAGATAGTCGAAAACAAAAAAAAAAGCTTAAGAAGACTAATTATACATCAGCGTCTCTGCAACACATGCGGCTAAATGTGGTCTGAACATGGAGCAGAGGCTGCATAGATGATTTGGAGTCTTCACATTGATGTCTAGGTGAAGTATGAGTGAGGTTTTGCCATCGAACTCATAATCCTCAGTAGCTGGAGAAAGATAAGAGATTAAGAGTGTCGGTTTCAAAATGTATTGATGTTGTTTAAGTTTCATGGGAAGTATCATAGACGTAAACGTTAGAGTCCTAAGTTGCTTAAGTTGATCAGATGATATAATGATGAGTTTTGGCCAAGCATTATGCTTACATTTCGATTTATGCGTCTGTATATGAGAAGAAAAGAATCCTACAAGGGTTTACATTTGACTTTGTTGAATTGTGTGTTCTTACCCGTTTAAAATACATGAAACAACAACATAAATTGTGAAATGCTCTCAAAACTGACTTGTAACTTCCACTAGAAACCTTAAATATACTTAAAAAAAGATCGAACTTACACCAAACAAAAAGATCATATGGGCTTTAAGCACCACTTGTTTAGTCTCCCAAAAGATCATATGGGCTTTAAGGCCCATATCTCTTAAACCTTCAAGTTTTTTTTACTTCATCACTTTGCCGTCGTCGGCCAACGTTTTTCTCATAAGCCAACTTAAACAGATGAGTTTAGTGAGTGTAAGTAGAGCCAAATCAAGATCACAATCCACTTTTCGTATGTGATAGAGAAACAGATTCCAAGCCCAGAAAACTCCAAAACCCCTCCCTTCCTTTTTGTTTCTTCCTCCTCACATTCCCTTTCTCCCTAGCTCAAAAACCTCTGTTGTTGCTGCTTGCTGCTACTGCTTCTCCAAGGTTCTCTTCCTCTTTCACCATCCAAAGGTATTACCTTTTGTTTTCCCCGCAGAGTTCCGCAAAAACCCATCTCCTCAATTTCGTTAATTCGTAATCACACAACGCGCAAAATTTCTCAAATTGAACTCTCTTCATGACTCTAATTGAACCATTGCTTACTCTTTGTGCTTTTGCTTAAGTTAAAAAATGGGTGTTTTGATTATCAATCTGTGGACTTGAAAGTTGACTTCTTTGTTCCTTCTCCTGAACAGGTTTGTTTCAAAGATGACAACTTGTGTTTCTCCCTGTTTGACTTCTCCCGACTCACGAGTGCTCACTCTTCTTAGAAAGAGTGTAACGCCAGAAGGCAGCAGGGTAAGCTGCTTTAGAATGGTCCAAGGCAAAAGAAACCGTCTTGTTTCAGCTCAGAGATCCGAGCCTTGGTCCACTTCCAGCTCTCACACTCCCAACCACTTACAAAGCCAAGACCCTTTCCTAAACCTCCACCCTGAGATCTCCATGCTCAATCCAAGAAAAGATTCTTCCAGTGCCGAGGATCTTGGCGACTCGTCTCCTCCTAGTAACTACAACGAGGCGAGGATCAAAGTTATCGGCGTTGGAGGTGGTGGCTCAAACGCTGTGAACCGCATGATTCAGAGCGAGATGATTGGCGTGGAGTTTTGGATTGTGAATACCGATATTCAAGCGATGAGGATGTCTCCTGTTTTTCCAGACAAGAGGTTGCAGATTGGTAAGGAGCTGACTAGAGGTTTAGGCGCTGGAGGTAATCCGGAGATTGGAATGAACGCTGCTAGAGAAAGCAAAGAAGCTATCGAAGAAGCACTTTATGGTTCTGACATGGTTTTTGTCACAGTATGTTCTCTTACCACTTCTCCTTAGTTATATAACTGTAGTATGCTTCTAGGCTGAGTATTGCTACTGTTTCTAGGCTGGAATGGGAGGTGGAACTGGAACGGGCGGGGCTCCGATAATAGCGGGTGTGGCGAAGGCAATGGGTATATTAACGGTTGGTATTGTGACAACGCCTTTCTCATTCGAGGGAAGGAGAAGAACGGTTCAGGCTCAGGAAGGGATTGCGGCACTGAGGGATAATGTTGATACTCTCATTGTTATTCCGAATGATAAGTTGCTCACGGCGGTCTCTATGTCTACTCCTGTTACAGAAGCGTTTAATCTGGCTGATGATATACTTCGTCAAGGAGTTCGTGGAATCTCTGATATCATTACGGTAATATGGCTTTGTTTTGTCTCAATGGAGTCAATTTTTCTACAGAAAATGTTTAACAGCTGTATTGTTGAATGCAGATTCCTGGATTGGTTAACGTGGATTTTGCGGATGTGAGGGCTATAATGGCAAATGCAGGTTCTTCATTGATGGGCATAGGAACTGCAACAGGTAAGAGTAGAGTGTGCTTTAGTAGCTTTGAAACTTCTTTTTGTAGATAGGCTCTATCTGAGTAACAGTAGGCATAATTGGTTAAGAGTCAGTGTTCTAAAACTCGGTCTAGGCGGTGCCTAGTCGGCAAATCGGGTACAAAAATAAAAAATCGGCCTAGGCGCCCACCTAAACAATAATCCTCTATACGGTGCCTAACCACCTCCTAGCAATTTTTAGAACATTTGACTTTGTGTAGATAAGCTCTATCTAAGACGCTATATGCATATGTTTATTAACTAGAATACTAAAATGTTGCTGAGAATTGGTATTACATATTGAGTAGATTAATAGGATTATAGATTTGGTACTCTGTAACCATGACTAAGGAACCAGTCTAATAGTGTTTGTTTACTAAATGACACTCCACGTAACTCTACTACTATATGTGCATTGTGATATAGTAAAGAAAATTATGTTCTGGTTGCATCATTGTCATCATGCTATACTGTTGTTTTGAGCAGGAAAGACACGAGCAAGAGATGCTGCATTAAACGCAATCCAGTCACCGTTGTTAGATATTGGGATTGAGAGAGCCACTGGTATTGTTTGGAACATAACTGGTGGAACTGACTTAACATTGTTCGAGGTTCTCTAGTCCATCTTCTTCCCTAAGACAACTCAGAGCAAAGCCTAGTTTTGCTTCAATTCATGAAATTTATAATGGTTTGTTGCTCTATTTTGATTCCTGGAGAAACGGTTTTTTGTAGGTAAATGCAGCTGCAGAAGTGATCTATGACCTTGTTGATCCAACAGCAAATCTTATATTTGGCGCTGTGGTCGATCCATCCTTTAGTGGTCAAGTAAGTAGTCATCTTCTTTTTTTTAATCTTATATGAGCCTCTGAGATATTGCTCAACCTTTTCTTCTTTGTCAGGTAAGTATTACCCTAATAGCAACCGGCTTCAAACGCCAAGAAGAAGGAGAAGGGAGGCCTCTTCAGGTATATTCACTTCGTCTCCCTTCACATTACTAGATTCTTACACTCATTTCCTAAATCTTTATATGAAAAATGCAGGCAACACAAGCGGATGCATCAATGGGAGTAACAACAAGACGTCCTTCTTCATCTTTCAGTGAAGGCAGTTCCATAGAGATCCCAGAGTTCTTGAAGAAGAAAGGCCGCTCTCGCTATCCTCGCCTCTAAAAAACTCATCTCCTCAAGAACTGCGTGCGGTCTAAGTAAGTAATTGCCTCACTTGGTGATTCATTAATAGGTGTTAGAAATGGTTTTATTGTTGACTATATTACACAATAACAATAAATGTTTATTGACAAATGGTATTATAAATCTCAGTCACACTTGTTTCAAGGGGTCGCCCTACTCTGCGTCGTACATATCCTTTTATGTATGAATGTTTGATCAAATATAAAACTACATAACCTCTAGTAGCTTGGTTATTTGTTTGTTTAGTTTACAATGTAAACAATGATGAACAAGAGAGGCTACGAGCACTTAGGAGGAGGAGGTCTTGGAATGGTTTTACAAGGCTTATCTTTATGTCCCGAAACTTGATCGCCTCCCATAGATTCATCTCCACAAGGTGGGGGAGGTCTTGCGCATATCCGAACACCTTTTAATTTAACACACGAGCCGATATGTTACTTAAATCTCTTATGCGGCAGAGATAGTTGGAATAAAGAGGAGACTGACCTGTGTTATGGATTCTAGCCTCTATGACACGAACCTGAGAGGATAGACATAGAAGTATGTGAATCAAACTTAGAAGAAGAGGAAAAGCTTTTGTTGTTTTCTTCATTATCAGATATTCTTTTCTTGTTTTGGTTCCGAACCTGTAACCTGCCGAGTGCCGACCAGTAGAATATATATATAGTAGGAAGTCAAGCAGATTGATAAATATGAAAACTAAAGCTAAGAAAAAATCAAACATGTAGTGAATAAATAAATTTGAATTCAAACTTCAACGGTTTCTTGATTTCTACGTAACGCGTTTTTGTACATCAGCTATGTGGAGAAAATCATATAAAAAAATAAAATCAAATCCCATATTTTTCAACCTAAAAGGCAAGAAGAGGTGTGCGTAGACTGATGTCACTAGGCCAGCGATTTGATTGCTGAAACATGTACAAAACCTATCGTTGAACCAAAGATTATACAAATAAAGATATCTAATTTTGTTTATCAGATTACTTAGATGCATTACATGCCTCTAAAACTCATATCCTTAAGAACTGGTGCGGTCTAAGTAAGTAATTGCCTCTCTTGGTGATTCATTGTTAGGTGATATAAGGAGGATTAGTGGGAGTAGAATTTTTATAGAGTTAATTGATTTTAAAAGTCAAGAGATTTGTTAAATTTGTAAAGAGTTATAAAGAGTATTTCATATTTAAAAGTTTATGAAAATGTTCTAATTTAAGGATTTTAAAAATCTAGAGGAAATATGCAAGATTTTTGAAGTTTTGTTTTATGAGTAAAATTATCTAGAATTCAATTCCCAATAACTCTAGATTTGATAGAAACTTAGAATCATTAAAAACCAAACTTTTTGAATAACAAGAGATTTTGTAAGTCATTAAACAATCATCAAACCAATAACACTAGATTTTAGTAAGAATCTTAGAATCCACCAACCAATAACAATAAAATTTGAAAATTTCAACAATCACTACAAATCCATATCCCACTATGTTTTTTTGTTGTTGATTATATTAAAACATAACAATAAATGTCCATTGATTGACATATGGTATTATAAATCTCAGTCTCTGTCGCACTCGCACTTGTTTCAAGAGGTCGCCTTCTATGGGTGAAAACTTAAAAAAAAAAAAATTTACTCTGCTTGATACATATCCAACATATTTCATGAGTCCTTTTTTTTTGTCAAACATTTCATGAGTCCTTTAATTTACGTTTTGGCCACATCACACATGTTCATGAATTTAGATTTTCCTATGTGTATGTATGAATGTTTGATCGAATATAAAACAAACTATATATAACCTCTAGTAGCTTGGTTTTTTATTTATTTATTTTACATTGTAAACATGATTCTTTGAAAGAAAAGATGAGAAGCTTCTGTTGAAAATCTTGGTCGAACCTAACGATATAACGTTGCTAGCAGTCTCTAGGAGGAGGTGGTCTTGGAATGCGTTTACAAGGCTTATCTTGTTGTCCATTAACTTGATGGCTTCCCTGAGAATCTCCACACGATGGGGAAGGTTTTGCACATATACCTTTTAACACACAAGTCATATTATATTAGTAAATCTTTTTATGTGAAAGAGATATTTGGAATAAGAAGAGACTGACCTAAGTGACGGAATCTAGCCTCTGTGACACGAACCTGACAGGATAGAGTCGATAGACATAGGAGTATGTGAAGCCAACTTAGAAGAAGAAAAGCTTTTGTTGTTTTTTCCATTATCGTATATACAGTACTTAGTTTAGTTCCAAACCTGTAACATGCCGAATGCCGACCAGTAGGATAAATATATAGGAAGTCTAGCAGATTAATAATATGGAACAGAAGCCGTGAAAATAATAATCATATATGGATATAGTGAAATAAATAAATTTGAATTCAAACTTCAAATGTAACGCGGTTTGTACATCAGCTATGGAAAGAATCATATTTAAAAAACTCATAAAAAACTTAAATCAATTCCAATATTTTTCAACCTAAGAGGCAAGAAGAGGCGTGCCTCTTACTAGACCAGCGATTTGATTGTTTAAACATGTCGATGATCGACAAAACCTGTCACTGAAACAAAGATTATATACAAATAAAGATATCTAATTTTGTTAATCATCATACTTAGATGCATTATGTTATTATGTATATAACATAGTGATCTTTGTTTATATTTATTTTTTTCACATCAGGCGTACGTCTATTTTTGATTTGTTTTTAAACGTGTACGTACTTTGCCATAGAAAATATCGAAGCGAGAGGACCATATACAATCAAACTTCAAAGTATGGTTAAATGTTAACGTCTGCACTAAATATATCCTTTCTTCGATCTCCCTATCGAGTCACGACACATAATATTCCATCCCAATAAATTATGCATCTACATCAGACAGTCACATATTCATATATATATGTGGCATATGGGCACACATATTATATTCTGGTACGTATTTGCTTTCCGTAGAAGGATACAAAACATTACATATATTACTCTATACTCTAGCTTATGGTTAATTAACCAAAATGTAAAGAGTATGGACAATATCAAATTAATCAACTATAATGTCTCCTTACTATTACTGAGCTCTCTCGGTTACAAACATATACTTGCAGAGGGCAGTAAAGCTGTCAAAGAGACAAATGAATTCCATATACCGACACATGAAAATGTACTTTCAAATCGTGACCTCTTTATTATGTCAATCATAATGTAAATTTTATTTTGTTTGCGTGGATATAAATAGCGTTTTTATCAATACGGTTAAAACATAAATATTTTTTATCTATTTACAAATAGTCCAGATTAGACCATTATATTTATTTAATTTATTTATTATTTTTAATGCAACTAACTTAGTTATTATTAAAACCTAGACTATTATTCTAATATTTTTAAAATAAGATATCTAAAAAGATATTCTTAAGTATCTTTTTCTAAAACTGCATTTTAATAATATATTTTATTTAAACTATAAATATACATTTCTTTCAATATTTAATTTTAAATAATACAATTCATAATTGATATTAACTATAATTATAAACAAACATTAATTCATTTTTTATTTATAGAATTTTTTATAATGCTTATATAACAAAACTTATATTCATAATTAAATTACTATCACCAATTAATAAATATTAAGTAACTTAGTCCATTTATTAACTATTTTATAAATTATAAAATTAAAGAATAACATATATTCATGAATTTTACAACATATTTCAACTTATTGAAACAAAATATTAAAGTAAGATATATAAACTAAGAAATAATTTCATATTTTAATATACATACTTAAATTATAATATTAAAAATAATTTAATATATTTATCAAGTATGACACGGATTGAATACATATATTTAATTTTTATAAAAATAAAATAAATTTTGACCAGTACAAAAAATTAAATAGAAATTTGTACTATAATTTAAAGTTTTAAAATATAAGTAAAATTAATACGGGGTAGGTTATAAAAATAAAATATTTTATCTCATGAAATTATATTCATGTAAGTTTTAATTTAATTATAATAATTTAAAAAACAAATGTGTTTTTTTTTGTAAATATATATGTATAAAATTTTAATTTTTAGTTATTAAAATTTTGAATAAAATTAGTTACGCGTTTTTAAAATCTAGATCAAAATCTAACGTAGAAACTAAGGCTTCGAATGGTGATTATCGTCCCGTCTCGTCCCGCCCCGCAGTTAACAGTAACAAAAATCTCTACATATAATATATATCTATATATTTTTATAACTATTAGAACCGCATCGCAGTTGAATCGCTTGTCCTGTACCGCTCAAACCGAAGTCACCATTCGGAGCCTAAAAGATTTTTGTTTGTTTCATTATCATGATCATTTAATTCCAACGTATCCCCACTTCGATATATTTCATTGGAATAAATCCTAAATCGACATCAGCCTCATGTTCCTCCCAAAAAAATCGAACCCCTTTGAATGCTTTTTTTTTTAAATATTCTGCACATTTCTTTTTGTCAACCTGCTTAATATTATTGATTAAGCCCATGGGCACAGTACAAAGAGGATTTAAGATATAATAGATTTTGACCCGCGCTTAAAAGCGCGGGTTATTTTTCAGTTGATAAAAATATATGATATGAATTAGCATTTAGTTTTATTATACATTATTATGTTACAAAATTTTATTATATCAAAAAAATTATTATTTTATTTAGTTAGTTAATGTAATTATATTTTTAATCGTTTGATTATTTTTTTCAAAAACATTATATGGATTGATCAGACTCAGTGCGTCTATTATTTTAAAATAAATTATTTTCAATTAGATGAGAACAATACTTTTATATCAAGTTTGGACCCGTCGTCGAAACAGTAAACACGATGACTTGTACATAAGCTGGTTTAGATTTAATAAAATTTCGTTAATTTAAAGCATGCAAACTTCAAAAAAACATGCAATCAAGTGTGACCCGGCATTTGGTTGACATGGTAGGAAAAAATAATCTTCAATAATATTTTAAGAGATGAATGAAACTTCTAATATATTAACGTAATAAAAAATTATTTAGCATAAATATATATAATTTTGTTTTAACAAATAATTTGCTAAAGTGTTTTTTTATTAAATTTGATTTTGTAAATATTTAGAATTATATAATGTTAGATGACATGATATAATATGTTTTAAGATATATGCTTTCATTTTAATAATTGATATCTATATATTATATATCCATATTTGAGCATAATATATGATGTATATAACGTTATTGAATAACAACAATAACATTGGATGATAATAAGAAAAATAATTAGAGAAGTGTATCATACAAAATGAGAAATAATAATAGGATTTATTTAAAATATTTAAATTATTTATAGTTATTGTAGTTAATGGTAGGATAAAAAATAAAGAGTTTTATATAGATGTTATAAATTCTTTTATAATATATTTTTTAAAATATTTTCTTTTAATAATATAAATTTTCAATCGCATCTATAATATATTCTTATCAAAAATCATCATAACAATATATTTATAATATATTGTTAAACTAAAGTACACAAAATAATCTCTAACAATATATTTATAATAAATGGTTAAACTGTATGCAAAATAACTTCCTTTAAAATATAGTCAAAATTAATAGAAGTGTTAGTCAAGGAGAATCTATGATGTATAAGCTGTGTAGATATATATTTAGAAAGGTCAACATATTCATTTGAAAAACCACATTTCAATCAACGAAAAAATGATAGAGTGAAACCTTTGGTCAAAAAATAAATGATAGTATGAAATATTAAAAGGTTGGTGGCATCAAGGAACAATATAGTTTTGGTATTTAAATTTACCAGTCACGTTTTGGTTATAGATTCATGAGACATGTTTTGGTAAGATGATATTTTAGTATAATAGAGTTATGTATAATTTTTTGGTGTATCATAGTAAGTTGAGTGATAAATAAGAGCATTGATTTTTTTATGGTTAGAAAAATATAAGGTAATTAATTATTGCATAGTTAGAGAAATATAAGGTGAGACTAAAAAAAATAGTTAAGTCTAATGAAATGATCCAACAACTTTTCATAGGTAGATTTTTTAAAACTCCTTCCCTTTTAATAGTATAGATTTTGCACATAATATTCACGATTCCCTTTACCAAAAAAAAATAAAATAATATTCGCGACCCCAGAAATATTAACAGTTGAGAACTTGAATCAATTTGTTTCAAAAAAATAATATATATATATATATATATATATATATATATATATTCAATTTTGAAGGTAAATATATACGACGTGACCAAAAAAAGGTAAATAAACATGTTTAAAATGTAAAGCAAAATGACGATATCCTATGTTCTGGTGACAAAAATACTATGTTCTTATGAAGAATATCGATAAAACATGCACAAAATTTATAGAAAATATGTCTTCTCCTCTTGCATCTCTACTTAGGGATACTCTAATTGAGAGTCTTGTCTAAGAAACTACTTACCTGAATATTTTAGCAAAAAAAGAATTACTTAACCCAAATTGCCAAGACTTGATCACATGCAAAAGATCAAGATTTAAAAATATTTAATAGGAGTCTCTAATCAATAATTTTTCAAAAATCATACTGATTATTTATTTTTTATTTAAATCCCAAAATATTAAGAGCCAAAGCAAACCAATCTAAAAAGACACGTAAAGTTGTCAATTACCATACAAAAATACAAAAGCGAACAAAAGAGAAATTCACCAAGCAATAAACTTACGTCGACGTGTAACCCATACTCCCACCCGATTGTTTCTTTCTTTACACAACCCTACATAATATACATATTATCAACACCGAATCTCAAACACAAACACACACATCTTTCTTCAAAAAAAAACTTTTGCTTCTCCCAAGAATCTGAATCTGCTTCACTTTTGTTCAACCATGATGAACATAGACGATACGACATCTCCAATGGCCCACCCGATCGTTCCATCTCAACCTCCTTCCGACCAAACCCAACAAGATCCAAGTTCGCCCAATGAAGCTTCTTCTGTTACCGACAAGAAAGATGATCAAGCTTTTCCCGAAGAGAAACCGAAGCAGAATCAAGAAGAAGAGAGAGTGGACACAGGGAGAGAGAAGCTAAAGAAGCACCGGAGAGACGTCGCCGGAAGAGTTTGGATACCTGACATATGGGGACAAGAAGAGCTTCTTAAGGACTGGATCGACTGTTCAACGTTTGATACGTGTCTAGTCCCTGCCGGAATCTCGTCGGCACGTGCAGCTCTCGTAGACGAAGCTAGGCGAGCTGCTTCGGCTTCTGGTGGGTTACATAGTCGTTGCTTGATCTCACGCTGAATTTTTATATAATATCATATATAAATGTGGTTCTTGTTCCTCAATAATATATGTAAGACATTATTGATATATTGTTGATATAGAGTCTTTTTCATTTTACCAATAATTATATAGAACATAGCCAATATTGCTTTTAGTGTGTTTGTTTGCTTATATGTAGAGGTGGTAAAGAACATATTTTATATGGTTTTTATGATAGTTGTGATACATTCCGTTACGGATCGGCATATCTACATAATCCATATTCATTTCAGACTGGTATTAGTATCAAGTGACCCTGGATAATATGGTATATTTGGAAGGCTCGTAATGAAAAGCTTTTCAGGGGAATAGATAGAAATCCTCTAGAACTAGTTCGATATGCAGAAACCGAATGTCAAGTATAGTTTAATGCAAATGAGATAATACCGCAAATAGCTCAGACCAACAACAATGAAGAAAACCAAGTCTTAAGCTTGGTAAATATCTGTCTGCTAGATGGATCTTGGACAGCCTCAGATCGATACAGTGGATGTGGATGGGTCTGGATGGACTGTGGGGAAAATATACAGCTTATGGGAACTCGGAATTTCCCTCGATGTGAATCTGCATTGCATTCGGAGATAGAAGCACTACGTTGGACGATGGAGAACATGCTTCAACACTCGCCATGTCAGAGCTTTGGAACAGACTGTAAGGAACTGATTGCTATGATAGAGAAACCCCAGGAGTGGCCAAGATTCGCGACAGAATTGGAGAAGATAGAGACGCTGCAGATTTGTTTTCCGGACTTCAAAATCATTCATGTGCCACGAGCACAACCAGTTTCCTGATTTTTTAGCTAAGACAGCTAGGACTTTCCGTAGGGTGCTACTTTTTATTGGTTGTTCTATTCCGGTTTGGTTACCCAGACCACCTCAAGCTTGAGTAATAGAATAGCCGTTTGTCATTAAAAAAAAAAATTAGTATCAAGTGAAAAACATCCAATTTGTTAAAAATTATGATACATTTGAAGAACTTAAAAATATACTAGGGAGAAAAAAATCAAAATAAAGTTATTTATTTTAGCAAAATTTCATCTACAAACGCATGAGATATTTCAGTTCGTCTTGCTTAAAGCTCCATTGCTAAATTCAGAACCCAGTTTGATCTATTTTCTTGTTCTTTTTTTCTTATTAAAAAAATTTGCTTGGTGATTCATTTCGAGTATGTGTTTCAAACCTTCAATACTTATTTTGAATCAGCAATTTTGTCAAAAGATCTAATTCTGAATGTGACATTTGCCCATTTTTCCTATAGTTTCACTTGCATGTGCTTAAACATACCCAATCATGTTCCTAACTTCTTATAAGTCTAATACTCAACGTTTAGTGACAAAATGACTAAAGAGACAACATCGTACTTAGTGAGAAGAAATCATGTTCAGTTACTTAAGGATCAAGGAACGTTCTATAGAATGTAATAAGAATGTGTACTTTCTTATGCGAAAATCAGAGTATGTGCATTGCTGAAAGATCTTTTTATGATCCCCAATACCAAACTATTACTTGAAACAAAGTACTGAAAAACTTCCCTAAAGTCAAAATATTGAAGCCATAATAAAATTAACATTAATTATCATGTTTCTGGATAACTCAATATCTCAAACTTTAACTCATCGATTGTGGTCAACTCTTCAATTTTTCATGAATTCGATCCACAACTAGAAACTTACACATTTGTTTTGGCTTATGGATTTAGGTCTATATGATTCACATGAGGAAGAGTATTTAACCAACCACCTCATCCCATGATTATATATGTGTTTAAGACCCGAAATAACTAAATTATCAAACAATTAAAAAATATCCAAAACTTTGAATGTACATACATTTCTTATTGTGTCCACAGAATGTACATACATGATTTCTAAAACCTGTTATAAGATCTTAAAGAGAATCAGGCCGTGGCAACCCTTTGGATTTTGAGTAAACGAGCTAATGGGCCGAACTACTGGGCTAAGGTACTGAGGCCCACTTGGCCTTTCCAGATACGAAAGAGTCAAAGGTGGAGATTGTTTTTCCCGATTAGTCGCGCAAATCTCGTCGTCTTTCTTCAGTCTCTCGCTCTCCATTTGTTTGTAGATCCGCTCGCGTTTTCAATCCAGAACCGATACGTACCTGAATAGAGACAGAGATGGCACTTCTCGAGGGATTTTACAGAGTCATCATGCGCCGTAACTCCGTCTACGTCTCCTTCATCATCGCCGGCGCTTTCTTCGGCGAAAGGGTCAGAGATCCTTAACCCCCTTTTTTACAATTATACCTTCTTAGCTTTCGGATCTGTTTTGGGATCGGAACAAAAATCTCGATTTTTTTTATGTAAAGTTACAATCTTTGGTGAATTCATTTCATTCGGATATAGAATTTGAGCTATTTGCAATGTATAGCTGCTAGAGATTTGTTAATTTTAAGACGAAACTGTGAGAAAGTTCTTGTTTTTTTTGGTGTTTGATATACAAAAAGGATCGTTTTTTAATATGAAAATGTTATATGTGCAGGCTGTGGATTATGGTGTTCATAAGCTCTGGGAAAGCAAAAACGTTGGGGTATGTTCTGTTTCTTTTTTTTATTTTACTCTGTCTTCCTCTTGTGTGTTTCTGTGGATTTGATTGATCGGTTGGGAGAATGAGTACTACTTGTTCCGTTTTTTTTTTTTAATTTTCAGTTCACTTCATTTTGGTCTGAATGTGTTAATACTTTTTAACTCAGAAGATGAATCCTCCTGTTGACAACTTTGCCAAACTTTTGATTAGTATTGCTTGCTCTTGTCTTTTGAACTAGAGTCTAGGTGGTAGCTGTTTCTTCATTCTTTGTATTAGCTAACTTTGTTTGGAATGATTACATCTCTGTTTACATACCTCTTTTGTTTCATTTTTATCATCATAATACTCTCCCCGTTTCATAATTATATGATGTTTTTGAAGGTTTTTGGTGTTTTAGAATGTAAGATTTTTTGAGATTTCTTTTAATAGAAACTGTTCAACCCATCACATCTTTTTAGAATCATTTTTAATGATGTTTTTATTGAATAAGTTTTTTAATCTTTGTGCTTTTAGGCATAACATCTTACATTATGAAACAAAGTGATTATATTGTGCTTATTTCTTTTAGAGTATTAAACTAGCTGATTGATCCGTGGTTCGCTTTTTTAAAGCTTAATTAAGATTTCGGATGTATATGGAGTAGTTTTTAACTCTTGCTTGATAGTTCAATAATTAATGTCATATCTGTTGATTAGTAATGAATATACATTTATAACATTGATTGATATTGTTGTCATGGTGCAGAAACGGTATGAAGACATCTCTGTGTTGGGTCAAAGGCCTATTGAAGAATGAGATTTCTCCTTTGTTGTTGTTTTGCACTTACAAGTCTCTCTTTCTTTGTTGAATAAAATCATTGGGATGATGGTTTTCATATACTTTCACCTAAACCTGCTATTTGATTCTGATTAATTAAAAGTTTTTTTTTGCATTGTGCAATAATTAAACCTTTAAAGACGTCTTTTCACTAGTGCTCTCGCTCCATTTCTTTTGTTTGATCCCAAATAAGAAAGGTTATTATGATTATATGCCTTCTTTAAAGAATAGCCAGAGGAGTCACTGTCGTCGATAGAGAATCATCGTTCCTGCATTTTGTAGAACTAAGTGGGAACTTAACCGACAAAACCACATTGGTTCAATTTCGTGCAGAGATCTTTAAAGCATTCACTCCACTATGCTGTGGGGCAAATATTAAAGATTAGATTTTGACCACCTCTTTATCAGAAATCATATAACTTGCGCACTACTTTCTAACGGCATGCATCTACCCCGAAGAAAACACACACGTGCGGCGTGTCTTATTGGTTTGTAATAGTGCCACAAACATGTCATTAACCGGATACAAATCAGAAAGTGAGCGTAAGTGAGTTGTTATACAACCATAAAAACACTCTGAACCAAGCATATCGTTCCAATGTATAAGACAAGTTTCAAATTTGCCAGACTAGCCTGAATTATAGAGAAACAAATTAAAAAAAACATTGATATGGACAAACAAAGTGGAATTTATCAACTTGCGGATTCGCATAATGCGTTTTGTATTGTTGCGACAAGAGACTAGAGATCGAGCTCGTGAAAATGTTTATGTTCTCGGGGTTGGAGTATATGGACAAATGAATATTCCCGAAGACGTTTTGTCTTGATTCCGTTGAGTGATGCCCCTACCTGATTATCACATCACATGTTTCACTTTTTCTTTTTAAATAATTATCTTCTGTTTTGGCTCAAATAATCATTTAGGTAGTGGGAATAGTTTATAACAAGGAGATGGGAATAGTGAAAATTCTCTTGATAAGAAGTGGGGGAAAAGAAAAATGGGAGGTGGGTTTTTATGAGGCAGGCACCATCTGTGGATTATACGTAAAGGTATCATGCATACACCAAAAAGATAAGACAATCGTTTATTTTTAAAAATTAAGATTGACAATTCCACTAATTAACTTCGCATCCGATCCATGAAAGGAATAATAACTTTGATGGACAACTTTTAGTACGCGGGGTAACATAATTAATAATTGTATTTTGTAGCGTAAAATATCATTTCACGAAAAAGGATTTAAGAAAAAATAGAGGATATGTGGTTTGTGTCATGAAGCACTTTTAATTTTGTTCTTTTCTTGCATTTTGTTATGTCCATTCACCAATTGTAAAGACAACACAAATTCCATACTCAAGTTTGCTAAAAGGTGATGAAAGCTAAAAACACATTAACTTCTGATATGAGTAAAATAACAGTATTTATGAGCTACATGTTTGGTTTCTAAATGAAGAGTCAAATTTTTGTGTGTACCGTTGCCGCATAAACATAGTTGATAAGATGAGAGATCGATTTAAGAAAAAAATGTGCTTAAAACCCAGTGTCGGGTTTAGCCCGTGACGTGTGAATACTGAAATAGTGAAATAAAGCATATCAGTAAAAACTTTATAGATTAATAATATTAGAATTATGATCATTTATCAATTTATTTAGTTATTAATTATTTTAAAATCCTTCTTAAATTTCTATTTTAAAATATTCTTATTTAAAAAGATGAACATAATATCTTTTCATGAAGTTATATATTAGTTAAACTTCATAGATTTAAATTTCATCTATTTTTTAAGATTATTTGATTTATTTATATATATATATAGATATTAAATATGTATGATAGAAAAATGTGTTTTATATGTAATTCAATAAAGTAACATCAGAATATTAAAATAAATAGTTAGAGATAAATATATTTTGAAATAAATAAACATCAAAATTCTTTTTCTACTTATATAAAAATTATATAATTATTAATTTATGATTTTAGTAAAACCATATAATTAGCTAAATATTTTTAAATATTATTGTATTATTATCTTATTGATTTTAGGCTGCCTCAATCTAAGATCAGAAAGTTATTACTTTATCATATTTATTAATTTTTATTTATTAATTTATTGAGTCCCAATTCATAGAGTTTCTATAATATATGAAATTTAATATATTTTTTGTCAACACTTGTACTAAGAATTAGGCATGTTCAATTTGGATATTGATCCGTTTGGTTCAGTTTTTTTTTTGGTTTTTGGTATTTTAAGTTATAACAATTAGCTACCAAATGTAAACTACTTTCTCTATTTTGGTTTTGTTCGGTTTTATCGAATTGAACATCCTTACTACGAATTGACCTATGTAGGTACGAAAATTATTTATAATGGTTCTAAGTTTCAACACTATACTTTTTAACATCCACATCATATTTTCTTCTTTCTAAATTAAGACACATTTACTTTTAACATTGTAAAATAGTTTCGTTTTATTAAATTTAACACTTTATTTTACTAGTCAGTAATTAATTTTCTATGTCGAACTTAAAACAAATTTACTTTCTATTTGTAGAGAATAAAATAATAAAATTGTGTATAAAATAAAAAAAATAGTTTAATTATAGTGAAAATAATTTATTTTAAATAACTAAGATGATATGTAAATATCATAAATTTTTATAATGTGGCATTGTGATGTTGGTGGGCTCTACTTTATCATTATTTATCATGTTAAATTTTTGTTAGCATCAAATAATCCACATTATCATTTTTTATTTTTACTATATTCATTAATGATTCAATTGTATTCAACCTTTCCATTGTAACTAGTCTAACACTGAATTCAAAAGTTGACCACATATTTCTTTTTTTGGCAAAAAGTTGACTACGTATTTTCATATATGATACGATATAATTACTATTCTACTGTTGACCAAATACAAAAGTTTCCTTATCCTATATATAATATGACGTAAAACATATTACTAAACGAATACTATATGCTTATACTCCTCAACTCGAATGCTTTCTTCAACGAATATATTAACCACATAAATTCGCTTGGACAACATTTGTTTTGTTTTTAGGTAATTCTTTATCTTTTTTATTTTATTTCTTTATTGCTTTTTTGAAAGGAAGAAAAAAACTAATGTTTGAAGTAGGACTGATTTGAAGAGAGGGCTATAAATAGCAGAGCCAGTCCGGTCGTGTCAGCCATGAAGTAAAGCTAATACAACACTTTGTTATCTCCACAGGTTTAACTTAGAAAAATCATTAGCCAGTTTACAGATTTGGAACATTTGTCCTCTTCTGAATCTATTTTTCTAATGCAAACCCTTTTCTCCCGGTTTTTAGCAGATTCCAACAAAACAGGAATTAAACATACACAATTCATGAAGAAGATGGTGATGCTGATTATTAAGATCTGCCTCTTGGCCATGGCCCCCCTCTGCACTGCCGCTGCAAATGCTCGTAATGCTAACACTCTTTTCTCTATCTCCCTCTATCTATATACACACATATAATTCATAACTATTAATATATAATTATATTATGTATTTATATACACATATATGGTTATGCATACACATGTGTATAAGCTTATTTACAACGGGTAAAATAATTTCGAAAAAATTCAACAAAGTTATATGGGTTTTAAGATTTGTCAGGATTAGGTAGAGATATGTGTTGTGCTTAAATTATACAAGACATTAGTTGATCATAAAACGGTAAAAAAAAACCTTAAAGAGGTTTCATCCTCAAAAGCATTAGCTATTGCCTTAGTTACTTGTAGTAGTGAATATAACTTCTTAACAGTACAAACATTGGTGATTATGAGCAGAGACACAAGGAATAGGGTTTGGATATGGAGGTAGAAATGGACCAAAACAATGGGGACACTTAAACCCTCACTACACTGAATGCTCGATTGGTAAATTGCAATCTCCAATTGATATCCAAAGGACACAAACCTTTTACAACAGCACATTAGAACCCCTCCACCGCGATTACTACACGACAAATGCAACACTCGTGAACCACGTCTGCAATGTCGCTATGTTCTTCGCGGAAGGAGCAGGAGATGTGGTGATAAACAATAAGAACTATACCTTATTGCAAATGCATTGGCACACTCCTTCCGAACATCATCTCCATGGTGTCCAGTAAGCCCCAATTCCTTTTTCATTATTCTTATTTATTATTTTTAATATAAGCATTACAACTTTATTATGATCTGTGACACATAAAACAACCCACACCTTTTTATTTGTTTATTTTCCGAATTAGCTTTAGCTTGGATTTCAAATAGTTTACTATTATATGCCAATTGTCACTTAACCTTTAAGAAATGTCCGAAATTATTTGTATTAAAAATCCCAGATTTAGTCTAGCCCATAGGTAAATGTTTCTTGTGAACTAGTATGGCCCGTGAGGCCCGTGTGGACGCTGTCTTATTTTGTTTTTGTCACACAGTTTTTGGAGTTGTACCATCTTTTTGTGTTAATTTAGAAAATGTGTTCAAGAAAACATTTAAATAAAAGGTAAATAACGTAGATATGCAGCTGAGCTACACATGGTACACCAAGCAAAAGATGGAAGTTTTGCTGTGGTTGCAAGCCTCTTCAAAATCGGCAGTGAAGAGCCGTTCCTCTCTCAGGTATATTTTGAGGTCTACATATCATATATACAACTGTTGACGTGACTATATATATATTTGTTTATTTGCATGTATGACGTTAATAATAATATAAGTGAAATGATTAGATGAAGGATAAATTGGTGAAGCTAAAGGAGGAGAGGCTCAAAGGGAACCAAACAGCACAAGTGGAAGTTGGAAAAATAAACACAAGACATATCGAACGTAAGACTCGAAAGTACTTCAGATACTTTGGTTCACTCACCACTCCTCCTTGTTCCGAAAACGTATCTTGGACCATTCTTGGCAAGGTAACCTTTTGGACACGTACAGTTATTTGTAATTAGGAGGTTTTTCGGGTTAAAAAGGTTTTAAAATGATATTCGTTTGGTTGGTAATACTTTAGCTTGTGACGACCACGTAGTTACCAATAAAAACTTCTGATTATGCATAAAATTGGTTTTATTTAAACTAGCAATTCAGTATGAAATATTACTAATTTTGTTCAAATACTTTATTTGAAGGGGTTTTGGTGAGCATATAATAATTTACATTCTAAAGTAATTTTTATGAACTAGATCTACTTTTCATAAGCTCCCAAAATTACAACATTTTATGTTTTATTTGTTTTTATTATGTATATTAATATACATAAATAGTTTTTATGTTCTATTTGTTAGGCCTCTAAAATACCGACTATAAATAGAAGTAATTTAATATACTTTTTTTTATCAATTTTTTTTTATCAAAGTAATTTAATATACATATAAAATGAATCTACTGGTCACAAGAATTTTAGACCGTATAGTACACGTACGTTATGACGATATCTAACCGGTTGGAGTGTCTTGTGGGTTCCATTGTCCATGCTTTTATGTGTGACAAGTCCCTGCTTTTATGTGTTTATGTCAAACTTATTATATACGTTAGAACGAAAAAGAGAACTTCAATGTAGGATGGATAAGACCTAGCTACTACGTTTTTTTTTTCTTTGACCTAGCTACTACTTTCATGTTCATTTGACA